>NW_024884800.1:5844337-6298498 GCF_019232065.1 Centrocercus urophasianus | reverse complement strand
GAATCACAGAATCACAGAATCACAGAATCACAGAATCACAGAATCACCCAGGTTGGAAGGGACCTCAAGGATCATGTAGTTCCAACCCCCCTGCCTAGCAGGGCCACCAAACACACACATTCAGATCAGGTTGCCCAGGACCCCATCCAACCTGGCCTTAAACACATCCAAGGACGGGGCATCCACAACCTCCCTGGGCAGCCCGTTCCAGGGCCTAACCACTCTCCTTGTAAAGAACTTCCCCCTAACATCCAACCTAAATCTTCCCTCCTTCAACTTGGATCCATTTCCCCTAGTCCTGCTGTTGTCAGCCCTTTTGAAGAGTTTACTCCCCTCGTGGGTGTAGGTTCCCTTCAGGTATTGATAGGCTGCAATGAGGTCACCCCGCAGCCTTCTCTTCTCCAGGCTGAACAAGCCCAACTCCCTCAGCCTGTCCTCATAGGGGAGGTGCTCCAGCCCCCTGATCATCTTAGTCGCCCTCCTCTGGACCCTTTCCAAAATCTCAATGTCTTTCTTGTACTGAGGGCTCCACACCTGGACACAGTACTCCAGATGGGGCCTCACAAGAGCCGAGTAGAGAGGGACAATCACCTCCCTGTCCCTGCTGACCACCCCTCTCCTGATGGAGCCCAGGATCCCATTTGCCTTTCGAGCTGCCAGAGTCCTCAGCACATGACCAATTCCAGGATACCAGAGGCGCAACTCTCGGCTCAAGGACTTCAGGTTGCCTGTCTGCAACGTGTACAGTAATGGGCTCTGCCTTATTCAGCTACTAGAAGTGATTAAAAAAGGAAAAACCAAAAAACAAATTGTATTCCCAGAAGTTAACTACAACCTGGTTTCTCACAAATCTAAACACAACGAATACATAAAGCAGTGCAGAGATGCCTCTCTGGTGATGAAATAAGCTTTGGAAATCAGAAATCACAGCTAAAAGGAAAAGAGCTTGCATTTAAAAAGGAAAGTGTGTAAGTACAATAGTTCTGTCATTATATCACACCTCAGGCAACATGGAACATCCTTCATCTGGATGACTCAGATGGCTTTAAGTACTTGACAAATGCATTTTCCAATCTATAACTTCAAAGTGTAATAATCAAATGTCATTTGAATTTTCTGCAACTTAATAAGAGTTTCTTAGAAATAAGTTGCTTAAGCTATTTATACTTCTGTATATATTTAGGATTAAAAAAAAAAAGTAAAAAGTCTCCTATTGAAAAGCTAATTAAAGAATCAGAACTGTCCAGATGTATTGGCAGGTGAAATACTTCAATGTTTTATGAGTTTCCAGGGATATTTCTGCTTGCAATAACAATAGCAGATCAAGTAAATTTCATTTATTTACAATATGCATCAGGTGGCCCTGGGTGTCATACAAACATTAGGTTCTTGCTAGTAGAGCCTAAAGACAAACAAAAAAGGAAAAGGAGAAAAATCACACTGAAGAACAAATATCAGTGAAGGAGATTCCCACAAAAAAATCTAAATAAAGAAAGAAAGAAAATAGAATTAACATTAAAAAAAACGAGCATACTTCTGAAATAGGTATGCTTCTGCAATGATGCTGCAGTGTTTTTCAGAGCTTCTTAAAGTTTTAATCATGTAAAAGACGTACAGAGATAGCTACAAGATAAGTCAACCAGAAGTCATTTCTGCAGCAGAGAAGAGCAGCTCTCTGCTCTGGCCACATTTAATTAGTTTGCCTAATGAGCTCTTTTAACATAACTACTGAACTATTCACCTGTTCTACCTTTCAGGTGGAAATATGAAATACACAATTTCCACTTCGACAGAACAAAGAAGTTCTCTGCAAAATGGAAAAACCATTGTTTTGAGTCAACTCTGGAACCCACAAAAGCTATTTTGGAACACCCTCCTCTCAAATATCTTCAGTGTGATTTTGTTATTATTTATTATCAGTTAAATACATAAATTAGTACATGTTACTGAAACAATAACTGTAAATAGTAATTGTCTAGCTATATGGAGCTAGAGTTATCACTTGTGAATGACTGTATAGTATGATAGGACAACCCACGCATAAGAGAATTCCCACGGCTATTTCCACAGAAACTTAACCTTAATCTTCAGATTAAAGCCCTCTAATATGTTAAAAAAAATAACAACACAATGTTAAGGATGCACTTAATACATTGTTCTGATATCAGCTGATCACACAACAGAGTCCTGCATCAGGCAGTACATGGAATTAGTTCACTAAGTATACTACAGTGTTATAGCTGGAGTAAGTGGGCAGCAAACATAGCTAAGCAGATAGGAACAAGGAGTGAGATGAAGAAAAGCAGCCTAAGTGCACTAAGAAGTTAGAAGCCAGAAATAATGCTGCTTTTCATGTCTAGTAGAGTGATAATCACTCAGACTGTAAGGGAAGTCCTCAGCTTATCAGAACAAACTCAGAAAGGCTGACCCTTAGGAAGTCAGTCAGGGAAGTACCAACTGAAGGGCTCTGAAAGCTTTCCTTCCCTCCCACGTGATTAAAATCAAGATTAATTCCTTCAACACCAGCAATTTTCCCATTGTTTTTCAATCTTATACAAAACCCATCAGCAACGACTTATCTTAAAGTTTATTTTTCATGTCTTTCTAAGAGCTGGCTAGGTTTAATGTAAATGCAGTTCTTTAATCAAGGATAGCAGCAATTCAGACAATACAATCCAGGTGGTCTCTTTTAATCTTACACATTCTGAATATTCTGTGCATTGTTAACAAAAAAAAAATTCTAATTAATGGACAAAAGAGGAATTGTCCATGAACAATACATTTTGATTTAGTATTTTGAAGAGTGGCATAACAGACTAACAAGAATACAAAATGCACTGAAAGCTACAGTTAATACAACTGTACTACAAACAGAAGAGTTTATTTTGACACAGAATAAATTCTGCCAATAGCATAAATGAATTAAACATCTAAATCTGTCTTGGGGTCTAAAGGCTCTCACAAACAAGAGAATAGCTATACGACATCGGAAAATAAGCCTAGGAGAAGGTGAAGTTTTTTCTTAGACTTCACCATGTAATTTCCTTCAATCAACCATTTTAACAGGCACAGATTGCATTGCCTTACATGACATATGACAGAGAAAATACAAATTTCTTGTCCTGATTATGCCATTATTAGTACATAAGTAACTGTATAATCAATGAATATATGGATATCATAATTAAGAAATATACAAGAAAGTTAGGCTAAACAAGTTATCACACAAACGAAAAACAGATAGAGGGCTTACTCTTATCCTGGGCTCACTGAGAAGAACCCAAGAGGAACCATCTCCAAAAGAGATCCTCCCCCAGGGGCAGTCAGCTCTTAAATGGGGTCTAGGAGAGGTGGAACCATGCTGCACCCTTCCAGTAGGGCAGGAGAATTGCCTTCACCTGTGCTCCAAGGGCTGACTCATTGCTCGCCTCAAGTGGTCAATCAGAGGTTCAGGCCATGATTCAGCAGTTCCCATACAGTAACATTAAAAAAATACAGCTGGAGGCTCAAGTTCAGGTAAGCACCTAGAAAGTGAAATATGCTGCAATATCTTACTCTTACATCTTTAGAATCCAACAGAAAACCTAGCAAAAACTAATTATTGTATAGTAAATCTTATTAAAATCCTAGGTAGAAACAAAAAAGCAATCTGAAAGCACATTTTAAATAATTCATATGCTGTTCTAATATGGTTATTTCATTAATTATTCCCTAATACATATACATCACTCATAACTGCCTTCTGCTAAATAAAGAAAAGAACAAAAATATACAATATTTTGTGTGGCTTCCAGGAGAGACTTGGATGAGATAATAAAATAAATAAATGAAATTGCAAATGTTCCAGAATCCAACTGAATGCCTTCCTCAACAATTTGGAAGGTATGTGAGGCTCATTCAGTGTATAATCGTTACTTATACGTGAAATGGTGCTCATACAATTCTTAATATTTGTCATTTTATTGACTAAGTAGAAATGATCTAATGCAAAAAAAAAAAAATCCATTTTTCTATTCAAATTAATGTATTTAACAGTGTTGAATTGGTATGCAATTTCTTGATTTTTTTTTTTAATAAAACTGTGATATCACTGAAGAACAGTTTGGGTTTTTTTAAATCTCTGTCACTCTTGCAATTTTAAATTTTTATTATTCTATTATTTATGATTGGCCCATGAATTTAATCACAATGTTTATTGAAGAAATCTATGGAAACAGGAGATCTCATTAAGTGAAGTGGTCAAGGTTTTACAGCTGGTATCAACTTAGGTCACCAAGGGTTCTGGATCAACACTAATTAAAGAGATGTAATACAAACTAACTTGTTGTTTTACCTTGATTTAAACATTTATTGTTCAGTTCTTTGGGTTTTGCTGTCTGAACCACAATACAGAAATACACGAGTAACACAGAAGAGTGACCTAGTTTCTGTGTTGAAAGTGGTTAACTGGGGCAGTACAAAGTTCAGTACGTCCATAGCAAATTTTTTTTTTTCTTTTTTTCCACTACACTACTTCCAAAATTAAGCTTCAAAGTATCACATAAGGCCTGTTTTCCCATGGAACTTTTCTTTTCTTAAGAGGACAAATGATCAATTGAGTACAACTGCATTATGCTCATTTTATTACGTTGGCTTCCAAACAGATCCTCAGTAGGTGAAAGATTCAATGCAGTATTGAAGTGCTCAACATCTCCAGCTTACCAAGTAGATGTCTGTATTATATTATTCTTTGTACACAGCCATTTTCTGAGACTTGGAGGGCAGAAAGGTTAAAGAGCAGGAGAAAAGGTCAGTCCAGATAAGTAAAAGTCCATATTTCATAGAATTACTGTTTTACTTATCACTTTCCTTGAGATTTGACAGGCATACTAGTGATTAGGTTTTCACCTTCAAATAGATTTATAGGCTCTAGGAAATTTTTATTCAACTTACCCTTGGGGATGTCTTGATATAACGTCTTTATGTTGGCAATTGTGATTTTTAAAGGTCTCACAGAATAATTAAAGAAGACATAAGCAGCGAAGAGAACATCTTTGGATTCACTATCCTGGTAGCAAATATTTAACACTATTTAAAATATAGGCTTGTTTGCTTTGCTGATTGATTTTGAAAGCAATGTTACTGTTCAAAAATAGTTTAAGACAGAGAATGAAAATCAATATTTCTACTTTGGTTAACTTTGGTATTTGGCTTTCGTCATTGGTGATCTTATCTGATGCAACATTAATTAACTTCAAGAGATTCTTTCCTATTAATTGGAAGGTAAGCACTGAAGCAACCACAGTAATGAATCTGAGCTTATCATATGCAGGGCACAATACAACCAGCAAGAATTTAAATAGGGAAATTTTCAATACCTCTTACACTTTCTTAGAACCAAACACAATTGAATCACTGTTTTGCAACTAAACATCATGAAGCCATGGATTTACTCAACAGCTGATTTTGCAAAATATTTTCAGTCTGTTATTGTTAGAACTTTGATGTTCATTATGAATTCTTACAAAAAGTGTTCTTGCCAAGTTTGCAACAAAAGACATTCCAATCTCTACAGAAAACAGTAGATAAGATACAATGCTATACAAAATGAAAACAATAGAATTGCTATTAGAAGCAGCACTGAGAAGCTACAGTAAGACAACAGATAGGCAACCACCTGTTCAGCAGTAGGACTCTCTTTTGGGAAATCTATGGAGTGCTAGCTTATCAAACCGGCCTTCAGTGCTGTTTTTTCTTTTGCAAAATCAGCCAATAGGTGTATGAAATAACTGTCATGGTATATCACTGGTCAGTTATATCACTCTCATTTCAAAAGCAGAGATTTTCTTGCTTTCTAACTAAACACCCTACTAAGCCACTTTGAGACTAAACCACGTTTTTCCTTTTCAGTTTCACTGGATCTATGTACAACACCAGTATTAAAATGAATGAGATCCTTTTGTACTTTGCTGTTAACGCTCATCAAATATTCGTGCAGTTAACACAGCCATCTCAGTATTACAACAATTACTCAAAAGTAAGAAATGAACACGTCCCCACAGAAGGAAACTTTCTCAACTTACTGTTTCTTCAGTTTCAGAAGCAGATACGTGCTCATTTGGGGGAGATGAGCAAGGAATAGGGGAGGGAGAACTGTCACCGTTCCTTTCACCCATTTTAGACAAAAACATTGACCGTCAGCTAGTTTCTGACAATTGGCTGTTATTAAACTCCAACTCGCTAGGGCCAGCTGTGCCTAATTTGAGTCACTGGTGCAAAAATAACCAGTCAGCAGGAATTGAGGCAATTATGGGTAATTTTGCTGTAGTGCAGTCCTGCATGAGAATATCAAGATTAACTTTAGGCTGGCATACCAAGGTGATTGAGAGAAGAATCAAAGGCTTCCATAAAATCATTGGTAGTCAAAATTAGTTTTTGTATGAGCTGATTTAGGAAGTTTGTAAGCTATATATATATATATATATATATATTTACTTACAGGCAGATGGTTGAAATTATCTTAATGCCTGAAGATGTATAGAGGTACTTATTAACATAAAATTTGTAAGGGGTTGTTTGTTGTACTGATAAACATCCAGTCCACCTGCTCATATGTTAATCTATAATTGCTTTTTCAGCCCAATCAATTTATGTATATATCTAGAAATTTCTATACCTTTCTTTCTATTCCTCTACCAGATTGGAAAGCAATACTCTTACTTCTAATTTTTACTTAATTTTAAGAAAATATTTACTTCTTTCTGGATGGAAAAACAAGTAATGCTCTCTTCATAAGAACACACATAAAGTATGTATAGTAAACTAATTCAAAGTAAGAAATGTTCTTAAATCAGCCTTAAGTTCTGTTTCTATGTAAAAAAGTAGAGTAAGTAGATAATACGATTTCAATTATTGTTTTTTTTCTTTTTTGAAAAAAAAAATTGTAAAACAAAACTGTAAACCTTAATACCACAAGATGTGGTTTATTTTATACTTTGAAAAAGAAAAAACAATTTTGGATGTGCTATGTCACTTAAACAGCTTCCTTAAAAATATATTTTTAAAAGTATGGTAAAAGTAACAAAAATAACCAAGCAAATAAGTTTAAATTTGACAAAGTCCTGTCATTAATAGCAGAATCAGCCAGAAAAATATGAAAGAATTTTAGCTTTGTTTTTAAAGGTGACAACTTACTGCCTTTGATTCACATATCACTGTAGAAAATCTTTTTATAGAGAAAAAATAATAATCTCTTAATTAAATGTGAGAATTACTACAACTTTCAGTCTTTGAAACTTTAAGGATATTATATTTGAGTGGCAAAAATATCAGGTATACTGACACTGTTTACTTAAGTCAGCTTCTGCTGTAAGAAAGCATAGGTTCCCTACCTCTAACAAGGTATAATTTAGGACATCAAGTCTCTGTTCAAGCTAATAAGTAGATCTGTGTCCCTTCAATTATTTATTCCTCTAGCAGACAATTCCATTAACCCCCTCCTGTGCAATAATTTGTTCTGCCACATGTTAGAAAAATTATTTTCCAGCTGCTCAGCAATACTGCTACAGTAAATTGAAAGTATTTTCTGGTAGACAGCTGATACTCAACAGAGAGGCAAACAGTGACACCTGATACATGGAGGGTAATGTGGTAGTAAATAGCATAAGACAAATGTTAAGTTACTCCAGCATGATGTTTGCGGACTGACAGCAAGAAGAGATGTAAAGATACTTATGAATTATTCACTCACCTCAAGAAATAAATTAAGGCTTTTCTTACTCTATGGGTGAGAACTAAGAAAAGAACACTGACACCTGTTACATGGAAGTTAACTTTGTAGTAAATGATACAGTATAAAAATGATTAAGTTCATCCACCATGATGTGGCAGACATAAAATGACAAAACATGTAAAATTGTGATAAATTATTCATTTAGCTTAGGTAAACAAGAACCCATTTCATTTTCTGTGCCCAAGAGGACTGTCTGGTGAGTGTGTGGGAAAAAAAGCAACAGCATTACAGCAGCTATTCCTTTTGTACTTTATTTTGTAGGAGGCTATACAGCCAAGGAACCGGCACATTTAATGGAGTCATTTTAGCAATGCCACATCAAATGGTATCTCCATAGCAGTTACAATTTTTCTGAATGGGTATCCCTAGCAGGTAACTCCAGATTGACAGCAATGAATAACAGCAGAAAGGAGTGTCCTCACCATGATTTGTTGGAAAATTCTATATTGAGCAAATAACTGCCATTCAGGGCTAATTGAGATGGGTGGAGCTGATGAGGTTATATTTTAGTATAGACCAGCTAGCACTGGTCACTAAGCAGTGGCGCCCAGCGTTGCTCTGACTCAAGAGTGATTGCTTTCAACGTGTAAAATAATCCAATACGTACACTGATCAATTACGCACTCACCTGAAATACTATACTCCTTGTTTTCTAATGAAGGATTCTAGAGAATTGTAAAATGAAAAGGAGTGGCACTTCAGTCTGATATAATGGGTGAGACTGGCAGTGAGGAGCAAAATAAAGGTATGATAAAAGGGTATAGCAACTGGAAAAGGAAAAATAAAAAAGACCAACTAGGAAAGCAAGTCTCTCAGGCATCCTATTTCTCACTTAGAATTGGATGGATGTTAGTAGCAATTCATGAACTTGTCTAATGTGTGGCCAAAACCCAAAAAGCTAAGAAGCAGACAAAAACAAGAACAAAAATCCACACTATGCATAAAGTCCTGTCTGACAACTCATTTGCAGGATATTTCTAGACAGAAGGGATATCAGCAACTGGTAAAGAAAGACCAGTTGGCTGAACCCTTCTTTTCTGACCCCTCTCCCTGCATTTTCTTTAGGGATCCAATTGTTCGTACCGTTTCTGCAAGTTAGTTTTCCAAATATTCAAAGAAAAAAGTATGTTTACAAATACTTTTATAACCTTGTTCTATGCATAGAAGATAGAAGGATATTTCTTATGAGCTATTTTACCTTAAAAGAAACTGTAGTTCTACAAAATGCAGAAATCCAGGCAATGGAGAAGCTGATTTAATGCAGAGAAGAAAAGACACAGTCTGCTTTACAAATGCTAATGCATGTGACAGAAAACTATCAACCTCATTTCTCAATAGCAAATTTAAATTTCCAAGCTTAAATGGTTTACCAAAAATTACACAATAAGTCACTGCTGAATTCTGAAAGTAATCCCAAACCTAATCCTCAGACCACAGAGAGTCCCTGAGGAATTACTTATGGATGTATTTTTCACTGAAATTGTGCTTTCTCTTGTTTCCATTGTATTTAATAGAAACCATGGCTCAACACCCTTTAAATTTATTACATCATATTTCATAAGCAGTGGGCAGAGATGAGCAGACACTGAAGCTGATTCCTTAGTAATCCCAGGCCAGTCACCTTGATGCAAATCTTAATTAACTTGAGGAAGTGTATAACAAAAGTATTTTTAAGACTGTTTACCTGTTTATTGTTTGTATTAGCAGCAAATAAAGCCATAATTTTCTTAACCTTAAAATAAATTCTGGCTGCCAAAAGGAAATTTTATGTATCCCAGTCTGATTATACTTGTGCAATAATGAAGCTTTAAAGAATAATGAAGCTGCAGCTGAAGAAGATTCAGCATATTCACATCACTGGATTCAGCAGAAAAAAGTCATTTTATTCCAGAATTCAGAATGTTGCTGGTCAACAAAAAAGTAGGGGAAAGTACTCTGGCAGTATTGAAAGACATGAAATATCACTTATATATTTACCACTCGAACTGAAAGTGACAGTCAAGAAGGACTTGTCAAGGACATTGGACTGGAAAGTGTTTCTGCATATTGGGTAACTAGGGTAGACAAAACTGAGTCTAGAAAATCACATCCTGCTAGGTGAAGAGAATGAACGATACACAAAAGTTGGGAAATGTAGAATGCATAAGGCAGGCAATTGGAATTACACACACAATTTAACTATTCTTTTTAAAGGAGCTACCTGAAATGTAACAGCAAGTGTTCTCTCTATTCCAGTGTTGGTTGATATGGCAGTAATAAGCTCTGCAAGATACATCACTGGCCTGTGCAGCAAAGATTGAGCAGTACATTGAAATGCCCCAAAATGCACAATAAAAGTGGAACACCAATATGAGGAAAAATAAATGAAAGAATTCCACCATGCAAGAAGAGACAGATGAAAGTGTCAGAGCTGCAAAAAATCAGCTTCTAAACCTTGCCTGTAAATTATGATTTAGCTCTCTTGTTTAGTCACACTGATTAGTGGACGATACACAACCCATTGTGCATTTGTTTGTTTCAGCTTCTGAGAAAATTGAATGTAAATGGAGCATTGTTACAGAAGAAAAAAAGGATTTCTCATAGTCACAACAGCTGAACACTATTGTAAAGCAGAAAATAGAATTGTCTTTATTGTACAGTTAATATATCATGCTAAGTAACTTCTTTATTTAACTTTCTCTGCAGGTGGTCATTTTCCTCATGGAAGTGTGGTATCTTCAATAATTCCCCAGCAGACAGAATTGTTTGAATTCTGAATTTTAAAAATTGATCCAACTTACAAATATGCTAATACAGCAGTTAATTAAGTCAATGAAGTGATGTAAAAATACAAAATTCCATGTCAGAATGAATAGAAAAGTTGTCATTTTTATATAGCATTTTATTTGTAATACTATCTGTTTGTCTTGGCAGTAAACAATATTCGGAAGAGTAGCTGGACTAGAAAGAGTAACAAAATAATGAATAAAAAAAGATAAGCCCTATAAGTGGCACTTATGAAACTTCAGTGCATGATAAGAATACTAATGGAAAGCTCGAAGTATTTCTTTTCCTGTCACTTGAAAAAAAACCAGTGAATTAGAAGAAGAGCACAGAAAGATGATTGATGGAGGATGGTGGTATTATGAGCAATATTCTGAAAATGTCTCAACAGAAAGAAAGCCTATAAATTTGAATTCACACATCCCTGCCTTTCACAGCTCACAGTTCCAAAGAGCAATGTCTTCTATATGACCTTCCGCTGTCATGCCTGCTTTATGCATTGTCTCTGTGTCAATGCAGACACTTATACCAGCTTTTATAGCAAATTGATAAAGGAGGGCAAACGAGGGACCTGAAAAAGGTTACCCCAAACTATCAAATGAACTATCTCTCTAGAACCTAGTCAGCAGCTAACAAATTAAATACTCGTTCAAACTCAGTCACATTATAAAAACAGTTGATCTTTTGCTACTGATGCTGTAGAGAAATGCAGGTTGGGATTTTTTTGTCTTCCCTTAGATCTTCATATCCTAGATATATTTTGGTCAAGTATACAACTGAGGTTAGGAAAAATTCAGGTGTGCTCAGATAGCTGGTATCAAGGTATATGACTTGGCAAGTTAGCTAAGGCTCAAAAGAGTTCTTTGGGAAAAGGAACTTGATCATCAGTGAAACCTTGAAGACATTTTAATTTTCCATTTGATCTGATAATGGTATCTAATATACTTAGAGAAATTTCTTACAGTCATTAGTTGAGGTCCAAATGGATACAAGATCTATATGTCAGCAACTTTAGAATGGAAGGATTCCAGCAACATAGATAGATGATAATTGGCATTTGATTTCTCATCAAGTATTATGATTAAATTCCTAATTGGGAAGTCAATGTTTATGTGAGTGTTTTCACAGAATTGTCTCATTTATGAGACTAGTGACGGAAAACAGCAAGAGAGAGAAGTTATTTCTACAATTACATATGCAAGACCATCCAAGGAAAATGACTATGCCTAGTTCAAAACATAAATTCATAAGCGGTAACCTGGAGATAACTGGATGATAAAATTTAAATAGTGAATGAAGGACAGTTTGAAAAAACAGTCTTTCGTGGTAATTTTTTCATAAGAACTTCTAGTTCTCTGACAGTTGGTATATTAACACTTTTTAACTGTGTCATGTAGTAAAATTTTTTAAGACATTCTAAAAAGGTTACCTTTCAAGATAGTATGTATTCTGAATTGTGCTATCTAGTACATTTATAATGCACCACGAAGTCCATTTGCTTCTAATTTTAAATGAAGTCTTGGTGTAGTAATAAATTAAATCTGAACTTGCTTTTAATTACCTGCGTAGTTTGTCATATTAAATTGGGTTACCTTTCATCACAGTACTTGTATGGCACAAAACGAATATAAACTGGCATAACATGTAATATACTTAAAATAGCTTGCTATTTTATTTTATTGAATGTGAATGAAGTACTGGAACAAACTTTCCCCTACGATGGCAGTTTTAACCTTAATTATTGCTCCTACTGTTAACAATCTTCTTCTAGTATGAAAGAAATTTCTAATCTAAGAAAGAGCTTTCCAAGAGTGCTCACTGCAATCAACATTTTCTGATTTCTGATCTCATTTAAAAAGACAAAATAAGGAGAAGAATTATGCTTTTTAAACACTGGTTTAAATATAAAAAAATTGTCGCTGAAATGGGACTGAATGAGATATATCAGGACAATGCATTTACATACAAACAATCCACATCTTCTGAATTTGAAGTAGAATCTACAGAGCAAGAATTGCAAAGCCCTCATATTTAGCAGTACAAATAGATTAAGTCTTGAAGTGTTTAGTAGACTGACTGTGCAAACTTGATACATGCTGTCTTAACAAGAATAACAAAAAACTCATATGCCAGTGGGAAATAATAACATTTGCCTGAAATTTATTCTTATCATTCTCCAAAACAAACATATCATGCAACAACCTGTCAACAGAGGAGTCTGAAAAGTATTCTGCACAGACAGAACTGGATAGTAGTAAAAAATATTAATTAGCAGTACTTCTGAAAATCTGAAAGCATGAATACTAAGTACATACTAAATACTAAATACATTTC
The DNA here is from genome assembly GCF_019232065.1 of Centrocercus urophasianus. Classification (NCBI taxonomy): domain Eukaryota; kingdom Metazoa; phylum Chordata; class Aves; order Galliformes; family Phasianidae; genus Centrocercus; species Centrocercus urophasianus. Next base: position 6,285,630 of record NW_024884800.1, on the reverse strand, counting down.
TTATGTAACCAGCAGTGGAAACTACTGACAATTCTGCTCAGTATATTTCAGTAACTGAAGATATGTTTACCAGCCTCATCACTGTGACATATGGACACACTGAGGTCCAGTTCCATTCCACGCAATCATTGATGCATCAGTTTCCAACATAAAATTCCATCTCTGCCTACAGTTATACAGTGCCTCATTCCTTACGTGATCTTTTCTTCTGAGACACTAAGTGCTATATTCCTGCTAAATATCTAAAAATCCTTGATGGACAACTATCCAATGAATTTGGAGTTATTGTGCATGTAGTCATCTAGAAGAAGTCGCATTGAAAAGTACACTTTGTCAGTTTTTTGCTGTCATTAAATTGGAACACATCCTCTTTCAAAATCTGAAAGGCATATTCCCACCTGAGCAGAAATATAAACTAATGATGATTCTTCTTTGCACAGGCCCAAGGAAAAAAAAGAAGAGACATTAATAAAACATGAAATATCATGAATTAGAGGTAGTAAAATATTTAAACTTACTTCTAGTTGTTCTGTACCCATGACACCCAGTCCATACTAGAAGAATACAAGAAAACCAATTAGCTTAATGTCTTTTTTTTTCCTTTTTAAATGCAGTGAGTTTTTCAGAGGACACATTATACTCATCTCACAATGGAATTTGTATGCTCCCAAATTGTATTGAGCCAATATTTTTTAAATGGATATAATAGAGTAGAATGGTAGAAAATTCTTAAGATGCCATTATAAAATGTGTCTTAGCCTTCTGCCTGACCATGGTTTAACTGGGAGTAAGGTTTTGGAGCCTTTAGACAGCTTTTTGACAGCAATAGTAAGGACTGAAATGTAATTAACTGTAAGGTAAAGCCTGCAACATTTGCAAATAGGATTATATGATTTAATTCATAATGATATAGAGGCCAGGACACCCAACCAAGATTTCTTCTATTTCTAGTCCTAACATTTAGTATGATTAATGCTGCAGAATGTTAAATAGACTTTATATAATTGGAGAAGTATGATTAGCCAAGATAATTTTTACTGAAATCACATTTCATACCTTTGCTCGTGAATAGTCCACGTTCTAACTTTAATTTGAATGCAGACAATTCTAACACGTTTCATACTACATATTTTTAATCTTCTTTCCCTTACCTCAATGAATATGATTTTTGTATTTCTTCTCTGGCTGCATGGTGAACTCATTTATACCCTGTCTCAGTTTCCTATCTGATTAGTTCTGTTCCCCACAGATTTAGTTCTACTGAACCATGATGGTACCACACAGACAGCAGAATGAAGTATAAAATTCATACATAATCATGTAAGTAGAGATAGAATACCTGCAACTACTATTCACTTCAAAGAAGCTGCCATTGTTTAATGCCTTTAAATGTTGTACTGCTGTTTATATTCAGTGGAATACATCATCCCAGCACATAGCTCTGGATAATTATCAGTGAATGAATACACACTGTAAATATCAAAATTGGCACAGAAAGAAATACCTTCTTTGCACTCCACTCTTGTCTCCAGAATAATTATGTAATATTTAGGGGAAAAAAAGTCTGAAAAGACCATTGAATGAAATCCTTTCCATATCTCCAAGTTTAACAAGAGTAACACTGAAAGAACATATACAAAGCTGGGATGAAAATTCTGAGGAAAAGAAGATTGAATTTCCATCAAGAATACCAAAGATTTTAGTACTATCAGCAGACTCAGATAAAACTCTATACATAAGCACTTCTCTGTCTTGCAATAGCATATAATAGAAAAAGGAGCACCAGATTTCATTATAATCGTCAGTTCTATTTAGATAGGCATATAGTGCTACTGTTCCCTCACATTAAGCATTTTCTGCAATTTATAAGGCCATTCGGAAATGTGAGCAAGCTGGCAGTTTATTACCATCTGCATTTCACATAGCAGAGATGTTGCAAGTAATTTCCATCTACAATTAAAAAGGAGTGTTAGCACTATCTCCCACTATCAATAATTACATGATCTAGTAAGTAGGTTGGATACAAAATGGGGATTAGGTCTCAAGATGAGACCTATCTTGATGCTAGCTAGCAATGTACTCAGAATTTCCTACATTATCTAGTAATCTTAACACAAGCACCAAAACTACTGTTAAGACACTACCCTGTTATTCCTATTGCTCCAAATTAGTTCTCAATGAGAAATAACTCAATTTTATAAGGCTTTTTTAAATTTTTTTTTATTTTTATTTTTATTCTTTTTATATTGGGTACAGCACTTTCCAGCAACATATCTCCATGGGAATTGCTAATTGTTGTTATTTAAACTAGCATTACCATTGGTAGGCCTTAATTAAGAAAAGTTAATACAGTTTATAGGGTTATAATAGACAGTCAGAATAGCAGACATCGTGGATTAAACTAGCTTGAGTCACCAGCTCACTTGGCTTGACTCTGAACCTGTGGACAGTTAAGAAGTCAATATGCTAAACTAATCTTATTCAGTGAAAATTTTGAAGCAATTTAAAGCATGAATGTATCTTCCTCACTAGATGGAGACCTATTCCATTTCTCAGCCTTCTATCTTTTACCTATTTGTTAGCAAAATTAGAAACCACTGAGTGAAAATTCAATCAAGTGATTGGAAGAGTCCTTCATATGGATCAGAGGTATTATAGAGACAGTTTCTCTAAGACGTATGAAGTCCCTGGAAGTGGCTTACAGTTGTGACATTTCCCATGTTGCCTGCTAAAGATCCGATCACACTAGTAGTAGGTCAGAAGTATACCATTTCACTTTGTGAGAATTGACCTCTAAGCAATTAAAGTAGAGCTGCTGGAACAACCAGTGTGTGAAAAAGAAACAAAAGAGGTTAAATATTTGATGGAGTGGTGTCAGAGTGTCCCATTAGTATTTTGCCCTTGCTTCATAGCTTTTCTGAGAAAACTTGTAAGCTCAGCAGCACTGCTTCAATTACAATATATGAATACATTAAAAGCACTCTATTAAGTTGTGAACAGAAAATCTGCATGAAACTGGGAGTAGAAGTGCAAAGTGCAAGAGAAGTTTTAAACATTTACAATTTGATCATTCAAGAATTCTGAATAAATATAACATATATATAAATATAGATAATGTAATTCAGTATTTGCTCAGTTTGCATAATGCAAGGTAATAAAGTAATTAATAATGTAATTAATAATCTAATCTAAGAATTAAACTCCCTTAACTTTTTTATATTATTCATCTATATGGTTACTCAATGTCTTATCAACTGCTAACTTTTAAATCTAAGTTCCATTGCACAAGCATGAATTAGTGAGACTGGAAGAGTTGCTGCTGCTGAAACACATTAATACAGTCAAAGTCAGTTTTACAGCAAGCTGAGTGTCCTTATTCTGCTGACAGATGCGACCCTGCAGGTACTTGTTCAGTTGAATAGTAAAAATCTTTCAAGCTGTGGTTTCTGATATCATTTTTATAGTTCATTATCAGTTCTACTGTTAAACATCATTATACGATGGGAGGCAACAAAGATAACTTTGTCAGCTTTCATTCCTGGGCCAGAATGTGGTCATTCTGTTCTCCACAAGGCTTTTGGGACCTAGCCAAAACTAACACTGCAATCTATTATTGTATGCCATTCTTTAGACAAAATGTTATAGATTCAGGTTCATGCCTACAGTTCTCACAAAACATTTTGAAAGCAGATGGGTATAACCAATGCTTTCTGTATAGCATATTCCCAATTACACAACATAACTGCAATATACCTTCTGTCAACAGAAATAGGATGTTGTGCTGAAATCTACTTGACCAGCCAGTCCTGGTCATACTGTAATGATCATTCATACGACAATCTCCTATCACTGCCACCCTACCTTTATCAAATAAGTCCCTCCAGAGATATTGTATGAATTCAGACAAACTCCTTTATAGACTATAGAGTAAGCAGAGTTCTTGTTATCTTCTTTGAACTACATGCCATCTCATTTTGAAGTGAGGCCAATAATCAGTATACTAGCTGCCTACCTAAAGGTCACTGAGTAAGCAGCTTAATTTGTTTTCAGTAACACTGCAAAGTTTGACACTAGTATATTTAAGTTGACATTATTTTTTAAAAATAATAAAATACTAATAACTCTTAAGACTTTTCAAATAGTATTGAAATATTTGTGGCAAAACCAGAATAATTTACCATGTGATCGACTGTTCTGTTGATTAGCTAACTTACTTTGAGTATCTATTTTCTTCAGCACAGGGAACATTAGACTGACCCAAGTTAGAAATCTCTTTCTGTAACTCAATAATTTGGATTCTTTTGAGCTTATACCTTATAGAATTATACTCTCACTTTACCAATTTACACTGAAAAACAGACGCACAAGAAAATCATCTGTACATGGCTTTGAAGTCACTTAGATACTTCTATTTCTACTTGAAGGTTTCAACAAATCTTTCTTTAAAAAGAACTTGGTAGTCTTTTTCCCGATGACATAAAAAATATCTCCTCTTTTTCAGTTTTCTCCTTATTTTTTCACAGGAGGATAAAGATATCCCAAAACGTGATGCATGAAAGAAGGTCAACAAAACCCACATCACAGTCAAAAATCTATATGATTTTGCTGGGAATAATGGACCCAATCCACTAAATAGCTTTTGAGAAGCAGCCAGAGATCAAGAAACTGCCCTCTTTTCAACACACACAAACGAAAGCAATATTTTCACAACTGGGAAGTAGGTAATTTGTAATTTTTTTCTATGCTTCTTTCCATATGCTTCTGTGCTTCCTCTCTAGAGACAAGTCTGAAGCTGAGAGTTGGTATAAAACAATACATGAAACGTTATGAAAAAGAATCAACTCCTTGCCAACATCAATAGAATGAACACTTTTTCAGACCAATAGAAATGATATTTGTGTAGGATGCTGTGCTGTTTTAGATACCTTAGGGCTTGATTGTGCAGCTAATTGGATTCAAGGGAATGCCACAAAGTATAGGTGGTATCTGTTAATAACAACTGTTACTGAAAGTAGGGAAATATTTTAAAAGTTAAAATACAGACTAGATATTTCAGGAATGTTTATTTTTCTACAGAGAATGAAGCTACTTATGAACATTTATACCTCTGTAGCAGATGTCATATCATTTCTGGAAGTATCTATCTGATTAAAATTGTTTGCCAATAACAGATTCCTCTCAGGCACAGATTAAAATAATTTTTTATAGCTAATTCCAAGGACTAAAAATTTACACTGCCTTTGCTAGAATGCCCTCCATGGTTTCTGATACTAACAGGCAGACAGTTACAAATAGGACACTGGGAACTGAACATTAGAGGACACAAGTATTCTGGATGTCTTCTGAGAGCCAGTTCCTTTATAGAGCCCACTACCTGTGGATAATTCATGTGTGCTCATTCCAGCTATTGCTGATTTAAAATATTAAGACAGCTCACTAGCCTCAAAAGAAACTCAAAGGTTTGAAAGATAGGATAAGGCAGAAAGAACAAGCTTTCTGAGCACACCAGATAAAAAATTTATAATTTTAATATCTTCGTATTTCCATATTCTATTATATGCTCATCAGAAGCTAAAGCATAGAATAGCAGTTACTTTATTTCTTTTCTGCCTGCAGGTATACACCAAGGCATCAAGCTGATAGGTTGGTTCATATAACAACAGCTACTCTTATCGCTCCAGATAATTTATTTATACGGGAGTCTTTTGTTTTCCCAGGACGATGTTGATTCAGTATGACTGCTTTTTCAGTTTCTAAAGATGTATAATTGCTATACGGGAACATAAATTGATAGAACTTAATTCCTTATCTGCATTCAAATGTGGTATACAAGAAGGCTTCTCTCTCAAATTCTAGGAAACAAATTGCACACTATCACATTTTCAACTCAATGAAATATTTCCTCAATTTTTAAGGTCTGAACTTTTGCTCAGCTTTAGTTTTTTCACTTTCACATTAACTAGCTTATACACAAGTACCTGGAAGTCCTTCACAGGATATGAATGCTGTTCATTTGTCTTTGTTCCTGGAGAATAAGCATCAAAGCTGTATTTGGAACTTGAGTTTACAGATATACAAAGACACGTCAGTTCTATGCATAAGAGATGAAGTGTGCCTCAGTCATAATATGGTACACAATAATACATGGGCTCATGTTTAATGTTACGTTGGTACACCAGGCCATGAAATGGCAGAAATGAGGGTATTATCTACAGAATGTGTCCTACTGCAGGGCACAGAAGAATTTTCTTGCATGTACATGATCATTATCAGATACAGGTTAAAACCCTGTGTGATTGCTGGCAGAATTCAGGTGCTGCAAAACAAGCTAGAAGTACTGTTTGTGAGGGTGGATAGTGACATGACAAGGGGGAATGGTCTTAAACTGAGACATGAGAGGTTTAGGTTAGATTAGGAGGAAGTTTTTCACACGGAGGGTGGTGATGCATTGGAACAGGTTGCCCAAGGAGGTTGTGGATGCCCCATCCCTGGAGGCATTCAATGCCAGGCTGGATGTGGCTCTGGGCAGCCTGGTCTGGTGGTTGGCAACCCTGCAAAATAGTAGGGGGTTGAAACTAGATAATCATTGTGGCCCTTTTCAACCCAGGCCATTGTATGATTCTATAATACTGGAGACAACAGGGCCACCTACATCCAGGTAAAGTCTGGGAGATGAGGTTCATCAAGCACAATCACCTTGATACAGGGGCCTATCCTGTATAAGATCTTTACTGATGATCTAGATAAGTATTGAGACTCATAACTGACCTTCTAGGAACGCAGTGTTTTGCTTACAGCTAGAAGGGAAAGACAATAGTATTTCTTCTGAGAACCACTAATTGATGAGAGTTATTCAAGTTATACAATTCAAGTTAATGAGCCTGAAAGTAAACCAAAACAAACAAAAAGGGCTGTACGTCTGAATGCATAATTACATTCAGAAGAGTTAGCATAAACTTTCTTATAGAAATCATGAGCTTCAAACTCTATGATTCAGTGGAATTCTGAAAATATGTCAAAAATAATTTAGGGTTTTGGAAGGATCCTAAGCTGCTAGGATTAGTAGCTTCTAAGGTGGTAAATGTTCACACCTCTATGTAGACTAAACCCTATGCGTTTGTTAGAGCACATTTTTGGACCAGAAGTTGAGTGGTACAATTAGAGCTTTGGTTTGTGCCCAAATGAGTTGGCAAGACTCAGTGAATGAAACTTCACAGATTTACACACATCCTGAAAACACTGGAAGCATGTTCATTATTGTACTCCAGGAGATAATTATAGCACTGAAATATTTCCACAAAAAAAAAAAAAAAAAAAAAATTAAAATCTGATGACGAAGACAGAAATTGCTCAGAGAAAGTCATAGCAAACAACAGCTATAAAGATGAAACCTTGCTAGCCCTGCAAAGATGTTATGCTTATTTGAAGTGATGATTTCCTTGTATAATTTCAAAATATTTTATTTTGAAAAGAGATTTTATTCACTCTAGCATACAAGAAACATTGACTTAACCGAGAACAGTACTAGTTAGCTCTACAGTAATTAGCAGTGTCATTTAGAAGTGCTTAAAGACATGATGTTCTCACCAGAGATTACTCCCAATAGATGAAGAGTGCAGTCTTTTAGGCAGCAAGAAACTTCAAAACCTGTCAATAAAGGAATTTGAAATGAATATGCCATGAGGGGCAAAAAAATATCCCCAAGATTTGCTGAACTGTTGAGAATGTATGAAAGTTATGAAAAAGAGAACTCGTAGAGCAGTGTGGTAAAATAAAGAATAACGGTTTTAATTTCTTATAGAATTATTTATTCTTAAAATTTGAGTTTAGCTATATGAAATAATCTACATCTATAGCAACCAGCCAACTAACCTGAATAACATTTTCTCTGAATTTCAAACACAGACAATCAGAGTCTCCATCTAAAGACAACTGTAAAATCCATCTGTTCTGATGAGCAGAAATAAATAAATAAAAACCTAGCATTTTTTACATTCCAAGCATGTCTGTTAACTTGCTCTATTAACACTGCTCGGATAGAAATAGCATATAGAATACACAGGAGCTAATATTGGAGAAGCTAAACAAAAGCTGTAATCAGATTTTAAAACAGACAATATAAAGCATTGTAATTAACTAGGTTGGAATAAAGTGGTCTTTATTAGTGCAAATGAGCTCATCTGCTATAAGAATGAATATTTCACGATCTAATGCAGAATGTATTGACATCAGCCAAACATTTACATTTCTTCCATGGACAGATTGTTATTGACCTTGTGATGTGACATATCTACTGTCACTAAGCTACAAAATGGGAATCTCGTCCTGCCTCTCCTCTTTTATACACGGAAAGCAACTAATTTGTCAGCACGCCAGCTTTAACTAGCTGAGATGAAGGTAAGCTAATTTAATAGGAACTGTTCAATATCTTCGACCCACCTGACACTGTCAGTTAAGGCAGCTCCACATTGCAGTGTCTTTCATTATTTCCAGCTCTTTCTTCAGACTACTTGAACAGCAAGTCAAATAATATGCTTAGGAGTCAATAGGACTGACTTTTTCTCAAGGACATTCTTTTGATGCCAGGAACTGTCAAGTGGGAAAACACGTAGCGTGAAGGTGAGAGGACACTAATTAAATATACATAGCTCTGGCCAAAGAAGAATGAGGCACAGCTTGCTATCTGAAAACTCAGTTGCCTGCTTGACTGAGGTCACAGCTGTTGACTTGTACAAGTTCTTAAGTTGCGTTCTCAGTATGAGACACTTTAACACTCTTAAATACTAGACAAAGGCTATCTTCAAGGATTCCACGTGCAGTTATATGTGCTTTTGTAGTCTACAGACAGACATAACAGATTCCTTACTCCATCTACCATATATAATTAATTTATCTCTTTTATCTATTAGATTTTGAGGTATGGTAATATTTCATGATGCTAGTGAAGAATTTATGCTTGTTATAGCACAGCACTGGCTTATTTTAATGTGTAATTTATAGCACAACATCTCTCCAGATTAAATTGGCTACAGCAAGGAGCAATGAACGAGTGATTTTTTTACATACATGTATTTGGACGACCTCACAAAGGTGAGTGTGCATCTGTTTTTTTCCACACTCCTAGCCACTCTCATTTAAAATCTTATCTAAATTCCAACTCTTAAGTTGGAACATGTATTCATATTATCAATGCAACTTTTCTTAGGAGTGCTGTTGGACATAGCAGTGCAACTGAAGTGGTTTGCAGAGCTCCCTGACCAGACCCTGTAGTCTTACATCAGCATGGCTCAGTGCAGCGCTGTGCCTATGTGCCAGTGAGCATCCCATTCACACAGTACCACAAATGAGCTCATTTGCAGAGTCAGAGTTTATTAGGACTTAATGGTTTGAGCACTCTGCCCTCTAAGCACAGCTGTACTGCAGCGGACTAATATCTCAGCACCTGCTCCACAGGGCTTTGAAGTACCTCTGCTACTCTAGTGGTCACTTTGACCACGGTGCAGACATGTCCTTGGAGCTGAACTAATAATACATTCATCTTTCAACAAATATAGAATTGAAATATTTCTTATATATCAATAAGACAAAACATACAAGTAGTAAAACTGGTATTTGACTGTACTTGTAAGTCCACATCAAAAAAGTTGTCAGAGAACTATATTTTTGAACTGAAAGATGTTTACATGTAGGTGTCTCCCATCTTTCCAAATACCACTCTAACCTTCAGAGTGTTATGTGGCATATGCAACATGGAAGCCTTTTCCAGACATCTAAGTAGCAGTGTACCTATAAATGCAGCTGGGTTTTTGCTCACATATTTGTACAGGAAGAAAAGGTCTTGTAAGGCAGTTTCCACGTCATAAGGACTATTTTTCCCTATAGATTCAAGGGTAATCAAAACCCATATTATCTGCATATGGACAGATGAGGAAGTGCTCAAAACTGGGCTTGTATGACTGAAAAATTATGCAAATTATCACATTTAATAGTTGCATGATTTCCCACCAACAACTAAACATTTCAAAGTCCAACATTTACTATTCCTATTACGTAAATACAACGGTGTATCAATTCACTCTTTATTGTTCCCAGCCTCTTGCAATTTTACCTATCCATTGCAAAGGAGAGAATGTTTTCCTAGAAACTGAATTTGTCCTTCCCATTTTCCCTGCTGACAATACAAATGACATAGTGTGTTTATTTTATAAGAACAACCTTTCCTCATCAGCCAGCACTAGGAACAACAGGGGAAAACAAAATTTCTTACCTCCTCAGACGCTCCACTTGACCTTCCTCTATTTTATCAAACTATTTTCAGATGTGAAAACTGTGAGATTAAATATTATCTGATAAGTGATTTACACATCATTTTGTTTAGTCTCTCAGACTATTTGAGAGCAATTGTAGGTCTCAGTTCATAAGCTTTTCAAGTTAGCATCCTTTTTTTTTTAATTATTCTAAATAATAATCGTATTTCTATCTAAATCCATTTACATATATAAATTGAGAGTGATATATTTCATACTCCTTATAAGCAATATGTAATGTGCTATTGCTGAAGGGTAAATTTCCAGCAAGAATAGAAAATGCCTCAATAGATCTGGTTCTTCCCTTCTACTTAACTTTACTTTATGCATTTTTCCTGTATACTTGCTTGACAGTCTAGGTATATATGTGTCAGTCCCCATGATTCAAGACTTAGCTGTCCATGAATAAATCTTTCCAAAAGAAATGCCTCCTGTTTATTTCCATGGAAACTTCAACAGCTACAAAGTGCACAATAAAACTATTTGATAGTGTTATTCTCAAATTCAAGTACAGAACAGTATTTTTCATAATAGTCACTGCTCTCAGCCATGCAATGAAAAGCAGACTGCATGCCATGCACCTACATGGCAAACTAGAATGTGGTTTGTCATTCACATCACTGTTGCTACTGCTGTAACACATCACTCACCACCTCACTGTGTTCACATTCACTGCTAGGTCTCCAGAAACATTCAGGAAACGTCAGTGAATGTCAATGGATGTAATTTTTTCTGCATGGAGGAATTCAGTTTCACACCTTTGCTTCATCCATGCTTCCATTTCAGATGCCATTCTGTCAGACTACCCCTCTGCTGCCACCAGTCACAAGACAACAAAATGAAATGAACTGGTGGAAAGGTTCAACCTCTACTGCCATACCACCAACATCTGCCTCTGGCATCATGGGCCAACACAGCAAAATAGGAAGCATTACTTTTGGAGAGGCCTTTGTAATTCCACATAGTTAAGGGCTAACCAGGAGCTGCCACGGTTACATTACTTGATTTTAATTCATTCACGTAAATGTGTTTAGCAAACATACTGAAATAGCAGATACTTCATGCATCATTGCTCTTCAGTGTTTTTTAACATCTTGGATGTCATGTGTACAGTCCACAAAACCTGTTTGAAGCAGCTGTCAGTACTGAACTTTATGGGTTTGGTCAAAATAGATTTCCTCACAATTTCTTCTCTCATTTACATGAATTTCCAACAGTGCAATGCTACTCATTGCAGAATTCCTTACATTTTAAAAAAAGGTAACTCCTAGAAAATTTTGTCCTTTTGAGCTTAATCCCACGTAAGCATCCACTGAATTTGCTAATTTCAAATACTTTAAAACATTGTGTTCCATGTTCAGATACTGTGTTACAATCATACTCCCATTGTAAAGCACAGTAAGAAAAAGTACACTGACTTTTTTTGATGTGTTATTTGCAGAGACATGTATTTCTGAAAAATTGTAACAGAGAGAGGAACACAACAGTAAAGAAAACTATATATGACAATAGATTGTGATGAGATACTGGCTAAAGACAAAATATTAAAGAAAAATATTTTTTGACTTAGCATTCACCCTGAAACAATAACTATATATTGATGGTAGATAAGAAATGTGAAATACAAAGATTTCTACAAAGTAATACATCAGCTCTACCCAATGCTGTTCTGTAATTAGTGCATCATGGCACTGACCCACTTTAAAAAAAAAATCAGAAAAAATAAAGTTGTTTTCCTCTCTTCCTTTCTTCAGGGCAGGAAACATGCCACTGTTTGCAGACTGTTACATAAATGCATAGAACTACATAAATTTTGCTAACAATGAAATAATTCCATTTTGCACAAAATTCTGATATTAAGAATAATTATTTTCTAGCCAAAGATTCTATGCAGAAACATATATCCCTGTATGAAATAACAAAGCAAGACCCCAGCAGCCATACTGTGTTACACAATCTTGCATTTTCATGAACACATTAAGGATGGTCTCAAAACTAGTTTTAGGAGCATCTGCTCATGAAGCAATCACTGGTGAGACACACATGGCCGCAGTTGATTTGTGTATGACTGGCTCAGTCTGTCAGCAGAGTACTTACTCTGCCATGCCCAATAATGTGCTACCCATATTTTGGAGATAGAACAAATCACCATCCTCTTTCCTTGTCACTTTTGGAACATGAGAACATCTCTTTCCTTTGTCTCATTTAAATGTATAAGGAAATATTGAGTATCTTTCTATGATAAATAGAACTGCTGCATAGCAGCAGCTGTGTCAGAGATAATCTGTGTAAGCAGGAAATGATTCACTGGCTCCAGTGAACTGTTAGAAGCATTTGACTTGTGAGGAGTCTTCATTGTGCAGAACAAGATTTATCAAAGCCCTGTGCCTGAAGTGCTGTACTCATTCAGATTTCAGAATGAGTCCAACCATAGTAGCACAACCATAATGGGCTAAGAAAATGCAAAAGGGTCCCTTACGCTCTATGCCTGCTCTATAGTATCTTAGTGAAGTTAGCTGGCTTGCATAACTTTGATCAGCAACATATTTAGCCTACAAATAATGCTTTATTTTATTATCTTATTCTTTATTTTCTTAAAAACTACATTCACTCCTGTATTATTGAGAATATTGCTATGTATTATCCTCATTTGATGACAGAATCCTCAGCTGCCAGCTTCTGATTGATAGATAGTCTGAAGTAGCAGGAGGTCATTATATTACTTGAGCTATCAAGTCTCACCATAAAAAAAAAAAAAAGATATCCACTATTTAATATTGATTGTAATTATACTTGACATTATAAACACTGGCATTTCACCTGCTCTGAACTGACATTTGCATAGGACTGAGTGCAAGTAAGTTCCCACTCCATCAGTGAGAACTAACTGCCAACAGCTGATATAGATTTAGATTATGGTATGATCTTCAGCAAGAGGTGTTATCCATCTGTCTCAAAACATTGACTGAAGATGTTTTAACAGCACTTTCAACTTCACTCTACTCTTTTCTTATAAAAACCTACTGAGAGTATTTTTATAAAGTCATTTGATTGATCTATGGGATTTAGAGATGTTAAGTTTTCCACCACATTGCTCAAATCACAGAAGAGAGATGCTAATAATTTAGAAATAGCATTTATGATTACTTCCTCAATGCTGCTCTAGTTCAGACCATTTATTTTGTAGCACTTTTTAGATTATAATGCAAACCTTTAAATTAATCAATACAACTAATGACAGTTTTTCAACAAGAAGTTATAAAATTTCATGATACACGTATTGATTTAGGAAAAGATATGACAGAGGCATATAAGGTAATGAATGACATGAATCAAAACGCACCATCTCATGAGATGTGAACTAAGAGAGTTAATGAAAACTGAGAAGTAATTATTAAACAGGCTTTTTTTTTTTTTTTTTAATACAATACATAATTAACACATGGAACTCATTGCTTCCAGGCATCACTTAATGAAGAAGTTTATGAGGTTGGGAGTTTTTTAGCTTTGTGTGGCTAATAAGAAATTTCACATAAATTCCAGAAGGCATTTTCTGCTCCAAACAAGCCAAGACTCAAAAAACAGCATACACTTTAGGTGTATATCCTGCCATGCCATGAACATGCTTCTATGCACTTTTTCACTAGAAGTTGCACACAGATTCATGTATGGACTTTATCACTGTATTAAAAATACTTCTACTTTAGGTGCTGAGCAAATGATAAACTATGACTTCCTCCAGAAAGTAGACTGTTATAAAGCTTTATGTGGTGAGGTCTAGAAATTCCAAGAAAACTTGACTTTTCAGCCTGAAATATAGCCCATTTGAAAGCATTGAGAAGAGTGCAAATGGATAAAAACCTTCTATGCAAATGACCTGTTGTCCACATGGACTCTTAAGGAACAACTTAAAAGCAGACAAGCTTAGAGTGATATTTCCATGGAAATGCTCCCATCATCCCTCAATTTTAATTCTTAAAACACAAATATGCTCAATATACAGTTTGTCTTGTGAATCCCAACTTGAAGAAAAAATATCTAAGAAAGACTTTTTTTTTATGCAGCTGTAAGAAATTTTTATAGTAAGGACAATAAAACTCTATAGGTTACCAAATGGGAATCTTCAGTGACACTCAGTGCCCCAGTAATTTCATCATTTTTACCTAGTTATCTATCTAAAAATGATCATGTGCTAACTTGCAAAAATAAAATGGTGTCTTATAAGGGATGCTTCAAATGTGAACTGGATTGATGACTGAAAGTATTTATTCCAGTTATTTCAAATACCATTTCAACGATTGACTATTAATAAAAAATGAAATAGCATAACATATATTAGACATTATTTATAGTTAATATAAATCCAGTGAGATTACTTATGTACATTTAATATAGAATAGATTAAACATTAGTATAAAGTATCTGCCCTATTTTGTTAAATACCAAACCACTACAAAAAATATTTGATTCTGAAATTAGAGACATTTAAGATAAACCTAGATATTTTGCAATTTCATGTAAACCAGTCATTAATGCTTGAAAACATTAACCCTTGAACAGTTTTGAAACTCTATGTGAAAACCACCTGCTTTCAGGAAAAAGTTTGATTCACAACTAGAAGAAAATACTTTTCACTGCTAATTGTCTAGAAGCAGATACATCTTACGTTAATCTGGACTAAAAATATAAGAGTGTCAGGAAAAGGGAAGAAAGAACATAAATTCACATGAAACTGCGAATACAGAAATACTCTGAAGTGAGATATGTACTGCTTTGGAGAGTACTCAAATTGTTAGCAAGAGAGAGCTAGAGATTTTTTTTCTCTTTGAATATGTAAACTTGCATAATGAAACACCTTTAACCTGAAGAGTAGAGAATATTCTATTTCAAAGCCTAACCAGTAAAAATGAAATCTGAACTTAGCTTTTCCCCATCCTAATTTGGCGCTCTTACTTCTTGGATGCTGGAAGGAAGCATATTGAATTTACTAGAAATAGCATTTCTAGACTATTATTTCTTTCTATTTCATTGCAAATAATTGAAAAGAAAAGGTGTAAAAGATCCAAGTTCGTCTTGGGTAAAAAAAGTTCATTATACAAATTGAGACTAGAGGAAAAAGTCTAATTGATATGGAAAAGAAAACTAAATAAATAGTTAAGAAAGATTTGATTTGGTTTTATTTTAATTCTAGTTTGATTGTTGTCACGGTTTTATGATTTCTGTTATCTGTATTCCATATCATAACCATCAGTCACAGAAGTAGGCTGAACTGGGCCGGAACCACGATAATCATCAAATCAAAAATACGGTTTACATACCACCAGAGTAGACTCTCTCTTCCAAAATAAGAAGGTGTAAATTGACATATATATCAGCAACAAACAGCTACAGTAAAAAGAAACAAAAATTAGACTGAAACTCAGCTATTGATCTGCTCTTGAAGAGATACAGAGCTTTAAGACTGTAGGAATTCCTCTGGTTTCCATGAATATAGAAGGGGGAGAACCAACAAGATGGTAAAAAGGCAAAGGATTTTGTGATATGGAAATGGTAAGAAACTAATTTCCACACAACTTTTAATCTGCAGTGGGTAATTATAATCTCCCAAGCTGATTTTACTTTTGTCCTCTTTAATGAAAAATGCCATTCCTCTGTAAGTAGTCTACTTTGTACTGGAGGGGTGGAAGAGCATTTTTCACCTTTTTTTGTTAGAAGTTTTGTGTTGTAATTTCATTACAAGTGGCTACTGTAATTAGAGGCTATGTTCCGTACTTACACTCTGCTCATCTAATATTTTGCTAACTCATTTAAGCTACAACGTAAGAGGCTAAAAAAATGAGTTTTAGGTTTCTGTAATGTAATTATTACTTTTTATAGCAAACAAAAATGTTTACCCAATTAGTAAATAATGAAAACTAATTTCCTTTTGGTAGCTGGCAGCAGCAGCAAAAAAAAAAGTGTAATTTCTGTCTTATTTTTTAAATTACCTGCTCTACATGAACAATTTTTCCCCCTCACTAAGTTTTGTTAGGACTTTTACACAAATAAACATCAAAATTCTATAATTACAAATTAGAATCACTGATTACATGTATTTACAGTAATTACATAATTAGCAACAATTACACTAATTATACCAACAATAGACTGTATTGAGTAGAGAGGAAAAACAATTCTCACATATAAACATTCTCACATATAAAAACATATTTTGAGCTAGAAATAAGGTTTTATTATTATCACTAAAATTCACTAAAAACATAAGCAATATCACTGTATTATGTCCTGTTTATTCAAGCACTGAAATCTTTTTAAAAAGCTAGTTACAAACATGATGAAGTATTCTAAGGTACATATAATCCAAATAACATACTCAGAGTTAAAGAAATACATAATAGATGTAGAATACATTGGGGTTAAAAACTTCCTTTACACAAACACCTAAATGCTATATTCAAGAGTTTAACCTGGTGGCTGCACTAGCGTAGAATCACCGAATCATGATTGTTTGAGTTGGAAGGGATCGTTAAAGGTCATGTAGTTCAACTCCCATGCAATGAGCAGGGACACCTGAAGCTAGACCGGATTGCTCAGAGCCTGGTCCAGCCTAACCTTGAATATCTGCAAGGATGGGGCGTGACAAGCAGCTTAAGTTGATCACAGCATGGGCCACCAGTGAAAGGTGTGACCTTGCATGTGGCACTTTGTCCCCTGCTGCATGCTCCCACCCTTGTTATGCTGCTGTGACCATGGAAATCAAATATTCAGGGTGCTAACTATTTTCATTTGGCACTGTTAATTAGTTTTCTATCAAGCTGCTCCACATCATTCCGCAGCTGTGGGATCACTAGAGCTCATGTAAGAAGGGAAAACAAAACTCTCCTTATGAGAGGTTGCGCTATCCTTGACAAAATGAAACAGACAGCAAAACTGCAGGTATAAATGCTTAAATTAGACAGGTACATCTTAACATGGCATGCAAACTCAAGGAAAACCAGCACCTGGAAGACAAAGAAACCGTGGGAACTCTGGCACAGCAGTATTACACAAAACTTACAGTAAGTCACTGCAAGAAAGCTAAGAACCACAGACCTACATTTCCAAAGCAAATGAAAAATCCTGTATTCTCACAAGCCTTCGTCTGTGACAAAAGAAAACCGTAGGAAACACAGTTAATTTTTCAAGGAGAGATATCAGGAATAACAAATTCCGAAGCTAAGTCAAGGAAGCAGAAGAGTACACATAGCATGTGCATGGGGCTCTCCACAGCTAACTTGTCAGCAGTCTGCTAAATGTCTGAAAAGCAACATAGACAAGAGTAGCCAATCACATACATAATGGCACTTCTTCTCATGCTTAAGACTTTGGTACAAAATAAATTATAGAACTGTAGGGGTTAGAACCTCAAAATCATCTTGTCCAACTTCGCTGCTAATGCAGGTTCCCTTAACGATAATTGCTTGTGCTAGAAAGCAGGTGGTTGTTTCTTAGTACACACTGAGCACCATTCTTGAACTGACCATACAAGCACGAGTACATCACCAAGTACATCACGCATACTCACTGCCAAATTATAACCCTCTGGATAAAAAAAAAAAATATATATATATATATATATATATATTTTGACACCATGTTATAATATTCATCCAAGGATTATCAGGATAGCAGGGCTAGAGCTTGTTTTAATAGTATGTCTTAATAACGACTGGAAAATGTGGAAACCCAGCGAAGGTCTACTAGAGTTTAATGAAAGGCCAAAGCTTCAGAGGTCTACTACCATACATCTTTCTCATCACATCATCTGATCTTTATTCCTCAAAACCAGAATGAATTGAAGGTAGAGCAGTCAGTACTTAGAAATTAAGCTACAACAGTTTGACTTAAACACTTTAATTATGCTGTTTTTACACTGCTTTTTTATTTAGTGAATGACAGCACTGTTGAACATTTAATGAGCTGTGAATGACTATACAATATGTATGGGATCACAAAACCTGCTGCTAGTGAATTACATGAACAGTTACATTTAAGTGCCAGGATCTATGCCATGATCCATTGTTGATAAACTCTGTTCTTAAGATTGGTTGGAATACAACTATTTTCAAGTCTCCGAGATAAAACTTTACATTCTGGTTTTCTTCTACCTGAATCAGTCACTGATATGCTGATACTGGCCATGAACATTAAGTCCCTGTGGGTTCAGCACTTAAAATATTTGATATTTCTTTTTTTCCGTCTGAGTTTCTTTAAAAGAGAAGGCTCAAAATTTCTGTTTAATTCAGTCACACTGCCTGTGGATTTGCAGGCTGCCAGCACCCTCTGCTAGAATATCTGCAGGCAAGAAGCGCTGCTCACAAAACTGACAGAGACCCTTGAAGAATGAAGAAATGCATTATACCCCCTTGCATGTACATCTGATATTGTGCTTTTTCCAACCACACAGAATGCCAGAGTTTTACTCTCTGTATTTTCACATTATAACAGAGAACGCACTATTAACTGAATATAGATTTTCGTTGTTGTTGTTGTTGTTATATTTCTTCTGATGACCACTGGTATTCTTCCGAAGTGTTCATATCAGATCTAACACTATTTACTTTAGGAGACTTAAAAATAACATCTCAGAGGGACTTAGATTAACACAGTAATCCTAAAAGCCAAGTCAGATAACATTATCTCATTATTTGGAGATATTCTCTAACAAAGAACTCTTCATTTGCTGTGTACTCATCTGTAGTTCATTTCAACCTACAAACAATAGACATTTAACAAATTATTATTAGGAAGTTTCCCATCTGTATATCTTCGGGTGACACATCTCAGGAAATGCCTTGACATCATCCATTCACTAACTACGTAGATATTCAAAAGTGACCTCCTACAGCAACAGGAGAAAACTGTAGGAAACAAAGAAACCAGAAACAGGACTGAAGAATGTTCAATTTTTTTTCCCCATTCAGGTATCCTTAATTCAGACTACAAAATTTGTTTTAAATGTATATGAAAAAACGTCATAGCAAAAAAATAAAAAATGAGAAAAATTAAAAAAGTAAATTCATCTTAGTCCTTTGCATACCCCTATGTGGGTGTTATTACTATTAGAGGATTTATTTTTGCAGTCTACAATATCCTCAAAGTTATTTAGAGAACAATTCAATTGCAGTAACCTATTTAATGTTGAAAATGCAGATATGGAAGGTACTCCACTCTTTATGACTGGTAAGTAAAGAACATGATTCTTTATTGCTAACTCAAAAGCTGAAAAATATTGCATTTTGTGCTGTTTTTTCCTTCGCTTCTGTTTGCTTGTTTTACAGTTCTAGTTAAAGAACTATTAAAACAAATTACAGAAGCATAAAATAACTGCCTGGAGATGTCAAGCAAAGAATCTTGCTCTTGTTACAAACATCAGATTCATAAATCAGGTTTCAAACTAGAATATTTCTAGAAGCTCTACAACACACTTTGCTAATGCCTGCTTCTGAAATACCAGGATCTAAAACCCAGCAAATATAGGAATTTCATTTTGTAAAAACAATATGCACAAGACAGAGGAGAATGAATTCTCTACAGCCTGGGGTGATCTGGATATAGAGGAGTGAAGGTGGGGTTGCTATTTAATTTCTAGAAAATTACTCCAAATTGAAAGCAACCCTTTTTGTTGAAGATATCTGTTTCTCAGAGCAACTGCTTTATATGTGATAGAGGCCAGAAATCAGAGGGAGAAAACCCAGTGCACAAATAATTTCCCTTAATGCCTCAGTTTTGTACTTTCATGTACTTTTGTTCAGCGACCCAATTTGTCCAAATAACACATACCTGAAAATTTAATTTTCTCTGTGAGTTTTAAGCATAAGAATTATTGATTGCAAATATTCAGCATCAAGTGGCCAGCTACTTTTGTTCATTAGCTGTTACAAAATTCTGTCTGCTCTAGGATGAACTCCAGCTTTAAACACCCTGTGTGTGGAGTTTGTTTTCATGTCAAAGTTCTCTGGCATCTTTTGCAAACTGAGCATGCAGATCAGTGGGAGAAGTCCAATTAAAATTATACCACAATGCAGCAGTAACAAGACTACTGTGACCTTCTGTATTGTTAACAAGTAAATAGTCAGTAAATAGTAAAAAGCCAGTGCAGGTATACTTGTTCCCAATGAAGTGTTTAATTATCTTGATACTTTGAGAAATTATAACCACACAGACATATATGATGCCAATTGCAGTGTGCTTTCTTTTCCATCTCTAAAAGCAAACATGTACAGACAAACAAACAAAAAATTATATAGGTTTATTCACATTTTCTGCTTTATGTCTGTCCATCTTTCAGAATGTCTGCAATTCAGGCATGTGCAAAGCATACTATGAGTCATGAATACCAGACTGAAATTGCCTAACCAGGATAGCGAGGGAAGGAGTACTTCATTCTCCTCAGCTACTGTCTTAACATTATCCATTCTTCCACATCTGGACTTGTAATACTCGTCTGGAGATGATGATCTCTGCAGTCTGAAGCTGTACTGATCATACAAAAATCCCACTTCTACAGAAACTGCCTCTTTATTCCACTGTTTTATCACCTTTTGTTTAAAGGAACTATTCTTTGTTTAATCCAGAAGATATCATAGAGTCATAGAATCGTAGAATGGCCTGGGTTGAAAAGGACCACAGTGATCATCTAGTTTCAACCCCCTTGCTATGTGCAGGGTTGCCAACCATCAGACCAGGCTGCTCAGAGCCACGTCCAGCCTGGTCTTGAATGCCTCCACATACGGGGCAGCCATAACATCCTTGGGCAATTTGTTCCAGTGCGCCAGCAGCCTCAGTATCATTTGATTATTTACTGAACTCATGGGATAGATGATAAACAAGCAGATCAATTAATCTGAAAAGGTCTTGGATTTCTTTTTCCTTTCTTCCGAATAATTACAAGGGATGACGATTTATTTTGAGACAAAATTCTGCAACAAACTTTTGTTAATTAACAATCCAGTGTAACAGTCATTCTGATTACTGAAGGGTCTGAAGATCAATGTTACAGGATTTTCTCCACGGAGGCATTATTTATTTAAAAAGGTGATTTTATTTTCTTTTTCTGAAATACGATGCTTTGCCAAAGTCAAATTATTTTCCAGTGCTTTGACTTTGGGTGAAGGTGCGAAAAATAATCAAAAACCAAACAAACAAAAAGAGAAAATTCTGAAGGTAAATTACTAACAGAGAAGCACAAAACTGCCTGAAACGACAGAGAACTTTCTATTTCAGGAATATAATCAGGAGCAAACTGACTTTCCTATATTTTGGGTTAATGTCTGCATTGCTTAATTTCTGTCCACACTCATCCCTAAAAGAATCCCGAACAAAACCCTCCAAAATCAAGAAATCAAAAATCATGCTTCAATAAAGACAGGTATTTTGAGAATACTTAAAAGTCTTGAACTAGTAATGTTCAGGAGATGGACTTTATACTCTGTTTCCACATGCATAGAGATGTCTTTTAAATGTTCTTCTCAATCTGTAGTAAAAAAGAATTACAGCATAATAAATGCAGTTTTGAGACCTTTCAGACTTCACCAGTAAATCTCTCTTTGATACTATATGAAGATGTGAAGAAGCTTGATCAATAATTAATGTTAATCACGTTCAGTCCTAATCAATAACAGAACTACTACTCTTTTCAAAGCCCAGAGACAGTTCTGTTAGGTACAAAATCAAATTTAATTAAAGCTGTGAGTGTAGAAAAGAGTTCCTAATGCTATCATAATTACCTTGTTTAAGACTGGAATTGTTGAAATCCCCTGTACCTTTTGCATGTTACCTGATTGCATTCATTATCTGCACCTGCTGCAAGATGACGTTGGGCTGCTCATGTACAGTACACATAGATGAGACTATATTGATGTGGGGATTCTCTTATCCTTCCAAGCCCACTGAAAAACTTTCTCAGAAATAAGAAGACTGTGCCCAGAAATCTGAACAGTTCTGAAGATGAAAAGTGTCAGTGGGAGATGCATGAGACTCACTCACCTATGTCCTGTCAAAAACCACTTTTATATGTATGCTACAACTTTCTCTTAGCCTCCCAGGATCGTTAGGTCACACTGTGGAGAATAGCAATTTCATTCATTGCAAGTTATTAAGAAAAAAAGTTTCTTCTTTAACTTGGGGATCAAAAAAGGTAAGTTCTACCCATTGCTTCACCTGATCTCCTGAGAGATGTCAAACTGAGCCTTTCTATTTCACTCCACACTTGAAAGAGGAGGTCACAGAGTGAAAGTCAAATATTTAACAACCCTCCAAACAATGTATTCAGTGCCAGGGGACCTGAGTCAAGGAAGAGGGGTAAACGTTATGTGAATTGTGATCTTTTGAGACTGCTCTCTTTCCATTCCAGTTCTCCTAGTAGATTTCTGTTTTCACACATTAAAGTTCAGGTAAATTTTAACCCATTCACACTGCTGCCTCTAATGGTAACTTTCACACCTACATAAAAAAAAAAAAAACAAGAAAGAAACCTTGTTTTTAAATCAATATATCTCATTCATATTAGCAAATGCCACTGAGAATCAAAGAACTGATACCTTCCATGAGAAACAAGACAGTGATGTGTGCTATGATTTTACTTGATTAGAACCTAAGATTTGCTTCTGAAAATTAAAACATTTAAAATGTATTTTTATAAAAATGCAAATTCTCCCCTATAATGAGAATGCCTGGAGTGTTAATGTAGGAATTAATACTGTAACACGTACCAATACTCTCAGTGTCATCCATTTGTGTAACTGCCTTGAGTTCACGTGCATAAAATCAAGAAGGTATGTAAAGACTTGTGAGCTCAAGACCTTATTAATGTAATCACTCCCTAGCAATCTAATTTGACTAAAATCCGTCAGTAAAAAAAAACCTGTAGTGTTAAGTAAACAAAAGACAAAAGCATAAAATGGAAATTGGTGAGTATTTTGACCCACACAGTAAAAATACAATCAATTAACTGCCTAGACAGTTGTTACTGCTGTTTTGATTGTGGCATTTTGTTTGTTTGTTTATGGTTGTCTTTTGTTGTTGCTGTTCTGTTATTATTGCTGCTGTTACTGTTTTAATGTAGGAAAAGGGAGAAATTTGCTGTGTTTAAATTTCTGTGCTTAAGGATCCCTACTGTCAACAGGATTCAGTCTTGTTAAAGTGTAATCTTGCATCATTATAAATTTCATTGACCATTCAGTGTAATGCTGAATGACTGATCAATTGCCAGTTAAACTGCTCGTTAAGAAAAAAGTACAAGTTTAAAGGAACTTGGCTACTTCATTTTTCTCCCAATCGTTTCCTTGGTCTATTAACAGGCAGCTTTTGTCCTACTGTTCAATAGATTTGCCTTATTCTGTGTAGTGTAAAGCACTTAGGCAATTTTAAAGTAGGAGCACTTTATGAGAAGAGTTTCTTTAGAGTGAAAATGACAGCAATAACATATATCTTAAACGCTAGATTTCCATGTTAAAACATCAATTCAATAATCTCTGATCCATGAAAAAGCTAAGTTATTTTACTGTGATTTTATTTGTTACAATGAACTGACTGCAATTCCTAGGAGGAAATATGCATGCTATGAAATTGAAATTTAAAAATCTCACACTAATGGAATCTCAGAGATACAAACACGGAGACAAAAACCAACTTAGTCAGCAACTACACATAAGGGCCACCATTTTCTTTCAATGACCTTTACAACCTGTCTTTGAAGTCAAAAGAGTTTAGTAAAGAAAGTAAAAGCAAATGCCTATGAAGATACAGCCTCTGATTTTTTTCTCCCTTCCACTCCAAGAATGTACCTGTCACCTCAGATCATCCCAAATTACACAGTTTATGTGAACCTTTTCTTTTTATTCTTGACAAGATTCAGGAGACATATATATAATTAATTCACATGAGCAGGTCTTCAGAAATGAGATATTAGTGACTCCTAAAACACAGGTTAGTGCTCATCTGCATAAAAATCATAAAACTGATGGCCAGATTGAGTACAATCCCATTTATTACATCACTGCTATCCCTTTTTCCAGACAGATGCATTTACTGCACTTCGGCATCAACCTGGAGGTCTAGATAACAATAAGATAGAAGGTACCTGTTCATAAAAGCTCAGAACCACTTCCTCCATCTTAGAACATTATTATCAACCAAAGCTTGCTAAACCAACATTAGAAGCTAGTTATCTTTATTCACAACCCGCTTAAAGAACAGCAGTATTAGCCTAAACACGTGTTTATGAAAACATGTCATCAAAAATCCTCATGTGCCACAGGAACAATGGGAATGCTGAGAAGCTCTAATCTGAAGATCTAATCTGAAGGACAGATACAGTGGAAGTACAAGTAAAGAAGAATGCGTCAAGTGCATGAAAACATTTGAAAGGGAATCTGCAAAATGCTGAAGAGCACGGAGAAGCAAGGAAACCATGGTGAACTGCAAGATGTGCGGCAACATGCTGACCAAAAACAAGCCAAGAAGAGCAGGCAGATGCAATGCTCCTGTTCTTCCTAACTGCAGAAAACACACAAATATCACCCCCAATTTCTCCAAACATACAACGAGCAGTAGATGGGATACTGGTGAACCAGCTAGGCTACGAAAATGAGAGACGTAGTGCACCTCAACATCTTTAGTTTCACTAGCTAGGATTGCATTGTTTGCTAAACAGCATTTTAGAAACAGGTTGTTACTGATCTTTTTTTTTCTTTCTTCTTTTTTCTTTTCTTTTTCATGTTATTTCAGTGCAGATGATAGAAATGCAACCAACTGCAGTTTTAAACAATTCAGTTCCTTCACACCAATGGGGAATGCCTCACGTGAGGCAATCAATCTTAAAAGAATGACTATCATGATCTGCTTTCTTCAATAGGCAATCTTTCTATGTGGCTTCTTTTTCATTTGGTTAAGCAGCTGTGCAAGTTCTCATAGTGTGAATCTCATTAGCAACAGGAAAGCAGAGAGGTGATAGGTCTAGCCTGAGACACAGAACATTATTGGTATCACTTATGAATTCTGTGTATTAGCAGTTTTGCACAAAGGTGTGTGGGATATACAGATGAAGTGATGAACAGTTTGCCACAAAGAATCCCATTTATCACAGGGTTGACACAGATGCCTACAGACACTTTTGAGGTAGGAATCATTTGCTTCCCTTTCCAGTCTGAAACTCTGCCACCTGTGGTATTGTTATAACATGTAATAGACCCTGTAGATTGCCAATTCAATGTAACTTCTGAGACTTTCCTTACAGTAATTGAAGATTTTTATTGCATTTTTAAAGGATAACTTCCTGATTTTGCATTTTCATATATTGAACACAACTTTAATCCTATTACATTGTTTCGTTCAGGGCTTGACCGAGTTTGCCTAACCAAATTTTCTAAAAGGTGTTTGAGAACACAACTGATGATCTGTTCAAATTCACATTAATGTGTGTTGTCATTCTATGGAAATGATGACGATAAAACAACAACATATAAAAACATAAAATAGGATGTAACAAACCTAAGTTTGTTACCTCAGTTATGACCATTCCCAAAAGTAAAGCTCATATTGAGAGGAAAACCTGACTCAAGATACTTAATCCTATGAGCTAAAAAAGCAGTAAATCTGTTTGATTCAGAGATTATGGCTAAGATAGTTAATATTAAACCACACGTCATGATGTTCCAAGAGTGGTGACTGGGAAAGTAACTGGACTCTTCATTCACCAGCGTGTATTATGTACACTGTCTAAAGTAGCAGAAGGGGGCAAAGGGGGAAAAAAGCCAAGCCCAACTTTAAGGTTTATGATCAAAGTCATAAACAAAGATCTGGACTTCTCTTGATATGTGTCCCTTTAAGTGAATCCATTATTTAACTTTCGTGAACTGAATTACTGCAGCTCGTTGTTTATTATGAATAAATGTTCAGACTTGGGCCCTTACACCCCTATTTCAGTACAAGGACAATTAAAGGAAAACATGCTGAGGAATACACTGACCATCTGGAAAGAGACTCAGTCTGCCTGCAAATCCAGCCCTCTGCACTTGTAGCCTGAACGGATTTTTACCTTCAGAGACTTTTGCTCTTCCCTCATTTTGGAAAGGTTTTGTTTTCCTCAGAAAACTCCAGTTTGGTTCCCCCCACCTCATGAAATTTTGTGCATAATTCCTGAAAAAAAGAACCAAAATCACATAGCAATAAAGATAAAACAACCATCCTAATTCTTACCGAGATCCAAAAAAATAACCTTGTAATCACTATAATAAAGAGAATAACAGGCATGGGTACTTCTCAGCAATTCTGCTCATAAGTTCCATAAAAGATTAGGGAGAAGGAGGAATAAACATATATATATATATATATATATATTTAAAGACAAAGCAAAACAGAAAATGGCAAAACTCAAAACAAGGTTCAGAAAAACTAAAGAGCTTTTCAAGTTTGACTCTATCTTAAAAATGAACTGTACATCTAGACTAACCATTCCTCACTCTTTCAATATATTTTTAAATAAAAGCTATCATTTCTATTTCATATTAACAAGCAATGAAAACAATTAAATATCAAGAGTTAGATTTTAATAAGTCAAGTAAATATTAGGCCTAAAAGCTATCCCTGCTCCTTTAACTTTTGAACTTCAGTCTTTCCCACAGTAAAATAGTCAACTACATCCCCCACTGAACTATAAGAATAGATTTAGTGGTTACATTATAGCACACCACTCCATTAATATACCTTTGAAGCAGCAGCAAGCCAAATTAAATGCTGGACT
This sequence comes from Centrocercus urophasianus, assembly GCF_019232065.1. Classification (NCBI taxonomy): domain Eukaryota; kingdom Metazoa; phylum Chordata; class Aves; order Galliformes; family Phasianidae; genus Centrocercus; species Centrocercus urophasianus. Next base: position 6,258,540 of record NW_024884800.1, on the reverse strand, counting down.
AAGCAAGATCAATTCAGTTGTAGTCAGCAGAGATGCATCAGCCTACCTTGATCACAAAACAATTTGCAAATGGAGACCAGCCAATGTTGCATAAATAGTGATGAGAATTACTTGAATTTTTCTTTTACTTTTATAAACACAACTCCCTAATTGAGTCCAAAAGTATAATTTCAATAAAGGGATGGTTTTATTACCTCATTGAAAACAATGGCTTTTAGGAGGTTTGTATTTTAATGCCTTTGAGAGGAAACTGACAGCAATTGTATTAGGTTACAATAAGAGGAATTAAAACACATCCTCCAGTTCTAGCCACTACTTACACTGCTTCACCACATTTCTGAATGCTGAAGGAGATAACTTGACAAAGACACTGAAGATGGTTAAGAATGAAGTTTATGAATGAGAGGCAGGTATGTGGGATATTGTAAAGTAAGAACTGGAATGATCCAGCTGAATGAGAGAAATGAAGGTCAATGGGTGTATGAATAAATAGAAATTAAATTAAAGTTCCCTGGGCTGTGGTTCTCTGGAGCAGTATTCCAGCATTTTGAAGTAGCAGAGTCAACATAAAGATCCTAACTGCTTTTGAGATTTTGCTTGATCAATTTATTTTGCAATCCCTTCTCTCTGCCTGAATGCTCTAGCCGGAAACTGGATTCAGCCATGCAGGGTACTCCTTCCAGTATTCTTACTTGCTAAGAGATATAACTAATATCTTGTATTGTTTAATTTAAAATGCTCCTATTGTTTAATTTAAAAAATCATTGGAGTGAATTTTCTGGTTAGCTGGAGCTGTTGTGCTGGTAGAGGGAAGGAGACTTTGCCAAGGTAAGTATATAATTTGCAGTAACTGCAATTTGAGTGCACCTGGACAGAGATGCCCAAGGAACTCTGTGATGAACTGACAAGATTATTGCAGAATGTCCAGAAAGTAAATAGTTGCTTCCAACTGTGCATATACTTTTCAAATAATATTGTTTTGGCATAATCCTGAAAAGATTAACACCAATACAACTGTGTAAAGGTGCATTCTGCAAGAGAATCCTATTTCTCCTAAATACAGATTAAACAAATTAGTGAAACCCTTTAGAGCCTGTTTTCATGAAAACATTATTATTATATCCTTCCATGAACATATAACTAGGCAGAAACAGACCTGAGCCCAAACAATTCATATTTAATTTCTGAATCTTGGTCCAAGACTGTGTTGTAAATGACTGCTATATTAAAAGCTCAGTTTGGTTTTCGGGGACAGTCAGCTGGATAAATGCCTCCATTTGGTGCTGTTTAGATGATGCTGATGTACAATTAGGTGAGAAAAGGAAGTTTTTTAATATCCTCTCCCCTTAAACTTCCTGTAAATACAGTGTTTCATTTTTATTCATAGCTATTTATCAAACTTCATTAAAAGTGGAAACTCTTGCGCTTAAAAATGGCTCTAAGGTACTGAATTTTTATACAGTAATGCACTGATTTTCACAAAATTTCAGAATATTTGTGGGCTTTTCTCTGCTTGCATGCTGAAATCTTCCACATTTGTTATCAATGCTGAGGGTGGGAGGTCCATGTTTGCTATCAATGCCCAGAATGGGATGGGCCCTCCTATTTGTGGCAAATCGGAACAAGGAAATTCTAAGTATAGAGTAAAATGCAGATAATTAGTGCTTGCATTTGTAGGTGAGTTAGAAAGTTAGGAAAATACAGTAACATTCCTGATCCTAATCCATTATCTTTACTCATTCAAGAAGATTTTTATTGTTTTTTTTTTTAAATTACAATATTATTTTAAACAAAGTTGGGAAAAAAATCACTATCTTTAATACAAGTGTGCTAGGAGTAACTGGAAAGCCAACTATAAGCTATGCAGGGATATGAAAAATTCACTTCACCAGAAAGTATAACATTTGCTACCAAAAATGCAGGATTTTATGATATTTCTCACAACACAGCTTGTGAAATATTTCAACTCAAAGCTCATTATTTTTGGATAATGCATTTTAAACTATTTTAAAAACTGCTTTACAGTGCTGTACAGTTCTGAAACAAGAGATTATCACATTGGATTACACCAGTATTTATTCTGGATCTTAACAAATGCAATTTCAATTAATCTCATTGCTGGGTGTCGGTTGTTGCTTTTTTTCCTGATGAACTTCAATGGCAACTTAAAACACTAATCCAGAAATGCATCTATGTCACATCATAAAGTTAATAACCCTGCTAAATACTTATTTGCTGACAGAACTGACTGTACTCATTTACAGAATGCGAAGAATTCAGAATTTGAAAGAAAAAAGGCCTTTAACAAGGTTTTTTTGAGAAATGCTTCATCACCTAGCTACATGTAGACAATAGCCTTCTCTCCTCTAAAAACAGTCTAATTAAATACAGCTGGAGATAGCACAAAAGAATTTCATTAATTAATTGGCAACCTGCTGACACTAATTAAGCTATGAAAATTCAACTCCCTCACACCAGATTTCAAACATTAGGCTGTTACATTCATTGGGAAGTTTGCCTTGCGTCTCTAGAACAACCAAAAAAAAAAAAAAAAAGAGAAAATGAACTCAGTGGTTAACAAGTGTGGGAACAAAATGACCTATTATTGGAAAAAATGGATATTAAACCTCGTACTGATAAAGAGAAGAAACTGCTACACAAGTTCTTGCTCATAGATTCCCACATGAGTAGAATTAACGGTTTCACAACTACACCTCCTCACCATGTAAGAAAGGATCTCAAAACTGCAGTAGCACAATGGAGTACAGTTACTTTATGTCCTCTGCAAAGCCTTGTGTAAGGTACTGCAGAGCCTCCCTTTGCTGCAGCTGGTTGTACAGTCATTTTCCATTCCAGATTTCACGCGGTAACTATGAGAATACATCAACTCTTTTGCCTGCATTCTAAATCTCATCTGAAATGTTGAATGAGACCTCACATAACATTTAACAATTAACTACGCTGTAACAAGGAAGATATATTATTTCATGTATTGTGGCCTACTGGCAGTGAGTGGCGTTGCTGTTGAGTGGATGCCAATGAATGCAGCCTAGTGCATGATCTTTCCCTCTCCAAAAACCAGGAGCTCCTACTCAAAACATAAGTAAGGTTTCAACACCCATGTGCTAACCCTGTTATGTATCCACAATATATATCAACATTCTAGAGAGAAAAGAAAAAAGGAACGCATTTTAAAAATTCCTGTACTGCTGGGACTGTTGAGATCAACAAAAAAAAACTTATTTTGTTTAAGATAAAGACAACAAATTTATTCAAGAAAAGTAGCATATAAATTCCTTGTTCTTTCCTTTCTTGCAGGAGACATAAGAGTTAAATCACATAGTCTCTATGCTGTATGGCACCACATTATTTGAGTACTTTACCATATTTTCAGAAATCTAATTAATTGGAAGCTGACAATTAATTTTGAATATGCATGAAACTATTGTTCTGTAAATACAGTTTTATAAGAATCAATTTATGTTAAATAGAGATTCTGTAACCCCAAATGTCGTGAGTTCTGAAATGCCCAGTTCATGTCCTAATGCTGGAAATTGAAGTCATATTTTAACATTAGGCTTTTTTCACTCTATTAAAATAAGATTAAATTAAAATAAGGCACGGAGTAGCCCACATAGAAGTAAATACTAATATCTAAAAGTAGTAAGCTTCTTTGTTCTGTACTGAATCATTCAGTTATCATCAAGATAGCAAAGTGAAAATTGAGACAATGAAGGTTATAATGACAATAGGAAGGAAAAAAGTTCAAGCCATGCCTGAAGCATGAAACGGAGAGTAAAAGGTAAATGAAAAATTCATGAGAGATGCACGACTATCAGATTCAAACGTATTACAGTTAAGTGCATTCATTAAATGATCATGAGGAATGTATGGCATAAAAATGAAAGAGAAGTGCACAATCTCTAATAGGACGTGATAATACCAGTGTATGAAAAGCAGCAGACCACAGCAACTATTTAAACTAAGATTACTAAATCTTACATTCCATCCTTGACTGAAAGGAGTGTTTAAGAAGAAAACATTACAGAGTAAATGAAAGAAGAGATTTAACTTTAAGGCTCCTCAGCAGCAATACACAATGAAGCATTCGTTTGTTTTGAAATCAGCGTGAAATTATCCTATCATTAACCATGTTGAGAAGTGCTTCGGTTCACAACATGCACATTCCAAATCTCCTGAAAATACATATCCTAGCAAATTAGTTGTACTGCTTTTGACCAGGTCATTCGATATTTTAATTGCTTTACGTTCCATTGTGTTTTATATACAATCTGGCTGTTATTTCACATAGTTATAACAGATCCTTTGGCCAGGGTTTTGACACCTCTGCATGAGATTATGTTTAACACCTCATCAGTTGGTATACATATGCTAATCATTGCTGTTTAGCACCTGTTTTCTCCTTTCCTGCTGTTCAGGCACAACACATATCTACCACAGCTCTCCATCTCTGCAGTATTTGCAGGGCATTTCACTTCTCTGCGCTGAAAATCAGATTTATTCTTTTGAAAACATAGCAAAGAAAATCCTGTTTCCACCTCAGGTAAATAAATAAAAGTACTGAAGTAGAGACATTAAAGCAAACAAATCAGCTGGAGAGAATGGAAAGGTACTGGCTATTGGTGCAAGAACCTCATCTGCTGCTTTGTGGGCATTGTCCATCAACTTCCATATTATGCACACACTGGTTTTCTGTACTGACCCATTAGACTTGCTTGCTGAGCATACTTTATAATAAAAGAATCACAGACAAAACACAACCTGCTAATTACCATGAGTCTGCTATCAAAGAATTCAACCACCAGTTCTCCCCGTCCCTGGAATTGAAGGAGATGATGAAGTTGATAAGGAATGCCTGAATGCCTATTTCCATGGCTCAGATTTGATTCCTCAAGGTCTTGGAGCTTTAAACTCAGCCTCCCCCATTCTCTCACTGATGTCATCAACTATCTTCTTGGGAGGTAAATGAAGAATTTGAGATAATGGAGAGAAGATTTGTTAGAATTTTTAACAAGAATTTATGGAGAGCTTTTGATAGATCATTTTAAGGCACTATTAGAAGAGATTATAAACTTCAGAGTAAAAGCATTGAAGTTTTTTTTTTTTTCCTTGAGCTTGCGCTGTTCTTTAAAACACAAGAGAAGACCTGTCTACTAAAAGTAAAAAGGAAATGAGAGATTGTGAATAATTACTACAACAAATAATTGTAAATGTCTTCCAGGAATATACTGAATGACTTTAATATGAATCCTCATGAATACTGCCATGATATGTACTTGAATACTAGTACTGAAATATTTGTTGATTCTAGAAGAGTACTGGTGGCCTCTCTTTTCTGTGCCAACTAATTCAGAAGCCTCTTTGCAATAAATTTTGAAGTATACAGCCATACACATTCCATCTTAAAAAAAAAAAAAAGGAAAAAAAAGGAAAAAAAAAGACTGTATTTTCATAAAGTTTAACTGACATTGATAGATGCAGCTGCAGTCTCACAGTGATCAGAATCTGTATGACAATGAACACTGAGGATGTGGTCTCTCCTGTGGTCTGTCCTCTGTATTCCCAACCAAATAAAACTCGTCTTAATGCATCAGAGTCAGAAGTCTCATCAAATATTCTTATTTCAAACATTTTCATATTCGATTTCAGTCAAGTAAAGAAGATCATATTCTTTGCTGAAGGAAATTACAATTTACCTGCCTTAACAAGTACTACAGTAAAATCCATTGCTTATAGAACTTAAAAACATAAAGGTGCCAAAGCATACCAAAACAAGTGAAACAAATTGTCTAATTCAAATGGCTGTCTGCATCTAAAGCAGTCAGTGGAGATGTAAGAAATAAGACCTATGGAATTTGAAAGCATAATTAATTCAACAAAGCACAGGTAATTCTGCTGACTGAAGTGGCTGGTCCCAGCTCAGTTTAAAGACATGGAAACCTTTCAATACAGGCAATTTACACTTATTCATATGAATCATACTCAAGCAATCCTCAAAGATTACTATTTTATCTACTTGCTCTGACTGTTTGCAAGGTGCCTAAGAAATCTGTAGACACCAGAGAGCTTAACATTCTTGTTACTTCCTGGTAACATCTAGTAACAGCTACAAAAAATAGCAACTTAATAGAGAATCATAAAGTTTTCAGAAGGGACTTTTGGGGATCCCTAGTGAAACCCATCCTCAGAAAAAGGCTACCTAAAGCCCAAGTGACTAAGACCAAGTCCAGTCAAACCCTGAAAGTCTCCTGGAATGGAGACTTTACAGCAATTCAGGGGCTCACTCCAAGTGTTCTCCCTGCCAGTGGAAAGTTTTTCTTATATCTACTTGGAATTTCCTATGTTGCCACTTGTGTCCTCTTTTCCTACCACCAGGCATCTCCAAGAAGAGGCTGGCTTCATCTTCTCTCCATCCTCCCCTGCAGCTGTAGGAAGCAGTTAAGATCACCTTTCACCTTCTTATCTGAATAATGATGTCACGTGGCTTTAGGTAGCCTTTTTCTGAGGATGGGTTTCACTAGGGACCCCCAAAAGTCCCTTCCAAAAACTTTATGATTCTCTATTAAGTTGCTATTTTTTGTAGCTATTGCTAGATGTTAGCTCTCTCAGACCCTCCTTGTGCTCAGTGTCCCATCCTGGTGTCCTCTTTTGGATGTGGATGATTATCCATATTTCTGCTCTGTGGTCATCCCCAGTTTAAAGCACTAAAATGTTCACGGATTCATTTTAATTGGTAAATACCATATTCAGAAGTAGAATTTATCATGGCAAACTCTTGCCTTCATAGAATTACATGCTGTACCCTTTGGAGTTTTTCACAAGGTTATTTTTATTAATTAAGACAACAGCATGTCTGTTTCAGACCTTAGAATATATTTTAAAACTCAGAGCAAAAGAAGAGTATTACTGCTTCAGTCACTATGGCTTGAACTTTCAAGAAAACCTAAAGCATAAATTGGCTTCATGTTGTAAGCACGTCTAGAGCCAAATTCAGAATTCCCTGTTGAGGTAGTCTGGATATCACATGTAATTGTAGTGTAGAAATGTATAAAAGAACAGAAATTTGACCATTTTAATTTGAAGAACAGAATACATTGCATAAAAACTTTCCAGCTCCTTGATATTGAAAATAATGGTGTCTGACAGCTCTAGGGTTAAGTAACCACTCATTCAGCACAGCATCGTTTATCTGCCAACAGTATATGTCTCTTGTTGTTACTTCAAAGAAAAAAATTCAATAAAAATTTAAATAAAAACAGTTCTGTCAGTATAAAGCTTTAATATTTTACACCGTAGTCAATCTCTTTCCTTTGTAAAGTGCTTTCATACTTCCTGAGCTTGTCCTGCAGTACACAATTCTCATTATTTAAAAGAAAGACACCATGAATCGCCTTTAAAAAGCTACATTTTTCCTGAAACATTAAAATTTATTTTTAATACACATCACATTGAAATCAGCTTCACTAAGTAGTGTAGAATACTTAATAACTCTGTGTAGATTGAGAAAGCTATAAGAATATATACATGAAGTACTTCTGCACCATTGCATATAAACAAGTTATTTAAGTATTTGTGATTAAGAATATAACACTAATGGTTTCATTTCTAAGCATAAATCTTTCCCTTTGTGCATCCAAAATATACAATAGTACTTCATTCCCTAGATGAGGTTATTACAAACTGCAGACTGTACTGTAAATACACTTTTGAATAATTGTAAGAAAGAATTCAGTTATTCAAAACAACATATAAATATATAATCAATTAATACAATATCTATATATTTTTACCCATTTTTTCTTTTATTCACCTATGCATTTTTAAACAATTACACACTGCAATATTCACTACTTATATGCGACACTGACTTGTTTGTCAAAGCCCCTAGATCCAAGAAATTCAGCACAGTTTATAAGAGAGAACTTGTTTCTGTCTTGTGTAAGTGCACGTGGCAAGGTATAATCTCTCCATTTTGAGCTTTTCTGCCATACATATTTTAATAATGAAGTGCTTAATGTTTAGAATCTCTTTATTCTCTTTAGTAATCCAGTTTCACTTTTAGAAGAAAAAGCACAGGGAGCCACTGGCCACATGTAACTGATTCAGATTTTAACAGCTTAAATAAAAATATTTAGAAAAATTGATTACATACCCTAAAACCAAAATTACCAATCTGCCAAAGCCAATATGTTCCTACAAAGAAAAGATAGTAAAATATAGTCATAACTACATGCATACAAAGAGACTTATATCTGATTTTAAAAGTTTCTTCTAGGCAGAAATATTATAATCTCTTTTCTATCCCAGCAAGAAGTTTATAACCATGCCACAAATTACAGCACTAAAATTTTGTAGAGAAGATTATGACAAAATTGTCATTTCATATTAACTTTACTGGGCAAAATATAGGCATTAGAATAACAACAGAAATAATCTATTATCTTATTTAAGTCTAGTTGCTCCACACTTGGCTTTATGAAATGTTTGAATGTGTTTGTAAGTCATAAATCTCTGCAATGATCTTCTATATACAACTGTTAAATAGTTCTACCATAAATGATGAAATAAAAGTGTTTAAATCAAGCCAATAATATTAAATCTGTTCTTTCAATAATAAAATCCATGCAGCTGAAAACTGCTCATCATTTATTTAGCTTTAATTAATACCTGAATTTGTTTCCTTGTAGCTGCACTTCACGGTTTATTTTTCTTTCCCTGAAAGAAAAAATGCAGCTGTACATTCTCATTCCTGTACGTTGCACTGTTCACTGATGATGAATCTCCTTGAATCACCCCACTTCATTACCAGTTATGAGCCCAGGTAATCATCACATAAGTTAAACTGAAAGCATGTTCCTATGCATATCACCACTGGAAATAATCCATCTGAAATCCCCAGATAACCTAATTGTGATCTCAGACATCCATAACACAACACTGTTTATTACACAGATTGTCATTTGTTAGACAGCCCAACTGCTTTCCTGACAACTGGTTATACGTCCCTGCCTGATGGGACAGAAAACAAACACACTCCAAAGTAAACCATGGTGAAATAGAATCCACAAAACCAGAAACAGGATCAACGTTATTATTTCTTAAATGGATTTAGAAATATATCTGCAGTACATCCCCCACATCCAAATTGACAAAGACCCTTTATGTTATATCCAGGAACGTATATGGGTTCAGCCGAATGTTCTGCCACTATGCTCTAAGAAACAGGCCAGCCTTTGACAAGCATAAGTACAAAAGCAAAGTAGATACAAAACAATCCAGTTAGCAAACAAAATCTATTTCCTGTGGCAGTTTTACAAGGTGGCTTATGTGATTCCACTGCTGGAACTTCAGAAAAGACTGCTAGAATAAGAAAACACAAATAGGAAAGACCATGGATTTGGTGGAGGGGAGAGAACACTCCATATTTTTCAGTAGGCTGCTATCTCACAGCCAGGCTCAAATGCAGTTCTCTGGGCAGTTTGTAGTTCAGTCTCAGCCATAAAACATCTGACACAACTAATACTGAGAAAAAGGTGTTGCAGCCCGCAAAGTGAAGAGTTAGAATTCAAACAGTCAGTGCAGCTACACTAAGCCTTAAGGCTCACTTGTCGTAACAGAATAGGATCCATGTTTAAAACAGAATAGAACGGAGCTTAGAATATTTGTGTCCACTTAGGAAAATGCACTAATGAGGCAGTCTATCTGCTTCATCTATAGCATTTAGTTCTCAACAACAGGCGTATTAAAGAGTTCTGCTTAGTCGTCAATTTAAAGGACAGGAACAATTTCCAGCCCAAAAGAAGGGTTAGAATTTTGATAAAAGTGACGAAGAAAATGAAATGAGATGGCAGAAATGAATTTCAATTTTGCAAGTCCAAGATGGGATAGTAAACCCACCTCATGCATCCTGCATACCTTAGTGACAACCTTTTTGTTGCTCTGAAAAGAAATATCTTTGTTTTCTTTTCAAGCCCAACTCCACAAGGAGCTAGTGGTATGGTTGGGAGTTGCAAAATAATTGACTGGATCAAATAGCCATGAAAAATCATGTTCAGGACTCAAAAGTGTAGATATGGCCAGCTGTATCCCAGATGCAGGAGAAATGGGGGAAAGAAAAGGAAAGAAGAAAAAGTTTGGAACTACTTTGCTTAATCTTGATTAATTGCAAAAATAATGGTATGAAAGTTCACCTGCTTGCTCTTCTCGACAGATCAATACTGTACGTCAGCAATGCTAAGGTTTTCAGAAAGGTAAACCTGCATCTATGAAAGAAATTATTATGTACAACAAGAGATTTAGAAAGACTGATCCCCATAGGAGAGACTATAGAGAAAAGGGGAACTTCAGCTAAAAAGGGATGTATCCTGGGATAGAATCCTTCAGATATTCGCATCTCCTCCTAGCTGCCTTCCAGATGGCAGAGGAGAATGGAGAGTGAGAACTAACTGGGTGTTGTAATGAAGTGCATCAGGAACAGTTTACAGCATATGCAGGTGTGGGCTGCTCTTCTATTTTCACAGCAAAAAATTTCTTCCTGTGGCCAAACCTCACTGTGGTTTCTCATTCTCTTCTTTACAAGTTTTAAACAAATGTTTGATGACCTGTTTTGAGATCCTTAGTGAAAAATGCTATTGATTCACTGTTATTTACATAGGAATTTGAAACTATTAGCAGAGTGAAATCATAACACTGGCAACCACTTTCCTTTACAATGCAGGAAAACTGCATTTTAAAAATATTATTATTTTCTTCATTTTTTTTCTTTTCAAAATAGAATATCATTAAACAAACAAACAAACAAACAAAAAAGAAACAAAACAAAAAAAACCAACCTATTTTAGCAAATCAGTTAGAAGTTCTTGTAATGCTAAGGGAGAAAAATTCCTTCCCTGTTCCTAATTTATAGCTGACAATAACCACACAATGAGCACAATACACAGAATGTTCTTTTACAATTTAGTAATGCTACAGAAATAAAGTTTGAAGTCTTCTCATGGAACTATAACTGTGCAGTCAATGAAAGCCCAACAGTTAAATCAATTGCAGTTTCATTGGTGATTGCTTTATGTAAGGGCAGCCTTCCTAAGGTCCTTGGTTTAAAATCTTGATGGTAATTCAAAGCAATATGAGACAGCTAGAACAAAACTGTCAACTACCAAAAAACTCATACATTTGAAAGTTATCTGAAACTGAAGAAAGCATACCTACTACATTCATAATATCCTATAACCTGAAATGCAAGATCTTTAAATGAAACAGATTACAGAAATTTAATTTTTACTAGTATTTTTCATTTTCTACCTTCTGTCATATAGATTGCATTTTTTAAAAGATGTATCCTTGCATGCTGTTGTTAGGTGTGTTTAATACATCCTCTTAAAAAGCAAAATTATTTATGTTAATTCTTGTAGTTCATAAAATCATAGAGTCCTCAGAGTTGGAAGGGACCTCTGAGGGCCATCAAGTCCAACTCCCCTGCACTGAACAGTGACACCACAGCTAGGTCAGGTTGCCCAGGGCCTTATCCAATTTCACCTTGAAAGTCTCCAGTGTTGGGGCATGAAACAAACCTCTACGCAATATGTTCCAGTACTTCACTACCCTCACTGTATGAGACTTCTTATATTCAACCTAAATCTAACCTCTTTAAGCTTGAAGCCATTTCCCCTTTTTCTTTCTCCACAGAGCCTGCTAAAGAGTCCCCTTCTATTCCATAGCTTCCCTATAAATATTGAAAGGCCGCTAAGAGGTTATCTCACAGCCTTCTCTTCTCCAAGTTACTTCTCCACTTACTAGAAGGAAAACAACAGAGAAGTCATTGCTCATGGAAACACATTGGTACGGGGCTACGTTCTCTTCTTGAAAGTTCCCTTAGACTGAACTATGTGTTGCATTTTGTCAGAACTGAAGATATGGAATAACATTGTTTTTATAAGAACATGCAGCCACTCCTCCCACCTGCCTTTAGGTATATTCAGTACTATTAGGTACTTCTAGTTCCCCAAAGCTAGATAAATCCTGAAGTATCTTTTTTACTGCTTTTTTTTTTTTTAATTGATCATGTTTGTCATTTTATGTGATATGGTACAATAGAGTGCAATTTAGTCACTGATGCACACAAATGTTACCTGTTTTGTAATGCATCAGCAGCAATAATCTTCTTACAAATATGCTGAGAAGCAGCTATAAGCCTTCTCCTGCCAGAGGCAACCTCTGGTGAGTCAAACTGTCAGCTTAGCTAAGAGATGTTCACAGACTATGTTCTTTAAGGTTCGTATTCATCAAGTATAGTAATAATTATGGTGCAAAAGTTGTTTAATTTTTGAATGGCCCAAAAGAAAATAGCCACTGGATTATCTCTTCAATCTGCAAAACAGTTTATTTGATTTCCTCTCAGTGGATCTGTGTGAAAGCCTTGAGGAAAACATGATGCCCAGATACTATCTGCATGTCTTAATCATCTCAGGAAATGGATGATTCGACAAGGGCACAGGAATCAATAGACCCCAGGAAAACCTGTTAACATTCCAGCTGATAACAGAACTCCTGTGAATTGAAAGGTGTTAGGACTGGCCCCCTGATTTCTATGGATTACACCTTTTCCATTAACCTTGGTGAAAGTCTCATTTTAACTTCACTAGAAGGAAAAACAAATGAAGTCTCATTGTCTCTCCAACCATTACAAGTCTGCTAAATAAAAGATATTGCAGCACGCAAATGCATGAAGCAGTAATATTCATTAAAATGAAGAACCCACATACTGCAGAACACTTGGTACTTGCTAACATAAATGGAAATATTTCATGAAATAAGTTATAGAAGCAACATTTTTACTAGAAACAATCCGAACTAAATAATTCAGTCATAATTTATATCCAGGAGGGAAACATTGAAAAGCCTTAAAAAAAAAAAAAAAAAAAAAAAAAAAAAAAAAAAAAAAAAAAAAAGGTGAATTTGTCTATCGAACTTACTTCTGCATAAGTTTAAGCCATAAACTATGATTGTCATTCCTGGAGAAATGGCTCCGAGGGCCAGTAATTCTACGAGTGACAGGCAGGTATGGGAGACCCTGTAAATACCGTTACAGCCCAAATATTGAGCTGGAGTCACAAACTACTTGATAATAACTCTGATTCCAATTGTGGCTTACAGCTCTGAGGGAATAATTTTTTTCTCTTTTTTTTTTTTTTTTTAAATTTATATAAGGAATAGTATGTACATTTTCCTATAAACATATTTCAGAGGGGTAGTAGGCAGTTACTTGAGACCTGTAAAGATTTCTCAGGTAACAAATCTGTCTTTTGCTCAAACCTTGTGTTCAGAAAGCCTGCAATTTCCAAAAATTTACCTCTAAATAGTTCATGGCACTAGAAAAACTTACCTAAGCTCTGACTGTACTTCCAGATTGAAATAAAAGTCACCCAAGAAAGCAAAAATGAAATATATCAGCATCAAACATTGACCCTCAGTGTGCCTGGGGAGAAATTTCTGAGCAACAAGGACGATGATGTATTGCTGGACTACTGCAATTAACACCACTGAAATCTTCCAACCCAGCAAGCACTCCCACCCTGGGAAGCCTTGAGTGTGCACATATATACCTGCCTCCCAGATGAGTCTATCAATGATTTTTTGGGTTGTTTTGGGGACATATATATTTATTTCTGTTTCATATTTTACATTATATAAACATACAGATAGATGGAAACTTGATCACATCAAAAGAGATTCCAGCCTGCAAACTCTGACATATTGCTTTTCATTTTACTTCATGCTACCCATCATTTTTATCTTTTCTCCTAAAGCAGTTAATGTAACCATTTTTTCTTAAGCTGACAATAAGAAATAATAGTAGTGAAATATTACTATATCTGAATTTATCCATCAAAATTTAAGCATTTAACCACGCAATTCAGAAGAACTGTAAATTCTATGCACAGACAACAATAAGATGGAGAAATTCAAGAATATGATTAATCTAAGATCACTACCATTCTCTGGACATGCCTCTCTCTTTTTAGCGACTGGAGATGAAGGTTTTGATAATACACTTTGTCATCTGAGATCCATGGATAGATGGGGTAATGCTGAGCTCTTGTACCCTCATTCTAGCCTATGTTCCAATCTGTTTCTACATGCGATCACAGATACGGCAGATGAAACCTGGCCAGTGTTAGGAGCAGGAAGCTCTCAGAAGATGAGCGCTAATAGATTTTCCTACAGCTTGAATTAGGTATAATCTAAGAATCTTGACTATCTCAAGTATAGGCTGTTTCTTTTCATATTATGTTTTTTTTAATGTGTACCACTGTTATCTAAAAATGCATTCATTTAATGATTATTCTTACACTGACTGAAAAGGAAATTAAAAACCAGCTATTTTTTTTAGTGTATAAGGCATACATATTGTATATAAAATTAGATGTTAATAATTATTAGTATTTGTTTTTCTCTCTCTATTGGCAACTATCTATGGAAGGCTACTTCCATCAACAATGAATGGCTTGAGAAACTGAAAAGCACTTACTTTGTCTCCTGAGACCAAAAGCTTCAGTTCCCTACTTATAACTTGCTCTAGGATTGAGACATGATTCCATTGTCCTAAATGACTGCACTGTACATGCTGCAATTCCACTGGGTCATCCTTTATTTAAATTCTCATTAAAAGAGGCTTGGGTAACATTACATTTGCAATATACTCCAGATTCTGTATTTTGAAATCCAACTATAAAGCTGAAGCAGCTCTTTCGTTAGCTCACAAATGCCAGACAGAATGCTTGCTTCACAGCCAAGAACAAGTTTTTTTTGGAATGTTTACAGACAAAAATCCTCTCTCTTGACCAAAACAATAAAAAGAATTATACTACAGTTTTGGCCTGTTGTTTAATACAGCTAAAACAAAAAGTGAATGGTAAGTCAGTGTTGTATGGCATAACTTCATATAAAATATTTTGACCCACTGACCTTTTGAGGGTAATGTAGCACCATTCAAATTGTGGAAATCTCAAGAGAGAAAACCACAGTTTTCTTATGAGTCCATAGAAAGTTTTTTTATGAGTCCATAGAAAGACAAAGGAAAGGATAAGAACATAATTCATCTAGAAATGGCAGTAAGAAGTAAATTAAAATATAAATATATAGTCAAAAGCTATTAATAGCTGAATTTTCTACAAACTTAAGGATAGATATTGAACAACTCAGACTTCTTTGGCTCCAAAGCTGCAAACGAATTGTGATCCAAGAGTACAACTAAAACCTGCCCTGTGTATATCAGTCCCAGATAAGGTTTCCTTACCCATATGTCCTATTTTTAGAAAGTTCATAAACTTGTACTAGAGTTTAGGATAGTTTCATTAATGAAATACACATCTTCAGCTCAAGATCCCAGTGTATTGGGTCAGAACACACAGCTGAAATTGTTCTGTGGGCAATACTGAATCATCTTTTTTTATCACTGTTCATGGACGTACGCTCATTCTCATACTGATAAACTTTGTTGCAGTACTATTGGTTAACAGTACTGTTGTTCATGATGTCTTTGAAGGGCTGTAGGACAGAGCATAGAGCAACCTGAAAATTCCCAAGAAAAAGGCTTACCATAGTTCCCATCACTCACCCAAGTCATATTCTAGTGAATGCCAAGTGAATGTCAATTCCAGATAAAAGTGCATTGCAAGGTGAGTTTACAGTTTTTGTCTTTTAGATTTACTCCACTTTGCACAAATTAAAAGACTGATACTCAATCTCAATTTCTAGATAACTCCAATAATTAGGCAAAGTAACTGCATATTAAAATTCTTCCTGAAACAACCACTTCACAAAATAACCATAGAATTAAAGGATAAAAGATATGAAACCAAAAGGAGGAATTAGAGGTTGTACATCTTCTGTACTCCAGGTAACTTCTATGAGGGTCTGGCTGTCACTCACAGTCCTCATGGTAACCTGGCATACTAAACAAAAGGTATTCAAAGAGACAGAGAAGTACAACTGATATCCAAGTAGGAAAAATTGTCACACAAGATGCAAATCTCTTTTCAATTTTAAACACTAGTTAACGCAACATAACACATGCACACTGGCTATTCCAAGACCCCCTGTGCCTTCTTTTTTCTTTGCTCTGCGGAGGGAGGTTATGGATATCGTTTTGAGGATTTTCTGATATTTCAGCAAACTTTACAGAACAGGAAAGTGAAGTTCTTTTGAATTCTACCAGATATATTTTCAAAATTAACTGCCTATATTCTTATGCATTTTACAACCACATTTCCATTCTGTGTTTTCAGAAATGCATTAGAAAAACAATTAACCCTATGGGCAAAATACACACTAAATTACAACTTGCAAATCCTTAAGCCAATAAATGTACAATGAATGCTATTTCTGGGAAAATGGCAGAAAGTAGTATCAAACTCATTCCCATGGTACATCTCTTTCCACAGTTAGCTGCTATCTTTTTATAAGTCATTAGGAGAGATGACATGTGTATCCTGGCACAACTAGATCCTAGGGAAAAGTTGACAGATGTTATAGTATAAATCAGTTCTGATGCATATTGTGTTGCCTCCAGAGGAATCTTTCTGGTCTTCTACGAAAGGTTACTGAACCATATATAATACAAAAATGCAGATACAATTGTAAGGAATAAATGTAAGGCTCTGCTCTACCCCACTTAGAAAGTCTAATGCATGAATAATGTTCCATCTGCACAATGGTCAAATGTGACTGAAATTGATTTTAGATGTACCTCATGGAGAAGCACAGATCTTAACAAGCTTAGTGACATGGGAGACCTTGTCAGGAATCTGTACAAAATTCATGATACAAGAAATTCATATAAATGAGAATCTGGGACAACAAAGAATGGGGGCTATATTACAGGAAACTTTTGAAAGAAGTAATCAAAATGAATCACATACCAAAGACATTACCAAGTAGAACATAATAAAGTTTAGTCACATTAAATTTATAATAAACATGTGAAACACGTCAAATGTGCAGCTACATATCCTGACCATTAACTTTTCTGGATGCATGAAGAGCATGGAAGCAATGGGAACAAAATAGGCTTCTGCTAACGTGTTTAGATGGATACATTTTTTTGCCCGCAGCTTTAATTGTTCCTTTAATCCTACCTTTGTCAACATCAGGGCAGCGTGCCCCACCTGCATTTCTGATATTTCAGAGTTGCTCCAGGCTTCCTAACATCACTTCTATGTTGCTAGACAATGATTTAATGATGTCTGGCAATTCTGCAGAGGAAAAAAAGAACAGCTAGAGTAATAACACTTTCCTTTTCTAATGGGAAACACTCCGTGACACTGGAATGCTGGAGGGATTTGATGTATAGGGAATTGCTCTAACCTCTTGACTCTCAGTCATGCTTTTGCTTGTGTAATTCTATAATCATAGTTCTGAGCACCCATATTAAACAAAGCAACAGGAAAACCTGCATTTGATCTGTATTCCACAGGAGAGAAAGTATGTCAGGGCAGTGCTTTTCTTCAGTAATAATTTTGCATAACTCTATAATACTGAAAAACGTCATTTTAGTCTCCTTGTTCTGGTTGATTCATGCTCTTCTTGCAATTTAAGGGCTAGCTTAAATTCTATCAGCAGGTTTATTTGGATTCAGCATAACATGAATAACCAACCTTGTGAAAACCCTCAACCAGTATATCTGGGGGAAAAGTTATGACATTTTCTACTATGTCATTCTTCTATGGAATCTACCATATTTAGCATGTTTTATTGTCAAAAAGCAACACAATCAAAATACGTCTCTCTTTTTTTTTTTTTTTTACTTATCAAAATAAGCCATACACATTTTCTATAAGGCTAATCAAAACGATAATAATAATCAAATATATTTTATCTTAGAAACTATACTTCAAAAGCTTGAATCTTTATATGATGAATTGATTTTGTAGTGCTTCATTAGGCATTCAAAGGAACATGGATTTAAAAAAAAACACTGAAAGTAGAAAAAGTGTTGCAAGCTAAGTACTCTAAATTTTGTAAATGCCCTGTGCCAGAACTAGCATCTTTATTCATTTCATGCTCAGCATAAACAGCAATCTTTGAACAAGCACTCACCGCAAACTGTTACCCTTCAACTTGACCTATTATTTTCATCAACAAGTAAATACCATTGATGATATTTACATCTGTGTGCACGCACTGCACTGTGCTCAACTAATTTCTACAACATGAAATTTTTCATCGGCTCTTTAAGTCTCCTGTATCAGTCAGTCGACTAACAGGAACCATCATATCCTGATTAGGCAATAGCATTATCTTCATTTTACAGAAGGACAAGTGAGGAAAAGTAACAACAAAATTTTCTTTAAACTAGGAGTCCAATCTAGAATATTTTTCAATAAATATTTCAGTGTACTTAACAGTATAGCATAGTGAACACTAAAATGACTGCTTTAACCTAATTAAAGGAGTATGTAGTGTCACTAATTCAAGGTGTATGTAGAGTCAAAGTTGCAAGTCAAAAAAAAAAAAAAAAAAGAAAAAAAAGAGAGAGAGAAAAAGCATTAACAGTTGTTTCAATATTTTTAGACTCTATCCCCAAATCCCTAAATTGGACAAAATTCCATCTGCACAGCCTCAATGAGGACAACATCCTCTGAAATCCTTCCAGCCTGCCCTACTAAGTATTTCCCACTACATCCTACACTGACAATTCTGCAGCCTCTGTGACAAACATAATAGCTTTTTTAATGTATAAAAAAATATCCACATTCACTGGGTTGATTCAATGCCTGACACATCTTTGCCAACAGGGATTCAAGATTATAAGTCTCGTGTTGGATATCCATTATATCAAAGTTCTTTTAAAAGAGACAAACAGATTTGCTCAGTTTTAGCAATTTTAAACTTGATGTTTGGTTTAGCAATATTGGTTTCCTCTTTTTGTGTTTTGTTTGAATGGCTTCTTCTATGCTTAAACAAAGAAAAGATGAAACTAAAAAACTTCAAATAATTTAATCCTTATTCTTTATCTCTTGACCCAAAGCACCTTCTCCCATTAATGCAATTATGGGATTCCAATGTTAAAAAAAATAAATTTAGAAAGAAAAAAAAAAAAAAGAAAGAAAAAAAAAAGGATGAAGAAGAGTGATGGAGCTTGAGATGACATAGTTTGGTCTAGTGGTTGGTGACCCTGCACATAGGAGGGGGTTGTAACTAGATGAGCATTATGGTTCTTTTCAACCCATTCAATCATTCTGTGATTCTGCGAAACTCGGATTCAGACAAATGGCTGAGAAGTGAAACAGGCCAAAAGTGATGAAGTTTGAAGAAAACTGAAGCTAGAGTGTAGCTGTATATTCCGTAAAACAACCCTCAAAAAATGTTCTAGTTTCAATAAGTGGCTATTTTTCCTGATATAGTTTCCTCTTATGCATTTAAAAAAAATGACAGATTTGATCTTTTAATACACAGTAACTGTGAGGATGCAAATATAGTTCAGTTGCACAGGAATAATAAAATGGAGAAGCCTAAAGCTTCTTCTCTTCCTCCCTTTAAAATGATACTTTCAGAAATCAGGTTTTTAAGTAGGCTCATGTAACATGTCTGAATCAGTATGTGCTGTTCAGGAAGGCAGTTCAGGCTCCACAAATTCGTGAAATAAAAATGTCTTTCATTCACCAGTTTAGTAGTGATTTATCCTTATATGTTGCAGTGGCAGTATGAGCCACGTACTATTCTGTTTTGAAAGAAAACAAGAGCAGCATTTTCCAAATCACGTTTAAATTTATACATCGATTCCATAATGTTTCAGGCTGCCTTCTCTAACTCACTTAAGAGATTCTGATTATAGAACAGCAGAATTTAAAGACAAGAAACTAAAACAAAAGTGAATACAATAAAACCAGTTAAGTGCTTCTTCCTACAGTCAGTCAATTCGATTTTCACAAATAGGAAACAGAAATATTTCAAATAGCGATTCACCCAGCCTGCTTCCCCCCCCCCTGGATTTTGACATACTTTGTTTTGCATTCTTTTAAATGCATCACAATTTAAAGTGTTTAGGGATTGTATTCGCTGACATATAAAGATTCTGTATAGATTTATACAGAGGGGACTGCAGCAGCTTGAACGATGGAAGCTAATAACATCAACACAGCATGCACATGATTTTATGTGCAGAAACTTGGCAAGAGGAAGAGTGTTTTTAGGGGAATGTGGCTATGCTAATAATCCCTCCTGTGAATAGCTCCTTTTCACTGCATAATCAAGATCTCCACGCAGTGATCTGAGACGCCTTTTCACAGAGCTGCTCTAAAAAATAAAATTATCTTCATTATTATTAATTATATGAAAATAAATTACCTTGGAATTTAGTGGTGATTACTGTCCTAGTCAGATACCCCAATAAAGGAAAGTATAGAAATTTTTGCAACAAAATCTCAAAGACACAGGCTCTGACCCTGATAAAATGACTTCTAATGTGCACAACAGAAACTTTGTGCTAAAATGTTTCCAGTTGAAATTACCACACACAAGAGCACAGTACTGGGCATATTTCCCCCTGTATTCTAAACTCTATAATATATTTCTTTCATGTTCACAGAATCCTTCAGAATAAGCAGGGGATCTTTCTTACTGCATTTTACAAATTGTCCATATGCACACAGCCGCTCACAGAGTCCACATATGGATTTTGGTATGTTGGGGGTTTTGTATTCTTGATTTGAAAATGGGAAGCTTTTAATGAAATTATTTTTGAAATAAGTGTTAAGAGTAGTTAAGAACATCTATTACTTTTGGAAGTTTTTTCCTCTGATTTCATTTATAGATGAAGGGTCCAGGAACAGGGCAACTCACTAACCTCGATTCTTTTTATCGCTTAAGAGCAGGCCAGATAAGGTTAGGGATCAAATTTAAGATACCTCCGTCTAAAATCACCCACCAAGTGCTCCACCACAGGCTTAGGGAACTCTAAGAGAGTATTGTCTTACATGACACTGGGAGCAACACATGAAATAGGAGCTTTGACACATCCTCACATGCCTGCTCCTCAGAACAGGATTTTTGAGATTCTTGTTTAAAACTGAGTCCCAAGAAATTTGGAGCAGTAACCTTAAGAGATTTTTTTTTTTTTTTTTATGAGAGTGAAACCCACACAATAGCTTAGGGAAAATTGCAGTACTAATAACAGTTCATCTCCTCAAAAACTAGCAATTTTGAAAATGACTGGTTTTGTTCTCTGACCTTAAAATTCAGAAGGATAAGAAGCTAGAAGCATCTGATAAAAAACATAAAATACTAACTCATGCTGCTTTATTCAAAGAGGGGCATCAAAAGGCTATCTGCACAAGAAGAGGTGAATGTGGAAACTCCTGCTGCTTTTAGTGCTTTTCTATAAACTACAGTCAGCAGAACTAAGGAATATGATATACATTTTCTCCATAAAAATAGCTTAATAACTGCTAGGTAAGAGAAATAAAAGTTAAAGGAAAGAAATAGTTTTCTACACTCTTCCTTTTCTCTCCAGTCAACAAGGAATGGATTAGATGAAGTTGCTGAATAGATCTTAAGGCTTATTTAAGTAAAGATATTAAGAAGCAATAAAGGAATAAGAAATCACTATCAGTACTGATGTTAATTTTATTGTTATGCAAAACCAAGCCAACTGCAGCTCAAGTCTATACTATATGAAAATGGTGTGAAAATTTAAAACATGGATTTCACAGCGGAGATTACAAAAAAAAATCTAGCTTTGATGAAAAATGAGGTGTAAAAATGTATCAAAATAGTGTTATTGTTTGATTAAAAATGGATATGTACTTTAGATTCACTTGCACGTGCAGGCTAGCATACAATTGTAGAGAACATGGATCTGCAGAATCAACACAATAATTCATAATAATTCATTCTCCCTTCTTTCTTTCTTTCTTTCTTTCTTTCTTTCTTTCTTTCTTTCTTTCTTTCTTTCTTTCTTTCTTACTAAATGTAAAGGATTCATCTGAGTTACTAGAGTCAGTGAATATTTCTATGAAAAAAAAAGCCGTCCTGCTCTTTTAAAACATTTTTACAGCTATCTAATTAATAACTAGATTGAACATTTTATTTTTTCTTCGCAAGTTGAGAAAATAAATGCGAAGTTTCATTAGATATGAAATATCAGGCAAAATAATATAAACATTACATCCATCACAGCCTCATTCACTTAATTAAATTCAGAGGCTCAGCTGAGTAATTTTAATTAGTAGTACTGGACATATTTTCAAGTTGTATGGAAGCAGGAGTTTTTAATAATTTATCCTCCTTTCTTGGAACTCAGAAATATATTTCACTATTTGACTTTGAATGGTTATGCACATAAATTTTCCCCATGAATTATGAGTTATTATAACAGTTTGTTCATGATTTGCAGGTGGTTAAATAGTAGTGGAATGAAGCTAGCATGTGTTAACTTCAGCTCATTGCTGGAACACATTGGCTTGATGAAGTCAGAGAAAATGATTTTTTAATTATTTTTTTAAACACAACTCTTAAATGCAGATCTCCTCTAAATACACTTTTTATTTTCAAATGAGTTAAGATTGCATTTGAACTCACACTATTCCCAAGCGACTTCATGAAATCTTTCCTCAGCAAGAATGAAAATTGCACTTTTACCTTTGGTAACTAAAAATATACTGGCTTCCTCTTTTTCTTAAAAGGAGGAACATCGTGACAGTGGACATTGCTCATCATCCTGTTAATTGAGATGTTGCTATTTTTATTAGACTTTATTAGATTACTATTTTATTAGATATAACTTCTGAATCAGAGAAATCAAAGCAAGATTCTCTGCTCAGAGCAACAAGGTCTGGTCAACTAGCTTCTTCCAAAATCTTGCATGAGGGGAACATTAGAATAATAATGTTGTGCTCTCCAGTGGCTAAGAATATGCAACACTCTTGTATCTTAGTCCACTTTTCTGTTTGTCTTAGCTAAACTCTACCTAGCTTAATGCATAGCAAAATTTTTCACTGCTAAATTTGTTAATTCAAGTACAGAAGTGCTAGGGAATGTCCCCAAGGTTTTGTTTCCAACCTTGGTTTGTCTCCTAGGCAACATTAAATACTGTTAATTTTTTAATAGCATGATAATATACCACTTTAATATTGAGTATATTACCAGAGAGTCATCATCCAATGGAAGGAACAGCACTCTGCAATCTGACTGCCCTGGTTTTACTTGGTAGCAAGTGAATGATGCAGAGGATTGCAAAACGCAATGCAATTAAGAGAGCAGAATAGCAGCCTCAGCCATGGAGTTCCTTAGTTTAACAGAAATATGTCACCATGTGGAATTTTTTTTCAGTCATATATAGTTGATAAAACAGCTGATAAAACAGGGTATTTATTGTTATAATAATATCAAATGCTGGGCACTTGCTATTGCTAACATCCTCACCCATAATTTAATTATAAAAATGTAATTAATATTTCTCTATAGGAAGAAAGTGAAGTGCCACTGTACTAGACTGCCTGCATGAGAGCTCAACCTGAAATCACCATGTTCCACTTTCTCCAGTAGAACATCTGTGAAATATAATTATAATTAAGCACGTCTTGAATATTAATTGTTCTAATGTCACTTACGTAATGTCCTAGGATACACTGAATCAGTTCTGTTTCAAAGTGCTGTATTATTTAAGAGCTTTGCCAGATGTTCTAATCATTTCACTCAGATTCTTTCCATCAGGTAAACAGTTGCTGAGAGTTGTGAATCTCCTGCCTTTGCCAACTGGCAAGGAAATAATTTCATTCCCAAACAGGAGATAAAATCTCTAGGAATTTCTTTAAAAGAAAAAAAAAAAAAAGAAAAAAAAGAAAAAGAAAGAAAGGAAAAAAAAAAGAAAAGTGATCTTTCAGAAACAATAGCAGAGCAGTTGATCTCACAATGAATCCAGTGTATTTCAAGAAACAATGAATTCCTTCAAATACACTGTATTCAGCAAGAACATAGATTCTATGGATTGGGTTACAATTTACAAATCCAAAGGAGCTTAACAAGCTTTTTCTTTCTCTTCTTCTATCTCTTCTACTTTTTTTTTTTTTTTCCCCCTTTTGTTATTCTTTTTCTTTCTTTTTGCCACTTTATACAATAAATAAATACAATAAAGTTCCACTTTATACAATACTCACCTGCACAGAAATAATTTTAATCAGTATACAGTAACCAAGGTGATCTTGGCTAACCTCAGAAAAATCTGGATCAAATTACTCTGCTTGCTCTGTGCTAACTGTAAATAGAAAATGACATGTGCTAACATTTTGCTGTGTCAACCACTTATGCAACCAACAAGTCTTGAGTGAATCCTAAGGTACCAGATGACACAAATGTTTTCATGCCCATATTCTGATCATAAGGGTGCATTCTGTGAGGAGAAATGACCTTGCTTCATCTACAAATTAAAGAGTTAAGCTTTTTAGTGTAGAATTCTTCTAGATCTAAGTTTTACATAGAATGAAAGCATACAATAATGCATTTAAAATAGAAGATACCTTATTCGAAACATTTTTTCTGTTTTCTTACAAATCTTCATCAAAATTTCATAGTAAATTGGTCTGAGACTGATAATACTTATTAAGAAATAATTTCTTGAAAACAAACTTCAAAGGAGATCACGATAGAAAGGAACAGAGAAAAAAGTTTATCACCAGACTCATTAACAGATGGTATTAACATGTGTGTCATAAAAAAAAAAGGAAGAAATAGATGAGAAAAGTAATTTTTCAAAGGTGGACAGTGCTTCTAATAATAATTTACATGTTAGAACACAAAAATGAAAAATATATGCTGTAACAAATGTTACTGCACTGGAACAATAAGAAAAGTTAAAAATTCAGCCAATTTTTTCCAGATGTTACAATTGCCCCCCTTCGCTTTCTATTTTAAAAATACAGAAGAAAAATTAACAACAACATTTTAAAAATTTATACTTTCATGTAAGAGTAAACTGCCAAAGCTATTTTTAGCAAACATAAAACCTGGGAGGAAAAATAAAAGTTTGATATTCGAAAAAAGAATCCTGACTGCCAGAAAGACTTATTTTTTAATTAATCCAATAAACTTTTAACTACTTAGACAAGGCAGAATGGTTTCACAGGAAAGCAAAGAAAGATGCTTTACTTAATAGTCACTTGATCATTTGATTCATGAGATAATCAGGAATTAGCGCCACATTAGGATATTTTTCAAAATCCTTGAGTGTTTCTGTGGTAACTGCATATATATACACCATATAAATGTATACTAAGTACTAGTAATTATTGAAAAAGAACAGTTATAATCAATACAATTTGGGAAATACACAAGTAGCAAGTTCTAGCATGGTGAAAAGGGTGAACACTGATTTGTCCATTTTAAATACATAGCTAAGAACATGGTCTCTTTCTAAAATGAACTCTCTATGTAGAATAAGCTAAACATAATAATAGCATAAGTAACACAAACTTGAACTAAACCCATACACAACATTAAGACAGCTATGAGAAAGCAATATTTCGAAGTGTCTGTTTTCCTTCCAGAACTTCTTGTTGCTGTAATTAAAAATAAATAAATAAATCTTTTTGCATTTATCTAATAACTGACACTAAAATTACTTCTCTTTCTATTGACATCTCTAATATAAGGAACACACATTTACTAATGGTGTGATAATAGAACATTAAAAAATTAGCAAAATTTCCTGATAAAATACAATCTACTTATATGTTTTATTCGTATCTTTCTTCCTGAATTTCATCACAAGAGCTCACTAGAAAGAGCAATGAAAAGTTAACTAACGTTAATGCAGAAATACCAGATCCAAATTTGGAAATGGCTACCCACCTAGCAACATGGAAATCACTGTCAAACCAAGAACAATAACACACCAGGTGATTAGTTCATAGCAGGACTGATTAATTTTGACTTGGCTGATTGTTTAAGAATTACTGGAGAAGTGACAGTAACATCTTTATTTCCTTTGTTACTGGAATCTTCAATTCAACAACAGTCTACTAAGCAGTGCTTCCCAAGTTTTAACAAACCTATGTCCTTTTGCTATCTGAGGAAGAATGAAGAAAATTAGTTCCATTACCTTTGTTGATAATACATGTGTCAACTAGCAACTTCAAACAAATGAGCACGGGAAGAAGATGAAGGCTTAGAGACTTGTTTTTTTCAAGTATGACTTGTCTTCTATATCTTTGCCAAAAATTTTGAGAATGTCTGTGATCTTACAGCCTTACAAGCTGTATTATTAAAATCTATTTTCCAATGGCTGCTTTACAGAAGTTCACAGATTTACCAGCAAGGTTGTGCACTGAATTCACATATACATTATCTCAGTTCTCTGTAACAACTTTGGGGAACTTTAAAGCTGTTGTCACATCAGCAAAACAGATGGAACTTTTTTTATTTCAAGAAAGAAACTGAGCATGTAGTGCACTCATTTCCATACATCAAAGGTTGCTTTTAATGGGCTCACTTCATTCTCATTTCCATAATTAATTCTGTCTATGTTTAATCTTACATCTCACATTTAGTCTAAACCAAGTAACAGTAGCTTCACTATATCATCAAGATCGACATAGACAGAACTGGTGAATCCAGAAGATTCCACAAAGTGTGGAAACTGCTTTCATCCAAAGGAAAATAATTCATAAATGAACTCCAATCCTCCTGAAAATTCCTTATTATTAACGTTCCCTTGCCTGTGGATTAGAGTCATCTCTAAAACTTACAGCTGTAGTCAACAATAATCACTATTTGAAATGTTTTACTCTTTAGTTGAATATCAAAGTGAAAATACCAAGTAATTTTTAATTATAAACAATCAAAAGGAGTAAGATTACTTCTTGCTAAAGATTACACAATATCTTTCTTTTCTTAAGGGAGGGGAGGATTATATCCTTGGCTCTTTCTGTTCATCTCATTTCCAATGCAAGTTCCCTCAAAAGTACTGCTACACTTCAACTGAGATCAGCAGGTATGAACTTACTTGAGTAGCAGAGGAATACAGGCTGAAAAAAAACTACAAAAAATTGTTCTAGAAATTCTAAAAAAATACATCTATTTTTATACATAAAGTGTTATTAATTTTTTTTCCCTGTCAAGAATATATGCAAATTGAATATATATGTTTTAAAATTTTGTGTAAATGTAAAAGAATCACAAATAACACTGCACGCACCCTGTCTTCTCTGTGACACCATTCTCAAAAGGTGCCATCATGGTGCCTTTATTTAGACTCACGCATCTTGGGATGTAAAGCATTCTAATGGATACCACTGACAACATAATCCTAACAATAAGGAGCAAACACCTAATTACGTAGCATAGCAATCAAAAATATAATTTTGCATATGAACCAGTACATGGTTCCTTACGAAAATTGCTGCCTATTTTAACTCTAAAGCTATGGAATTCTATAAATTTCTTTATGTTATATAAATTTCCCAAAGGGCTAGTACATTTTGTACCACAAAAGCTAGTAAGTGGCATCTAGACAGTGCTACTGATCTATGTTTAGTTTAAAAAACAAATGCTTAATTTTATACCTCACATGAGTCAGGCACC
Source organism: Centrocercus urophasianus (assembly GCF_019232065.1). Classification (NCBI taxonomy): domain Eukaryota; kingdom Metazoa; phylum Chordata; class Aves; order Galliformes; family Phasianidae; genus Centrocercus; species Centrocercus urophasianus. Next base: position 6,230,943 of record NW_024884800.1, on the reverse strand, counting down.
ACAAACAAAGCTTCGTAAGACTGTTACTAAAATATATTAGGTTTTGGATACGGCAAGCTATAAACAGGATAATTTGTTTCTCGTGATATCTATTCCATTAATACACTTTCTTTTTTTCACGTTGCATTTTGCTTTTTTTTTCTAGCTGAGTAGTAAAAGTGAGCATGAAAAAAGCAGTATAGATAGGGAAATATCAGCTATCCTTCAGTACAGTTCAACATTATTGTTGGAAATTTTTATTGCTTCTGAATTGTCACAAGCAACAAATACACAATATCTCTCACTCTTCCCTCCTGATCTCATTACTCACTGTACTAGAATGACTGGCAGTTTTCTAATGTGCTTAGTTTTTTCCATCATGTTGCCAGACACAGAACAAGCATCTCCCCCACTTTTTTTGTAATGTCAACATAATGGAAATGGCAGTTGGTATGTATTAATGATAAACATCGTTTATTAAATATGGCTTGCTAAATTATTTAAAATTACTTATCTTAAAATTCGAGTTGAGCAGAAAATACAATTAAAAGTTCAATGTGATTTTGTAAGGGCAACTCTCTTTACTTTGAGCCTCAAAGTGCTGTTTTTCTTGGTGAAAGCAAAATGTAGCAGCTTGTCTATTACCACTGAATGTTCCACAAAAAAACTGTTCAACATACAATGTACCTCAGTGATGATTACTTTAAAGAAGTACACACAGCTTGATGTGGATTTGGTTTCTTACACACCTGGAACTGGGAGTGCTGATTACTACATGGCAATGAACATAATTGTTCATTAAAATAAATAGATAGATAGATAAAGTATTTATTTGCTGTTCATTCTTAGGTCAATACTGTGGATCCTACTTTTTCAAGCATGAATAAAAATAGCAAATATGTTAGTGATGCAGTTGTTTTTTAAATAATGATTGTTTCAGCATAGAAAAGTTTATATTTTTATATTAAAATAGGATATTTTTAACCTGTCTAACATAGAAGAGGGTGAATAAAATACATTGGAATTTTGTTTAGTTCCTCAATGGTTAAATAAAGAAAATATCTCAGACCTTCAAAAATAATATGATCATCTGATACGTTCATCAAGGTGAGAATGATCAGAAAGTTTCTCGTGTTTAATGAGAATTAGTAAGCATATTACTATTACCAATGATAAAAATAATTTGTGGAAAAACAAGCATGAATGAAGATACAAATGTATCAACCAAATATATAAAAATTCTGACCTAGTTGGTATCCTATCACACAATCTGAGTCAGTCTGAGTCATGACAAAACAAAGGTCATATTATCAACATAAATAATAAAAATTAGATAATACATGATAAATGCCTGAGATAGCAGGTTTGACAGCATATGGGATCAGGTTTGACAATACTTAAATCACTCTAATACAAAATGAAAGGGTTATCATTTAATTTTCTATTATCTAAAAGACCTTAGGCTATTGTTACCTTCTCAATAATCTCTATAAGGTGCTCCTATAGTCTCGTATAGGAGACTATGACGAATTTTTTTCCTTGTGGTTACTAAACAAACAAAAAAAGAAACAAAGACAAAATTTAAAAAATAGCCTACTAGTTTACAATGCTTCTCAAGATTTCATCTAAAGTTTGCAGAATACTGAAGTCAAGGACAAAACAGCATGATTCTTTCTCCAACAACATCTAGGCAGGAGACTCGGCCTTTTGTTTCTTGCCAAGAAATGAGAGGATTTGGCTTGCATGATCCCTGCAGTGTACAGTGAATAAAATCTGAATTCAGCTTCATGGTATTATTGCACATTACCTGCTTCACAGAGATAGGGATGTCCATGCTGTATTTTATCTGCATTCAAATTATGATCTTCCTTACAATGAGGTTTCACTGTGAAAGAAAGGTGGAGTGGTGCTTACTCCAGTAGCAATGGGTCTTCTCTCCTTAAGAGAGCAATCCTGAGCAGCACTGAAATCAAAGACCATTGGTTCCTCTTGGGATCATGTTTCAAATGAATGAAGCCCTCCTACCATCAAGTGGAAAAGTGGGTTTTGACTATTGGGCAATCTAGACCAGTGTGTTTCATCCAATTTGCTTACTCTAAATGCATTTAGGGAAGCTAGTAACTGATCAGTTTTGTATTTCTTTGGCATCACAACCCAAGGTAACTACCCCCCAGTAGATAAATCTCTTATGCGTAGTCTTGAGCAAGTTGCTCCAGTCCTAGATTCTCCCTTAAGACCCTTCTATGTGCTTCCAAACAGCCTGACCTATGGATTTCTAGAGGATTCTATTCATTCTGTAATGGCTGTTGATGATACGCAAAATATCACTTTAGAACTGAAGATTTAATCCTAAATTTTCAGACCATGATCTCTGAGCACAGCCTACAACTTTGCAGTAATCATACAGTGTGAGGCATAGATTTAATTTAATTACCCCCAGCAAAAGAAAAATATGTCCAAATTGTGAACAATCAATTACAATGATCCAGTAGATATATTCTTTCATACATTTAACTTAGAAAATTAACTTCAGCTTGGCTGTAAGTCCCTGTAACAGAGACTGACAGCACCCAAAACAATAATCAATATGCCACGTTGCAAAGGTAAGTGCAGAAAATGATTAATGGTATTTCCATATGTGATATGCAAAACATCCTGAAATACACATAAAATATATATGAACCAGGTGGATATATAGACAAAAATTATGAAATATGAATAGATTTTCAAAGAGAAATATATCTGATGAACTGTAAGAATAAGAAAAGCAATCTCTATGGTAGGGAAAGCATGGAAAAAAATCATCCTTACAGCCTTTAATTCATGCCTTGGGAAAGGTTGCTTTTGCTGAAAAATATGCCAGAAGAAGAGCAGGATAAGCTTATTGCAAGGGAGCCAAGACCAATCATCATAGTGGCTATACATCCTGGGGGAAGGGGAAGAACGTCATCCCAAATTTATAAATTATATCAAACAATTATGAAAGTGAAAAGAGAAAATCTTACACTTTCAACAGAGGGAGATGTTACTGTAATCAGTTTTCTAGATATTGAGTAATTTTCTATAATATAAAAGTTACAATACCTAGCAAGCAGCCTTAAAATAAAAGGCTTTTGTACAGATTCAGTACCTTTGAAGTTATTATTTCTTCACACTGCGCTCTACTTTTATAAAGTAGAAACATGTCTTGCTTTTTTAATGACTACCTAAGGTTAGGTGAGACATCTGACCAGGAAAAGAAGATATGATCAGAGACCACATGAAATTCTGGAAAAGAAAGCAGAACTCTTTTGCTAAAATTAAACAGAGGAAATTGTAAATTTCCCGTAACTGAAATTATAGCAAAAACACAATAGGTAGACTACAGCAGCTTTGACAGTAATAATCTGAACACCTATTCGGACAGGCACAGAAGGAATGCAAAAATTTCTCAGTGTGTTTGAGTGGGAGCAAGGTCTTGCTCACATTAGGAATCTGAATGTATTACTAAGCAAGGAACTCTGAGGTACTATGAGAAATCAAATAAAGATTTGAAGAACTTGCTCATTTTAAAGTGAAAACATTACAGGAAAAAAAAAAAGTTCTACATGACAATTTTCAAGTAGTTCCTGGTGCTGCCTTTTGCAGCAGTAGAAGCAAAACCAGTTTAAGAAGAGTTTACAGAATATGAAAACTATCAGAAAAAGAACACTGATAAGTTCACAAGACAGTTAGTTCCTGAGTGAAATTTTATGTTTCTACCCAGTAACTTTTAATATTACTGCCAACTGGGATCTGGCCAATATTCCCCTACTACATCCTCACCCTCATTTCTTTTTTTTTTTTTAATCTAGTTCTGAAAATTGCAAATTGAATTTAAACAAGGCAGCTGCTAGTAGTTACAGACACATTCTTAAATGCATTTGACAGAAGTTCACTGAAGCACATTGTAGAGCATCAACAAAGCCTTTGAAGTTGCCCTGATTACCATGTCCTCCTTGTAGAAGAGACAAATAATCTCAGGTTTGTTTAGAGGCATCTGGATGGTAATCCCCAATGCATCAAAGAAGCAGGTGTTAAACGATACATGTAAGTAAATTAGACATCGGAAATTCTATTAGATGACTAAAAACATTTATTATCAGCACAAAAATAGTAGTTAAAAGGTTAAATTTTTTTCCTTGTGTTCTCTCCTTTTATCTAGGCTGTCCTTAATACACTATTAGGTATGGAATAATGCAATCAAGATGCCAATTAAATGTCATTTTAGGAACAAACTCGAATCCTATGAAACAGAAATTAACAAAAATAAAATAAAAACAAGACACCAACACTAGAAACCGATTTTTTTCCACAAAATAAAAATAGCCTTTGTCCTTTTACACTTTCTTTTGTCACAAAGTAGTATTAACCCACATTTTGCAACCAAAACACAGCTAACATTAGAGAAACAAGAAATTGTTTTTATTTCTATCTTTTGCTTTATATTCTTCCTGGGATTGGATCCACGACTGCTTGTCCACAGCCTTCAGTGTCTCTTGAACTGGTGAACAGAATGTAAGTTACAAAAATGCAACCTAGCTCTGCTGGGTGAAAGCACAGGATTAAATTATCATCAAATCACAGAATCGCCGAGTTTAGAAAAGACCTCCAAGATCATCCAGTCCAACCGTCCATCTATCATCAGTATTCCCCACTACACCATGTCCCTCAGTACAACATAACATCTGGGCTACCCTTTCCTCTAACTGCCCCCCTCTGTTTTTTCTGGAGTCACTGTATCTCCCTCTACTCATCAGGACGCTGTCCATATGAATTCATTCCTCCCCATAAATACTGTCTTGAGAAAAGGCACTTTGGAGGATTCTGGTGCCACAGATACACTGTAGCAACAAACCTCACTGCAAGACAGAACTATTCGTTTTCCGTTTTCCCTGAAACCCAAGATGACAGGTAATTTTCTTAAAGGAAAAGAAAAAGACTCCACACAGGGCACTCTTAGGTGAATAGACTGAAGTTAATCTGACATAACATTCTTTGTAAAGATCTAAGAAATGAAATCCCAATTCTGCTCCTAAACATACAAGCAGCTGCATAAGAACTCTCTGCTGACATAATCACTTTTATTATGTCAGTGAGAATACAATTAATGCTTTGCAGAATGTGCTAAAGAGTGCCAGCTTACATTTCTAGGATAAAAACACTTAATCTAGGAAATACGTACAGCATGCAACATATAAATAGAACAAGCAGTTCGGAAATTAACAACGATCTAGTGAATATTCATATCTGCTGGGTAAATTCTTTAATAATGTCTATAATTAGATATTTATATAGTTATTCAAATTTGTTCATATATAAGCTGCAAGAGTAAAGTAAAGAGTACATTTGTTTAGAGTTCTCTATTTACACATCAAAAAGCACAAGAGTAGCCTCCAAATTCTGTTCTTACTGAGGGTGTAGAGAAAAAATATGTGTCTTAATTTATGTTCACAGCATCAAGTTAATGAAATTGAAATCAAATATGAAAGTGAACCTAAATCATAAGATTGTTTGACAGAATTTAAACTGCTCCTAAGATTGTGATTTTGGATTGCAAATGATGCCTTATCTCATCCAGACACAACTAAAACTTACTGCCTATATTCAGTCTGTGTTCATAAAAAGAACCTTTGTGTGCTTCAGCACTCATTGATGCAGACCATTACAACAGTACTAACAATACAGAAACGTTTTCTGTGTTTTTCCTTTGAATGATTTTTTTTGCCTTGCATATCTTGGGTTGTTCTTTTATTCTTTACTTCACTTAACATGAAGATGCCTGGAAGCAGTATAATATATATTTTCTCATTCTTATTCTACTGTCAACAGCATCACTATGACCTTATCAGACAAACTTATGTTGACAATTTTCTCAAACTGTGTATTCTCTTGTGAGTTACTATAACGTGCATCTTAATATTATCTGATGGAATTTAGATGTGTGAGCAATTTTTTAATTATAAATTTTGTCCCAGATTAACAGTCTATATAAAAAATAGAAGGAAGTCCCTGGACACATGAATCTGTTTTGTATTTTATGAATAATACCAATACATTAATATTAATACTTCTATTTCATTTCTATTTCAAGATTACCACTATGAAGCTTGAGATTACCGACGACTAAGGTTACAATTTCTTGATGCATCAAACTAAAAAAATGCAGTATTTTTTCAAGTTGAAAACATGAGGGGCCGCTGTTTACAATACCACACTACTGCAAGGAAGATACTGATGATTTTGTAAATCAGTGAAAAGGAATTACATAATTACACAACACTTGTGTCCAAAGAGAACTTCTGATGACACCAGAGATCCACAGAGCATTCAGGTGATGGAACTTAACTGATTATTTCAAAAGTGTTTTGTTATACAAGAAAAGAGAAAAACATGAAGGAAGATAAAAGTGCTTAATGAATTATAAAGATGTAGAAACTTAACCAATTTCTACCTGCAAAATGATTAAAAGCTTTTCCTTAAGACAGTATTAACATGATTTAACTGATACTAGTTCATTTGTTTGAACAAACATAATTTTAATGCAAATTTCAGTGGAAATTTTAAACAGTTAATCTCATATTTGCTAGTAATCTGCATTTAGAGAAAATAAGCAAGCAACAACCTCCCACACCCCCTAACCCCCCTCCACAAAAAAACAAAAAAACAAAAAAACAAAAACAAACAAAAAAAAAAACAAAAAAACCAACAAATTTTGTTTTCAAAGAAAAGTACCTGAAATAAATTGCCAATTTAAATTCATGATTCTCTCCATCCAGCAATGTACTGTCTGAGTACCTGTTGTAAACAGATTCATTTAAATTCTAAAGCAAATGAATATATTCATCTCATGAAAAAGAATCCACTAGAAAAAAAAAAAAAAGTATACTGAAGGAGGCATGGAGGCACAAAATTGGTATCACCTCTGAGAGATGTCTCAAGAGAAACAAATGCTTAGACTTGGGAAACCCATACTCAGAAGAATCCCTTGAAATTCAACAGCTTCCAGCATGCCCTAGCATTGCACCCACCTGCCCACAGATACTTGGAACAAGTCTCTGAGCGCAGCATTAAATGCCAAGTCATGTAACAGCTCCTTGCAAGACTGAAAAGATCATGACCCCAGGATTAGGGAAACAATAGCTCACATCCCCAAAACTCTGCTGAAGAAACCTGACACATGTGACTGTACTTACGACAGTATGCCTTTTCCTCAGTGGGCCTCAGAGCTGCTTATGGGACAGTACAATAAATGATTCAGGTCATCCTCTCAGTAATTAGCCTGAAATACCTAACCTTGATCTTAGTGAATCTTACCACAGGACTGTCAGGTCCCCACAGCAGGCTGATGTAATGAAAGAGCACAGAAGAGAACTTCTAGTTCAGATAGATTTATTCCCAGTCACATACATTTGTTCAGACCAAATTATAATTCTGAATTTCAACACAGTTTTTTTCTAGCACTTCGAATTGGAAAAAAAATTCTCCTTTTGATGTTAATTTTGGGAAGGCTGGTTGAGAACCCGTCATATGCCATGGGACCTTCAAGCTCCAGAAATAATTCTCTCATGAGCATCTTTTCTTTGAGTTATTTTTTCTTGTCCTCTATTTTCAGTTTTCATTAGTATGATCCCTAAAATGAGTCTGGAAGAATGCTGTGAAGGGGAAATCATGGGTCAAAAAAACCCCAAGCTTAATAGTCCATATAGTATGTGGTTTTTTTTGTTGCTTTTTTTCCACATGGAAATCTATGGCCAAAGAAACATCTCTAGTGACTCCTCAAAGAGCGGTAAGAGTATAGCACCTTGTAAAGAGGATCATAACTGCCCGTGATGCTGGGTTTAACTGGCATTATTACCTGTGTAGAAGAAGGAAGTCAGAACTGCTGTAATAAAAACGACCATTATGACATGTTTCACTTTGCACACAAAACTTCTTGAATGAAGGAGAACTGCTTTGATGTGTGTCAGCACAGATCTAGTCCTCTTGCCCTCTAGGTAATACTGGTGGAAAAAGACAGATTAAGCAGACAATAAAATTTCCTTCTTCCTTTGAAAGTTGAGGGAATAGATTTCTTTGATAAGGAAACAGTGTAGAAGATTTGATAAAAAAATCCATCCACATAGCATTTTTTGCAACTCCCTCAGCTTCTGTGGCATGGAGTTACCCATCCATTATCAGACAACACTTGAACTACAGCTCCAAATTGTTCAGGGTGGAGATTATTCACTTGTCAGCTGGGACTTGGTTTCAGCGTAAGTTGCTCGGCCATCCCAGCAAAACATTTTTCATGAAACATTTGGGAGATGAGTTTCTATGGCCTGTCAGTTATGATAAAGGAACAGTTATGAAAGGGATGTGTTCTTCAAAACACTTCTTCTGAAAGGGTTTTATTTATATATATATATATATACATATATATGTTTAATTTCGCATGGTTTGGGGAATAAAAAAGGTCAATGGGAAAGTGAAAGTTATTTTATTTCTACAGAACTTTTAGACATCATATGTGAATTGCTCAAGACCACATCAACCTGGATGTTATACTGAGGAAAGAATTCGAACAGCCCAATGTTGGCAAAAAGACTGTGCTTGCCTCTCCTACCATGGCTGGGTTATGCCCTGTGACTAACAAACGTCTTTATTATGCAGCAAATTTAACTTGATAATTTCTGTACCAGAAACTGGAGACATATGACTCCCACAAAAGATTTACTAATGTTATAACAACTTTTCTCTTACTAGCATTAATCTTCCTAGTGTCCATTATTGATTTAGGTACAAAAGATGGTGAAATTAATCAACTTCTTCAAATTGTGCCCATAAGCAATGACTAGGGGAAGAAAAGTCATTTACATTTTAATGCAGAATCATGTGGAAAATATTTTAACAAGACGGCAAAGCGAAATAAGTCGAATCCTGAGCTTTTCAAACAGAGAAACAAAAAACCCTCTGAAACCAAAACTTTCAATTTGATGTGCAGAATGTATCTAAATGTACAAATTATTTTCCACCTGAATTTCTGTTTCTCTATTAATATTTTGGGTTGTTTTTTTTTTTGTTTTTTGTTTTTTTTTTCTGGGCAAGCTGCCAGTGCATGTATTTCTCATTAAATGTTTGCACTGTTCCTCTGTGAAAGTGACCTAAAATCACAGTGAATAACACTTTATCCATAGCAAGAGATGTCAACATAGACTACAGCAAGCACTAGGAAAAGCCACAAGAGCACAGGTAAGTATTGCACCAAGCGAACTCATGACAGATGATTTCTACAGTAGAACAACACTGTCATAAATATATTTTTGTATATGTACATATAACTTTCATATTTTTTCTCTAAATAAAAATAAGACATGGTGACAACTATTCTTTATTAATATTTCCAGTTGGATTCAAATATATTGTGTATGTCAGCTCAAAACTCTGATTGGATCTGTGTTCAATTATGTTTTTCACTCATAAAATATCCATAGTTGGGAAGTGCCTAAAACAAGCCATCTGAAACACAGAATTGCTTTTCATTTAGCTAATGCTAGACTGAAAAGTAAGACACTGCTGAACATTCTATATCTGAGTCAGCTTGGACAGTCATGAAAAATGAAAAGAATGTTGTGCTTTCTCCAGTGTCTGAATACTGGCATGCTTTGAACTAAAACTTTTTGAGCTTAACCAGTGCTCTGGTTTCAGATCACAGTTCCACAGTACCATCTAGTATTTTTTTCACAAGTATACAACTGAACATAGGCTATGTGCAAATGCCTGCCCTTTGTAACATTTGTATAACTGTGAGACAGGTTTACAACTGTTGTAGAGGCACAGAAGAAAAAGCAAATGACACAGCAAGTCATTCTAAATGAGCATAGGCGTTCTACATAAGGGCCCAGTAGCTTATAGAATGTCAAACCTAAATGCTACACACTCACAAAACTTGATGCATCCACTCAAGATGCTCCAGGTGAACACAATGGCCAAACACCTTGTATATTCCTTTTTAAGGGAATAAGAATCCATAGAACAACCTTACTGTCCCACAGAAGTAAATGGCTTTTGATATTGAATCTTTCAAGGACTGAACACATTACCGATAGCAGGCCATTCCCCTGCAGTAATAGAAGATTATAATGTCTGTGATAATGTCAGAGGGCTGGATGTGCAGCATTAACCAACACAGCAGCCAACTGTAATGTATTATGCTGTTCAACTCATTTTTAAGACTTATTCACTTTACAACAGCCTTCGATAAACTGCAAATCCAGCTTAGCATCTGAGCTGAGCAATCAATCATTCAGAAACAAGGTTCAGAGCAGTCCTGGTGAACACACAGAAGGCAATTAGATGCCACCATTTGTGAAATAATATTGGTGGGAATTCTTCTCCCTCATCTGATTTATTTCTGTCAATCTGCGGTTTAGATTCTGTGTCATGATTAACTCCTTTGTCCTGAGATGCCATATAAATGTAACACTGGTATTATTAAACACTTCTAAAGGTAATTCTGAGCCTCACAATTGCTAAGGAAATTGATTAAAGAGAGTCAGCTAGCACTGCTAATTTGCAACTCGCTATTTTTAATGACAGCCTGATAAAATGAAATGCTAAGCTTGAGAATAAAACTCAGTTTATGTAACACGTTAACTTGAATAGAACACATCTGCATAAACATTTGTGGGATAAAATGAGTCCTTGGACAGTTCCGAATATTCTGGCTGGCTGGTTTGGAAGAGAGGCTAGATAAAAAGATAGTGACTGCAGTAGCAAATTACAATGTCAAAAGTGTCCATCAGAAGTTTGCAAATAGTTTAACTTGTTTATCAGGTTTTATAAATAAGTTTTTGACTTGTACTCTTCTTCGATATCAGTAACTACATTCACTGGAAAGAGTTCAAAGAACTAATAAACATCATATTCCTAGATAAACAAGTGAGCAAGTTTGGACACATAACTCCTACATGAAGTAAGAAGGTATGCAGGTTTCCAAATGCAATATCTCAAAGACAGAAAATCCACAATGGAAGATAATTTCCTGAAGAGAAATAAACTGTTTCATGAATATCAGGACAATATTAAGTAGAAACATTTTATAAGACAGATTTGAAGAATCATCTTTTCAGAGAGAAAGATTAAAGAACGAGTCATAAACCTGCATTGATTGCCCTAAAGAAATCAAGGTAAAACTGTACCTGCGCCCTCACAAACACACTGCACAGATTTCTAAAACCCTCTGAAAAGCAGCTATAAGCCAGAGACACACAAAGAAAAATCTTATGTCTGCAGAGTATGTTATGTCTTTATTCCACTGGAGCTCAGTTGAAAAAGAAATAGTAAAGAATAGAACGTTTAAAGAATTACTATTTTACATCAACAGAACATTTGGTAAAAGAGACACACTTGATGCAAACACTGCAAATCATTTGGCTTTACTGATGATCACTGCATGAGAAGCATTTTCAAAGCCTGAAAACTGATAAACTAATCTAAATTTCAAAGCCTGTGTAAACCAGTTGACTACAGCTAAAGAAAAAGCAAAATTCAATTTTATAGTAATTCAAGAGTTTTCAAAATACGTACAAAGTTGACAGAATTTTGACTGTTTACACAAGGACAGAAGCAAATCTCTTGAACATTTATTTGTGAGAACAGAACACAGCACTGATAAATCGGGTTTTGCAAAGGATTTCTGAGCTGACAATATAAGCAAATCAAATACTATCTATTTCTTCTTGCTAGGTTTGACATCACAGTGCTGGATGAATATCTCACCAGGAGCTGTTCCTCAACAGTAGGGTGCAGTCCTTAAGCAACATGCACTTCCGTAGTTTATAAACACAGAATCTACCACAAAGCTACAAAATAGTCTATCAACTGAAAAATTCCTGTTTTCTAATAAAAGATATGACAATGCTTGAAGCAAAAAAATGTACACAGAACTTCAACAAGCTCTTACTTGCAAATACAATTATAACTGAAGTATCTGTTTGATTTTATGTGTGAAGACTTTGAATTCTGTGTAACTGATTTTATCCATATGAAATGGCGTTGAAAAATGTGGCTCTTAAGACACTTTAATACTTAAAAGCTTCAGAAATGTAATGAATATATTATATATGCAATATCATAACTAAAAATGTAGTTTATTTCCACTATAAAAATAAGACCTCAAATGTTTGCTCTTACCTCCAAAACACGACTCCGATATTTGTAGCTAAGTAGCTGGGATGGAGGAAACATCAATGATCTCATAACGCTGCTGTGTACTTTTGTGTATTAAAACATTGCTTCAGAGCAATAAGTAGCATTCCCTACTCAAATATCCTAGTATTTATTTTAGGAAAATCTGTAAGATCAGTCAAAGTAATGGCAGCTACTAGAAACAGGAATCAAGTTCCAAAATTAGGAAGCATTTTAATTCTTATTCCAGTGAAGTATTTTCTCCATTAACTTCGGAGGTAAATGAAACAAGAATGAAAGTAGAACTGACTTTAACAAACTTCTTCCAAAGTCAATATTTAATTTTGTCTTAAGTATTTCTCTTTTGCTTTTCAAAAATGTTTTATTCTTCTTTTCCAATATTCTAGTCTGTTGTTTTTTTTTTAATCACAAAAAGTGTGAGATTTCTAAGATTTTTTCCATTTTATTTTTGCTTCGTTGTTACCCTAGAAATTACTCACAATTTATCATACAGATAAAAGAAAAATGTGATAATTGAAAAGAAAGTTAGAAAGCCTCCAATAATTTAGAACTATCTTTTTGTATGTGTGTGTTTATCACAAAATCAACAGTAGAACTTCAATGTACCAACAAATGGAAGGTGAATCTTCCTCAAAAGAGAACTAACTTCTTCAAGCACTTTGCTTAAGAACTGATTGTCCGTATAGACACATAGTGTGTCAAAGATATGCAAAAAGATACGCATTTCCATGTCTATGGAAGAAAGAGCATTTGGGGTTTTGATTGTTTGCTAAGATCTTATTAAAAAAAAAAAAAAAGATTTCATGTGAAATGATTTTCAAATGTAGCTAAAATCAATGCAAAAGTGGATAACAGAAGATTACAGCCCATTACAATTACACTGCACTAAGCATGCGTTACATTCTTGGTAACGTCTTCACCATCACGAGATAAAAGAATTTTCAACACTAATATATAGTCAAATAAATTTATAATCTATCTTAAGACACAGGCGTCTCCCAAATAAGTAAGGTGCTTAGTCTACCTAGATCATTTTGCATCTGCATGTTGCACTTTCAAAAAGACAGCACAGTTCTTTCCAGAATCTATCAACCTCATTACTCATTACTGCCAGTAAAATCTGGGCTACAATTCAAGATCATGGTGCTTAATGCACTCCAAATAAAAGTCAAAATAAGCCAATATTTAAATTCAGGGCAACATTTAATTATCTATCCAGGTATAACTACATGAATGTAACTCAACAGTCACAGGGAAAAAAGCCTGCTATGATTTAGACACACTGAAACAGAGAAAATTGTGGCTTTTTCCTAGAGGACATAACTAAGGTATATTGTCATTTGTCTCCCGCTACCTAAATAGGATGTTTATTAGTTTCATAGACATACATATATATTTACTTCAGAATTGAAATAAAGAAAAGGATCACTAGACTGTAGTAACAAAACAAGGAATAAAGCACAGGTGTGTATATATCAAACAATGAACACTCAGTCTGAGAGTCTAACCACTATAAATAACAAGAGTTAGTGCTGGGTATATCACATCCACTACTGTAATTTCCTATTCTTGCTCTCTTGGTGTGAACTCATTTCTTTTCTCCCGCTAGCTATTTGTGATTCATACGTGAATTAGAAAATTTAAAACATTGTATAGATATTTTTCACTAACCATGTAAAAATATGACAGTTGACTTCTGCTTAAACGATAGAAGTACAAAAAACTTTAAAAAAATAAGGAACAATGAGCTTTTTTTTTTTTTTTTTTTTTGTGAGATGGAAAAAAAAAAAAGAGATTACCTTAATACAATACCAAGCATTACATCTAAGTACTGAAGTTCATATGCACACACACCCACTGGCACACACATATATGTCAGTTTTGCAGACCTTTTCAAATAGCTTGCTTCTGGCTATCTTCGTTCTTGTGAAATTTTCACATTAATTTTAGGCGGCACGAATTATCCCACTTTTCAACAAGACATCCTTGGGGCATTTAAAACATGCTTGAAAATAAATAATTAAAGCACTGGACACTATTAATTAGCAAACCTCAGAAAAATATAGCGTTACAGATCCTGAAAAGTTTTTCTAAACTTGTCAAGCCATTAATAATAAATAGAGTGGAAAGGCCAATTAACATAGTTAAATAACAACTGTTATGAACACTGGAAAGTGCCACTGTTCCTTTTCTTTTGACATCTGAAAGAAATACATTGACTCTACTACTTTAGCCCTGACACTTGAGTAGCAGAAATGTTTTACACTTTAAGGGAATCTCCATTTGACCTAGACCTGTGGAACCAAATACAGCACCTACTCACGACAAAGTTAAAAATTTTCTTCAGATAATGGAAATACAGACATTTATACCTTTTGTGTTACCGAAACATAAAATAAAATCTTAAAATAGAACATGAGGAATAAGATTTACGACAACCTGTTTAATTACATCAACAGTTCAGAAAATCACAGACCTATAGTTAAACAGTTCATAGCACAGCAAACAATGACCTCTTGATGGCTTAAAGAAGGAATTTAACTAATTTGTTTTCCAGTCTCCACTTCTTATAATGAAAAGTCACTTTCATTGTGGTACTTGAAATAATGAAGTGAAAAAAAAAATATACTGTGTATAATGAGTGTGAATTTTTTAAGAGGAAATCATGCTTAACCAAGCTGGCGAGAAGTCTGGCTCAGTGGATGAGGGGATAGCAGTGGATAACGTGTATCTTGATGTTAGAAAGTATTTCTTATCTTTTCTCTCATGGCAGACAAACTGATAAGGCATGGACCAGATATGTAGGCAGTGGACAGAGAACTGACTGAACTGCTGGCTCAAAGGTTATGATCAGCAGCACACAGACCAGCTGAAGGCTCTACTATTATATGCATGGAAAATAACTAACTGTAGTGTGATCTCAACAGGATGAAGGAGAGAGAAAGATGTAAAATCAGAAAGTAGTGCTATTTCTTTTCTTCTTTCTCCTAAAAATTAATAAAAGTAAAAACTGAACAAAATGAACTGCTATGGCATTTGAGGCTTCTTAAAAATATTCCTCTGCAAGCGGCCAAGATTGATACAGCTTATACACTGCTCTGGTGTAACACAGAGCATCTACTTGTCAGGCTAGAAAAATTGCAGTGCACTGAGCTATAATGTTGTAGCACTACCAGTTCATTTATTCATGAACTGCAGTGGAAAATAAGCACATGGAATGTACATAAATTTTCAGTTCAAAAGTTACTGTAATCAAGAGACAGCTTTAAGTTCTTTCCCTCTTTATCTCTTCTCCCCACCTCTGCCCCAGGAATGTTTGCATGGCATCTAATGAGCATACACGTTAGCCTCTTTCTTTTGACATAAAATGTTCTGTTGCTTGGGGCTCACACTCAGCATGATGTGCACTAGATACCAAATCAGACTAAAAGTTTTGAAATAAGTACATTCGATTTTCTGCTTTTTGCTTTTTCCAAATAGAAAGACTTCAACTTTTTAATGTAACTGTATTCTCATTGGCTACTCCTGTACTGTGTGTGGTCAAGCGAGAAAAACAATCTTGCATAGCAGAGTATTTCACTGAATGATACAGGCCGAAGATAAAATAGAATTTTTGGCAGTGATCAGAGAAGTAATTCTATCTAGTCAGGTAGTGCAGCCCAAAGAGCATTTGTATTTCCTTTGCTCCAATGACAATACTATAAAAGTATAAAAATCTTGACTTGTTTGTGCAAGAATAAAAGGAAATGTCTTGAGATACGACTGTCACGATTAACGTAGGGTAAATTATGTGCTGGCCAATTATAAGAGAAGTCTGAAGCCTGTTGCTGCCCTTAGATCCTGCTGCTGCCTACTAAATCCAAACACAATTGAGACAGGGGAACATCTACGGAAAAATGCAGACCAGGTGGTCTTCCTTACGTGGGTGAAAAGATAGACTGCACAGAGGTGGCAAGATGTCCAGTCCAGAAGTTCACATAAACTGTTTTGCCTCAAACAAGCCCCAAGTACCCTACTAACATTAATTTGTTTTGATGGTTGCTGAATTTTGCCAATAATGGAGCCCCACAGGAATTCTTAGATATGACTTATATTTTGTGTGGCCAGTTTACTTCAAAATCCAATGGGTTCTAGTTAAATCCAGTTAAAATGACTAATGCATATATGATTTGCTTTTTAAATACATGCTATTTCAAATACATATAAATTCATAATCCTTAATATAAAAATATGGCAGCTTAATGCACTCAGGACATTTAAAAAATGCCTAACCAAGATTTGATTCCTTAATTCACCTTAGAGTTCCGACAAAAATGTTCCAGTTTTTGTGATAACATCAAAATATGGTTTATCACTGAATAGTGCTGTGTATTGACAAAAGTTTAATTCTGTGGTTTTCTGAATGCGAAATTATGAAGTGGAACAATAAATGTATATGCTTTTCTTATTAAACACTGGTTAATTAATAAATTTAATTGATGGCTAAAAATTACATTGAAAGAGGTTTCTACCAAAGACCTAACGCACTGAAAAAGCTATAGCTGGTTAAACCACTCAAAACTCCCAGTCAATCTAGATTTTGAATAAACACAAAGCCTTTAAACATGAAGTATTCAGACCTAGATATTATGAAATTAAAAATTATCTATCTCCAAAACTAACATTGACTTCAGAAAAAAATGAAAGATTCAGTACATAACTCTAGACTTGTAATGGAAATTAGTATCAGTGGATAAGAGATCAAGAGAAACACCCAGAAAACACTCAGTTCGTTGAACTGATAAATTTTAGAGCAACAAATTAGAATTTCATTTATAGTGTTTTATAAATATACCTTACCACTTTTTAAAATTCAATGTATTAATTATCAAAACAAATTATTGAGTCAGTTCCTCAAACTAAGAAATCTAAAACAAACTTCTAAGAATTGTGATTAGTATTCATTTCTTTTTCCCTTGTAGTAGAATGTCTTTTACGGTAGCTACCAAACTGCTGTCATATTGCTTTATGCTTTCCACTGTCCATCTCATGTGAAAACACGCACAAAGATGGAGAAGACAGAAATGACAAAAACTTCTGGTGTAGCTGACATCTGAGCTGAATTCTGATTACCACCTGCTGTATCGTTTAACTAGAAACAAGACCTAAAGTCTCTCTAGAGAATATAGGACTGTGATTTAGCTAACTGACATCTGGATGCTCTACATAAATATAGCTGAAAGAACATTTTCCTGGCAGTTACAAGCCTGACTGATAAAGTAAGCAGTTTGAGCACTAAGGCTTCAGGTGGCTCATTACATCTCTATTGACAACTCAAATATTTTTTCACTAAATCTCAAACCAGTTTGCACATAAATTCTCCTTGCCATGCACAGCCAAGTTCTGTACCTTGCACAGTCAAATTCTGCCACCAACTTGGAAGGACAGGTCTCATCTTCACTGGAAAACACATCCAGAATAGACACACATCACAATGCAAATGCAGATAACTGAGGGGGCAGAAATTCTTTATATGTATCTGGTCCAACTTACAAAAATCATATTTGCAAGAGGGACTCTACAGTTCATCTTCTGTAATTTGCAATGAAAACTACAACATATCAAAATAAGTGTCAACAAATTTCATTTATATGTAAGTCAACAAAGAGCAGCTCTTGCCACTGGAAATTCAAAGCTGTACAAAAAAGTGCAAACCACTGTAACATCCTTCATATTTTTATTGAAGGTTCCTTGTCACAATGATTATCAAACATCTATGGAGAAGAAAAACTGGGCAGGCCATCTGCACAGGACAAATGAGGAACACATTTGTTCAAGAAATTCAACATTGCCAAAAGACATTTTACAACACCACAGGTCTTGCTAGGAAAAAAGATGGGAATAAAGGAATTCTCAGGACATAAGTCAGCTTATGCAAAACTTAAGAGTAGAATTATACCAAGGACCTTTAGAATTGCAAAATGATGCACTGCTAAATTACAAAGGCTGCTTCATAAGTAATGCCTCCTACTTTATTATGTTGGCCGATTACACTGAAGGCACAAGTTAGTGGCACGGCAGCAGAGGCTGAGCCTTCCCATCAGTATTCTGTTACATCTGTGTGACAGATGGCAGAAGAGAGGGCAGACTGACAAAATGGCATCTGACATGGAAGTGCATATAAAGCAAAGCGGTGTCACTGAATTTTTCCATGTGAAAAAAATCGCAACCACTGGCATTCATCAACACCTGCTGAATATTCATGCAGCCCAAACAGTGGATATTTGCACAGTGAGGTGGTGGGTAGTGCCTTTCAACAGTAGTGACAATCAACAAAAAACAGTAGTGACAGAAAGACAATCCACATTCTGGATGGCCATACACAGTTGTCACACAATGAAATGAAGAGCATCTTGATCAGCTCATCCATGTGAATTAAGAGATTATGACTAAGGAATCATGTACAGAGCTTCAGTGTGTTAGAAACAATCATGGCAGTGTTCGAATATCAGAAAGTTTGCACCAGTTTGGCTGCATGAATGCTCACACATGAGCAGAGAGAACACTGTGTGCAAGTGTGTCAGGACTTATTGAACCAATATGAGATTGAAGGTGACAGTTTCCTGAATCATAACATCATTGCTGGTGACAAGACTTGATGTCACCACTAGAGCTGGAGTCAAAATGGAAGTCCATGGAGGGACAATGTGATAAATTCATCATCAAAGAAAATGTTCAAAACACAGCCTTCAGAAAGTAAAGTGATGTGCACTGCCTTTTGGGATAAAAACTGGGTGACCCTTACGGGTTCTCTGAAACCTGGACAACCTGTCAACTCTGACAGCTACATCACAGTATCAAAGCCCGTACCAGTTTGAGGATTGTGGAGCACACTGCCAATCTTGGCTGGGCTGGACTGCCACACTTACCATATAGTCTGGATATGGCACTTTCTGATTTTCATTTTTATGGACTTTGTGAGCAATGTTTTCCTAGCAATAATGCCATCATATGCAGTAGCTATGAAACAGCAGGTCCCCTCTGCTGATGCAGATTTTTAGCAGCATGCAAGCTCTTCGTTCATCACTGGTGAAAATACATAGTTAATGGTCACGATTATGTAGAAGAACAGTGTTTTGTAGCTGAGAATTTATCAAATAGTGTTACTGAGTTTTTATTGTCTATTATTATAGTCTATTGTAGTTTCTAGGGACATAAATAGAAGGCACTACCTTTGGAACAACATACATATCTAAAAATATTAGCTTATGTTAAAGACACTAGGAATTACCTTTTTTTTGGTACTAGTGAAATTCCTTTCTCATAACAGATTCAAATAGCTTTAGGATGTCTCATTTTCCAAATTACATAGAAAAGATAAATAAAATAAATGAAATTTACCCTCTCAAAGAAAAAAAAGCCAGTTAAAAGCATTTTGGAATCAGTAGCAACTGCAGAATTTGCACTCCACCAAGCTGTTACCTACATTTTATAAAATTAAGAGATACATTCAGGAGCTTTAATATGATAATGCATTAATATAATAGTGCATTGTGTCTCAATATCACTACAGTGCAACTTTTAAAATGCAAAACAAAACAAGCTGCAGCATGACCTGATTCAATCTAATTTGTTAAATCCCATTTAGACAAGTTTGCAAACTCTTTTCTGCCAGCATCAGCTGTTCTATTTGCCAGTTAGTAACAACATTACTACTTCTGCAAGAAAAGGTGAAGCCAGAGGCACCACTGTGGTGCACAAACCGTTAACTGCCTTCTGCAACTGTGTGCTTTCAGCAACGAACTGCTTAAATAGATGCAGGGTAGAACTTTCTGAGAGAAGAGTTCCTAATAAATTGAAAATGAGTGAAACGCAGCAATCCTCTAATTTTCACGAAGGCTTCCAAGATTTTTACTGTCATAATTATTTTCCTGCTCCAAAATGCCCAATCCATTGGATTGTAGACCTAGATGGAAAACCAGCTTGCATCTTGTACTAAGAGCAGGCAACAGTACTTGGGAGTAGCTGGGAATTTTCTTCTACAGAGATTACAAGGGTGCAAAAAAATTGAAAGTCTTTATTTGTCTGATAATGCAGATTACATCTGCTCCAAGCAGATTTTCTCAAGTTTGACCCTGACAAAGGGTCGATTTAGTTTAGTTTACTCTATAGATTGATTATTTATTTCCTCCAGATACAAAGCTGCTTAAGATTTTGTCTTCTGCAGTTCACTGCTTCTCACAGTTATAGAAGATTATATAAATTGCTTGTGTTTAAAAAAAAAAATCATGTTCGTGTTGGAAGTGTAAAAAATGTCACTTTTTTTGCTTTGATACTCCAGGATAGCTCCAGAAACTTCAGCAGAGCCGAGACGACAGTAACAAAAACATTCTGTGTAAGTGCCCCCCAGTCAGCAGAAAACCCCTTGTATGTCAGAACCTGTGTGGCACCTTCCTCTGTGTTTCAGTATTTGTTCAGTCTTGCAGTGAAACAGGTAGAAGAACTACCAGGAAAATTAATTCCAAAAACCCCCAAAAAAACTCATTAGTTAATCCAAATGAATTTCCTGACTGAGGAGGGACACCAGGACCAGCATGTAGGAAGTGGTGCTGGGGTAGGAATGAGCTACCTGTGACTGGAGGTGGCAGGACAGCTGTTAGCAGTAGCTTTCAGCATTTCCCACATTACACCTTGTGGTGGATCCCCTGAGGCATCTGAGAGGATGAAAGAACTTGCTGATGTCAAAAGGGGCAGTCCTGCTGTTCTCATCTTCACTTGAACTGGTTGCATGCTCATCTGACCTCTGAGAGAAGTGGTTCAGCTTTTTGCCAGCAAAATAACATTCAGGGAAAAAAAAAAGTGACAAGCAGTGGAGCTGTCACAAGAGAAGCAGGAGGAGTGCCTGGACTACAGGATGAGGGAGATGAGGCCCAGTAGGAAGCAGCAAGCTGTTAGATGAACTCCAAGGTGTCATGAAACTTCACGCTTCAAGACCTAGGTTAAATCTCTATTTGAGCAATTCATTATTTCAGGCACACAAGTACTTCTATGGACATGAAACAAAAGAAGGGAACTTCATTTAAATACAAGTTTAAAAACTGTCATGAGGAACAAGGTCAGCATCAATTCCCTCGATCCCTTATTGCTGTAAAGTGCAAACTGCTTTTACCTTTTAATAGTTGAATTGATTAATACTACTAACCTCCATGGGATGAAGAGGAAGACAGATATGGGAACATGTGTTAAAAATTAAAGGGTGAAAAGACAATGAGAAATGAGCAGGCCACCCTCCCGACTCTGCAGAACTTAGTTTTTAAGTGCCAATTCTGAATCATGGCTCCCAGCCTCCTGTCAAAACTGCCAGCGGTGTGCCAGACATGCCATCTTCGTTTGCACTGCAGCATGGTGCCTCATTTTCCACAAAGGTTTCAGTGTGACAAAAGATAAGTTATCTTTGGTCTTCAGTCACAGCAACATAACACCACCACTGTTCAATGTGCAACACCCCCCAAAAAATAAGCCTCAACATTTTGCTTTTTTTTTTTTTTTTTTTTAATTTCGCAGAATAACAAACCTGAAATATCTTGTTGTCATTCTAGTTCTTGTAAAAAATACTGCTGAGAGCTCAGAACTTTTTATAAAATACATTTACCTCAAAGCTGGGAATGAATCCATTTAGATGAATAATAAAACTAGGTCTTAGCATTCAGTGGCAGAAAATTATAGTCACATGCTGAAATGAATTAACCTCACTAGCTTAGATGCAATACCTTGTGTCCTTAAATGTATAATTTCTACATTTCTGGAACTATTAAAAAAAAAAAAAACCTCCTAAAATGTTCTGAGAGTAAAGGAAGGGACTGAAAGATGAATTGAGCTCCTCTTTCTGGTTTTGATTTCTTAGTGATCTTAGCAAATCACTAACTCATTCTTCACTTTCTGCTTCATAAAACTGAAACTTGATACATATCTGACACCTTTAATATGAAAAGCACTTTAAAAAAGCCTTTTGACACTAGATGAAAGATTGTACTTTGCCGTACAGAATAGCTGTATTACCTGACGCGCTCATTATACACTGTTAGAGAGCAACAACTTTCAGCATATTTCCCTTTTATTATTCCTCACTCTTTGACTGTGTTCAGTAATTACAGATGAAATTTCGCAGATTGCTTTAGTGACTTAGGAAAGCAGTTCCCTCAGAAAACCATGCAAATCTGTTTCTCAATTGTTCAAAATGTTTTATTGAGTTTTGGAGGTGTTTGGGTATGGATTTTTGTATTGTGGTCATCTCAGACCACATCACTGCAAAAATAGCAATGATTATTATTTAAAATCTCTGATGTTTCTCATTCTTACAAATACAAAATGCCCTAATTAATTATTTTCTATGTCCAGAGTCACTAAATGCTATCCACATCCCTATGGAAGCAGCACTCACTTAACAAGCACAATTATTTGTTATTTCTATGCTAATCTATGCTTTTGGGTCACCACTTGGAGCCAGCTCTGCTTCTTCTCCCTGTTCGTCTCTGTTGTACAGCCTGCACAAAGGCACAAAGATAAGATGACCACACTGTGAACGTTACATGATCATTTTTGCTGCACACATTAGGCCAGCTCCCCTGGCTGTGCTTACAGCTATTGGAATTTCTCTAGAGAATCAGAATGATTTTTGGCACACTTCAGACTCACTCTCCTTCAGCAGAAATTGGCCTGCCTATTTTAGAAACAATCAGAAAGCACCAACCACACATTTATTTGACTACCTGACCTGCCCTTCAAAACAGTCATTACCATGCAGAATAATGACATACTGAAAAGAGAAAAGTGCCGTTCTCAAAAGCAGAGTGCTTTTGGGAATCATTTCAGTGTGCCAAACAATACTGTTCAGCCAATGAACTGACATCACTCTAAAAATACTTCGTTGTATGTCAGTGAAAATTACGCCCAGACACACTAAACAAGGAGGCTGTATGTTTCTTGTGGGTGGCAGCCAGCCGAGACTGCTACCCCTCTACCCATCTGCCTCTTCTGCACTGCCAAATCCTAGGACCTTTATTAAAAACAGGACTTGAATTATGCAGCTTGCCAGATCATGCCCCTTTCCTACTACCAACTTGAACACAGTGTTAAACTCATGTCTAGAGGAAGAGAAAAAATGTTTCTCTGCCATAGATTTTTAGAGGAAGTTCAGCCAAAATACACAAATTGCTGTCAAAAATCTCAAAAAAATCACTGTTCCTGGTATTTATATTTCTTCAGCTTCTCATGCCAGAAGATCTTCTGAGTTTCCCCAGAATGAAAGCCATTAAAGAGAATAACAGCCAAGCGCAACAGATTCCAAAGGGACTTCTCCAAACAAAATGGCATTTCTTCACCTACGCCATACTAGGGAGCAGTGCAGGAAAACCCTGTACCAGAACATGACAAAGTGGTTGGCTGGAGTCTGAGCCGCAGAAGGGCTCCAGGAGATCTCCACCTGAGGCTACCTTGGATCTTTGAGCATATCCAAAGTGTCACTTTGGTCACGTGCTCTGAGCATTGCCTGCATGTAACAAGATGTTCCAGATTTATTCCAGGAAGCAATCATTTCCAAAGGCTTGCAGCAAAACAAAGATTTGGAAGGCATATGGAAACAGCTTAAACATTGCAGTCTGTCCTAAATCTAAAACTAAATGATGAACATAAAAGAAATAGATGAATAGGTGAAATAGCCTATTGAACTCCATGATTGTTACATAAAACACTTGCAGGTGTTTACATGAGGTTTCCATTTATATTTCTTAGATCAGTTAACATATTTTCTGGGGAAAAAAAAATGTACAAGCTGGACAATATCACGCTAGATATAGTATATACATATTTGCTCTACTGTGAACACCCAAATTGGGCAACTTAATATATTACTGCACTGCTTAATGGCAAATTACCAGCAAGCACATTGTAGGACAGCCTACAACAACAAAGTACTACATATGCGCTTTGATATTATCAAGTGTCATAAAGCAGAACTGAATAAGAAAGATTAAGCAAAAGCATGATTTCCCACTCCCCCAAACCATATACACACACAAACACTTTTGGTTCTCTGGGACTACAGATCGCTTTTTGGTTGCTCACTGCCCTGTTGGGAAAATATTATCACAGTCAACAGATGAAACTCTATGTTCTCTTTCAGTTTAAATCTTTCTGGCACTTTCAGAATGTGCTAGCAAATACTCCATAGTCCACAGTTGATGTCCATGCATTTTTCTGAAAATATTTATACTGAACATCCTAACATTTTACCTTATAATTTTGCCTTTTAACTTTCTTTTAAATAAATATCAAAGAAAGACTCCTTTACTTTCTGTGAATTACCGCACTTCAGGCAATAATAAAGGCATGTACATATGGCACAGGGATGTGTGCAGTCTATGTATCAGAGGATACTGTATTTTAAATGAAATATAATCAGAAGATTAAAGCTTCTCAGAAAAAATGAAAGTCAAACTTAAGTGTTGAAGGACTGCTGTGTCCTTAAAAACGTTGTTATTAGCAAAGACCACAATAGAAAGTACAGCCTTCATAATGGTATTATGTTGTACTTCTTTTACATGCACTAAAAAGTATTTCCTGATTATCAAAATATACCAGAGCAGATGAAGATTTATGAGGACTATAGAAGTAAACATAAAACTTTAAATATGTACTCAGCACAGATAAAGGTCCACTTGGAACACTGACATTTTAAATTATATTTAGCTTTCTGTACAATAGACAACAGTCTGCAAAAATCAGTGCTATATAATGCCAGAAGATCATCTTGTCTCAAAATTTCTACTGTAGAAAGGCTTAAACTTATAATTCAGAAGAAGAAAGTCATGTTTTCTGCTCAATATAGATAGCAAGATTAACATTTTTGAAAAAACAACACACACAGTGGGGCCAAGATAATTTTACTATGCACTTGTTATTTAAATGAGTGCAGTGTCTCCATATGGCCATATGGATGCTAGCTATATCTTATATACTCAAGGGGCAATGAAGGGTTTAAAGTACATATGTTAACAAATAGTGTTGAGTTCGCACTCATGTCCTCACTGCTACATACAGCAATATATTCTAATTTTGCATTTTATATTTTCCCTAAAAGTAGTTTTTTTAAGAGCTAGAAAGTACTTAGGGATTTCAGAGAGGCTGTACTTCATAATCAGGTTAATTCAAGTGTTATACTACTGGAAACACCTCATGGCTTGCAGTCAGCTCTGGTATGGTAAATCATGCTTTTATCTATGCTCTTCAAAGTATAACCAAAACAAAATTTCATATATTTATGTGACTATAAATATTAGTTAAATCTAGAATACCCACATGAACTTCCTAGTATTAACACTTCTCATTTATTATGATACTATGTTAATTCATGCCAGATGGAAACTATTCAAATGTTCATGACTTCTACTTGTCATGAACATATGTTCCTGGAATAATGGAGTGGTTTCTTAGCAAACAACATCAACATCTCATATTTAAAGACCTATGATGAGGCTCATAAAAGAAAAAAAAAAAAAAAAAAAAAAAAAGCCCCATCGACAATATAAACAGATAAGGCTACAGCTGGAAAAGGAACAATTCAGGTTCTTGACTATCTTGAAGTTTATGGAGGACAGCAGATTCTCTGCTCATTCCTAGCTGAATGCTGGGCAGAGCTTTAACATAGTTCAAGCAGCTGAAATACACTTTATACATTCTGACTGCCCATATCAGAGCACTTCTTGTACATTCAAGATAAATACTTCTAGAACAGGGCAAGAAAGCTGAAAAAAGATTTGCACAACATAAAGTCTTCAAAATCTGGTATTTCATTTCACTGCCTACTTTGTAGAAATACACAGAGTGAATGTGCTCGTGTTCAGGAAGTGCCAATTGCAGCACCTGAACCTAAAGTTAGAATTTGGTCTTCCTATTCTAAACTCAAGAAAGGCATGATTAGGGATACTGAAGACTCAATCTCACAGTGCTGTCATTGATTAAGCTATCAGAGGCAGGCTTGTTTATATTTTTTAATATTCTGCTTTGTTAGAGAAACAGATTTCTCAGCTTGTTACCCGTGAATTTCAAATACAGTTCCTCTTCCCTATTTATGTGCCTCGCCACTGCCAACAGAGTTAACTTGCACCTGCATACTTCATTTTCAATACAATGAAATGATTGCTTCTGATTTTTTTTTTTTTTTCCCCTAAATTGCAAAGTATCTCCAATTAACTTTGCTGTAGATGGTCTGATTCCTGATTGTGAAAAGATTATCTGACTAGTTAATTTGTCCCCTTTCAAACAGACAATGCCTGAGTTACTATTGCCGGCATGATGAGACCATTCAGAACACCTTCCTCAAATTTTGCCAAAGAAAAATACAAAACCTAACTTCTATCCTGTCAGGACTAAAACATGCAAAATTTACAAACTGTTTGGGCATATGTTGGAGTGTGAAGATTTGGAGAAAGAGAGCTGTGAACAGTGGATTAACTTTGAAAAAAAAAAAAGCAGCAGAGCTGAAAATGAAAATGATGGATGGAGAGCTGGCTGAAGTGGGAAGATGGGGGAAAAATCCATGCAGAAAGGTGTCACACACTCCAAATAGTCAAGGAGTGGCATAAGTGGTTAAGGAAATACACTGACAGGAAGAAAACTCACAGAAATCTAAACACTTTCTCCAAGACACAGAAGTCCACAGACAGTAAATTGTCATAGGAGAAGGAAAATAAAAAGGCACTTTGATGTCAAAACAAATAGATTAGGTGAACAGTTCAGGTCACATAGTGTTGCACCAAAAGGTTTAAGGCTTAAATTTCAGATTTGCAGAGATGTCAGTAATCACAGAAACAATTTTTCTTCTTACGATAACTGACTTCCACCATCTCTATGAAATACTTTCATTACAGGAAAAGTCTTTCTAAAATACATAATCATATCTACCCCACAAACTTCCAAAGGCATCTTTAGATGCAGATTTCATGAGGAGAATTTGTCCTTTCGGTAGGTAGTTCTGCCAAAGCAAACTCGTTCCCAGGTGCCCCCAGGCTGTGCAGAAGTAAGCTGGGAGGTGTGTGCGCAGTCAGCTGTATTTAGGGTACCTGCAGTCATACTGACAACATTCTGCCAGCAAGACTTCATTATATTTTTTCCTGCTGGGGAAGAGAAGAAAACAGAGAAAAGCAAACGTGAAGAGAAAAAGATGTGAGCTGCTGCTGTTGTGCTGGCATACAGCAGTGGTCTGGGGTCATCCTCTGTCCACAGGAGAAGCACATACTTGCACAAAGACGGTCCTGGAGTCAGCCCCACGGGGATGCAGTCTCAATGATGAGATACCTCATCTGTTGCATTTTTCTTCACAACACACTCAGAACTTTACAGTGATAGTCACCTTAAAATAGACAGCCATATCTTATGCAGTTTGTATATATGCAACAGATTTTAATTCGAGACAAGCAGGCTATCAAATTATCTCACTGGTGTTTTCAGGGTATTAGAAAAATAGTCTAACTAGGCTTTAATGGATATTCTCACTCATCTAGCCTGTCTCATGTTACTAACTGACTGTCAGAGATAAGTTTCTAGAAAAGGACACTTGCTGAAGCTTTGTTTACATCTCAGGGGCTACACAAACTCATTTGACTAATCTAATCATTTCATAGTCTAGTAATATGAGCCACCTTTTAGGCTGCTCAAGACCAGGATACCGTCTATTTTGGAAGGGCTGATGGGAGAAAGAAAGAGACAGGAAATAAGGACTTTAAGAAATGTTTAGATTTTGAATTATCATGACGGAATGAGCTTCTGCAGCACTGAAAAGACCATTATAATATTTATCGAGTTCTGCCAGTAGTAATGGCAGCATGTTTCCCCTTCTATGCTGACTCAATGTGCATAGAAAACGAAAACGTGTTGGATGAGATAATAAAATGTGCATGTGTTCTGCCTGATAGCAGTAGCCCTGGTGATAATCCCATGAATTCCCAAAATATGTCCCAGCATGATTCAAAGAATAAGTATTACAGCCTGCATAGAAAAAGAAGAGGAAACAACGGGGAAATAGTAGGAATGACCAAAGCCTCAATCACCCCTTAAAAACAGATTTTTAAAAAAATAATAATAATAAAAAATTGCACAACTCTTATTGTGGAAAACATGCTAAAAGAATACCAAAGAAGCAAGTGTTCATTCTTCAGTCAAATCAGCCAAATATCATCTAAAATTGTCCACCACTCAACAAAACAAGTTTCATTTTGCCCCTTTCATATATGCTTTGTTTTCAAGCACTGAGAAATTATCTCCAAACCACGCCCCTTTCCTTGGTTGAAGCATTTCAGATGTACTCTGAAATGCACAGGACAATATTATTAAACACATGGTTTCCCATATGTAATAAGAGCTGCCGTATAGAAAAGAACTGAGGGATGTAGAAATTTTTGTTCTGATGCATATTTATCCCATACTTCAAAAATTGTTTTCTGTTTTCAGACTTCTGAAAGAGTGCGAAAAATTACTGAAGGAAATGTTGAAAATATTTTGCATGTTCTCTAGAGCTGGTGGGCTAAGGTTACTTATGCCTACAATGTATGCCTGTTTGCACATAAGGCACTCATATATACAGCACGGATATATATAAACACAAATATGCACAGCTTTTTAAATAGATAGTGCTACATTTTTTAAAACGTGATGTGAATTTTTTGAAAATACCTAAAAGCTACTGGTAGTAAAAGCAGAAAGAGGAATACAATCCTGTTTTTTTTTCCTTTCCTTTTTTTTTTTTTTTTAATGATTTGTTCAATTGCTTTTTACTACAGACCGTTTAACTTGCTCTCTCCTTTGGTGACAGAAGACAAATCATAAGCTGTCAGGTATTTTAAACTGTGATCTGCACTACACTTGAAGTTTGAACCTCAGTTCAAAATCATTGGACTCAGACCTACAACTGTTGCCACTTCAAGATAGGTCAAAATTCAGCTCTGCCAGAAGTACACGGATTCAGCTTAATTCAAAAATAAGACAAGAAAGTTCTTCAAGCCAGAGAAATCCTATGAAGCCATAATGCACAGGAACAATCCAAACAGCGATATTTCCTTTTCCTCATCTCATCAGCCCATCTCAGCATCTGTTCCAGTTCATCTACTGATGCTTTCCCATGCAAATACCTGTTTTACCTTTGCAGTTTTCAACACTTTACCTTTGAAAGTGCTGTATTCCCTAACTTTTTTCTTGTTCCTATTTCCAAGCCTATTCCCAGTTCACCCTGAAATTGTTTGCTGCACTCCCAGTCTCCCCTTTACCCAGAATAAATCTCTTTTATCTCCCCAGAAAATAGACCTTCTTCCTTTTTTAGTAACCAGATTCAGCACCTTGTTAAAGTTGTCTCAGCCAGCAAACTAGGAGGAATGGTCCCCCATCTCACTCGTAGCTTTTCAACTATTTATTGTGCATAGGTGAAGACTTTCCCCCTCTACGTATTTGAAGATATTTCCAAATAGACACTTCCAGTAGATACTGGCTGCAATATTGAATCTTCTTAAATAGTATCACAGAAAGGATCTTTTAGAGTGTTTCACATATCTGAAGAAAAAACCTGCAAAGAAAAATGCTTTTTCAAAATCTCTTTTCCATTGATCCACCAACAAGAGTCTTCACAACTTTTCCTGTCATTGCTGAACAATGAGATTGCACCAATGGAAAATAGTCCAAAGGAAAAAAAAAAACATCAGAAGTCAAAATTCTTTACAAAGTGCCATAAAACAAAAGCAATACTCCAAGTCTAAAATAGTATTTTTTCTATCTTCTGCTCAGTGAGTAAATCACTATAACTAAACACAATGGAAAGGAGAAAAAGAGTACACTGCACTGTATTTGAAATATTCTGCCCCAACTCAATTTTGTATTCCTTTTCTTATTCAAAGAGTAATGTTTCACTGCACCACTTGCCCAGATTAAGAATGTTTCAAGCTACACACCTATCGTTTAGAATCACAGTTCCTCTAAGGAAGCACAGAGGGAGTACATCATGCTAATTAGCTGTATGGCATTACGTTCCAGTCCTACGGTACACCACTGTTGTTGCATTACTAGTGCCTATTCCTTCAACCTATGAAAAGGATCTGCAACTTGAAGCGTATTACTTTCCCATGAGGGAAAAGTATGTATTGGCACATGTAAAATGTGCCAATCTGAAGAGAATACCACTAAAATATGCACACTTTCATTCTTTAAATAGGCGTTTCTTTTATGTTCATTTTATCCTAGAGTCAGATGAAACTGTAAGACAGGTTTTGTTTGGCTAGTTTCACAAAGAGTGCAAATTTTACTTTCTGTCCAACCTCCAGGGCCCTGCAGCCCATTCATCCAATTAAAGAACTGCAGAATGAAAACTGAAATAGCACTTCAGAAATGTTGTCTCTAAGGAAAGCTGACTAGAAAAAATTGAACAAATCCATTGTGCAAACTGGTGCATTCCAATAGAATAAAATTGCTCCTCAAAGTCTCTTTATCCAACATGGATTACTGACTCCTGATAGCTGTAGGTTAGCCAGAGGTAGAGTCTATTGGAGGCAGGAAAGCTCTTATTACCTTTTATTATAACACATTCTCCTCCTATAATCTATAAAAAAGCCTCTAGGAACCCATTCATTTATACAGCTCTTCTCTGCCTTTCAGTTTCAAGAATGCTAAGTACAATTCAGTACTCCTTTCAGCCCACCATAGTTTTTACATGTGTTCACATGCTAAATATTCCTAAAATGCCCTCAGGAAAGACAAGAGTGCCATTTATTATTTTAGATGCTTGGGAGCCGGAGCTCCTGCAGTTACCTGGGAATATTGTTTCAGACAGTTCTGATAAAGCCCACAACCTTACCACCCTATCACACTAAGTGAAATTTATCTTCATGCAAAATGCCATGTGATATCCATATATTTATATATTAGTGATAAAAATAAATAGAAAAGACGCTGTTAAAAAACTAGGCTGGCAAGCAAATGCTTAACATTCAGATTTTATGATTACTGAACTAAACTTGAGGAAGGTCACTGCAATAACTGTAGAAGACTAATCATGTGCTACTTCCTACTGATTGAAAACGTAGGAGCAGTATTTGTTTTTCAGATTTCAGACACTCACATAGTCTTTCTATTCAAACAAATGAGTGAGCTGTACGAGCTCTCTTTTTCTGCTTCTTCATAAGCAGTAGTAGAAAACCAAATAAATTCAGCAGCAGTTTACATATCCTGCTCTCTAACACATTTCACCCCATTTTGATAATCCCAACATTCATTTTGTTTGCTTCTCTAGAACCAAAGAATATTCTCAAATTAAAATGACTTCACAATCACACTTGCTTAAATGAACCCTACTTTACAGTGGATGTGATGTAGAGCATTTTGCAGATGAATGAACTGTAAAAGTTGGTTGCTTGTATATATGCGCAGTGTGCTCATATTTATCGGTTAACACTTGGGCACCTATTCAGATGTTACTTACCCACCGCGATTAGAAAGTGTTTCCAAGCAATAAGTTCACGCTACTTTTTGCTATTTAGAAAATAATTTCCCATTCTTGCTTACTATCACATGTATGCATCACCATATTCCAGTGATGCAACTTGAGATGAGAGATAGCAAGAGATTTGCCAAAGCAAATCATATCCTGATAAGAAAAAAAAAAAAAAAGATTTACTTCCTGCAGGCTTTAAATTCACTAATTATCAACAAAAAACGTTCATCAGAAGCCTGGAGTTCTAATTCATATTTAACAAACAAGATTCTTGGCAGAGCTTATTGCAAAACTAAGAGGGAGGAAACCCCAGTGGTCCTATCTGTATTCTTCACAAATTTATTCACAGAGCTGTCATATACTGGCAAGGAATCCCTCTTTTTTATGTTCTAATATATTAGTACAAATTTTAACCTTGTCTTCCTGAGCTTTTTTGAGCTTTTTGTAGCCTCTTAGAGACCAATTTTATTTTTAATACATAAAAGTGAAATGGAGCATTGAGAATATATCTCATGATTTTTTTTCTTCTTTTTTTTTTATGCAGTATATCATGATTATTTCAATATCAGACAATGCATTTAATTAATTTCCTAATTGGCAATTACAAAACCAAAAGTATTTATTATGGGGAAGATTAAGTTAAGAATGAGTTTAATTGCATTATTATTATTACAGATTTGCTTGCTGTTGAAAGATGTTATTATTTTCTATTAACAGAAAGAAGGCAACTTTACTACCAGCATATCATAATTATGGATTTTATACACATGCCTAGGTTAGTATTTCACAATTTAATCTAAATAAACTAAAACATTTTGATGCTTTCCCTGAAATCTGTTGTGACAGCTTCTGAAAAAATATTGAAAAAAATACGAAGTGTATCTTATATTCTTATTTTCTCTATGCTGGCACAAGATGAATAATTAATCATTCAAAATTATTAGTTAATTTCTGAATTTTAAATGCTCTTGTAGTATGTAAGGAGGAATACATATACATATATATAAACACTTGATTTAGGAAGGTTTCCTTCTCTGCTTATTTAAGTCCCTGTTTGCCCATGCATCACAACAGCTACTATGAACTTTGAATATCAGTATCTAATAAGAGGCACTTTGAATAATCTTAAGTTTCAGCTTTTATAAATGAATATCAACTGTTTAGATTTATACTTTAAATAACCTTAAACACATTCAAGAGAGAACACATTTTTCTCACCAATGACTACTGTTCAATATATTAATAATTAAAAGCTTGTTTACTTTTCCACTGTATGACAAGTTAAAAAAGGATTCTTCATTAAATGAGGCAAATTAAAGTTAAATTAATTCCATTAATGTTTTGATATGAAGACAGACCAAAAAAACCTAGCAAATTATGAAAATAAAAACTCAAGCAAGGGGCTCCCAAAGATAATATTTGGTGTCAAAGGATTTGAGTTGTCAAATCAAACACTTGCCCAAGCTCGTAGTGGTTAAAGAATGTTCTTCATCAGCAAGTGCTTTCTGGAGTTAATGGAAAGTTCTGAGGTAAATTCTTAATCAGTTGCTTTTCTGGGGAAAGAAAAAAAGTGTTACGTGCAGAATATTTCAACTTGATGAGATTAAAATACTGCAGTGTTATCTTAGAAATCTTCACTGAACAATAATTTGTTAAAAAAAATTAAATATTTCCCTTTTCCCGGTGTTTTCCCTAATCTTCCATTCCTAATTCAGGTTCTTTCCTCTCCATTTTCCTTTTTCAGGTTCTCAAACTCCCCCTCTGCATTTGTGAAGTCATTCATCAGTCTCTGTGCACAGTTACTTCTTTCTTTCAAAGTTATCTGCAAGGTGAACTTCAAAGCAAACATAGTAATTACACAGCCCTTAAATTGCAAGCCTAGGACTGCAATATTCTCAGAAGTTCATTAAGAGATGAAGTTTCATATCTACAATCATATTTCTATAGGAATTCCTGGAAATCCATTTTTTTTAAATATACTTAGGAATACTTGTTTTGAA
The DNA here is from genome assembly GCF_019232065.1 of Centrocercus urophasianus. Lineage (NCBI taxonomy): Eukaryota > Metazoa > Chordata > Aves > Galliformes > Phasianidae > Centrocercus > Centrocercus urophasianus. The sequence goes on along the minus strand of NW_024884800.1, from coordinate 6,197,250 downwards.
ACAAACATTGCTGCTGCATTTAGAAAGACATCAACATCCTTTTCTTGAGGAAGGGATGAAAAATATTCTCCAGAACCAACTATTAAGTTTTTACATAAATCTTTCTCTGAACACCTCATTATTTGAATGCCTTATTGTAAAATTAATCACCTGAGCAATTTGATTTATTAATGTATGGAAGCATCTGAGTCATAGTTTTTATTGTCTTCTTCTATACCCGTACGAGAAGAACACTTCACAAGAAAGCATGGCTATAAATACAAAATTTGGATGTCAGCTACTAATTGGCATTATAAAATAATGACCCCTTTCGAGTCAGGAAGACCTTATAGCCTCTTAGACTTCAGGGCTGGGTACTCAGTGGATAGGGTCTTCAGAGGTGACAGCAAAGCAGAAACAAGATGATATATTTAATGATATTCTAAAAAAGTGTAATCACCTCCAGCACCTCACAGCAAGCACTGTTATTGTATAAACTCCACCAAGACTAAAGGGGTTATCTATATTGTGTGCTTTGGCTTCACAGTTTGAGTTCACAATGGAAATCAAAAATTTTGACAGCACTCTTGTTCAAATTTAGCACAAAGGTGAGGCAACAGGATTGCCAGCTTCCACACACTAAGTGGTAAAAACTAGCATGAAACTACTGCTCCCCAGAAGCTGTACAGGAGCAATCACTGTCCTTGCTAGATTTCCAAATCAAGACAGTGAATTTGACAATCTTGCTCATGCTCTCAGGTCTCTACCTAGCCTAGACTTAATGTAGCACCATTTCAGGGATTCATGTAGTACACTGCACGTGTACAAACAAACGCACGCACAACCTTAGCAATTAAAGCAGAATATACACATCCAAACAAGTCTGCTAAATGTATCATTGATTACTTGTTTACTCTTACATATTTTCAGTCATCCTACTAAAAAAACTAAGCAGTGTTTTCCAAAGGGAATATGCACATAATTATTCTCCTGGTATATTCTCTTTCCCATAAATACTACACCTAGCTAATGGACATGGCAACATCCCAGCTCCCCATCAGTCTGGGGCACTGGTCACAAGAGAAACTTTTTTTTGGACTATTTAAATATGTTCTTAATTAGCAAGTAACTAGATTGCTTTGGGTATTGGCTCTTATGCATTAGTTTAAAATCAGTACAGCTGAATTCAATTAGTTTAGGAATAGAAGAAAAAACGAATATCATACAAGTGTAGACTTCTAAATTACTATATGAATTATAGTTTATCCACAGTAATTTCTCAGTCTTGTTGTGAGAAGCATGTGGAACATACACTTAATCCACAGATTTGGTATCATTTCTATCCTTAACTTTTGCTTGCAGTCCCATAATGGAGCTCTCTTAAGAAACAGCTGAACTAGGAATGTACAAGACATAGGATCATGTACAGAAAGTGCTGGAAGTGCAGGTAGAAAAATAAAACATAAATTTGTCAGATAAATTTAATGTGTAGAAACATGAAGATTAAAGATAAAAAGACAGAGGTGATTGAAATACTGCCCCTCCCCAGTACAATGACTATATTGATATGAAAAGAGAACAAAGCTTCTCTCACAGCTTCTCTTACTTTGTGAGATGTGGGGGAACTCTTAGAACTTTTTGCTAAACATGGATTGTTTTCCTTTAATCTTGTATGATGGGCCCCTAATATTAATGGGGGTTAAATAATGGTGAGGAAAAAAGGGCTGTATATAAGATCCTATCACACACAACTTTCGTCTGTTTCAGATTAATCTTTACTAGGGCTTTCCCTAGCACTCTAGACTCTCAGTACTGCTGATTTCTGTTTCTCAGTTAGCAGAAAAGGTAACTCTTCTGCAATCCATAAGCCCATTTTTTTTTCTATCAGAATGTACTGCAAGTCTTCTCCTGGCATCTTACATGCACTTCCTATTCTGAAAGAGCTTGTCAGGCTACAAGATGACATGCACCAAGTCATTAACTTTCTTTTTCTGCGTCTCCAGCTTGGAAGAAAGTTTATACAGCAACAACAGTGTTTTTCTTTGCATTGTTTTTCCTACTTATTTGTGTTGTGTTTCTTCCACAGTGACTTAATTTGTGCATCTGACGGTATTGTCTCACCCACCTTCCTGCTGCCAGCGGAAAAAGAATTAATGCTTGGTACTGATGGCTGTTGGTTTGTAAGACTAAACACTTTGGTTTTATTTAACTCAGTTTTATTCTTTCTGTTCTGTCCTCTAGGATTGGCATTAATGCCCCACAGGTGAATGAAATGCAGTGTTCCAAAACTTATTTGCTATGTGATTTATTTGCTACATAAATGTTTTTCATTCTTCTCTACCTCGCAGCAAGCTATTCACTGCATTTTTTGAGGAAAAAAAAAGTTATATACAACATAGCGTCTTTTTTTTTTTTTTTTTTTTTTTTTTAAACTGAAGAGGAAAAGGCATGTTGAGAGGAGAGGGGGAAAGGAAGATTTCACTCACTGCAAATTTCTTGAACTGCTCTGAGCTCACCTGGAAAACAAAGACTGAATTCTTCCTCTCGGTAGGCAACTTTATTTATACTGCCCACTGTCATTTTCTAGGTATTTACTTTCATCAACAATTCCTTAATTATGTTTCTTGTTTTCTAACCACTGCTTTTTGTATAAATAACAATGAATTCATGGAGACACAGAGAGAAAATATGCTATCTTGCTGGTAAAGATTCTCAAGACGTGCTTCCGGATTTCTACATCAACAAGTATTAAATTAATCATAAAATAAAATAATCAACAATGATTGCAAGAAAATTTGAAAATTGCTGACTGCAGGGTGACAATACAGCATGATGCCAGCTACTGGACTGTGAGAGATTTGTAATCTATTTCATATCAGAGTCTTTGGGTTTGAAATAACCAAAATTGAGAAAAACTACAAAATAACATAGGGTTTTCTCATTTTCCCTCTTGTGTAGGGAGGTAAGGTGCTTGCTTGCAGTAGATACACATGAAGTGAGCTAATAATGTATGAAAACAAACTGGTAGTTTTTATCTCTCTCCTTCTCTGCTTAATCTCTTGACTTATTCCTTTTCCCAATGACTGGAATACAACTTAACTCAAAAGTATTATACAAGCCATTCTAACCCATTGTGTCCCCATCATACTGCTTTTGTTCTGTCTATGAAGTGCAGCTTTTGCAAAGCAGCACCAACACATCAGGTTAGGTGCACAGGAACAAGAGCCCTTCCCAATGCCACAGGTGGCACTGCATTATAGGAGGGTGAGTGTTAATGCCATTTTTAGAGAAAAGAATGAAGGGAAGAGAAGATAGTCTGTGGTATTTCTGCTGTTTTCACAGCCAAAGGACTCTGTCCAAGCAAGGGCACTGATATGACTCTCCGAAAGTCAGTTTGACAACAGAAGAGGACAGGGATGCAGGACTTGTCTCAAGTCTAAGGTCTTCTGTTTTTGCAGCTGACAGGCTGAAGAGAACTGCACCACAGGCAGCAGAAATGGGTCAAGCACTGGTGATGGGACATCACACTGTGAAGAAAAGCACTCAAGAGGGGGAATCTTTAATATAATTTAAAAAAAAAAAAAGGTGTTTTTTTTTTTTAATTCAAAAGTGTAATTAGACTTTCAACAGTTGCTTAGAGATGACACAGAGGAAAGGTTTGTTAAAGACTAGGCAAGAGACATAAAAATATGAGAGAAATGTTAAAAAAGAAAGCATTTTTTCCAGAATATCTAGGTAATCTTGTATAAACATATTGAAGATAAATAATATTTTGTAACATACAACAATGAACTGAGAAGCAATTCTTCAGTAGATATTTGATGATATGCAACACTGAAAACATGTAGAAAACAAGGTAAAATGAAAGAAAGGTTCACTTAGTATGCATTAAGAATTAAATATCCCATACAAACTATGCATGCACACAAAATATCATTTTGTATGATGAACAGAGAGGTTCTGATCTAATACAACTAGCTGCTTTTATTAACAGAGAGAGAAAACCTTTGGAATACTTTCAAGAACTCAGAGTATCTAATTATTTTTTTTATGCTACAAATCCTAGCAGTCCAGCAGAGGGTAAACAAAGATTCAAAGCTTTTAATTATTCAAAAAATTTAAAAATACTAAACCTGTCATCTTTAAGAAAGAGAAGCAGGAGGGAGATCAACAAGACGAAGTGTTCCAAAGGCAATAAAAAGGTAAATCATTAAAACTGCACTGCAGGTAGAAATAATAATAATAGCAATAATAAGCAACTAAAGAAAACACTGAAAAAAAAAGACGTGAAACTAAAGAAGAAATAGACAAGATGGCACAGGGCTAGAAACAGAACACATTTTGAACAGTTAATATGGTGCCACTGAATAGAGGTAGTGCATTAAGACCTGTCATTCCCTTGGCGATGGCCTTGATCTCTGCTGCTGTGCCCTGAAGGACACACTACTGCACTCTGTCAGAAGTTTTTTTGCCACTGCAGTAAGGTGGTAGTCATCCCTGCTCCTTAACAATTATCCAACAACACTATCAGCAGCTACTGTTGTGTCATTACTAGTCAAACTGCTGTTCTACTAGACTGTTTTCATTTAGGACTTTCACAATTCTTTTTCTTGACCTGATAAATGATTATGCAGGCAACAAATCCAAGAATCCCTTTGCTTTCTTAAGACTGTATAATGGGAACTCCTTGCCAAGAAAATCATAAAACTAATGGAGTTAAAATAATAAAGGAAGATGTAGAAAACATTATAAAAAAACGTAGTATCTTAACTAAAAGTGAGCCCCCTCACCTTTGACTTATGATTTTTGATCATAAATGATTTAGGACAAATACAATTATTAAATGAGTCCCTTTTGTAAGAAGCTTTGTAAAGTTTGAATCACACTGAAATAAGTTCTGAATTACAAATTTTAGTTATTGAGATTTTAACCACTGTGTGTTTTTCACTCTGCTTCTAAATTGCAGATTACCTGGTTCAAACACACTGTGTTGTTTATGGTCAGTGACAACAAGAGCAGTGCTCCAAACTCCCTTAGTCAGCTTCTGAATAGACTTGCCTCTATTGTGCCTGTATTCCTCCAATGCATATTCTGTCCTATTTCAGTTTTCAATAATAATAAAATGTTTCATTTTCTGAAATGTTTATTATAAAAACTCATGAAAGCATTACTGTAGGACAAAAGCAAAATAAAAGCTGGGAAAAGTGTATAATTAAACCCAATGAACTCATATGGCATTTATAGTCATAGGATTTTTATTGCATGTACTGATTTCTTGAGGAGGAAATAAACAGTCCAGCTTTCAATCCCTATTTCATAGGACAGCATAGAAGGCATGAGGAAGTCGAGGTACTAAGTAGACCCTTCTTCCCTCTATTTCACTACTCACACATGTGCTCCTAAATGAAAAGGTGACTGATGGATCATTTTCGAGGATAATGTTTCTTCTCAGTTACCAGAAGGTACACAGATAATCTTGGATTGTAATTTTCCCCTTTCAAGTTCAACCAAACTTTCTGCTGCTTGTGGCACTCAGAAGTTCATGAAAGGGAATCTGGGTTTTATTCATTTTCAAAATTTTGCTGAGCAATTTATGTTCTTTCACTAGCATATAACATAAGTAAGAACATTTTCCCAATAATTATTTCAAAAATTAATTTCTTAGGGCTTGATTTCTAATGCTATCCAACAATAAATCTAGTAAAGTATTTAATTGAATGATTTAGTTTTGTGTAAATGTAATGAGCCATTTCATAAAATCAATAACATTGTAAAGTATAAACTAAATTATTATAAACGAAGGCAATAAAGATAGAACTCCTCTGTATTAGAGGGGTGACACTTGATTAATGGGCTATTATTACAGGTTGCTATGGAGCAGGCAGAAAATACTGGGATGAAATTCTCAAAGGTACAGAAGTTTGCTCACCAGCAAACATTGAGCATATATGCAACGAGTCTAAATTTCATAAACATAGTAGAAATATTCTCTAAAACTGTTCAGGTTAACCCTTAGACTGCATACATGTCAGCCCATATAGGGCAGAGAATTCACTTCACCCCTCATCCTGCTCTTGAAAATGCCTCCCCTCCTACTTCTGAGCCATTGACTAACTTCACTAAAATGGTGTTTGAAAACACAATTGCTAAGAAACATTCTCAGAAACATAAGGACAGGGACGAATAGAGGCAGATGTGAGCTCACTCTGCTTATGCTTCATTTTGATGTCACTTAAGGCATCCCCTGTGCAGTGTACAGCACTCAAGGGAGCACCATGATCCTTGTTATAGGCTTAAGCATGTTGCTGAGAACAGGTGGCTTCAACCAGAATTTCTTCAGATGCCAGCAGCTCAGTGCACAGGCAGAAAGTGTCTCTGGCCACATATACCTGTGTCATTAGTGCTTGCTGTCTTCAAAAACAACAGCAAAAAACAATCAACCAACCAAAGAGACCCAACAGCCTCCAGTCTATGAGTTTGACTGGTAAAAGGTGTTCACATGAAAACTCTTAAAACTTACAGGTCTGTATTTTCCATGAATAAAATCTTAAAAGATTCTGTCACCTTCTAACCAAATATATGATAATTTTCTTCTTCACATCACATCCAGCTTCACATCACATATCTGTACACTTTAAATGCTATTTTTAAAGTGTTTAATAGAGATCTAAGCTGCTGAGCCAAATAGTTCAGCATTTACAAGTGTTACATCTACATTTTTTTCTCCACTATTGTACAACATGCTTCGAAAGTTTCAGAAAAGTTTAGTGATCAATTGCATTCTTGAAAGTTCATTTCCAAACCTGCATAGTAGTTCAGTGTGCTTAACTGATGGATCACAGACTGCATTTATATACAGTGATACGTAGTACATTAGCACATACATGAATTCACGTCAACAAGATGTGAAGAAATTATATTGGCACAGACCTACTGCCTAGCAAAGATCTCACATAAATACAGGCAAGCAAATTGCATACCAACATCATTAGGTATAGTGAAAAACGTGAAGTGGTTTATCTGTTACTTAATATTGGTGTTATAAATGCTACACTAGAGACATATGTTCTTACACAGAGCTATCTGTGCTTTATAACACCTCCAGAATTTGAAAAATGTGATGCTTAATTACATTCAATATTTCAAAATGTGTTTTAAAAAGCAAGACCTTTGATATTTTTAAAATGCCATTTCTAGCTTTTTATGTGAAACACCGAACCTCGTAAGTGTATAAAGTTTTCCTGGGCTTTGAAAAATCACTGTCATTTAATAGTAATTAACAATTTTCCTGTCCATCCTGAACATCCTTTAAAAAAAACTTTTTTTTTTTTTTTTTTTTTTTCTTTTGACAGAACTTTTATCCTGTGCTGTCTCATTTTTGGATTAGAGGACTATCTAAATACTTTATTAATTACAAGTGTTCATTATCTGTCTCGGTTAGAATAGCTAGAGGTATTTTGGCCTTTGAGTTAACAGCTTAGAGAAAGTCATGAGATGAACCACATCTAATTTACCACATAAAAGAATGAAACGGGAACCTTTCCTTTGGTTTCTGTATGTTCATTCCACACTAGTATGAGTAGTCTGAGAACATGCTGAAGAAATAAGAAATGCAAGTAGAAGCATAAGTAAGAAGAGAGATATAATAATCATAAACAAGAAACAACAACAAAAAGTTTTCCATTGTGCAGAAAAACAAATGCCAGACTCTGTGTTCTCTAAAATACAGACTTTGCTTATTCCACTTGACTTCACTGAACCCAGCAGCAGTTTTGGCCCTGTAGTACATACCCTTGTTTATGTGAAAGGAATCATTCCCTGGAACCGTACACACAGAGTCCAGAACTCACACCAAAGATTTTGGTTCTTGTAGCAGGACAGTATTTCTGACTTTAAAAAAAGATCACAAAATGAAAACAATTACATGTGGTGGAAAACAGCTGTGATTAAGAGAAAAGAAGAATGCCAAAGGCAGAAAGTGTCTCAATCTACAATCCTACTTGAAAAGCAGAGAGGAACATGAAAAGCAAAAACATAGGTCAGCCTCAGGCCAGAACAGATTAATAGAGGGAAACAATCAATGATCTGAGAAAGCTATGTGCAAAACCAAGTGGCATGCTCACTGGGTTGCAGATTTATAGGCAAATCCAGATCTAAACTTTGCCTCTAAAATGGACAAATGATGGAGGTCAACAAGACTTTTCCAAAGGCAAAAACTGCTCACCTACTGTTATTTCTTAATAACGGAGGAAAGAGAGACATCTAGCTGCTAAGATGAAATTAGCAGGATACACTGAGTAGCACAGTTAGACAGCAAGACCCTAATGGATCCTTAAGCCATGATAAGAAGGCAGTTCATTCATATTGCGAAGAGGGCAGGCACAAAGCCACCTGCTGTGACTTATGCAAAGAACTTCCTTAAAAGGCAGAAGGCTTTCTCTGGGGAAGCTCAGCAAAGGTAAGGGATTGCCTGTTTCTGAACTGGAAAAGCAAGGCTTTCAGTTGAAAACCTAAAGAAAGATTGCCTTTATTCACAAGAATGATGATAGCCAGAAATTTAGCTGGACAGAGGATTAAAAAATATTTTATATTGCAAAGGATATGAGTGTTCTGTGGAAAGAGATAAGAAGAACACGGTCAACAGAGCACCTGAACACCAACTGGCATGGGGCAGTTTTACTCGGTGTGGGATGCGGAGGTTAGGTAGTGAACAATAGGGAATGATTAATCAGATCCTTGACAATAAAACAAAACAGTTAAAACAGTTGGAGATCCCAATGGGATTTCCTTCTGAGCTAAAGGTTTCCCATTTTTGCGTAAAGCAGTATTTCTTCGTGTCACCATCAAGGTGTTCAAAGGTTACATTTTCACTTGGGTCTCTCTCAGTAACACACAACTGCAAAGTATAAAGAAAACGTAGATAGGGCACCTTTACCGATATGCAGCCAAGTGTGCACAGAGAGAAGGAACAGATTACTTTCATTTATGCAAAGATATCTGTCCTTTAACCTGTAAAGTTAAATGAGCTCAGAAAATCTGGTTATAATATTTTATTTTTCAGATATTTTTTACAAATATAGTATATAATTGGCTGATGCTATGGTTTAAACAATCTGATTTTCACCCATGCATCCGTTGATAAGATCTGCCTTGTGATCTTAGTTTAGGATGCTTCCTATGCATACTTGGTCTTTGGAGATCTTGATAACAAAATGTTCCAGATATGAATGCTAGGATTCATATAAACAATATAGTTTTACATAAAGTTAGCATTTTCCAAAGAAATAAATATGCATAAAGTACACAGATGATCTCTAACATATTTAAGGGACAGAATAGATCAGTTAACTATTGCACACAAGCACTGAGCATTTTAGTAGATTAGCTTTTCTCTAGAGCTGAAATGATGCATTTTTCTTGTTTACTTTAAAATCAACAGAATGACAAATCAACAGAATGACAAATCAACAGATGCAAAACAGAAAAAAATTCCACTAATCATACATATCTCACAGTTTCACATGCAACCGATGTCCACATAGAACTTCAGCATATTACTAACTAATCCATATGCAGGCAATCATAGAACTACTAAAGAGTATCTTAAATTTTCACATATGGAGAGGTGTTACCAGCTGAACACTGTGTACCAGTGACACTCACTTTGGATTAAATTGGATAATTCATAAATTGTATCGTCCCCTTCGCCATGCATGCAACACTAACAGGGTCAACAAATTCCACATAAAGAGACTGAAGTTACTTTGTGCTGTTCAGTTTTTTTCCCCTCAATATCTAATTATCTAATGACATGGATATCAGTGAAACAAGTTGGCTTAGTGAGACTTCTTTAGCACCGAAACTGTGATGTGTCAGCCAAAACTGCCTCAAAAACCCCCAAAAGTGCAATCGCTATTAACCATTCCTAGCAGTACCAAATGCCATGAGTGTTAATTCAATAACCAGGGCATGAAAATTGATCTTCTTCACAAACAACTCACAGAAAGTGTCACGTGGGTATACTGTGAAAAAATCCCAGCTAGCAAATAATTGAGAAGTACTCTCTGATCAACAATATTTACAAAGCTTTTCAGATTTGATTAAACAATGTAAATTTGGGTCAGCTATTCAAGAAGAAAGATCCTAAAATCAGATCATGAAGATGTAAAGATTATATTCTATTTTCTTAAATAAAAATTGTTCCCTTGCAGTAATGGTTATCCCATAGTTCAAGTTCCAAATTACTTTTTACAGATCAGAAGCTCACCATGAGGTAAAGAAATCAGCTTTAGTTAGGTATCTCACAGATTTACAATCCCACCCACCTGTTCTACAAACTGCTGGAAACAGGGAGATGTTTGTGACCTTTTCCAAAGCTTAGAATGCCTGTTGTTTACAATTTCTCTATTCAATAATGACTGGGAAGGATTTTTCACCCAATGTATATTGGTGCAAACATTTGAAATGCAGGCTTATTTCACATCCGTTTTTCATCAGCTATTTTCCCTTAGGAGATTTAAGTACTTAAGTCTTGCTTAACCTATTGACATTTTCAACATTTTGCATTCTTAGGGCACACTGTGCTAGATACATACACCTGTGACTTAAGCCAATGACTAGGACCTCATGAGTCTCAAAGTTTGGACCACTTAATAAACCTTTATAAGAGGTTGTAACAGTTTGGCTACCTGTAATGTTCAGGTAGAATATGATGAAAGCTTTAAAGATCAAAACTTCAGATTTTATCTGCTTATCTCTCAGTGCAAGTACACAGAAAGAGAAGGCAGCTTCTCTGGGGCCAACAGCAGCAAACAGCTTCTTAGACTTTAAAACAGCTCTCTGAAGGAGAGGCTATGATGAAATTCATCATTCATGGATTAAAAAGTAAATAAATAAATACATAAGTAAAGACTAAGTAAAATTTTGGAGGAGACAGGATGTGTTTTTGACATAACTGATATGTGATGAGGGAGAATTCTTTTACATAGTTCATGTATAGATTTAAAACTATGTACAAGCGTGCAGAAAAGTATCCATTAAAAGAAAAAAACAGAATTTAAAAATGACAATAATTAAAAAAATTTTGAAAAATGTGAATGAAAGAGCGAAATTAGTACTGCAGAATTCACTTTCCAATTCTGTGGTTGCAAAACATAGTTCATTCTGTCTCAAGTTGCACTTCCTTACCTCAAGTGGAAAATAAGCACAGATAAGAGTTGGAATAAATAAATAAATAAATAAAATTGAGAGACGTAACTTGCCTAAGAGAGTTAGATGAGATGACACTGGTCTATTCTCCTTTGTTATTCCATGCCTAATGAAGTGTCTGGGTTGTTGGAACGGCTCCTGCAGCACGATCTGATTGTTGTAGTTGCCTGTTTGTTTGCTGTGAGTTATTGTTTTATTTGGCTTTCATTTCTGAGCTGTTTCCTTGGTCTGTTGGGCAGACGGATGCTGCTGGATTGTGTTTATGAGCCTGTAAATGATTGGGGAGCTGTTGCTCTAACATAAGAGATTATGAGAGAGAGAGAAGGGGGTTGTGCTGTGCTAGGAAGAGCACAGACTGCTGCAGCATATGATGGTCTTTCTGAATCCAAAACCCAAGGCAATATTTGAATGCACAACAAAGTGTGGATATTTTTCCCCCCAAAAGCAAGCTAGTCAGTAAGTGATGAGAACTCTTATGCAATGCTCATTGTACTCCATACATGTAATAGCATGATGAAGGATTCAGCTTGGTATCTCTCACAGTAGCTTTTTGCAAGCACTTATATCTGCCCATAGAAAACATGACAAAGGGTTCTCATCTTCACAACTGTAGATTTGCCTCCCTATTTAAGTTAGAGTCACTATTTTTGTTTATGCTACATTCTAACATCAGTCATCTCACATTTTGCTGAATAAATCAAATCCATTGAAATGAAATTTTCATGCTTCACTGCACGTAAGAAAAGAATATTTCCTGTGAGTCCAGTCAAATCTTTCTGGACTGCAGAATAAACAGTATGCATTATTTTGCAGAAAATACTTGTTACTTCTGGAATAATTTAGATTCTCACTTTCAGTGTCTCATTTACTTGTAAAGACAGATAACACATACTATAATGGATACTCGCAGAATTGTTCTCAGAGTAAAGGGTAGAGAGAATTTGAAGGGAAAATAAGTTTGTGTATATTTTTCATGTTTATAAAGAGGAATTGCAAATGCCAGATCAAAAATTTGGCATCTAAACCTTGAAATCTCAATGTTCACCCACACAGTCCATCAGAAGATAGCTTCTGCCCTTTGTCAAGTGAATTCAAAATCTGTAACAATTTGAGGGCTAAAAAGCTGCTCATTTATTCCTCCCAAAACAAGGAATTATTAGCAAGTACCTTTTGAGATTCTTTGCCACATAAACACTACAACACATTTTGGCTCATTACTCCAAGTGTTTTAGCACCAATCAGGGACTCTGAGAGCAGAAGAATTCTACTGAGAAATCTCTCTCTCAAGAAACATTTCATCCCAAATATTCTTTTGAATGGGAAGCCAATATGAAATACGGCTTGTTGGGTTTTTTTAAATGGTATAGCTAATGCTACTGCACTTTGTAGGCAAAGCACAGCACAGAAAAGCAGAAAGATTACCAGCAGAAATCATGCAATAAAACAAAGAAAAAAAGGTTTTCTACAGAGGTCTGCAGGTACCACAATCCAGAACATCACCTGCTTTGCTGGAGGCAGCTGTGCTATTTTTAAGATGGTTTTCAAGTTTCAACATTCAAGTTCCCCAAGAGCCTAGACTTTTGCTTCTGTGTAGGCCAGGTTAAAGTAGTTCAAAAATATGAAGTAACAAATAGCGACAAGGTTTATATCACAATTTCCTACCTCAATTTCTATGAATAAAGCATTATTGCTGTAGTTTGTATGAGGAAGTAGAGAGCCAAGGATCCCTGAATATACACTTCAGTAACCTCTTCCTCACTTTTCTACAGTCGCAATCTCCCAAAGCATCACTCAGAATTATCTGGACAGCCAGTTATTTCTCATTCTTGTCAACTAAGCACAGGCAGAAGAAAAAACAACATCCATGAGCAACAAAGAGCGATAAATAGTCTGCTGACTCAGTCACTCCATGAAAGCTTCCCAAACCTGCTTGTAGACATGGCAGTAGAAAAAATTTCAGCTCTGACCTCTACCAGATAAGTTCTCAGGTTTTAAATAGCCCAGCTCTGCTCCCTCTCAGAATAAAATATTTCATTTAGTATTCCTGTCTAAGCCAGCAATCATACTAACTAAATCATGTGGTCAAAAACACTGAAACCAGCTGCAAAGTCTAAATGAATAAGCCTGTGTTACACTTGGTTTTTATCCATTCCCTTCCACAAAACTCTTGGTCTAGGGAGCACTTCAATATAATCTGTGAGGCCAAGCGCCATTAAGAGTTAAGATTACAGTCCACCTGCAAATTAAGCTGGGTGTGCTGGCTGTAGTACTAGCCTCTTCCATCAATAAATTCTGCTTCTGCAAGTGGTATTTCAGTCACTGGGAGATGGGTGACACAGTTGGTTTCACTGGCACTGCATGTAAGGTTTTATTTGTCAACAAATGGGTTTCATGATCCATCATTAACACTTGATTGATTGGCCCGGCACTTTGGCAGAATAATTTTTTATCACACTTCTACTGCAGAATGTATTTCAGGAACCATCTTATCCACTGATATTTTGGCAGAGGATTCATTGGCAGAAGGCAGAATGTTTCCTTTCATTCTCTGTCGGTCAGCATGCAAGTGTGTAGTAGATAACATGAGGGACTATGTTATGGTTTTGCACGTTACATCTGTTTTTGTTATGATCCGATCTGTCCCTCCTCTTATCACAACAAAAACAAGCCTCACAGAGTTTTGTGATATAGCTAACATAATCGAGATCTCCTCAGATGTAAAAAAAAAAAAAAAAAAAAAACTACCACCACCAACAACAAAAAACAACAACAAAAAAAAAGCCAATAAAATCCCAATCCAACCAAGACAACCATTCCATATCCCAAATTTTAAATAACTACCTTTATAGATTTCCTGCATTTCTTTGTGCAATAAATAAATTCAATCAGAAGAGAAATGCACTAACTCACTGTGACAGATTGGACTCCATCTGTCAAGATTTCATGTTTGATATAGACTGGAAATTGTAGATAAAAGGGAAATATTCAGGTACTGTTCTTTCAATGAATGTCCCAGAGAGAGATGAAGAGAATGATAAATTGGTTGTGGTTACACCCTGAGCCAAGCCATTGGAAGCCTAATTAGGATCCAAAAGGATTGCAGCCAGGAAAGACAGATGCCGGAGAGAAGTGTAGTGGAGAGAAAAGGATATTAGTTTCAACAGAGACAGAACAAATATACAAATGACCTTAACTGTTAGCCAGGAAAGAATATACTTTGTCAGTATGGTTACAGAAGGAGTTTCTACGTATGTAATAAAGAATATTTTAGAAATAGCCTAAAAAATTCCAACCGAGATGAGCTTTATTTAGGAAATACATGAGGGAGGAGCAGTAGCCTGAAAACTGGAAACCTTGTAGACTTGCTTTGTGACTGCATTGACTTTAACGAAGGCATTTAGAAGGTGCATAACATGTGCTACAAGACAGAGCACATGTGTGCAAAAAGGTTGAAAAGTGTCTTTTTGAGGCAGGACAAATATAATGTCCATACTGTAAATGTGACTACAAACATTCAGAGATACTTTTGCATTTTGAGTGACTTTTGCACTGAGCAGGGGAAAATAACTCCAGGTGAAAGCATGGGAACAAATTTTAATTTCACCTAATCAAGAGAAACAAAGGACCTGACAAAGAATATTTATGAAAATTCACTCCAGCCCACTGTGAAGAGCCCAGTGACTAAAACTGACAGGACAGCAGAGCTAACAGAGGGCACTTCGCTCCTTAGGGACTAGGAGGTGAACCTCTGACAGACAGCAATGCTGACAAGAGATAGAGGGCAAAACCAACTGATCGGTTGAGCTGACCACTTGCACTTGGAGATGTATAGTGAATGAATACAAGATCGGATTTTATTCACGTGTAGCTGTTTCTCAGTTATAAGCTCAGGAAATGCCTTCACTGCAAGAGAAAATAAAATGAGAGCAACAGTGAGGTTTGGAGAAGCTCTGAAACAGTTTGATGTTGATTTTCTCAGGGTTAGGATGGTGTCACTGCCCCAAACAGAAAAATCTTCATCACCGATAACATCCAGCTTTTCCCTAAATTGTATAAAAAAACAAGACAGGAACAATGTCAGACAAAGTTTTAAGGGAGAACTAATTTTTGTTACATGGAACAAAGGAAAGATACTAACACGGAGTCAGCAGAAAGAACTCGAGCTTGTAGTATTGGTTTTAAGAGAAGAGAAGCTGCCTTCAGGAAAGGTCACAACATCTATGACTATGGCTCTGCACTTTGATGTTAGGTTACACTTTCCCTTTGGATCTATAAATCTGTTTAAACCTCCACCTTCAGACACTAAAGCCAAATAGGAACATGGGCTTAAGTAAATGATCTTCTCTTGATGAAGCAGTACACTGTCTGTCGCACAATCCTTTCCCAATTGCTTACAAGCTCATAAACAATCCTTCTTAATTTTTCAGCTTTATTAATCTTTGAAAACAAAGATTTACACTACTACTTACAAAAGGAAAAAATAAATATTTATTTTGGATTTATGAAAGAGCTATTAATAACAGTGAAATTCTCCAAGCAACACATTGCTGCAAATGAAGCAAATTAGATAAAAGCAGTTCAGGCTTCAGGAAGAAAGAAAACCAGATATTTTCCCTGACAGACATGAAAGGAGATACAGATATGTCCATACTTATAATTCAAAATGCTATTCATTTCTAGATGTATTATCTCATACCAAAAAAAGACAAATGGTAGTGATATTACGCATTAATAAGTATGTTACATGCAGTAAGCTTGGTGGTTAAGACTTTCAGTTTAACAGCGTTCAATCTTGTCCTTGGCATAGGAAGACAAATTTGCTTCAGAATTGGACATAATGTATGAGGCTATCAGAGCAACTGTCAAAAACAACAGGACAATTACTGTAATCTCATCAGTAAACCACAGGCACAGGATAATACCTTGCTTAAAGATGTCTGATAAATGAGTTTGAATATAAGAGAATAAAGAAACCTTCTCAGATCTAATATATGTTTGTTTGGGCAGTGAATTACAATTACAACAATTGAAATGTTTGTGCATTTACAGCATGCGAGGATTGGTTATATAGCAGAACTGGGCTATTTATCATTTTTATTGTAGAAACAGGTATAATTTAATGATTGAAAAAATAAAAAAAAAAAAACCAAAACCAATTACTAGCTGTGATATGACTGTAGTACTGCAACTGCTTAGCAAGGAAAAAAAGAACATAGTACTCCATGTCAACATTTATGTTAATAGTGCCTTCTCCGCAACTCAGTGTTCTTTCCTACTTAATTTGTTTTCTTGCTTCTGACTGATCAAGCTAGAAATAGATTATGCCACATAGAAAACTAATTACTTATTTTTCTTTTTAGTCTTTCAAATACTGATAAGAAACTAAACATCACAACAGGAATTTCAATAGTAATTGCTCTTCAGTGACACTATGTGCCAACAACTTTCATGATGAAATACAAACTTTAATTTAACAAACATTATGGACAGAACCAAAGAGCCTCAACCTGTCACAGATCTTTGTTACGATGACATTAAGATGTACAGTGAATTATAAAAATTATAGAATCATTTCCCAAATATAGCATTGCTGGTATGATGCATACTGAAAGAGAATGAATAAAAAAAAATAAATTACTGAGATAGTGAATGAAAACAGTACAGCAGTTTGTAAATGATATACATTATTTCCAAATTCTAGACAAAGTCAATATAAGTGTGGCAAGAGCTATGGAACTCAACTTGCAAATTACATAAAACTCAAGTCTGTCCTAGAGTTGTATGTGTGGTGTAAGGGGGTATCAGGTTTGTGTCACTGAGCACATCTAGAGCAGCTTTCTTCATATTTCCCTGGTGTTCCAGGCAGTTTTCACATAGGTAAGCCAATGGACCATTCCTAAGCTAGGTTCATGAGAGTTCCTTGTCACCCTGAGCATAAAGTTTTGACTAATAAGTGAAGCATATCTCCAGCTGGGGATTTTAGCTCGGGGAGCCCATCCCAATCCAGCCAAAGATTCCACTGCAAAGACTGTTTTTTTTTTTTAAATTTTTATTTTTATTTTTATTTTTTTTTAATTTTTAAATGCAACCAAACTAATAACTATAACTAATAACTATTATTATCATATATATTATTTATTTACCATTTATTATATGTAATTGTTATATATGTTTGTTATTATTATTATATATTATTATTATATATAATAACTGTAACTAAGAACAATAACTATAACTAATAACTAAAGGTATATGGTAAAGGATTTCTTATTTTTGAACATGGGCAATGCAGGTGCCCTTAACATACATGGAAACAATGCACATTTAATAAATAGTAAAATAACAGTCAAAATGCAAGAAACAGATATACAAGTAACTAACTACATTGTGCAACTATCACATGGAAATGGTTCTCATATAATAAATCTACTTTGAGTACAAGTTCTCACAGCTATTTACACAGGGGGGACTACTACACACTAATTTGGCTTTGTAAATCTACGGCACAATAATGTACTTTAGATTAACTGGTTTGTGTATCTAACTGGTGAAAATCACTACGCTCTTAATGATGTCAGATATTGATGTCTGAACTAATTAATGTCTATAACCAAGGAGTTGAAGTAATTGACGCCACAGGATAGTTCAACACAAATACTTGGTTCAAATTGTCTTCTCACACACACAGCACTCAAACACGAATACACAAACTTCCCCTAATTTCTCTACTGGGTTTGTTTTAAAAAAGTATTTCAGATCTTCCTCAGAGTTACTACTGATTATTTTGACTGGTATGTTACATGCCAATAAGAGGCATTCACTAGTAGATATTTGGATTATCTTAAAATCAATGCCACTTAAGTGGAGTCATAGAAAAAAAAAAGATTATGAACATAAGTGTTGTAAATGAAAAGTAAGACAGTAATCCAGTATTGCATGCTAACAATTGCTCAATGACAAAATCATAACCAGATCAAAATAAGTGATCAGTAATCTCCATCCCAATAACATCATAATTCTGAGTGAAAACCTGAAGTTAAATAGAAACTTAACACTGTTTTTTCTTCCTTAAAATTGTTTACTGCTGTAAACTTAAGACTGATGGAAAAAAATTGCTTGTGTTGACGTAAAATAAATAATTTAAAAAACAATATAGATATTTATAAGTGACTTCCCTTCCTATGACCCACTACATGACAAACATTTACTATATGTCAAGGTACAAATTTATCTTTTATCTCTCTCATGTTTCCTTAATTAAGACAAAATTCCTTTTTTTTTTCTCTTTTTCATTTCTCACAAATACATGTACTATGTTGCTATTCTATTCTGTATCAGAGACAAACTGGAAGTTCAAGTGACCCAGCTTTTGACATTGGTAAGATTTAAGGATGACAATTGGGAGATCAAAAGGACTTTACTTGAATTAGTGGAAGTATACAATTTTTGGATTTAGGCAGCTAAAGCAGCAGTCAGACCACAAAATTGTCTCCTTGATTTTTACTACTGTATTTGAGAAAAACACATTAATTCAGAGTTTTTGTGGGCTTTAGATCATAGAGGTGTCACAGGACATTCTCACACATTTCAATTTTTTGTTTATTTTTACCGTTCTGAGAAGGATTTCTTTTTCTTTGTTGTTGTTTCTTAATATAAATTACTACATACAGAATAAAACCAAGAACAGGACAGTGTGGCCATGACTCTGAATTCATTTTTTATCCCTGCATGACTCTGTGTTCATAAAGAGACTCTTACAATCCTTACTCGGGGATTACTTCAACTCCTTTTTAACTTGTGAAGTATACTGCTGGCTGCATTCCAGGTCCAATGATATAATTTCATTATTTTATAGAATTCCTGAATCTGCATCTAGTGCTTTAAAATAACCATTTCAAGTTATTGAGGTTGGCCTTTATTGTTTGCTTAAGCTTAAATTCCTACTCAGGTTAGCTTTTTGTCTTGCAAGTTTAGGCGTCATTGTGTGCTTGTCAGATATTGAACACTGATTTCCTTTTATTTCTCCTTAACCTTATCCACACTGCACAATTTCCATTCAAGTTACAGCACTCAATGCATTAATTGCTTTCAATTTCAGGCTTAGCAAAGGGAATGTTAAAGGGCATGATAAATAAAAGTACAGATGAGATGACTGAGAAATGATTCTGGCATATGAAAGCAAGATTGTCTAGTCTCGATAGATTACTGCATTTGTTTCCACTGAATTGCAGCATAATCTTGTGTAATATTGTGACTGCCTTAAGGTCCTTTTGTGTTAACAAGTTAGATCAGCACCACTGAAAGTGCTCAATGAGAAACAAAGAGCTTGATTTGGGAAGCAGAGGGGGAGCCTGGTGTATTAAGTTCTTAGGTGGAAATGCCATTTAGGATTCAGTCACTGCCAGTACCAGCAAACAAATCTAGGAAATATAAAACTATCACTGAAACCTACTAATTAAAGTGCAATTTAAAAGCAACAATTAATGATTAGGTGTACAATTGTTCACAATAACCATTCAGAGGAAAAGAATATTGTCACAGTAAGATGCACTGTGTGTGATCTCCTGAAGAAACCATAAAGAGGGTTTTTGCCCAGAAGTCAGAATGTAAAGCATTACTATTCCTAACACAAAAGGAAGAAAAGTGAATTAAAAGAGTTCCTGTGATTACTCTTCAGGGAAAATATGGTATCAATCTACCAGCATTCTGACTCCATTCTCCTTTCCTACAACTACAGAATGGTCTGGGAGCTCAGATTTGTTAGACATTTTATCTTCTGGATTTCTTAACACGCCAGCAAATATTTGTTAGACAAAGGATGTTAAATACTTGTATATAATACCTAAACACCTGTGCCCGTGTGTTAGACTACTTGTTTTCTTCTCGACCTTCTTCAGTATTATCTTCCACCACAACTAACTTTACTAATTCTCCTTTTATTTCCCTTTGTCTCACTCTCAGTTTTTCTAGTATAAATACTAGACATTACAGAAAATCTAGCTTAGTTTCTTGTTTATTTTATTTTAAAGTAAATTGTAGGGCTCTTGAATAATATTCTTGGACTGACAAAGGCAAAACTGGACTTCTCAGCAGCATCTGGCATCAGACATCTATAGAACCTTTTCATAATTTCTATCAGACACTGTTTTGCAGAGTCAGCTCTGTGTTAAGGGGTTTTGTTTTGTCAGTTGGTTTGGATAGAATTTATCTGATTCAAGCAGGCATGCTGTATAATTTACACGAAAGGTTATCTATGTTTTAACCAAATATTTTTGCAATAATATTTTCAGCCTTTCCTGAAAGACTTTTGAAGTCCTTTGGGAAAATCAAAGTTGTGATTTTGAAACCATTATATGCAGAAAGCGGAACTGACATGACCTGCTCAAGAAAACAGCAAAGCAACTGACAATAAATGTCTCAAAACTAATTTTGTTCACTAAATGAGATTTTTGGAACAGTCCTGAAGTGTGAATACTATAAAAGTTAGCGCTCAAAGATTATAATAAGTTCGAGGATAATTTATTTTTGTGTGTGCTTTGCAAAATAAAGAAATCTAATTTTTCATCTTCTTTTTCCATTACCTGAAATAAATATTAGGGCTTGATCACACATTTAATAAGAATATGCATAACCTTCCGGAATTTTTATCAGGATAAAGAAGTGTCTGAGAAGCACAGACAAACAATCCACAAAAATGAAGAATTTTGGGGGAAAAAACAAAAACAACCCTAAAACCTGACAAATTTACTTGTTTCTTTTTTTGCAAAATTTCATTATCTCAGTGATAATGTTACACTCACCTAAGTAAAGAATATCTCATTTAATTGCTTGAAAGTCATATTTTATCAGTAACCTTAGTTATGAAATGCAGACTTTCAAAAAATCCAAAAGTATTTCAGAAAAATTTGGAGTTGTTGTTATGAAAAACAGTGACATTTTCAGGAAAAACAGACACCTAGAACGGCATGCAATATTGCAAAATGTGGAAGTGCAACTCCAGCTGCAACAGCATTTGTCTGCCATCAGCTAAGGAACAGATCCCCATTATAAAAGATTAGTGAAAACTCTGCTAGTCATTTGCTATTTCCAGCCTTCCTTATAGGATACATCCCGTTTAGTTTAGCTTGCTCAGCTCTGTTGTAACCCCACTCAGGTTCCAAAGAAACCACATCAAGTCTGCAGTGCAGGTGAAAGTCCCAGCCTGCAGAACATGCTCCAGCAGAAATGAGACAGGGTCTTGCTGAGTACAGGAACAGCAACACTGCAAAAGCAGGACAAGAGATTCTTGCACTAGTGCAGACTTGTTTTCTGACTTGTTTTGTGTGTCCTTAGAGGCGAGTTCTAAATCTCAGTAATAAAACTGACAAACATATTTTAATAAGAATATATTTGCAATTTACTGAATTTCTAAATACTCTGCAGTAGAAAGGTGGATCAACTATAAATCCTAAGAAAACCAAATTCTATCTATAAACCCAATAAGCAGAAAGTCCCCTTGATCTTCAGACTAGTCTCACATAAAGTAGCAGTGACACAAGGGAAAATAGTTTAGCTCTTAAAGCATTTACTTCAACAGAATTCTTCTACTTTGCCAGAGTTAACAGTGCCATTTGTTAATATAGCACATAATTTGATTTAAAAGCGAGACCAATTCAGAAATCCCATGTCTGGATATCTATGTGCGTTTACTTTACATAGTGATTGAGTAACTTATAACTCCTTGGAAATGTACATTACTGTGAAATATTAATAGTTAAGCAGTTTATTGCCATTACTAAATGTACTGTTGCAGTATAAATCTTTAAAAGTGCGTCAGGACCTACCTAAGCTTTGTGACGGATTGAACATTAAGGCTTGCATTGGCCTTGGAAAAATCTAATTTCCCAATATTATGACAGCTATACAATGTATAAATGCTGAACTCACTGATTACATTTGAGTCAAATATTTATTTACCAACTGACAAATTGTTAGTTTTGGCAAGATACAAAAAACCTGATGCTAATTAAGGAGATAATTCTCTCCTGATGGCACCTAACACTCCATAATGCAGTTTTTCAGAACAAAATCATCATTCCAAAAATTATTATTATTAATAAAAATATGCTATAATTACTTCCATTTTATGTATCTGGCACTATTCAAATTCTCTTCATCTTATTTCTTACTTTACCACTGTTAAAAAGAAGCTGTTAAATAGTTTACATAAGGATTTGGACATATCAAAGTATCAAATGTATTGTATTACTATTTCAGACTGTTTGAAAGCATTGCTCACATCATCTCATGAAGCTGTATAGATACTAAAATGAAAATACAGTAAACTGAGTCAGAGACATTCTGCTAAAGCAGTACTGACTGAAAGTATTCACAGTCTCATGTGGTAGGCAGGCAACTGCACACCAGATTTTAGCACTGGGAGAAAATGAAGGACAAAATAGGCTGCTTAGAGATGGAGAAATTGTTACTATTTAGCTGTACTATATACAGGAGAATGAGTACCTCTTCTACACTTTGCATCATTGCAAAGAATTTGAGGAATTTATAATTTTTTCCCATTTTCTTTTTTGATCCTTTGCAGTTGATCTTCAAACATATAATAATTTTTCAAATGTTACTTAGAAAAATATCCTAATCAGGAAAAAATAGCAAAGAAAGGTTTGTTCATTCTGCAATCAGTCTTGAAAAAGGAACTGAAGTTCGTAAGAAGTGTATATCTCCATGAACTGCAACTGGTGATGATTCTTTTCAACAGCTACTAATTGTTAAAAGTTTTCCTTCAAAATTTGAGATTTAGGTTTAAAGAGAGACATGAAGACAAACTTCAGAGAAATACAGCCAATTTTCTTACTATCAGCAATTAAAAAAATGCTAATGCAAAAAAGCATATGGAAAAAGACAGGAAGACGACAGAAAGAGACAAACACATGGAAGGACATTGGGTCAAAGAACAGAGAATGTATGAAGTAAAGAAATACAGAATACAGGAAGAAGCTTGGATACAGAATAGTGTTTTATCTGTCATAGGAAAGCTAGAGATTTTGGAGTTAGTGCCTTTTTTCAGCTTCAGTATACAATTACTGCACAAACCATAATTTGAATTTCATAACATTTTGTAGTATATGCTAGTATGTTATTTGTGTGACATTTTGACTCTTAGGTAACCATTTTCTCTCAGCTAAAATAGATTGAACTCTAAAGAAAGAAGGCATGAGTTAGGATGGGTTTATTTGTTGCTCACATATGGCTTCTGCCACTGTTACACAGGACATTAAAGTAGAAACAAAGGGCAACTGTCTAGACTGCTGAATCACTTAAGGAGTCACACATATGGTTTCTATTACTCTTTACATTTCTCAAAAAACCTGTTTTTTTCACCTTCCCTCAATATATGAGATTACGTTTGTCATTTAAGTTCTACCACAAACTGATTCTGAAATCAGAGCCTGATTCTGCAAACATGTGCCCACCTTCAAGTAAAAATCTTTAGGCTACATCACCTTAGTAACTTCAATATGACTCAATTAATTAAAGGTAAAAACACTGCAAGCTGCTTCACTTCAGGATAGAAAATAACTGCTTCCATGCCACAGTCTGTGGTCTGCTGCATGGTAATGCTGAACCTCAAAAACAACCTCAACCCATCTGATGCTCACCTTCAGAAGAATAGCCACCAGCAATGCACACATGGAAATCAGCCAAAGAAAGCATGTGATCAGAGTCTGAAAACATTTAAGCACAAAACAGTCGCAGTTACAAAATAAGAACAGTAAACACTTTTCAAAAGGTTTCATGTACTCAGACTTAGCTGCCTAATAAAATGCAAATACTATTTATCTGTGGTTAGAGGGCATCCCTAATCCGAATGACTCTATTCTCAAGCAATAGTGCAACTGCTATGTATTTTAACAGCATTATATGTATACGCAAAAATACATACTCACAAATGTGATCTTCTCTGTAAATGATAAAATAAACTGGAAATCTACTTCAATGTGAAATGTATATTTATGGGTGTTGATAATTTTATAATTATCAAAATTATTTTATAACTAATGAATGATTCCATCATTTTTGTTTTTCTATTAGGCTACTTTTGAAACTACTTAAGTTTCTTTTGTAACTAAAACACAGAAGTAGGTTAGATAATCAGTAAAACCAGAAGCATTGACATTTTTTTTTTCATGTGTAAATACATAACAAAATGCTGTATAAGAGAATGAAGGCTTAAGTAATACTTCAGGAGAATGCCCTTATGAATTTACATGATCTACGCAGTACTCGGAATTTAGCTGAATGCCTTATTGTAAGAAAATCACTCTGTATCCATAATCAGCCGAAAGGACTTTCAATTAACTTCTGCTGGTTGATTAATTGAACAATACAATCTCTGTGGAGAGCAATACTTGGCTGATACTATAACCAACGTAAAATCAAACTCACAGTAAAATAGTAACCACTGGACCATTGTGTCGGTCTGGGCATTCAGTGCATATGTTGGATAAATGCTGCTCAGAGTGATCTCTATACGGCCAGTTAAAATGCAGAGAATGACTGAGAGATAGGCCAGTCAGACATTACAAGGACATGCTCAAGGCAAATTTCAAGCTGTGTGGCATTAATTCCACAGCATGGACAGCAGAGTTGAAGACTGTCTGCAGGGGCAGAGATTATATACTGAATCTGTCAAAGTTTATGAGCAAAACTGTATTGACACTGCACATCACTACAGATGCCAGAGAAAAGCAGGTGTTGCGGATAAAGGAATTTCAAGCACTATGATGCTGGAAAAATCAGAGCAGTTTCTCAACCAAAGAAACATCAAAAGCAGATATTTCTTTATACAACAAATTGATACAAGACTCCATTCTTCCCAACATTTACACTCCTTCAAAACACAATTACAAAGTGAACTGGACTACATTCATTCCTGATGCAATTCCACTCAAGTTATTTCTGGGAGAAAATCTAATTCACTACTGTAAGTCTGCAGCACTTTGATAGTTTTTAATTAAGCTGGATTTCCTCTTCATTTTATCTCTTCTGGTTGAAAATGTGAGACTTTTAGAAGGAGATCACTACTGCTACCTATGTACTAATAAGAACGAGACATGTCAGAGAAAGGAATTCAAATTGCTCAAATTGTAGAATTATATTAGCTTTTTCCTAAACAAG
The DNA here is from genome assembly GCF_019232065.1 of Centrocercus urophasianus. Lineage (NCBI taxonomy): Eukaryota > Metazoa > Chordata > Aves > Galliformes > Phasianidae > Centrocercus > Centrocercus urophasianus. The sequence goes on along the minus strand of NW_024884800.1, from coordinate 6,171,888 downwards.
AAGCTGCCTCGAAATCCCATCAAAACAGATTTTTGCAAAATATTTATGCTGTAGGCCTCCTTTCAAATATTAACATATTTGAAAGTGAACTGTGGATGTTCACTTGCTGCTTTTTCTATACAGATGTAAAAAGAGAGCACTCCACTTAGAATCTGCCAGCAGAACACAGGGCATGTTTGCATCTCACCAAATAGCCCATCGGTATGTGAGCTGTTTGGATTGCTTCCTTTAATTCCATCTAAGGTAAAAATCTGTATGAGCTACCACTTTTTTTTGTTAACTGACATTATCCATTCTTATGCAGCCTCTGGTGAATTTCCCCTCTGGTACAGACACACAAGCATTAACATAAAGATCCTCCCATCTGCACCAAACAGGCAGAGCTAGAGCCAGGTCTTGAACATCTCATTCAATTGACTTTAGTCACACATCTTCTATGCACACATCCCTAATTCCATTTACTATACTTGTCCTTGCATATGTTTTTGCATTATTCAGCAACAAATTCAGTCCTCAGGCGTAAACAAACAAATTGCATATGTTTCATTAGCTACAGAAGGACCTAATTGCAATACACAGAGATACAGAAGTAAGAAATTCCAGAATTCAAGGACCTGCGAGAATTGTTACTGGTTGTATCACAAATTGCATATACTTAATGCAAACTTTATAAAACAATTAATTTAATAGATACAAAAGTAATGAAAACCTGAAAGGAAAATCAGAAAGTAATACATATTAGAGCATTAGAATCCCAGGGAAAAACACACTCAGCTATAAACTGGCCAAACACAATTACAATTTCAATTTCTCAATGGGTAGCATGGGTTTAAGACCCTTCTCCTATTCAACAGAAAGAGTTGATGAGATTTTGCATTAATGAAGTAACAAATAAAGCTCAGAGAATATGAAACCCTATATTTATGTGACTGCTTATACGAATGAACATGAAAAAATTGTTTTATAATGAACTATCACAAATATAACTAATCCTCTCTGTAAAAGAAAAGGAACGTGTTCCTTTGAGAAAAATACTTTAAACATTAAGTTTTTTTGAGTAATAATTAAAACTGAAACTTCAAATTGGATTTTTTTTTTTCTTTGATACTTACAAATGCATTTTCTGGAATCAGTGAATTCCAGATTTTACAGAAAGGGAAGGAGATCACAACATAAATAACAATAAACAGATTGCTTCTCTTTCCCCAGAGTAAGATAATCATTCTACATGCTTGTTCAAACCTAAGCTGTCTTTTAAAAATACCCATGTATCTAACACTATCTCCACATTTTCACATTCATTCAAATTTTCACGGTTTCACTGTCTCCTCACACAACTCATGCCACTGCTATACCGTCCTTTTCAGTCTCACTTCCTTACCTGACTACATTCCCACCAAGGAACTCTTGAGTTATAATACCTTATGTGTCCTTAGGTACAGTATTTATGAGCAAAAGATGTACCAAACGTAGAAGAAATTGTTCTTCTTTTCCATTAAACAGAATTCAAGCTTCCACCTCACTCTGTCTCAACTTCATAAAACTACAAAGAAAATTCTAAAAGGGACTTTTATGAGAGATGAGCACTAAACCAATTTACCTCTTCTGATTAAAGTTCGAGTTGGGAGAGAGTCTGATGTGACTATAAAAAAATTAAGTTCATAGCAAGACAAATGGCAGCCAAGCACTTGACTAGGTATCTTATAATTAAGAAAGTGTCAGAACCTCTGTTCTGCATTTTTTTCTGTTAAGTTTAATAAAACAGATCATTGTTTCCATGGCTAACACATGTTAGAATTTTTATTAGGTACTGCCTTCTAACAAATGAAAAATGCAAGAGCAAAACTACTTTTTTTTAATAATGTCACTGATTCTTCAGGTTTAAAGCATCTAATTTCCTCCTTCATCTAGCTATACTACTAGTTTAGCTGTCTGCAGAATTAGACAGTGCTCAGGACAAATACAGAAGAGTCAGTGGTTGGCAATTGAAATGAGATTTCATAAATCAAGGGAATACAACATTCCCAGCTATAGGAAAGCTGGCTCTGCACTATTTTAAAACATCATTTTAAAGCGCATTTTAATCCAGGCACAAAATGATGTTATCATAGTGCCAGCGCCAGTTATTCCTTTATATATTATTGGTGTCCTTTCATATCTTGTACAACCTTTTTTCAACAAAAACATCCTTTCTATATGTATTAAAGATTTTATCCCCCAGTCTTACTTTCCAAAAATCTCCCTTATTTGATTTTGCAGTTTTGCTGTTAACTATTTTTTTTTACTCAGCGTTCATTTCCCTCATGCAAAGACTCTGGCTTTATTTTTAGTGTCTTATATAATTGCTCACTAATGCCTTATTAAAGTAGAACACCAGTAGCTTCAGTTATCTTGTGAATGAGTTAACAAGTAAAAACATCTCCCCAACACTCCTTCCCCCATCCCTGAGAAGCATTTCTTATATAGCAGAACCAGAAGGGTTACAATATTTTATACTTCCTCAAAGTGTCTGAACTTTGGTTCCTTTATTCCAAGATGTTATTCCTTTTTGCAATGAGGAAAGAATCAGCTTGAAACTGAAAAGAATGAACAAGGCGAAACGAAATTTGTCTGCAGCAAGTCTCTGTAAAAACAGTCACCTTGAATACATTTATCCTAAATAAAGAAGGTGACACTGCCATTTCAGAAGCTTGAAATTCTACTCTGAGAGCAGACAATAAGTGACATTATCTGAGAATCATTTCAGATTACCATAAGATTATTTGCTCATAGTTATTCATTCTGATTCCATTAAAATACAGATGAAGGCAACAGCAACAGGTTTCTTTGCTACCTCTAAAAAGTCTTTAGCAAGTGTACTGCTTGGCTCCATAGCTAGTAGCAAGCAGCTACTCAGGTATTTTGGACTGGGTTAGTTTAAGCAGTCCTCGCAGCTGAGTTTACTGGCCATCCCAAGCACCACATTACCTCTCCCTCCTCTCCTCTTAGAATTGCAGCTCCTCCAAATTCACCCACACAGCTGCATGTTACAGCCAGGGCTCAGCCACAAGTGCTGCTGCACCCGCAGAGCTGAACAGGAGGGGAGATGGAGGGGACTTGCTTCCAGGGCAGAGCAGTGATGAACAGCTGTAAGGAGTAATATTTTCACCCAGCTCAGACCCTCACAGTGACCCCTTACTTGGTGTAGGTAATGAAGTCTGCTGCTCGTGCTGGCACAGATGACTCTTCCCTGAAACCACAGTAAGTCAGAGGACAGACTGTGGTAATGGGACATCCTAGATAGCTGGCATTTATAACAGATTAGCTATTCTGAACAGCAGTTTGTCCTTGACTGAAAAGGAAGCAAATCTCCAGTATAAACAAGAACTCAAAAAACAAACGGGGACAGAAGCCAAAGAGCAAGGACGATTTTACAGCACTGTAGGGCATATCACTTTGTTTTCTTTATACAGCTATTTAAAATTACCATTTTATCATTCTTTTCTGAACAGCCTTTTATAAAGGAAATCACGTATTCTCACGGCTATCATTCTTAGTGTCATTTTTGAATGGGAAGCTCAGGTCATCTTAGTATCATTTGATAGCATGCAATGTAATTGACCCCTGGCTGATGTCTTCATTTATAGGAAATAATTTTCTAATTATTTCTAATTTTCCAATTCACATCGATGCTGAAAGCTGGGGCAAACCCTGTCCTCTTAAGGACAAAGAGCTAGCAGAATAAGAAAAAGTAGGTAATCTAAAATAGGGATGACCTGGACTCAAAGTTGTCAGTACCATCCTTTGCATCACACTGTTAGATGACTCTTTTGTGCTTCAACACAGCTTAAACATCTGCAAGAAGAAAGGGATCTAGGTTGTGCAAATGCAGTAGATCTGTAACACACGTTTCCAAAATAAAATGAAAAAAATCACCAGATGCGTATACTAAAGTAATTAAAGCCTATCAAATTGATCCTTGTTGCACTTGCACTACTGGCAGGATATATTCCTTCAGACAGGGCTCTATTGAATTCCCATTACCTTAACTGAAAGCATAATAATGCAGAGCCACAGCTTGTTCTAAAAATGGTTCTTTGAGCTTCTTCACGACTGATCATAAAATAGACTTATTGGAAAATTATAAAACAATTCTTCATTTATGTACAGGTATGAAAACGCAGGCTCCAGTCACAATTTGTCACATTTTTACAGAGCAGCACATACTCTACGATAGATACCTAGTTTTAACACTAAAATAAAGATGACATGATTCAAATGAAAGCCTAAGGGCCTACATGCTCTAAAGTTGAAAAATTTGAGTTATAGGAAAACCAAATTAAATTCATTCATCTTTGACTTTGAAGTTTCAGACTGATCTGTAATGAAAATTTATTTCAACTTCTATATATAACTTATTTAATTGCTCTATAAAGCTCTGCAGAATGACCAGATGTTTGCAAAATCCTGGATCTGATTCTGGGAAGGTTTTTGTGTTTCTGAGCTCTCTATGTTTTAACGAAGAAAACCCAACATGCTATTTCTAAACAACATGAATCCTACGGATAAGATCATGTGCAGACCCCTAAACAAACCCCCATTAGAGTCAGTGTCCCCCAGATCCCCAGTGCCCTATTTTGGGGTTGCCAGAGAGCTATAGCATCCCCCACATATGGGCCTGGTCAAGATGATATAAGGACCAGGATGTAGGTGGCCTGTCAACTATGTAGCACCCTTGCCATGAGAATAAACATAGACCACTGAAGGAACAATCTACAGAAGCTGCTGGGCATCCTGAGTGAAATCAAATTCGGGAAAGAGATCCTCAGAACTCTCAGATGGTACTGACATTTTCATTAGAAAACCATGCTCAGCTCAGTCTTGGAATGGCTGATAGATACAGAATCACAGAATCACAGAATTGTAGGGGTTGGAAGGGACCTCCAGAGATCATCGAGTCCAAACCCCATACCTTACTGCTACATCCCTTTCCTGTGCTTCCTTGAACTCACTGCAGATTCTGCTCTGGAACCAGGAGGCCAAGAGCCAAGGGAGCCATCGCTGCATCCATTTCTCTGTTGGCATTAGAAATCCTGTAAACCTTGAAACTGCGAGCTGAATCCAGGACACTCAGGGCTCCCTCGTTTGCAAAGCTGTAAGTCTGGAAGATCTGGGCCAGGTTCCCAGGTCCTGTGGCATTTGGGTAGTATGGATTGCAGAGCACCATAAGGCACAGATCCTGAGAACCCTGCATCTGCTCAGGGAAATTGATATTTGGGGAAAAGCAGAGAAATTGAAACACACACACACACATACACACACAAAACAATTTTACAGAGCAGCTGTGTTATGGAGACAGTGCATATTGTTTGGAAGCATTATAATTTATTCTCCTGAGTTTCTGTTGGGGGAGTAGCAGTAGGTTTTTGTTGTTGGCTTTTTTTTTTTTTTTAAGCTCTCATTTGAAAGAAAAAAAAACAAAAGGTCTCTATGCAAGGTCCTCCCATCTTTTTTTTTATTTGTCCAATTGCTAAATGAGAACACAAGAAATAAAAAAGTACAATGACTTTGACAAGGAATAGAAGAGACAAATAGAAAATGGTGGTCACAAGCTCAGCAAAAAGGAACTTAAAAAAGATCTTATCACATGATCTGTGCTCCCTAAATTTACAGAACAGCAAACAATATAGGAAGACATTGACTGATACTTGCAAGCTAAAATAGCATATCAATATGCATGACTGACTGGACTGTGTGACCCCAACGGTTAACTACTATCTATTGTAGGCTTCAGCCACTGCACATGGATGCAGGTCAAAAACCCTGCAGAACATTAAGAAAGCCTAGAGATGGATCTGCTCAAGCATTCACTGGTGACAGATTATACTGAGAAGTTATTTCTCTTTCTCCATCAGTTTTACTAGAACAGGTATTAGACGGATTCTCTCAATCTTTCACGATTTGATATTAGCAGCTACCCTTCTCTGAAAAAAAAAAAAAAAAATGAAGCAGGTAGGCACATATAAGCAAGAATGAAGGATTTTCCCAGATCCATCTTTATTTTCTACACTTTTGTTTTTATCAGGATTAACTCTTAATTAGCATTTGTGACTGCAGTTTAACAATATTTTCCTCTGTTATGTAAATGCTGAGTGACAAATAGGTACAGAACTGAAAAGTAGATTCAATCTGTTGAACTCTTTTCAGTAATGACAGATGGAGATTGTCTGTGGCTCTGTTATGACAAATGAGTCTTACAGCTGTGACTCTGACTTGACTATTATCATCTACTTAATCAATCAGTGAAATTCCAGGCAAATGAAGCTCCAACTCAAAGGTCAGAAGTGGTAAGCACTAGTGTACTTAGTGCTGCATAGCATTTTAATTAATTAAATGGTTCTGTACATACGTATGGCTTTTATTTGAAATTTATTCATGATTTTCCATTAATCACTGACATCCTGACACCTAATTAGTAAAGAGGACAAACACTGACAGGTTACATAGGGTGAGAACTACCATACATATTTTAATAATCAAAGTTGAGACAGCAAGGAAAATAAATCAGGACTTAAGAGCGGCATCTACTACTTAATTAGTTTCATCTGACATAATCTATTCCATTTCTCTACAGAGTGTTCAGGCTCACTCTAAGGCAAACAAAGAGAAATTAAACTTAAAAAAAAAGCTTTCAAAAGTATTTCATATAATTCTACAAAATTTCATTAATATATTCTGTAATTCATTATAAAATGAATACTGTAACTCATTAAAAAATATTGTAGAACTTTCATCAGGCTGCTTGGAGGACATTACTGAGATCATTTTTGGCTCCAAAAGCATTGCTGCCATCTGTGCTCTAAGCCTCCATCTAATGATCTGAGGGTAAGAGCTGGAAGATCTCTTAGAACTGGGCCCTAACCATATACAGAAGCCTCAAGACTTACTCTGTTAGAAATTCTTTTTATGCTAAATAGTTCTTTCTTTGGTAATTAATAATGAATTTTTCCAGGAAATTTAACTGGGAACAGGTATTTCAATTATTTTCACCATGTGCCATTTTCTTTTTGTGGATTTTTGTTTTGATACTGAATTCTTCCTTTAATTTTGATAAACATTAAATTCAAAACCAAGTATTGTCTTTTTTTTTTTTTTTTTTTTTTTTTTTTTTTAATGACAGCTTCTTTACCATGGTCAAGTTTTAGTTCATACTGGAATTATTTTCCCTTACTTGCTTCAGCTAAGAAACAAAGACGTTGAATTATTCACGCAGCTATGCTGTTCTGCAGGTCACATACAAGGTTTTGTTTCCCTAGTGGACAGTAATTAGCTCTTTAAAAACTATCACGTGCTTTTCCACACAAGAGATCATTCGGACACCTTTGAGTCGAGATGTTCTTCCAAACACTCAAGATTATAGATTTCATCTACTCTTATATCGAAAGCATATAAATTGAAAGCTATTTGACAGAATTGGTGTAATTCAGGAAACAAATATTCCAATACCGTGCAGATAACCTCTTTCCTAACAGGGAATTTAGCAGAAATTTGTTCTTTTATTTAGATAACTTATAATAGTGCTGTTTCTTAGCAACAGCATGTGATAGACGACTTAAGACATACAAGAAGCAACAAGCACTGCATTCATTAGAACAGTGAAAACTGGAAAGAAATAGCAAAATTAAATTCTGTTATTTGTCTGTTTCTTTCCCAAACAGATACATATATCAGTGCTGTTTGGGAATTCACTATTCACAGAGCTAAGCATGTCCTCTTTTCCTTGAGACACCGTATGCTGTGCAAAATATTTCATTATAAATCAGGTTGCAGAAGTGCAGTTTCAAGTAGCTGAAGGGATGGAGATGGAAGACATTAAAAAAGCACCAACCCAGCATAACAAAGAAAATGGCAATCCTAAGGATTCTAGTTTTTTCAAGTAGTTAAAATGTTTCTCCTCCATAGATATTGACAGAATACACTTTCATGATGACTCAAACTACAGAGTGAATATGTGAATTATGAAATAATATTCATAATAATGTCTTCAGAAGCAGAATAGTAAGCACTCTCATAAGAAAGATTATTGCTCCTTCCCTCCTCCTCCTCAGCAGAAAGTAACTTCAGCCACAGAACAAGCATAACTGACTACAAGTCACAAGAGGAAAATGAACAATTAAATACCCTGAGACTGCTATGACTGAAGGACTTCTATACAAAGGGAGTTTGGAAAAAAAAATTTGTCTGTTGAAGTAAATTGCTCAAAATCGCTATTTAGAAAAAGCTAAATGCTCTAGTTGTACCACTTTTAAGATAACATTTGTGCATTTAACCATCTGTTTAAGAGTTACTTTTTACATCTGAAAACACCCTCAAATCTGCCTTTTCTCTGATGGCATTTATCCTCCCTTTTTCTCAGTAGCTCATGCCAGACTCCAGTGGTGCAGAATGATTGGAAATTTTTTCTCCTCCTGTGAACAACAAGTGAACCATCCATCTTAAACAGCAAAGACCATCACAGCTCCCTTCCAGCAAACTGAAACAGATAGGCAGCAATTTAACATGTTCTGATCAAGAAATTTTGCTGCAGATGAAAAGGAACATTCTAAGACTGAATATGACTGTGGATCTGTGTTTGCATAGTATTGGCATTCAAGCTAATCTGAAGAGCCATGATTTAGTTTTTCCTGTGGACAGTCAAAAAATCCATAAAACATTATTTTTGCCTCTTCAGAAAAAGATTTTCTTTGAAAACATTGTTTAAAATGACAGCATGGTCTAATTGTGGAAAGATTACAAGTTACATTTTTTGGAAACTGTTGGAATTCATTGAGTAGTCTCATAGCAGAGACTTGTTTTCAGATTCTTTCTGAAATACAACATCAGAATTAAATGAAATAAAAGTCAAAAGAGACAATATAAAAGACTCCTGTGTGGTCATAATTAAGTTACATGTGATCTTTATTTATCATTTCATGTTTGTAAAACATACTTTGTTCCAAAGGATATGAAAGCATCAGCATCACTTCTGGAACTGAAATGCAATTCCTTCAGGAGTAGAATACAGTTTAAAAAAGCTGCGTTCTCCATATTGCATAAGGCAGGAAATAAGTGTAGGAGAACAAAGTTTGTCACAAGTTGTGACAAAATGATGTAACAGGACCTCTGCAAGCATATACATATGCTACAATCTCTGTAAGAGAGTACGTACATGCAGCATTCATTCCACTTCAGGGGATATGCAAAATACACATAATTAGCAAGTGTTCATACATTACTGATCTCTCTGATGTGTGTGAACTAGGCACTTAAAGCTGGGTAATATAGACGAAAATTACTGGCTTCAAAATGTTTTACCTTAATATGAATTATGAAGCATTTTTGCTTTTCATACTAAGTCTGGGGTTAAATCCTAGGGTTAAATCCAGTTACTACTATGCGCCTAGTCTGAATAGTAATTGCCCCAAGACAAATTCTCATGCTAAACGTGTGACTATATTATTTCTACAGCATCCCCTTGCAATATACTTCTCTGCTTCATTCTGTCTCTTTTGATAAAGATTATTTTTCCTCTCAATTTCCCTGTGTTATGCTACGCTGTTGCATCTACCCACCTCACCTTCTTAAAAGCTGTTCATATCAAACCTATCACTCCATTAGTAGCCATAATGAATTATTGCTAGGCAACGCTAAGCAATATGCTTAGTACAAGTATTTCACTATTTCATAGCTCAGACATTTATTTCTATGCTTCAATATCACAAAGTGGATTTAACTTCTTTTTTTGCTATCTATAACTAATACAATGCATAGCACTGTGACCCACACATGCTATGCTGATTAGGCCATCATGATGACAGTCATTGCAATTTGTACTTCTTCACAAGTGTCTTTCTCTCAAACCACATATCCCATGAACCAAAGACCTAGATCTGCAGTAAATCTGTAGGTACATTTGGAACACGCTCTGTCCCGAGAGCAAACTGAGTACCATTTATATCTCTTAAAAATTTCCAATCCTGAATCTAAGTATGTTTGACGTGATTATCATTTTAAAAGCCTTTGCATTGAAATAGCTTGAGAGGAAACCTGTTCCCAATTCTATCAATTATTTCAAAGCGTTTTTTGAAAAAGTTGTGTGCACAAACGTAAATCTAAGCTTGATTATAACTTTATCACTCTATGATGTGTTTATTTTTAGGGTGAGAAAAATTTCAAATGGGTGAGACAAGCAGCAGAGAACTTCTACACAGGAATTGGTAGTGAATGCAACTTCAGCTTCCTGCAAGCAGCATTTGGGTTGTCTGACACCCTGAGAGATATATATGAAGAAATTAAAGAGCTGTCACATGATATGACAAAGTGATCTGTGGCTCAGATTTGTTCTGCAGTGAGTACGATCTGGCTATAAAGTTTATAGATTTGAGGGCTGCTCCTCCTGTTTTATTTTGTTGGCCTGTGAGGCAGATGTTGCCAATATGGCAGTAGAGGTTGAACTTTTCTGCCAATATTCCATTACATGTTGCTGTGTGACAGATGGCAGCAGAGGGACAGCCTGACAGAATGATATCTGACATGGAAACGTGCATGAAGCAAAAGTGTGGGATTGAACTCCTTCAATGTGGAAAAAAATGGTAGCCACTGACATTCACTGAAGCTTGCTGAACGTTTATGGAGCCCAAGCAGTATGTGTGAGCACAGTGAGGCTGTGCTGATGCACTTCAGCAGCGGAGACAGCAACAGTGGGTCACCTCCACTGGTGCAGATTTTTACAAGTGTGGCACCTAGTACAATGTTGGTGAAAATGCACAGTGGTGAATATGTTAAAAATTAGTCTCTTGTAGTTGAGAATTTGCTCTATCAAATACCATCATTGTGTTCTTTGAAGCTGTTGTAGTTTCCAGGAGAATAAGTAGAAAGCATTACTTTTGGAGCAAACTATATATATATACATATATATATATATCTCCCTATTAACTGAATTCCAATTTTTCATTGGAATTATTGAAACTTTCAAATACAAACAGAAGAACAGAATGAGAAAGAACAATCAATGAACAAATCATTAGAAAATTCACACTGAGTGAGCCCAAGATCAATCTAGAACATTATCCTACTTAGAGCGTCAGTAGTGAATTCCTCCATTGAATTCGGGAATAAAGGAGATCATTCACTCATCACCATTTTGTATCAGTCCTAACGTGTTCATCTCCCCATATATATCCATCTTAGGCAAATGTGTCCCAGACTCTCAAATTCTAGTTTATGTATTTTTTATTTTGGTGTCTTTTCCCAGTTCCTCCTCTGTTTGAAGGACTTTTTGCTGATGTGACTCCCTTTGATGTAGTCAGCTCTCACAGTATGTTATTGTTTTTACATTTAGAAGTAAACTGTCACTATGTAAGTTATGAAAGCAGCCGTGTATGTGTTCAGTGTATCTCCTCATACATCAAGAACTTAAAATGATTACTGGAAATGTCAAATGATTTTTCTTCTATGTACAGAAGAAATCACTTTTGTAATCATTATTACTACTGTTATAGTACAAATTACTACAACTGACTACACTGCATTTCATCCAAAAGCATATAAAGTATAGAAATTCTTTTCTGCTTTAGTGTTGTAACATTCTTGTGACTTCTGGATGTTTTTGTTGTTTTCTTAAGTTTGGTTTTTGTTTTTGTTTTTTTTTTTTAATTAAACCATACTCCTGGCAGGAATCGTGAATTCATTTCACAAGAAACTCTATTCTATAGCATAGATACTGGGATTCACTTTAAGAGCAGCACATTCTGAGGCTTCACTTCACAAGTTGAGACTGTTGTACATTTTGCTCAGTAAACATCATAGTGTGTTGCTTTTTGCTCCTTATTTGAACAGACAGGGAAAAAAGTAGTGTTTGATTACTGCCTAGCATATTGTTTTCTACTTCTGTCTCCTAATCACAAAATACTCTGTGGACTTAGCTTTAAATAACATATCAAGGCAAGAATCTAGAAATGCTTCTTAAAATGTTAGACTACAGGCTAAACAAAATGTATTTTAAAGAGGATCTGATTTTTAAAAGAGAAACAGTCTAGATGATAAGGATCGATAGAGAGCCACAGAGGTGGCTCAGAGTTGATACAGAACCAATGTTCCTTGCAAGAAGGGAAACTGAAAAATTGGCTGAAACAAATAAATAAAAGGCAACTGAAAACTTTAGGATAAAAGAATCACCGAGTTTCCAAGGGTGGATGGTGGAGGTTTTGATGCTGACTTCAGAGTCCATGGAAAGAAGCTCTACTGCCTACAGTTCTTTAAGATGGCAGATAAGTAATTGCAAACTTACAATGCAGCAACAGGTAGAGTTGTTTTGTTTTCAAAATCTGCTTGTTTTTAAACATGTTCAACTGCTTTGTCAGACAGAATACGTTCAGTATCGAATAGTTATGCAGCCTGATAAGCAAATATGTTTGCTGATTCTGCTCTAAGCCTCTACCATATCAAACACCCTGCAAGTTAACTTGTGCATCATTGATTTTCCCTTTGCTAAGTTCTTACAGAACACTGAAATTCAGCACCAACCTCTGAACAACAGACTGACAGTATTGGAAATGGTGTTAAGAAAACGTAATGTTAATTATTTTCTTTGCAGAAATTATAAAAGAACATTTAAGAAAAGGTATTATTAAACTGGTAGTCAGTGAAGTTGAATGTAAAAAAAGTGCTTAAGAAATTATGGAGAACAGTTAGTGAACATATTTGAGCTAAGTAAAAGATGTCAAACAGTGATTTTAAGGACATCAGGGATGTGTTCCACAAATACTGCAACCTATCTTTTTTAACATTTGCATAGATCTTACATGTTTAAGTCTCACTAATTTTGACGATTATTTTTATAAGATTATGGTTTATTTATATATATATATTTTTCTTCCCCACAGAAAACCAGAGTATATTTTGTTTCCTTTCTATTAAATTTACTTTAAAAGCAAACATACAGAGAACCTTCCTCTCTGTCTGTCAGCTCAACAGCAGGAGACCAATACTATGATTCCAACATTTGGGAAATGATGAATACCTCTAGCCACTACAAAACTGAAAATAAATAGTCACCCCTCGTGAACAAAATCATTTGAAGCCTGGTTCTCCATTATTAGTACAGATCATCTCCTATTGTGCTGTAAATCTTTCAAAATGGATTGCCTCCACTTACTTCTGTTCAGAAACTATCACTGTCATATTATACGATACTTAAAAAGGGTAAAGAATATCAAACGACAACTGAAAAATACCGACCAAAAATGGAAAAGAAGAATTATTAAGCAAGAATAAAACAGCGTGTATTAAAATGAGCCAAGAAGAATTCCTATGTACTCTTGAAAAACCAATGTAAGCATTAAAAAAGAAACTGAAACAGACCTAGTCTTTGATACACGTGAAATTATTAGTAAGTGTTTCTAGATACTACATTGGTAAAAGAAGGATAAAAATCTTTTGTTAAGTGCAGCTTCCCAACATATCCACATGGAAGAGGAAATCAGCAGCTACAACAAGACTTCAATGCGTCAGTTCTATTGTAGACCATGCCCGCAAAGGAATCAAGTTCTTCTAAACATCAATGCAAGTGCTCATCTACACTCAAACACTACTATCCTCACTGCCATCAGGAAAGTGTAACAGGATTCAAACAGTAAAGAGAGGACAAGAGATTGAAAAGAATATTAAAAAAACCCTCAAATTCACTGGGCTAAAAACAGAAAACCAAACACTGGCAGAACAAAGTTTCTTTCACAGAAGAGCCTTTTCACTTAGGTTTCTTGTTACTTATTTTGCTTTGAAGATTTAGTCCATTACCTTGAATAACATTTTCTCTCATGTTCCCAAATCATGTGCAGACTTCAGTGCAGAGGTGTCAAAGTGGTCTTCTTTTGTTTTGTTTTGTTTTTTAATCTTAAACTGTTTCTTTTTCTTTCTTTTTCTATCCATTTCGATTCAGGTTTCAACTGAAATGACTGAATCAGTTTGATTATTTAAACAAACATCCCATATCTTCAGATCTCAGGAGATTTCATGAGAAATGACCATTGTTCAAATGCCAAAAAGTATAAATAAAAAATATTTCAAAAGTATAATGCCTTCTCTATGAGAACACAAATAATCTTTGAAATATTATCTAAACATAAAAACAAATTAGGACTCTCATACAGCTGGGAAATATTCTCAGGTAATACTCCACTAAGCTGCTTATTATATGGAAGAACTTTATGAATCCACAAAAATTCTGTAAAATAAATTGAAATGCATATTGTTCTAGAGTCCACACACTAAGAAACCCACATAAGTATGTAGCCAAAACATCTCTAAGTTTTGTATTTACTTTTTACATATCAGAGTTATCCATTCTGTGGCGTTATCACAAAATTAGTTTAGATTTCTTCTAATCTATTCTGTTCTACAGACATGCAGTGACTTCAGGACTGTGAAAGAGTTGCTGAAATTTCTAGCCAGGTCCATTAAAAAAAACAGAAATGGCATCACATTATTAAACATTTCAGAACTACAGATAACAAAATTCTGAGGACTCAATGAAGCTAAGGGAAATCAAATGACCACATTTTTGTTGACACATTTAGTGTTCTGCACAAATCCAATTACTATAACCCACTATGAGCACAGCAGTCACAGAGCTCTGTGAGAAGTTTTGCACTATTTTATCAATGTACAATTTGAGAATTGTTGAATCTTTAGTAGATGTAAAGAGATCAAAGAGTTAACATTTTCCATGTTGATTTTTCTTACTTTAAACACAGTTTCCAGAGAAATGCAAATGCTGACTTGGAAGTTTGTCAACATTTTAGATTAACTGTATTAGCAGCTGCTTAGGGTTCTGCTTAATATCTCAAGGATCCTCAGTCTTTAAATTTACTTAAAAGCTGTTCTTCTACTTGTGACTGTACAGGTCATTATTTCTTACATTATTTCTTAATTTATAATGTGAAAATATCATAAGCTCAAACTCAAAAAAGAAAGTTTGAAGGCCAAACAATCACTGTGAAAATCACATTAATGACGTTTGTGTCAACTAGACCTTTGTAGTCTTGATGGAGGACATCAGCATTTTCTGATAGAGAACAATTGCTGAATTGTTCATCTGCTTCCAGAAGTAAGTAAATATATTGAGAAAATCATAGAGAACCATAAAATCACAGGAGAACATTCACTTCCCACTATATGCAGGACTATTCCTAAAGCAGTGGAGTCCTGTGATGTACTATATTCTAAACCTGAATTTAGAAGCAAAGAGTTGCTACTTCATCTTGCAAGTTTATAGCAAGCAAACACTTTAAATTACCAGTAAAAGTAATGCTACCTTTAAAAATCTGCCTTCTGAAACAACTAATTGGTACTACTGAAGAAAAAAACAATTCCCTTCAGACTCCCTACTAATGCCATAAATACATGCATAACTCTAGTTGTTATATTCTCACATATTACCCCTAATATTATGTTATCATTTTCAACAGAACACCAAGGGGAGGTACAAAGTGCTACATCTCCCAGCATTTTACCTGTAAAAGCTTAGGAAATAGACAAATTCAGAAGCCTGATTGCAGAGAGCTACTATGACCATGTGGCCAGGTACTATCTTAAAAATCCTCCCCATCACTTTCAAAAATCTGAATTAAGAAGTAATTTCATTGTCTAATTATTTGAAATATGATTGCTCTGTGATCTACCCTAAAGAGCTTATCTTAACGACTTCTATATTCCCATAATTCGTCCTTTCTGGGTTGGTTTTTGCTTGTTTGTTTTGGGGTGGGTTTTTGTTGTTGTTGTTTTTTGTTTTTTGTTTTTTTTTGTTTTTTGATTTCTTATAAATTTAGCAAAACTGCATGGCTTGGAAGATTTTTTTATTTTTTTTAATTTGTGGTGGGGACTGGTTTTGGTGGCTTTTTTTTGGATAAATGCATATTTTCAATCAAACTGCAAAAAGCCAAATCCAACAATGAATTTGAGCATCAAATACTCTCAGAACTCAGGAACAAACTGCCCAATGTTTTCTTGTCAGGATAAAATGGTACACAATTATACTGCACACAGAAAAGAGAGCTAATTTTTTTGTCATTAATGGCTTCCCAGAGTTCTGTGCTGGATATCAGCAGAGTAAGTGTTCAAAAATCTTAAGGTATTTGTCACTTTGTAATCAAAAGAGATTTTCTTCCTTATTCAGGTAATGTGAAAACTGAACTATTAACACCTCTAAACCTAATGCCCATTTTCTTTTGTATGTCTCTAATTTGCTAGTCTGGATTGTAGTCATGTGAAAAGAAGATTAAACAAGATGAAAGTATTTGCTAGAAAAAACTGCTGTACTGAATTTCAGGGGAAATTAGCCATGTTTGAATAAAATACTGACATATATCACTGTTTAAATTGCATTCAACTCAAATATGCTATCATCATTTAAAAGAACACCTAGAATATTACAAACAAGTAATAATATTTTTTCCTTTTTCTTGCTATTGTTTTTTAAATGTTTTATACAATCAGTCTCCTGATTATTTGGGACATTTAAACAGGAAAGCTTGCAAATAAATTCTGCAGTATAAACAAGGGTCACAGCAGAAGCTGGTACTGAACATGAAAGGTGCATGTAAGAAACACAGCACGGGAAAATACAACACGCTTCACTGACTGTTATGAACTGAATTTGAACTTTTGTCAGATAACATCATTACACTCTTTCCATCAGGAGAATCTTCAAGTCACATTTTCCAACTTCTTTTTTTCTATTTTATGCATGTCTCTCTCTGTATATACGTCTTGATAAATTATACAGAAGAAAATAACAAAAATCTAAAATTTCAAAAAACCTTTTAGCTTTTCAGTTGTTTTACAGTCCACAACTTGTATTTGATCCTGCAAAAGAACTGAGTCAGAAACATTACTGTCCAAAACTGCTTATTCACACTCCCTTACATATCTGTAAGATGTTAGAGCTACTCACTGCTACAAGTTTCATTGTTCTTACGGGTCACCTCATCTACTCAGTAAACTCATCTTTCAAAGGTGAAGAGAAAACAAACAATCAGCATCTGAGACTTACTTAAAAATAGTAATCACTGACTCAGTGTCTCCAATAGACAGAAATGGTCGTACCATGTCACGCTCTGTTTTTCAGTTCCATATTTCAGACTTGTTATTTGTTTTGCCTATTTAGCCTGAAGATGATTAGGAAAATAAAGCTTTTGGTTTTGTTTTTCTTTTCATGTATTTAGAGAAGCTAGCACAACAGTGAAATCAAAATCCTGAACTCACTGTTCCTTTTGTTTCTAATCTGGGCAATTGGCTGGAGATAAGTTCACAAATGATTTTATTATGCATGGCAAATGTGATGCTGTTTAACAAAATAGAACACTTAAAATAATTTAAATATTCATTAAGTAATATAATGAAAATATTTCAATATACTCTGTAGTATATACTTTTGCACTAGGGAAATCAACATTTAAACATGTACAACTCCTGTAGCATGAACTTTCCTCCAAAGGAAACATAGTGAATGCTGAGACACAAAGATTATGCACTGACTTACTCTGATCTTTGTCAAGTAACCATACAGGTCAGGGATTAACACAGGCTGTATGATTGTTTCCTCTATTCTTGCACACTCAAATCTTCTTAGCACAAAAATAAGATGTACTTAAGGCACAGGCAAAGATACACTATTTGTCAGAGTATAAAGAACTTGACATAGTTTAGATATACACAAGGACAGATTTCAGAAGGATTTTTAAATGTAGCAAACACTTGTTCTGAGAACAGAAAAATACAACCAGCTGTTACCCATTTATACATTAATAGAATGTACTGCAATTGTCAATTTGAATTCACGAGGCAAAGAAAAGACATACGTGCAGCCACTGTAACCAAGTTCACTTAAATCTACAGTGTAGATGGCAATGAATTACACATCTTAAAAAATGAAGACAATTTTTTATCTGAACTCTTTCACTCTGAAAAAAGAACATACTAATTTTACTCCAAGTATGTAGCGAAGTGGCAGAACGAAATTCTTCAACGTCAACTGGACTAAAATCCTTAAGAGTATTATATTACTAGTTTTGTATATATATATACATAAAAATAGTAGTATAAGTATCTTAGCAGATAATTGTCATTATCTTTCCCATAGTGCATGTGTTACTTGAGAAATAAAAACATTTCTCAAAGTTGGAAATCAACAAGAATCATCTTTGAATTAAGGTCTATAAATCAAAATATTTTGTACTTTTGCTTGAAATAATACATATGCTCATCTAATTCATGCACATGCACCTTAAATAAGAATTGATTTTAAAAACCCACTCTCTCTCTTCTGTTAGTGTCTATGCTTAAAATTAAAATATCATTTCTGGAAGCTCAGCTCACTAGAACTGGCAGATGCTCCACGGAAAATTGCCATTAATGATTAATACATAATGAAGAATCAACCTGCTGGGGCACCTGGGAAGAATTTAGTTTTTTCACTGCATTATTATTCCACTTGAGTGAGATAATAGATTATAATTTTAGTGAAAGTGACATATGGAACATTTATGAGTCTTCGCAAAAATCATTTGAAACCCTTTACTTAAAACATTTATCATACTCCTAGTAGGGGAGGGGAAGAACTTTGACTATGAGATTTTGGTGGGCCAATTTTCTTAATAGAAGATTGAAAGACTTTTATCTCAAAGCTGTAAAGTCAGAATTCAGGGGTTTTTTTTTTGCTGCCAGCACATTTGTTTACATGCCTAACAACATAACTACTGTTCAGGAGCTATTCTATTTTTTCACTTTCAGTCTATTATCACATTACCTGTTTAATTATTGGTTTCGGAATCTACATTCAAATCTCCTCCTCAGTAAAGAACGGCACAAATGCAATTCTTATGTAGCCTGAAAACCCTGCAGAAGAAGCAGCCACCACCCAAAGTCAGACAACTGAATGTTGCAGAGAGCAAAAGGGAACTGCCATGCCTGTCCTTGAGAGCTTTGTGTTGGGAGAAACCTAAACTGGACTCTCTGATTATATGTAAGGACTATTAAATATTAGAAGATTCCAGTTTACAAATTCTTCAAACACAGTATTTTCATAGCTACAACATTCCTGTAAAGAGCTTCTAATTTCCTAAATGTTCCAGTTCAGCCACCTTCTCCTCCAGAGAATTAACCCCTTCTATTACTGTCTATATCGCATGTGCCCTCAGGGCAGGTAAACGTACATGTTTCAACTAACTGAGAAAGGCTCTCAGTTCCTGGGCACCTTCCTGCATCTTGAACTTGTCAGTTTTTGAAATGCTTATTCACTTTCTCCTTTGACTAAATGGACAAGACTTCATTCCAACTGCTGTTCTCTGCTCTTACTAACCTGGTTAGCAACAAGTAAGATCAATCCACAAGTGAGTTAAGCAAAAAATAAAACCAGTTTACTCTAAGTCTCTGTATTTTCATCTATGTTGATTTCTGACACAACTACCCACTTTGTGTTTGCTGTCCTTTGTTCATTGCCTGCTTTTAATATGGACAAAAATCACACATCCTTCAAGAGCACGCTCAAAGCAATATTCCAGCATTGCTATTACTCTACCTTGGAAGCCAACACAATCATTCACTGAGGTGTTTATTTTTTGGAAAAGATTTCTCCTTTCAAGGCAAAGAATTCTTTCTATAGAACCACAGAATCACCAAGGTTAGAAAATACCTTCAAGATCATCCAGTCCCACTAAGTGCCTATCACCGATAGTTCTCACTAAACTCTATCCCTCAACAGAATGCCTGCATGTTCCTCGAGCAACTCCAGAATCGATGACTCCACCATCTCCCCGTGCAGTCCGTTCCAGCACCTGACCATGTGTTCAGAGAAGTAGTATTTCCTAACGTCCAACCTGAATCTCCGCCGGCACATGTTGAGGCCATTCCTTCTAGTCTTATCACTAGTTACAAAAAAGAAGAGGCCACCCCCAGCTTTCTTCAACCTCCCTTCAGATAGTTACAGAAAGCAATAAGAAGTCTCCCCTGAGCCTCCCCTTCTCCAGACTGCACAAACCCAGCTGCCTCAGCCACTCCTGATAAGGCCTGTTCTCCAGACCCCTCACCAGTTTCATTGCCCTTCTCTGGACATGCTCCATACATTTATATATATACACGCTGCCTTCCTACCTGATCAGTTCTGAATTCCAGTTCTTGCTCATGTCTCCAGGTATAGCAGCCCAGTTTTTTTTTCCCATGCAATACTTAAATGAGTAGATAAAGCAGCTCCAGAAATATCTGTAGAAACAAAACAAAACCACAAATCTCTAATGAATATCTTAAGAGAATTTTGGTGAGTGCAACAGTCTGTCACCCAAATTCTAGATTTTGGAACAACAAAGGATTGAACATCTTTTCATTATTCATTTTCTACTGCATTTATATGAAGTTCTTCATTTTCACTAAGGCTCAATACTTATTATTTATTACCATATTAATTGCAAATCTAAACAGGAACACTGTCCTATCCCACCATAGCAAATAAAATATGAAAGCAGAAAAAAACCAAATTATTTCACAAAACAAACTACTGCTTCTAAGGACACCTGGAAAGCCATTTGCTTCTAATAAAGTTTCAACTACTTAGATATTTATGAAGTATATAAGCCTTGGTATCATCTAAAGAAGGATATAAAGCCAAATTGCCTTCTCTGACATGACAAAAAGAGGCAGCTTTTAGATACAGTTTGCAGTTTGCTGGAAAAGAGAATGTTGCAACCCATACAGTTCAGTTTCCTACATATACGCTCATCATTACACAATACAACCATCAGGACATGACTATATGTATATTAACATTACAGTTGAGAATAATTGTGCAGTTTTAAAAAGAGAAGAAAAGCAAAATACTACCATCCAAACCCCTAAACTGAACTCCCTGGTTCACGATCTCCCTCCCCCTTACCATAGAGGGAACATAAGGACACATATCTTCAGCTGAGTGACAGCTGTGAACCACTCAGATGGAGATGCTGCATTAAGGGAGCAAAGTGAAACCCCAAACTGCATTCAGAGTTGGGGCCTCAGTATCTTCTGCTTCTGTTTAAAGATTTGATCTTATTGCAGCAAATTACCAGCCGAACGCCTAAATCTGTATCAAAGATCAACAACCCTAGTTCACTGGAGAGAGAGAATATTGTTCAGAATAGCAGTTATTATCCTTTTAATGTTGAAAATAATAATTTCTAAGGGCACAGAACCAGGAATGCCAACTTCTGTAAATCTCTCCCTCATGTTTCCTCTTGCTTCAGAATGAAGTTCAGACCATTTTGGTTGTAGCCATGCAGTTATCTGCATAATGGCTCCAGGTAAAACTAGCCTGACCTACTGCAACCTATTCAGAGTTTTTCCATTTGCAAATTTCTTACTTGTTACTTTGAACAGGTGATTGAGCTGTTCCAAGTTTGGCTGTAGTACAAAAAAGCTTTCAGACATACTAGGATAAAGACTTAAAAGGAAACTGTAAACCACACCTTTAATTCTTTAATTGCTAAACCGTATTTTAAGACTTGAGTATTTATTTATAAGAGGTGCTGCTGTCTATATAATAAATTGTGAAAAATGCAGAGCACTGTAAAGCTCTGAAGGAAAAAAAAAAAAAAAAAGCTTTCCTAATGAAATAACCACGAGACTGAAAGTACAAGTAGGCCATGAAAGCTACATGAATGCACTACATGAGAAAGTGAAATCCAGGCACAGAGGGTTATGTTCCTGACTTGCACATTTCTAATTCTGTATCCATCTGTACCTTAAGGTACAATTGCACATCTGTGGGGTTACATTGCTAGGACAATGAAAGACAGAAAAGCAGGTTAAGTTCTAAAAACCAGATTGACTTACAGGCTTTAAAATGACTGAAGTGTTGAATAAAAAAAAAACCAAAAAACTGTGTGAAGAATACTCTTAATAAAATCAGGTTTGATTAAATATGTATACACACTTCTGAAACTAATTAGAAGGCAAATATGGCAAGAAAATTCAATAGTAACACTTCAATGTAAGTCTAAATAAATGTACTTAATTTAAACCCTTAAAATGTATTTGAATGTGTACATATTTAATGAAAGAGAAAAACTGCTCCCATCAAATCTAATATTTCTCAGTTCTTACACAAAAAAAGTCATAATATGCTGTAAATCTGCATGCAGGCCAGTAATGTCCCAGTCTGAGGCATAATTCCTTCAATTTCACCAAAGCAAAAGTGTCTTTCTGTGATTCATTTAGGCATTGAGAAACTGGGACTTTTTAGTAAATAAATAGTATCATTTAAACTAAAAGCAACTTTCCATATCAAAGAAGAAAAAAAATGGAATCCTAGCCTACCAGACACATATTTGCATATCAAACTGTGGACTCCAGTGTTTTGTGAATACTGATAGAGTTCAAAAACTCTGACTTCATATTCTGAACATCAATATGATCTTTATGTATTCTTTGTGAATTAGTCCAGTCATTTGCTAGGACAGAAATCGACACTTTGAAAAGATCTTGTCACTGAGGGTGGCTATTTACCATGTAGATGCAGATTTTCTATAAATGGGGTCATTAACTAAAGGTGAACCTAATAAAGAATGGATGCTATGTGCTCTTTCTATATAATACCAGGTAAGAATAATCAGCTTAAAAAAACACATACAGCTTGTTGTCATAAAACCTTTTACAAAAGGCGAATTTTGTCCAAAAAGTTCTTTTTCCAAGAATATTTCATTATGGACTTTGTCTTTACTTAAGAAATTTTCTCTTTACTTAAGAAATTCCTTCGCTAAGCTGGTATTCACAGTTCTCTATCATGTTAGCCTTGAAGAAAGAAGTTTTCTAGTTCTGACAATGTGGTGAAATCTGAAACAATCAGACTCAACAACAGCTTCAATGCTTGAAATGTTTAGCCTGAGGGGTAAAGTAGCCAACAAAATTGTCTACCTGCCAGAATACTTGTGAAGCAGGCAGAAATAAGAATACTCAGGTACCAACCAAATCATACTAACAGTAAAGCTGGACAAAGTAAAAAGGTCACCTGCATAAAAAGACGCAAAATTGATCAAAGAAAACGTCATTGATTTCTGAAATTAATACAGCTCACATGACAGAAAATTAAAACAATAATCAGGGTTCTTATTTTTCAGAAGAAGAATGAAATACAGATAAAACATGAACGTGGAGTGCTACACCTACATTTTTTCATTTGAAGCAACTTAACTTTTAGGATTTTTCACATTTCAATTTTATTTTTTATTTAAACGTAAAATAAATAACCCATAATTACCTGGATTTTTTTTCCCCATAAGTAAAAAATGTAGTTAGTTCATTTTTATGAGAAATTGGAAAATCAGTATTATTGCAGTTCTTCAGCATCATTGGTTTGGTCTACTTGATGACAGCATCTGAGACAAACATTTCTCAGTCTACATATCAAATGCTGGTTGATTCACAGCTCATGCTGTGCAATCAGAAAGGTCAACACAACATAGACAATTTTGTTTCCATTTCAAAGATGGTCATTTACAAAGCCAAGAAGGAGCCCACTGATATACTTCATTCAGTTTTGTATCTTCTTGATTCAAACTCCTAGCAGGCTTCAAGACACTCAGTCTTAAGGGGGATCTATCATGTTCCTCATGGGGTCTTCCAATTTGTGTTTAGGAATAAGGCATCCTATCTCTGCTCCAACATTACTGTCTCTTTCTGCACTCCAGAAAAGTTCTTCCAGCTGAACATGGCTAGCTTTTTTGAGGAGTGCACCAGTTTCTTCTCTGAGCAAAAATTCCTTGATTCAAAACCCAGCAATCAGGAAAAGAGAGAAAAGAACTGCTCACTATGTTTTATTAAAAAAAAAATGCCCATTCATACACACACAAGTTAATTATACATATAATCATAAGGAATAAACTCTGCTGCCTTTTACATAGTCCAGAAACTCTCCAGATACCAGATACTAGCTTTTTGAAAATGAAGAGACATTTAGAAATTTTTCACATGCAAATACCTTGTATATTTTGGATAGATGCTTGAGAGTTGATTTGTCCTTTAATATGCCCTACAGTAGCAAAATTCAATAAAGCAACAATCCAGGCACATTTTTCATTCCAGGAAATCTCTGCTGCGGATGCTCTTTCTTTCCTTTCCTGCTTTTTCTATTGATTGCCTCTTCCACAGTTAACTAGAAGCCACATATCTCTTGGTATGATGCTAAAGCCTTGTTTTTGTGTTTTCTTATTTTTAATAGGCTAATTTTCTTTCTCGGAATGATTTTGCAAAATGTACAACATCTAAAAATGCTGGGAACAAACTAAAAATTTGACAGTTTGTAGATTTTCTGTCTGCTTATTAGGCACAGTGAGTTTGATCTAAATGAGTTCTGCGTTCTCCCTTTGTTTGCCTCCCTATAATCTCTCTCACTCACATGAAATTCATATATGAAAAGAAAAAAGCCTAACAAAGGAAAAAATGTTAAATCACTGTTCTGCTTTAGATTCTCAATCCCTTGAGTCATTCCCAACCCATGAGCGCTTCTTTATTCCTTTCATTCCAATTACTATTTAAGCATCAAATGAAATAACTAGCAAAGGAAATAAGTTATGCAACATATAGCATTCCCCTGGAAATATTAAGTAGCTTTTATAATACGATATTTGACAATGCTGAGAAACAGATAGAAGCAATTAACATCAAATTGTTACTTTTCTCTGAAGGAAAATATTTGCTTAATTCAACCATTAAAATGAAAAGAGAAATTTAATTACAGCAGTGTTTTGTAACTGCCTGTCCAGATTAACAAAAAGCACAAATATATCTCTCTGGAGTCCTATTCAATATTAAAGGGAAATGTAGGTAAGTCAGTTGAAGAACATGGTGCATGATGACAACTACTACCTTCTTCACATTCCACACAAGTACTATCACACAAGCGTATTAAGATCTGCAAACTAAGAAGTATGAAGTTTTGTTTTCAATACACACATAATTATTGGAAAATAAGGAAATTAATAGGTCTTTTTTTCCTTTTTTTTTTTTTTTTTTTTTATATTTACACTGCAAATTCAGTATATGCTTGGTCTGCAATAGACCATGTTACAATTTTCAGTGTGCTATTTACAGCTCTGAAGTAAGATAGTATCAAATGGGATTTTAACAAAGACAAGATACACACATCAGGACTATTAACAAAAATCCCCATTCCTTAGACAGAAACATTACAATAGTAAGTATGGCAGTAAGAATAGTATGCCCTTGTCTTTGTGTGCAGTGGACAAGTTAGATTCACCAAACTCTGTTTCTATTGCATGTGTCATCCCTGATCACACACGAAGCACGTGTCTAATATAGGAAAAAAACTGTCACGTTTGCAATGAATGATAAACATGCATATTAACTGGTATTTCTTCACATCCTTCTTTACTGCTGAGCAGGCCAAGTTACATTCAACACAGTCTCAGAAATGCTAAGGGGAATTTGTAATCTACTTACAATTTTAGTCATCTGTGATGAGTCAGTTATATTCTGTTAGTCATATTAGCTAAATAGCTGTTCACAGTCTTTCAAACATGATCTGAAAGATCATGCTAGCTAGAAGAAAATCATACTTCTGCTTTAGGCTGCGGCTCACAGAAAGAATTCTGTAGGGTGGGACTATGTGACATGAAGAGGACTGTCACCGCAAATGCACACTGTTCGTCAGCACAGGAACTACAGCACCTTTTAAAATTAGGAACCCTTCCACTGGAAGAGTGACAGCTAGCTCTCTCTTCTTTGCTTTTGATTTTGTACTGTCATTTATTTGTAATTATAGAAAATAGCTAATTAAACCAGAGAGCTTGTTTGGTGTGATGCTGGCATTTTCTTACACAGTGAATAGCAAAACACAAACTGCTAGAAAAAAACTACAAAGGGAAAAAAGTAAAACAGAAATAGGTTATGAATCTTAAAATTCTTGTGCACCGAGAGAACAAAGAATGAAAGTTGATTTAAAGAAAGGTATTTCTACAGACAATTTAGAACCACCAAATATGCAAAGGTCTCTTTCAAGGAGAGTGTTGGAGCATTCTTCCCAGGGTTTGATAAATCCAACTCTAACTGTATTTGAAAATTTATTTGAAGCAGGCAGCTTATCGCCTACAGATAATACAATACAGGAAAAAACAGGAATGCATTAAAAGAGCTGGTTCAGTTACGACTGCAGCTGCTTCCTGTAAATTCCATCTTTTGAATAATAAAATTATTGGGTAATTAAAAGCAATTGCCACTTCTGTTTTCCTACTGATAAACATTATAAAAACCCTCAGAACCACTGCTTTTTCCTGTTTATAGCAAAGCTCATCATCATCATCATTTAGTAAACTGTTCTGTGTAGGGCATTCTGGATTTGCAATATAGGCTTAAAAAAAGAGTTGTAATTGGACCAGATGATTTCTGGTCAATCCGAAAGACCAAAAAAAAAAAAAAAATCTATACTACTAAGACATGCTATAACAAATATGCTACCTTACTGAGGAAGTTTGCAATACACTGCATAGCATATGTTTTTAGTGCAATCTGTTGTCAAAATATGGTGCCAAATTCTATGGACATTTGAATGTGCTTAACCACAACTACTAAGATGAATTGTATGCTTCTGAGGAGAACTTCCACTTCCAGCAAGACACGTTGTAGTTTAAATATTATAAGATCAATTGCTTAACTTACCTTGTCTGTATCTACTGGACGGTAGCCCTGTAGCCCAGCTGGGACAGCACTGCCAGCACTAGTTACAGACCACAGGCTCTGTGCTGCCCTGGTAGAGCCTCAGGAGTGAGGAACGTCAGGCTTTGTTTGAACTTCTCTCAGCCAGCCTGGAGCTTTCTTTCAGCTTGTTCAGTTGTAAAGGAATTTTTCTAGTATTCACTGGACCATGCCTACCTTGCTTTGTTTCTACTTCTCTTTTTAATTAAAAATGAAGCATAGATGAATGTGAGCACTGTATGACTGCAGGGGTCACTAAAGTGGATATGTAAGACACAGTACAAGGGATTACATGCAAGGGATGAAAAGAAAAGAGGCAGAGGATTACAACAGAGACCAAGGCAAGAGAAGAGCAGCCACTTAAAAAAATACAGATCTGGGCACTGGTTTGAAGAATAAAAACAGATACCTAGCATATGTGAGACACCCTGTATACATTAATATAGAGATGTAACAGAGACTCACAGACTGATGGAGAAAAACCAAGGCCAAAAGAAGAGTTCTAGAAAACATACTGAAATAGTGGATCTCAGAGCAAGAAGCCTGTATGTAATGCATAGCACTTTGTGCTGGAATGGAACACAGCGGACTTTTCACAGGCTAGTAGGAACTGCCTGGCTTACTTGACAGCATACATGCCAGGAACAACGATCAGCTATCACCAGCTTTGTAACTAGACCACTTTGTCAGCCACAGGCTCTGTCACAATCTATGTTATTAATTCTGCGACCTGTACTGTTCTGAAAGTTAATGTAAAATTTATTAGTAGCAGACAAAAATAGAAAACCGTTGGATAAAAGTTTCAATGTGTATGGCACAGGAAAGACTTGCTTTCCCTTTCCATTCCAATTCCTATTTAAAATTATGACCAATATTTTCAGCTATTTATTCTAAAGACTGCATAATTTTTCTCCATAATTTATTTGTCTTCTATCTATCAAAATATAAAAAGTGATACAAAATACAGGATTGAAGTAATCCAGATGGATAGATGTTATGATCACAGTAGGTGTAGTCTGAGTTTGATGACCAACAGATTGATTGAGAGAAATGGAGAGCCAAAAGCAATCTAAAATGCTTGAGATGACATTTAACTGATCACGATAAAGTTAAGAAAATATAGGTATCTGGGGAGATTGACATCTGTTTACGGGATGTGAGCCAGCATGAAAAATCTTTTGCCTTTTCCTCTGGCTACTACATAAATCTCAAGCTTTAATATGCAGTACACACAAGTATTAAAAACAAACAACCAACAAAGAAACCCAGAAAATTTAGAACTTAAAACAACAGATGTGAAATTTTCTCTAAAAGTCTTAAGAATAGTTCCAGATCTAAAGAATACTTTGAATCCTAAAATAAAATGGAGAAATAGGAAAAGCTGCCTCTTGGCAAAATTCAAGGAAATCGTTGCTCTGTTGCATTGTAGTAGGAGCTACTGCCTTTAGTGGGAAGATGACAGAATGCATCACACACAACCCGAAGCTGCTTCTTTGTCAAATCATCAGGTCAGAATCTGAGAACCTGTGCTCTCACCTGTCTCTAAGGTTACTTCTGCTTCATATTTCTAACATCCTTATACAGTGAACTGTACGTTTCCAGGTCAATGCAGAATTTTTGTTTTAAATATAAAAGATACTGTGAATCTCAGTTTCAGTTCAGACAGAGAAAGACTAACACAAGCATGGGACTAACGTTAGAAAATAAGAAGAGCAGTATTGCTGAAGAGTGAAGTATGTACTGCAACAATCACTACTGATGTGACTGATTTTTGTACATTACAAAGAAATGTGCTTACGAAGTAACCCATCTGAAAGCAGCAGCTCTTATCTTCATATACAGCTAATTTATTAAAACAGACCACAAGAAAATGTTGTAAAAGTGAATGCCACAATGTTACAGTTTTTTATACAGCAACATTTAATTTTACTATGTTAATGTGTCATGTTAAACAATAGAAGGAAACAATCAAATACTCATTGTATTCAAAGAGCTCCAAAAGATCAATTATCTTTATATGGGGAAGAAACTACTATTGATTTCAACAGTGTTATTCAAGGTCCATTTAAGCATGAAATGCACAACATTTTATTTTTTTAACAGAAAAAGTAATATACCAATGCAACCCAAAACTTAGCTCTGATCAATGGTATATGGCAAGCAGAGACTGCTGGTTTCTTTAAGATGTGGAAATCTGACCAAAATCAATCTTCTTAACTCAAAGAAATTAAAACATTTCTTTTTTATTACTTTTACAAAGAGACTCTACCAGATGCAAGGTAGAACATACTTATAGCATGTCACCAAGAGAGAACACTGGCCAGACTGCATCTGTGTGAGTCAGTGTACTTCAAAAGGCAAAGGGAAGTCACTTTTAAAGCAGTGTCAACTAAATTCAAACAAACAATACCCCGCAACAAAACAACTTGACCACACAAATCTTTACAAAATGACCAAAATTTCTCCCTTCCATATTTTGGACAATTTAAATGCATGATTCTACATAAAACATTTTTTTTATAGTATTCCAAACTTCTCTGCAGCTTGATAAGAACTTAAAGCAAGACAGAGGAAAGTTATTCATGGTTGAGGCTAAGTCTAGGAAGAAAATCTGACACAAATATAAGATTATCTGCAGCATTTCTCTAGTGTCTACTGACAGCCTGCTTGATTACAGTCCTTTTCTTCAGTCAGAACACAGCTATACTCCCAAACGGTCGTGTGACTTTAATCAATCTACTTTGTCTTCAAGAACACAAAAAAAAAAAATGGGTGCAAAATTGGGCTGTAGATTTTTATTAAGCTCTACTATCCAGAGGAAAAAAAAAAGATATTGAAACTGATAATACTTAACTGACTGTGTAGACCATAGTATCAGAAATAAAACTGCAGAGAGAATCTAAAATTTCTAAAATTGCTTTAGAGATCTTGACAATTACCATAAGAGAAACAATTACCCATTTTGCAAAGAATATTATTCTCTGGGGGAAGACCAATTAGGAGGCATAACTTATAATAGGCTATTTAAAACTTATTACGCTAAATTTAGACACAAAACCAGTTTTAAAGTCAGGCCATTTCCAACGTGTAGGCAAAAACCCATCTCTTAAGCAAGCTCTGTTCAAATGGACAAGTGCACCTTAATTGGTTGTTTCCAAAGTAAGAGCATTGGCATAAGTTCTGTGTCACAGCGATTCTTTCAGTGACATTTCTTAATTTAGATTCTTTATTCAAGCTACTTACAAAGGGCAAAAATGAGACTGACAATCAATGCACATAGTAGAGCCCTTATGCTGAAGTCACAGTAGAGATAAAGACTGATGGCTTCAATTCATAACCACTTAGTAATTTCCTTTCATCTACTTGGTATCTTCTATCATATATCTATTATGCATTTTTAATCGGGTAAGTATTTTAGCCATAGGTTAGAGAGGGACTAGAAGCCAATCAATTTCATGTGTTCTTGTTTTGTCCCATTTACATTTGATTTCTGTGTTCTAAGTGTTTCCTGCTTTGATCACCTATATCCTACAACAGTCTTTTAAAGGTCAGAACAAAAGGCAGAGAACCGGCAGTCCTATGGACACTGGACATTGGTAACTGGGCCATAAAATTTCTGCTGTCTCAAGCAATCCAATAAGTAACTGTACAGCTGAATTGAGTGTCTCATCTTCAGCCCTTATGAGGATACCACCAGGAAAACAGAGCATAGTGCAAATACAAGACTGAATCTGGTCTAGATTGAAACTGCATTCTTGGTGTAACGTCTTACAAATGAATGTTGCCACCAACTCTGCTGAGGACGCAGTATGCAAACCTGAGCATAACAAAACAAAGGCTTCGTGATTCTAGAAAACCATCTTAAAACTTCAGCTAAAATTGCTTTTCTTTAACAAAAACAAAACAAAAGCACCTGTATTTTGCTTCTGTGAAGAAACTTGGTAAGGAAGCAGATAAAATGTTACTGTACCAGATAAATACATTTCTTATTAAAAGATACTGAGTGACAATTCTCACACGGTCTTTGTAGCAAGCTGCCTAACGAACAGTGAGAATCCTTTAATGTTAATGAAAAAAAATCATGTCTAAGTCTTCCTGAGACACGTCTTTCACTATGTGACTATCACTCGTTCAATTGCCACAATTCCCTCAGCTGAAAGAACAGCTGAGCTTGTCAGCAGTCTAGTCACAATGTCAGAGATTAGCTGAACTGCTCCCATTAGAGTTAATGGAGTTACCTGTTAAATCCCTACATGTTGGGTTGTCAAGCTTTTCTTAAGTGATAATATCCTTGCAAGCTTCCAGTTACCAAAGGTTTAAAATGAATGGTCTGTTTTTTTTTTCTCTTTTGTGTTAGATAAAATGAAGTCTTTGTTATTTAAAAAATCTATCTTACATCTACTTCCAATAAAAAGAATTTTCAAGGGTTTAGTGAACATTCTAATGACATCCAAATAGCATAATAATAGATTATATATTTCAGTGACTTGATGGAGAATTTTACTAGAAGAATAAAAGCCATAAGAAAAGGTTCTCTGGATATCTCTATCCCACGTGCACATATGTATCAACACTTACTGACAGGTAGTATGTACAAAAGAAAGCAGCAGACTTCAGATGAATTAGCATGCTGTCTTTCTGATAAGGAAGAACAAGGAGTCTTACAATCTTGTTTTACAGCTACAGAAATTACACTTTCCCTACTAACTTTAAATCTCAACTAGCCATATGTAGCAAGTCCATCTGTTTTTACCAAATTTGACTATGACATCTTTCTATGCATATCATAATTACATATTGATATTGAATGTATTCCTGCTTGCTGAAATGTTTAACTGGAGCTCTGTGGGACAGTCTTTTATGCAAATCAGTGGTTTGAAGAGCTATGAAAATAGTCTTGTTATGATAGTGAGGACAACAGACTTTTCAGAACATCCACAGGTTGTTTTTTTTTTCCTTTTTTTTTTTTTTTCCTCCTGAGTTTCAAGAAAGGAGTTATCAATGCAGTAAACAGGGAAAAGAAAATGAAACTGTGTCTATGGCAACCATATTATCTCCAGTTTGCACATCTATGGCTTTTCAATAGATTCTAGAATTTACTCATTTTTACTCATGTAGGCCAATTAAAACCTTTCTCTGAACTATGCCATTATTTCAGGAACAATGCCCACTTTGGAACTGGATATGTAAATTCTAATCTAAGGAGCAAAAATCTTTTCAGAAGAAAAAAAAAGAAAAAAAACAACCCACCATGTTTGCTGAGCAAATTACTTCCTAGAAAGTTTCTGTGTATGTTGCAATCCGGTGTAAATTCCCATATTGTAAGAAGATCTGAGGAGCGTGATGAAAAGAACACACACAAAAAAAAAATAAAAATAATGAAGCTGTTCACTAAACTGCGGTAACTCGCAGCCTGAGGGAAAAAATGCCCTAGTGTAAGGCTTTGAGGATGAGCCCACAAAGATAAGAAATCAGAAACAACAATAACAAAAAAAAATGCAAGTATTTTGGTGATGAGGGCAGAAACTCTCTTGGGTATTGACTCTTCCCAATTCTATTGCTGAACATCAGATCTTCTAAGTAGTTGTAAGCAATCAGGACATGAATGCACCTCAACCATAATTATCCAAATAGTGGGATCATGCATCTGGATGGTTTTTCACCCCTACACAATCCAGTTGTCTTTATAGAACAAAAGACATGAAATTGCGCCTGTGAAGTACACAGAACTTTATGTATAGTAACATAGTTGAGGTCATGCAAATACAAAGAATTTTTAATACGTTAGATGTACGTTCACAGATCAGTCACGGAGTGTGATGTCACCGATGTGAGTCTGCTGAATCATACATTTCAATTCACTTTACAACATATACATGTACTTACATGTTCCTAAGAAATATTACTTTCATCTATGTTGTCCCTAAAAACTTTTCCTTTAAATATTCTGACCAGTTTATTATTTAATATTTAATTAAGGTAAAAATCAGTATGAATTTAATAGTAGTGCTGATGTCCAGTCAATAGAGGTGGTTTCATTATATAGTGGCTTAGTACTCATTAGCAATGACACACTGTAGTCCAGATAGTAGATGTCAGGAGCTCAATTATTTATTTACTAAGGAGAACTAAACATTACTGACATAGAAATCGTATTTTTGTTTGAGAAGACACAGAACTGTGCGACCATCTACTAATATAAATTTGATCTCTATTTAGAATAAAGAATAGTTTATCTGGTTTTAGGCATCAAAGTGCTACTGGTGTTAGCTAAAATAAAAGTGTGATCTCATCTGGAATCAGATGTTGCCATCTGGAATGGATGTTTTTTTTTTAATATCCAGATTTACTACAGTTGATAACATAAAGCTGTAGCATCATGGCAACATACAACACATACAAGGTAAGTTTAAGTATTAAAAAGCTTAGTTGTTTTGGAGATCATATTTCCTCATGCCTATCACAAGAGCCTTCTAACAGTGGTATTTAGGATTATGAAAATAAGAATTTGATATAAGAAATCAAACATACTTAAAAGGAGTGTTTGCTGGTTACTATGGGAATGCAAAAATGCATTATTTTCATACAGTAATTCAATGGCATAAGGCTGCCAACCTGCCACTCTCAACTTGTTCTCAAAGGAACTTCCTAGAGACCTTTACTGGCTTTTTTATTTCCACGATGTGAGCTCTGCACAAGCCAGTTGAGCATAGCTACAGCCTGATCTAGATCTACCCTTACAGAAATACGAAAGCTTTTCTTTTCTAAGTAATCATTTATTGAAACTACAAGAAGAAAGAGTAGGAATTGGTGATCTTATTAACTTTTAGAGCACTTCCTCCTGCTTTGTGCCTTTTCTATCCCTTTAGAAACATGACACAACTCTTCAGTGTTTTAAAACAAATCCTGTTTCTTGGCCCCTAAACCATATAGAGAATTAAATCTTTATTATTAAGTCTTCTCAGACTTCTCAATGCTTAATAAAAAATAATGACAGTTAAAACTGTTTTAATACTCACATTTCAATCCCTTGCCTGTCTCTTCCCTCTCATGGGTACCATTTAAAAATGTGTTTCTTTTCCTAGGCTTCCTTTTACACTCTTTAATGAGCGACAGACTAGTCTCTTAACTGTCCTCCACATAAATGGATTGTTTCACATGAAGAGAGATCCCCAGGTATGTGTTAGAAAAGCTGTAAGCAGTTGCGTGAGATGGGATGAGAGTAGAAACGTAATTCACCTGCTCTTAACAGCAAAAGCACCAACTCTGCAGCATTTATTTTGACTCCCAATGAAAAGACCCTTTTAGCTTGTCGCATCTTTTATTCAGGGACTCATTTTCTGTTAAGCATTAAAAGTCAGTAGAGTGTGAGGATTTGTTCTAAGGCTTACTGAGATGTTACTCACACAAAGAAGGTGCAGATCATTTCTGCTGAGTAAAGCCACAGGGGATGTTTGAAATTCCAATACATCTTACCCCACCCAGCACACACAGACCATCATTACTTCATTACCATCATCACCATTCATTAATTCCCTCCATCCTACTTTGCTATATATTTTTATGCACCTTTTCTTCATTATACTCTAACTTAAAAAAAAAACAAACAAACACAAACAACAGCATTAAAAGCAAGCGAAGTATTTATGTTCACATTACTATTCAACAGACAAAAATGACCAGTGGTGAAGTACGTTTTTGAGATGACCAAATATTATTTTGACTTCACTATCAGATCAGGCCTCTCAAATGTTTGTCCCATACATACATATATATATAAAATGTCTCAAATATATCCTACTTTAGGAACCCTTTATCAATGACAACACTGTTGGTGCCTGTACAGGTAATGACCTCATGTAATTGCAATGCAATGAGCACAGTACAATCAGTATTCTTTCTCATAGTCAGAGAAATTGCAAGTTTACATGCTTATGGATAGAACTGCATTACATGAGGGGAAAAACGATAATCTTCCCTCTTTGGGGCATTTAAACCAACAAATCAATCCTCTGTAAGAGATCACGTCAACTCTCATTGACTCACTATTTGGCAAACTCAAATGCAAAAATTCTGAGGTCTCTTTATTCTATAGTATCAATTCTATTTAGGGTGAACAAATAATACAATGCGATTTTGAAAAAAACCCCACATCTTCAAAGTTGTAAGACTGAACTATAACATATAATAGTTGTAGTGTTACAAAATATGCCTGCTTAATTATCAATGAATCTTTCAGATGTAATAATTTGCCTTTCCAAAGCAGTATACTAGGTATAAACAAACAAAGACACACACAAAAAAGAGCAATTTGCTGAAGTAATGGCTGAAGTCCAGACTTATACTAGCAAAACATAGTGTAATGTTCCCTTGGCAATGGGACAACAGAAGGTATTTCCCAGTTATTCAATAATCCTTAGATGTCTAAAAGTGCTAACCCAAATTTACATAGCAACATTGAACAGTGTTCTGTTCTACAGAAACACTATCTGCTGTTTGGAAAGAGTGCAGCCTATAGGGCACCTCCATGAAGCTAGGAAGTGAATGACTTATGGAGCTCAACTAATCTACAATAATGTTTTCAGTACTGGCTGCCACCTACAGCTTCAGGCTCTGTGAACTCTTGCTGCCTTAAGACTCCCATCAAAGAGGCTGTCCGGGTTGCGAAGGTAATTCTACAGTAGATGATAGTAATCTAAGCACTAGAGACAAACACAGCTTTCTTTTCTTTGTTTCTTATCACGTATTCCTGTGGCTCTTCATTCAAAATATTGCCTACTGCAAATTTATTTCCTGAGCATCCATCCAGGATACAACATTAGACACCTAACTTAGGGTTGGGAACTTCATGCAGGGATCTAAGCTCCTGAAGCATTTGTGTACCTGGGCATTCATGTCAGGAAGTTCCATGGAAACAGTCATGTGCTGCAAACTTATCTGAAATATAGATCCTATTGAAAAAATCAAAGAGGATGATTCATTCCTTGTGCACACTCATGACAAAACGTCAGTGTTCCTTAATGTATTATATTAGAAAGAATTTCAGTCCGATGCGTATATATTAACAGATAGATGAGCTTAAAAACAACCTCGAAAAATAATCACAAGTTTTATTTTTCTTGTGTTGTCTGATCACTAAAAAGGATCTTTAAAAATTTATCTTGTATTACGGAGATGAAGAAAACATGCCTTCAGTGATATTTGATTGCTTCTTGGTAGGTAATTATTTGTTCAAACACAATAACACAAGTTTACTTTTCAATCTTTTGCTGCCACCTGTTGGCAAAGAGTGTACAATGAAAAGAAGCCATTTGTTGGCATGAAATAACAATAGTAGCTAAAATGAAATGCTTGATTACATTACATGAAATGCATAATTATTTGTGATTACAGTTGGATAATTGAGGCTTCTGTATTCTTCATCAGCTACAACCTTACAAAAAGGGTGAAAGCTGGAACTTAACAATCCCCAAATTCCCAAATCACAGAATACTTGAAGAGATTTTCTCAGAAACAGGGAAGAAAAAAAATCCAAAACAAACAAATCCAAATCAAATAAGTAAAGAGAAGGGTCATGCTTTCAAAGACTGAAGATACAGACAGTATTCTTATTTTTTCTATTCAAGCTTCATGCCCACCCTGAATTTGTTCCAATGGGAGACTGCTCCTATACCCATATGTTTTTGTAAGCCTGGACAATAGACTTTACAGCACAAAATGTAGCTAATCTCCAGCTAGGCAGCCTAGCAGGTGGGTTATTTATTAATTATACTGATCTTTTCATAAATACAGCTTTTTCCATCTTTCCTTCCAATAATTCTGAATCTGATCTAGATGAACAAGTACCAAAGATAAAGGCTTACAAAAAACTAAGAGTTAGTCAAGACTGTAGAATAGCTCAAAAGAGAATTTAAGTGGTGATGAAAAGATTAATGCCATGTAGCAGGTATGACTTGTACTAATGACAAATAGATGGCATAGGCCACACAACACTCAACTGATCCCCAGTTTCAAGCAGTAACAAGACAGAAAATGAAGCAAAAGTACCTTCTGATCCTATCTGAGCCAAAAATACAAACATTTGTGTTTGGCTTTGATAGACAAACTTTAGACTGAGCCCAAATTGATGATTGACCTACGAAATCAGTCCTTTGTTAATATTTTGTTTGATTATTAGTAAAAAAGATTATTGTAAGTTATTTAAATGTGACTGCACTTATCCAAATGACAACTTGCAAAAGTATTAGGAATCAAAGTAAATGGCTTGCAAATGCTGGCATTCCAGGTTTAGACATTTTCTAAGGCACAAGTTGGATGGATACATTAAAGATAAATTGAAAGAGACAAAGGAGCGGGTCAATTCGTTCAATTAGAATAATCTGCTTAGTAAGTTTTTACAGTAACCTCAAGTAAAAGTTGTACTGAGGTCATGTTTTTGCACAGGCAGCAAGTCTTTCTGTCCTTTAAATACCATCTGTTAAACTCTGAATAACACAAAAGCAAGAACTCCATTGTCAGCAAAGAACTATATATTTTGGTTTACTTTTTATTAACTTCAAAAGAAGAAATTCCTCCAAGAGAATAAAAACATAAGAGGAAGCTCTCCAGGTAGAAATCCCAGTTGATACTAGTGCTGAATAAATACCCAGCATATCCAAGTTGGCACAAATTCCAGGAAAAAACAAGTTTCCAATATTCCAGGCTTGCAAAAATTTTCCACACAACATACTCATCTATACCTCATTTGGCTAACCATCAACAATTAATACAAACTACTTTGCCCAATGTCAGCTAATAACTTAACTACACAGCTAATGCATCACCACAATATCACTGCATTTAACCTAAAATTTAAGACAAGCGCTCTGAAACAGTAGGAATTCTGTCATGGGTATGCCCTTCTTCATGAGAAATTTACTATCAAAGGAAAATGTTAAATAATTGTTTATGGTTTAGAGGTGTCTTCCCACTTGCAAAAATTCAATGAGATGTGTGTATCACACATATTAAAACCCTGTGGACATAACAATATTTAGTTTTTAATAATCTTTTGAAGACAAGAAGGAAACTAGTAAATATTTTTATCAGTCTTTCTGGCAGATTTTTTTTGTGTTGAATGCTAGAAACTGACACACTGAAGCTATCTGCAGGCCAAGTCACCAATAAAATCTACGATGCATTTTCAATTTCAAAAATTATGTTTACCAGATTCTCTTCTAATGATCAAGAGGAAACAGCCAAGCGTGAATACTTCAAAAGAGTAGCAAACAAGAAATTGTCAAAAGACTTTCTGTTATAAACCATATAATAAGCTGTACCTTTAAAATCCAAGTCCCACCTTTCTTTGTCAAATGCACAATGAGAAGAAATCATGTCAGTCTGTTATGTAATTTTAGTTGTCTTTCCCTTTCCTGTTCTTATATTTCATCTTGAACACTTACAAGGAGATTACTATTCCTTTAATTGACACCAGATGGCACTGAAAAAGATGAACCAGAACAAATAGTAAGGCCTCAATTCATTCTGCTTTGAAGCCAGTCTGAAAGCCTAACACAACAGCATTTCAGAACTATGAAACCATGAAACACCATATTCAAATTTATTATGTACACAACAGCTGCAAACAATTTTGATAATGCAAGATGGAGGAATAAAATCAAACCTACATTTCTAGAAATTTAGCCTTACCTTCATTAATATACTGTAAGAATAAACAAATAAAACTATTTTTGTTATTATCTACATTATTTTTATCACAGCAAGGTTCTATGAAAGGCCAGCATAGATCAAAAAAGTAGCTAACTGCTAGCAAATTAAAAATATAGAACATAAACTGCGCTGAAGTTAGAGTTTACTTTAGAATAGTTAAAGGCAGTTTTCAGACTGGAAACTGTATAAGTGCTTACAGGATCTATAGGAATAATTATCTGTGACATCTTTAAGACTTTGACCAAAGAATTTTTGTCATCTATTCTTGCCTTAAAATTACAAACTATGGAAAGCATTCAAAAATACTTTGTATTGCTGATGCAATATAATAGCGTTTTTCTGACTGTATTATTCCTCTAATTCTTTCTGGTGCATTGCAAAGCGCCTGCTGCTGCAGGTCTGAAAGATAATATGAACTGAACGGCACAGCTGAGCAACTAAGCAACTTGCAGGAGTGGCTCTAAATGGTAACAATTTATTTCTTCAAGATCACACAGAGGTATCACTATTATCCCTCATATTGGCACAGGTAAGCCTTTACTAATGTTTTCATTAAAATGTTGATGTATCATCTGTTACTGGACCTTTTTTTTCTCTCCCTGCATAGACACAAAGCCTAGTTTAATCCTTAATACATTCAGGAATCTGCTTTAAAAAAGGAATTGCATTACTGTTCACACAGAATGCCCAGCTTGTGAAATACAATTAAAATAAGACTATTACCAATGACTATACATCAGTAATAATTTAAAAGTATGCATCTTAACAACCTCGTCATGTCTCATGAATTCAGTAGCTGCTCTCTCAAGGCAATTTTGATATATTCAGCAGAATCTAATTCTCTTCCTGTGAAACAGGCAGTTCACATTTTTTATTTAACCATTCTACTACATAGACAATATAATTGTAAGAAAAACAGGACTGAATACACAAAAATGCATTCTGCTTCAGGTTTAAAAAGTAAATACGCCCACTAGGAGGCATTATCCTCTCTATATCTGCATTACTTTACTACTCCACAAATAATCAGAATTAGTAGCACAAGGATATATCATTTGAACTAACTTTGCCTATTACATCCCATAGATCACTGCAGGCATGATTGACCAAGTCATTTCAGAAATGTAAGAAATATTCCTTCCTTGGTATATGAGTTTTAAGAGGCCAAAATTGCCTACAAGATGTATTTACGACACACATTCTTGTGATTGCCTAAAGTATGTTTTAAACATTAGTCAAAGATGATTAACAGATTTTATGAGCTGTATGCAAATTTGTTTAGCCACGAACTAAGTGACTGAAAACAATTTGCAAATAGAAATATTTTCCAGCTGGTGGTAAACAGGATGGAATTAACCCCCAATAAAACTGCAAGAATAACGAAAAGAGAAAGAAGTGTTATTTCACCTAACCTCAAAATATTTAATTGTAATTAGGACCAGCTAAAATAACAACCACAGAGAAAAGATAACAATAAAACATTCCACTGGCTAAACGATGAAGTGTGCGAGCAACATCACTAAACTTCGTCTCCATTAGGTCCATTAATACCATATCAGTCTACCATTGCTTACATTCCACCAGAAAATAAAAAACTGAAGAATCACTGAGACATCTTCAAAGCACTGTGATCATACAAAAATGCTAGGGAAGAAAGGAGAACAGATGAGTTTAACTTGTAAATAGAGACAGGAAAGAAAATAAAACAGTAATTCTGTACACACGTTTCCTCATTGTAAGAAAATCTATGTCAGATGCTTGCATTCTTAACATGATATTTTTTCTTAAAGGTTAAGATATTTCCATAATCAGACATACATCCTGGAAGCAATTAAAACAGAAAAAAAAAGGTGTGATAACATTACAATATTATTAGCACTTCTCCTTTAAATGAGAAAAAATTCTAACTCTTTCTGTTCTACATCTGGTACCAATAGACTACAAGTACTTCAAATATGAGGCCACTGACATTCTCTGGAATCTTCAGACTGCAATCTTCACAACTACCAAAAGAATGTGATTAACACTTCAGAATTTTATTTTTCTTCTGGCAAGAACTTGATGTAACCTAATTTTCCCATCAGAAACTGTGAAAGATAACAAACTACACTCTAAGGTATATGCAACAATTCAAATACAATCCATTACAATTCTTCTTGCCTTTTTGTAGCTCACTTATCTAATGAAATTGAGCATAATGGGTATCTAATCATGATGTAAAATACTGAAAACATCAAATAAAAGACAGATTAACTTTCTGATAAATAACATTAAATAGAGCACAACATATGACAGAACATGAATCCATTCTTTTAACTCTAATTTCAGCCAGAATATTCTGGTATAATCATACCAGTTATTTCACCTGATAGGAAAATAAAACATCAAGGTTTATACAAAACTCAAATTCACAGGATTTACAAACTTCCATAAACTTATGTGCTTCAGCAATCTGATAGAATGTTTAGGATAAACATCTTTCATAGTATCTTTATAACACAGAAAGAAAGAAAGGAAGGAAGGAAGGAAGGAAGGAAGGAAGGAAGGGAGGGAGGGAGGGAGGGAGGGAGGGAGGGAGGGAGGAACACAATAATGCCTTCTGAGTGAGAGCTGTCTTTCTACAAAGCCTTTCAATATTCTTCCCTGAGCTCATATTCAGGGGATTGAAATTCCAATGTAACATTCAAAAAAGAATAATGCCACTTATTAACTAGTAACATTTCCTTTTCAAAAACAAGATACTTTTAAGATTGTCAGGCAGG
This sequence comes from Centrocercus urophasianus, assembly GCF_019232065.1. Classification (NCBI taxonomy): domain Eukaryota; kingdom Metazoa; phylum Chordata; class Aves; order Galliformes; family Phasianidae; genus Centrocercus; species Centrocercus urophasianus. The sequence continues at coordinate 6,130,666 of NW_024884800.1, read as the reverse complement.
TTGAAAAGTTGTGGGATGTCCAAAGAAGTATGCATATATTTCACTAATACATAAATAAAATGAGGAACAAAGTGTATTTATTTATTCTCTTATCAGTAGGGTAATAATCATATAACGGCCTATGTTAGAAGGGACCTCAAGGGTCATCAAGTTCCAACTCCTGCCAGAGGCAGGCTTGCCAACTGCTAGATTGATCAAGTATTATGTCAGGTTGCCCAGGGCCCCATCCAACTTGGCCTTGAACACCTTCAGGGACAAGGCATACACAACCCTGGCTTAGGTAATAATCATGCACATAAAGTTTTGTATACTTTGCATACTTTATGCATGCACATAAAGTATTGTAGTGGAAGAGAACTAACGTGTTACTTCTTTCATCCCTTAAAAGCACTCGTCATTAGTAACTACAACAGGAGATGGTCAGAGTGGCTAGCAGGAGAAATGCATCCATTTTCTCTGTCCATCTCCTACTATGGACGACAGTCACATTCCTTCCTCTTTGCTGCAATGTAGAATTTACTTAATTTATTCCAGCACAACAGGTAAAACAAGTGCAAAGTCATTTTGAATCTGGAGAAGGGTCCCTTGTCTGGAAGAATCAACCTTACTGTGAACAACAATCTTGTCTGAAACTGTAGTATTTATAACATAAAAAAGTCACATTGTTATCACACATTTAATGAAGGGTGCTTGACTGATCAGCAGCAGGTAATAAAATATTTAATAAAATATAGCCATTTTTAGTGCCTACTTGAAAGCAACTGTTCTGAATTCTTGTTAAAAAAAAAAAAACAAACATGCCAGCTGTAAATCTATTTGGAGACCTCCCTCCCATAGTAAATTTTCATGCAAGGTGTGTGTGGCAGATGGTAATCAGAGGGCCTTGTAACAAGTCAACTAATCAGTCTGCTAGTTTCTTACATCTCCAAACAATACAGGTGGCATTCTAAAATCTGCTCTGACAGCCTTTTCCCCCTGTCAACAAAGCTACTTGTGAATGCTTCTCACCCAGTACTGTACTTGTGAACGAATCTTTTGAACTGGAAAAATAAACTGGTTTATTGGTCAGTTAGTGGGAAAGGTTGGAGTTTCTTTGCAGTGACAAAAGCTGGAACAACACATTGCGCCGAAAACATTTATTTCCATGAACAGAAATAAGTAGTGAGTTACTATATGCAACTGGTGAATAGTTAAACAGTAAGTGCAGCCCTCTCACCTCTTGGATCATTTTGCTTATGGAACAGTGTATTTGAATATAGAGGTAAATCAAAATGTCTAAAGTGACACTTAGCCTGCTCCCAACAAATGTCAACAGCTGCTAGAAAATAGGACTGATCTCCTTAATTTGATTTCTTTAACCACAGAATCACTAAATTGTAGGGGCTGGAAGGGACCTCTAGAGATTATTAATTCCAATAACCCTACCAAAGCAGGCTCCCTAGATCAGGTTGCACAGGTAGGCGTCCAGGTGGAATGTCTCCAGAAGAGGAAAATCCACAACCTCTCTGGACAGCCTGTTCCAATGCCCCTCCGTCACCCCTCACTGTAAAGAAGCTCTGATGTTCATTCATGTGGAACTTCCTATGCTCCAGTTTGTGGCCATTTCCCCTTGTCCCATCGCCACACACCACTGAAAAAAGCCTGGCCTCCTCCCTTTGTCTCCCGCACCTTAGATATGATCAGATCCCTTCTCAGTCTTCTTTTCTCAAGGCTGAACAGATCTAGGTCACTAAGGCTCTCCTCATAAGAGAGGTGCTCCAGGTTCTTTATCATTTCTGTGGCCCTCTGCAGGATTCTTTCCAGGAGATCCCTGTCTTTTTTGTACTGGGGAACCCAGAAGTGAACACAATACTCCAGGTAAGGCCTCACCAGGGCAGAGCTACAGCAGAACAGGTAGAAGCCATGGAACCAAAATCACATATAATAGTATAATAAAGTACGATGGTGCAAAAAAGGGTTCATTTAATTCCAGATCTGTGATAGTCACATACGGAGCAAAATCCTCTTTCAAACTGAAAAAAAAACCAACAAAACCCACCAGTTATTGCTTGAAAATCAGTTCTTCAGTGACAAATCTTTCTTTAAACAGGTAGTATTTACATATCTTGAAACTAGCCACACTATGAACATGCCTTCCCTACAGGTATTAAATGCAAGATGAAAGCACCCTGCTACGTTATACCAGGCACAGCAGAACTACATTGTACCTCAGGAGACAAAAGATTCCACTAATGAAATTTGATAAGATATGCACCGTAAATAGCCTGTTGACCTATACAGCAATAAAGCCATGCATTAGTGATGACTCTGAACAGCAAATACACATTTCTGATTTCTGAAGCACAGGACAGTTAATGAGAAATTTAGGAATTTCTCATACATCACCTCCCAGTTTCTTTACAGAGCCATATCAAGGAAAATAAATGTCCAGAATACTCCTCTTCCTTATTACTGCTTTATCAAACCCCAATTAAGATAATTTCTGCACCAGTTCAACAGAAGTTGAGACAATGATACTGGTTATAGATGCACATGGTAGAACTGATAACAAAACAGAGTAAATCTTACTGCCAGAAGATATTCTGGCATCTACAAAAGATGCCCGTAAATCCTGTGTAGATTACTGCAGTTTCTCCGTTTCTGTAAACAAAAAAATAATCCTTTTTTCAGATGTTTAATGTTCTTACAAAACGTTGCAATGCTTTTTCATACTGAAATATGTGATTTGCATACTTAACATTAATTTTACAACACACATTGATCTACTCAATTCTGGACTTCTATTAAAAATGAAAAGCAACAACGGCACAGGACTAAAGAACATTCTGAGAAATAGAACTTGTCTTACTAATTCTGTGTAAATTTGATAGAACTGCCCTAAAATCACTGCCATGGCTACATAATCAAGCAATTATGTAGAAATAGGCCACCATGCTTACACAAGACTTGCTAAGAACTTATTTTCAGCTTGCACGTAGCAGCACACTGAGTTTGACCTTGCCTTTTTTTTTTTTTTTTTCCTTTTTTTCTCTTCTTTTGAGGTATCAGTAGAAAGAAGAAGTAAATGGAGACTTTGCCCTTTTAAATTCATGGCACTTTCACTTAGCACGTTACACAGAAAATTAGTAGCTGTGACTTACACCCTGTTACTGGGTGAGACGTGCTTATATCCATTTTCCTTTCAGCTAAGAGCTTGGAATCTTATTTTACTCAGTTAATGCTTTCTTTATGGCAGCATGCATGTCTGAAAGCAAACAGGTGAACCCTTTTGAGTAATCAGATGGCAGATAAAAGATAAAGAGAAGTGATGGCATTGACAAGCTCAGGACTAAGTAGGACAGATACCAGATATGTGTGGGTTGTTTTTTTAAGTCATAGTTTGTACTGTGCTACAGTGAAGACTGTAAGTCTCATTCTATTATTTTAAAATATGCAAAGAGTGCAAAATAAATAGAGAGAGCAGGCAGTCACTGATTGCCAGATAGCACTTTCCTGGATTTTGAGATTACCAGGATGTGCCTGTACTGCCTGATAGGAAACTGCAGGCAGAAAGAAGCGAGAAGAATGACAGTCTACAAACAGTAGGATTAAAGTGCTCTGTGCTGTTAGCACTATAAAATATTTGAATAATCCTTCCAATGTTGTAATGGAGAAAGAAGTAATTAGATTTCTTAGAAAATCAGTGTCTCTGGAAATTATATCACTTTCCAAAACCTATTAAAGACAACAGACACAGGTTTATGGGAGGATGGAATGCTGGGAAAGGTTTTTTGTTTTTATTTTTGTTTTAATTTTCTCTAAATACAATTTGCCTAAAAAAAAAAATAAAATTCATTTTATCTGTTTGCTGATTGCAAATATAACCCTAAACTTCTTTCACTCACTACCGAGATCAAGTACTTAAATATGTTCTCCCATGGTATAAAATTCAACATTTTCTCCTTGTTTCACCAATTCCAAAATAAACTATTTCCTTAGGAATAGGTAAGATTTTAAATGCTATGTGTTTGATAGCAAGTGAAATTCGCCAATAAATTCACTTGAATTATTAATACTCAAAAGGGGAGAAGATGCTATTCTGTTTCCGCCATACCAAGCACATTATATGGTGTTTATATAAAATATGCAGGCAAACTGACTTCAGACATAATATATGTGCATATCAGATATACATGCTAAACTGTAACAAGTAACTTTTTGATAAAATTCAATGCTTCCACTTAGTACTTAATAATCAATATTTTACCAATGAGTAAAAATGTTCTACAAGTGTTTGCATGTATGACAGAAAAGAACTGATACTGAAAAAGGAAGCCAGTTCTTACAGTTCATCAATGTACAAAATACACTGAAAACACAGGCTTGAACCAGGTTATTTCTAAAATGGGTTGCATGCATGTGCTGCACCATGCCTTCCATTGCCCAGTTCCCTGGTCTCATGGCAGTGGCCTGCCAGGCAGACTCTGCACTTTATTTTCTGACCTGATCACTGTGATACAAACACCTGCTCACAGTGCAGGACAGGCACCAGTTCCACCCAGCACAGAATACAATACTGCAGAGTACATCCCACAGGTTATATATAACACCAGAAATTACTACAGAAAATAAATTCCCTTTCTGCTGTTCAGCACCACTGCGCATGCTGTCTTTATGCAGAATTGCGCCGAACAAAAACAAATGTAGAAAACATATCCTCACATATAGACAAAACAAAACCTGGGGAAAAAATGACTACAATTTCCTCTAAAATAAACAAGCACTCCTATTGTTTTATTTTTGCTTCGCACTTTCTTTTTAGATTTCCAGTGTCATGATCTACAGTGTCATGACCACAAAAAGAATCAAATATACAAATAAAGGAGAAGTTCCTTAAATAAAATTTTATCTTAGATTTCTAAAGTATAGTCGAGAAAGCGTTTGTTTTCAAATATCAAAAATTAACCAGGAAGCAAGCCTGTCACTCTGATGTATTTCAGAGTCACCAGAATAACAAAGATTAAGATGCTATTGCAAAAGGAAGAGACGACAGAGGACAGAAGGGATCAGATGATAAAATGGATCTGTCAGATAAATCACAGCATGAAAAAAGAGTAAGAAGATAGTCAAAATATCTAACATTTAACAAGTTATCTTGCTATGGCAAAATTAGCAGAAGCATAAAGAGCAAAAAGTAACAGATCATAAAAAGCTTCAAATTTTTTTTATTTTACTAAATTTTTCAGCAATTATAAAGAGTATGCATTTAAAGGCAGTGGAGTATAGTATAGTTCCTGCAGGAAAATGAAGAAGAAAATATTTTGAATACACTTTTTAGTTTTTTTTCCCAAAAAAGACAGCTAAAGATTTTCTTCAAGCAGAACTGAGGCTTAGGTGCAGCAGCATACACTCACTTAGAGAACAGAACAGCATTTTGGAAAAGAAGTTAAATCAACTTCAAGGGTGTCCTGCCACAATGAAAAAAAAGAAAAAAACCTTTAGATCAATACAGTACTTTTTCCTTGCTTAAATGACTACTTTTACACGGTGATCTGCTTCAGAAGTCTTTAAGTAAGCTTAACAGCCACAAAATTAGAATAGAAATATGACTGTGATTTTAGATTTACATTCTTACAAATATTTTGTCAATGAAAACTTTTCACCCACCAGAGTATGAGATGACTACTGGAAAGGTTCCTTTTCATTATATGCACACTACCTATTTAAAGTGTATTCAGTAGCACCAGCACCTAATTTCCTTAGGGCTGACTTTGATGGGCCCTTTGAACTGGGAAAACTTTTGCTGTAACATAAGGGAAGAGACTGAAAATTAAGCAGCATAGAACCAAGTTTCAAGATTATGGAAACTAACTGATAATAATGAAATCCATGCTCACAGTCATACGTATCTAATACTAAATCAAGTAGCTCTTAAACTTCTCACTACTTATTTTTACAGTAAAATAAATTACCATTGTTCTACTGCACTGAAAGTCTAGATGTAATAAAAAAATGTGCTAATTAACCCATTTATCACAAATACCAAACAGGCAAGTGTTTTTTGTAATTATCAAGACAATTTAATTTTTGCTTTAGTATGCAGGCTTGTTTACCCAACTAAATTGGAGATCATCAAAATTACTTACAATACACTGTCTACCAAAGCATGACAGAATTAGTCTGCTACAACCAATTAATTGAACTTAATAAAGCTTTTAAAATATTTTTGTTTATTACTATTCATTTGAGGTTAATGATGTAGCTCTTCTTGGCTAGCAGGAATAATTTTTTTTATTTTTTATTTTTTTAAGAAAATTAGATTTTCAGTGTGTTAAGATAGCCTAGTAACTCTTCCTAATGGATAAATAATAAATTATTCTTCAAAACCAATACTTAAAACATTTTTTGTGCTCTCTTGTAAAAACCTTCTGGCTACATACAGTGGTGAATATACAAAGTCAACTTATATGCTGGATCACATATTATTAACAATGATTGATGATTTACTTCTCACCAAATATGTTCTAATTAATATTTGTAAGTAAATCTGTTGTCTTTTTTAAGAGAGAGCAATCTGACCATCATTCTGTGAACATACTTCTATGAAGTTTCAAGCCATAGTACTTCATTGCAGCTGATTAGCCATAGTAAAAGATAGCAGATAAGTTAATTGCTTTAAAAACAATGTCAATGCAATTAACATTCAGATATTCAAATGAAGTCACATCATGTTCATCCAGATGAATTAGTACTTATAAGTTTTAATGAAATTGCTCCTCTCCTTTCCACTATCTTATTGTAAACAAAATATACTAATTACTTCTTAGAAAACTTTTTTTTTTTTTTTTTTTTTTAATTTTCCACCAGTGGTCAGATAATAAAACCCCATTTTCTATATCTTAATATGTACATGTATATATATACACACACGTACATACACACACACATACACATTCCTACTTGCTAAAGAACCTGTATTTTATTTTTGGAATGACTAAGATAGTTGCAAACATTAAAGAACTAAGCCTGAACCTTTTTGGTAAACAGCAAGCATCACATTTCAGAAACAGAGCTGTTATTATCTTCACATCTCAAGCTCTGTTTAAAAAAAAAAAAAAATCTCAAGGGATACAAGGACAAAAATGGCTTCAATGACAACTTCTTCAACTGCTGGCCAACAGGACCTGCTGACTGAGCGTTTCAGCGATGTTCAGCTCCATGCTATCCAAGGAGCAAGACTTCAGGCAGTCACCGAAATGATATTTTCATTTGACATCACTGTTTATATAGATTAAGATTTGCTAGTTCCACGTAACTTTTCCAAAGTTTCATGAATGTATTCCTCTATGTCAGGAACAGAAGCTGTGAGCAAAAAAGATAGCAATTATCTCCTCAACATTACCAGGCACATTAAAGAAGTTATTCATGACCTAACTGACACTTTGTGCAGAAAAGTGCATGTGTCACCAATTCTATTGTTCAGGTCTGGGAAATGGTGGGAGAGCAGCTCATAAAGAAGAATAGTTTGAGTTTTTCATTGTTTTAAACTGGAAAGCAAAGTTTTTCATGAAAGTTGGGCTGATGAAGAATTTGTAGCTGCTGTTTGGATGTGGCTGTTAGGCACATACATCCACCTTGTGTCACTAGCAGCACACTCTCTGTGAGGCAATGTTAACAAATGGGTTACTGGCATACTAGCTTCATAATGAATCTGTCCCGTGTTCCTCTACAGTTATTCAGGAGAAGATTAAGCACCTACAATAAAAATTTAAAATGCAGACTTCCACAGTTATGATGAAGATGATATCACCTACGTTTTGACCAGTCGACCTTGACCAGACCACCTTTATGGCTTCCTCTGTAATCCAAGTACATGATCAAAACATCTAAAGGCATACAATTGGTCCTTAACATTGAAAATCAAACTGCTTATTCATATCACAAGGATTGCTTTCCTTGACACCATGTGTCTCTTGGGTTTGGGGGGGGGGGAAATTGGCCTTTCCTCCTTGGTATGCTCAAAAAGTCTGCATCTACAGAGAAATCCTAAACATCCTGACTGCAACGCTCAGGTCAAAAAATATAAATCAATCTTATTCTTTAAAATGTCAAAAAAGAAGTCTGACTCTAGAGCTTTCAATATTTAACATAAGTAATCCTGACAATTTCAGTGATCATTCTTCAACAAAGAATCCTGAGTACAAGTTACCAATTTTTTGCAGAGTTTAAGTCTGTGCACAAGTGAGTTAGTGGCCTGCATACAGCATAATGAGAAATAATTTGAATAAGCTGTTTCTTTCATTAAAGTGATGGTATCAGTGAATATACTAGAGATACAAGCAAATGCTTATATTCTCAATCAATAATATGCTTTTATTTTATTGCCGTTCATTAGATATAAACAAACACCTGAGATATTACAAAGTAAGAAATTATTCAGGCTTAAACCCAAAACAACTTCAATTACCTCTTTATTTTGGGTGTTTGAAGTACTTAGTTATTCTTTCAGATTCTATTAAGATGTTATTGCTTCTTTATTGTCAGTAAAACAGTATGCTTTCAAGTCTTTATAATAAGATGCCAAAGGGACATCTGTATGTAGAACAAGTTGTTTGGTGTTTCCCTGAGAGATCTGCCACTTCTGCAGAGTTCAACAAAATTCATACATCTGTATATAGAAATGTATGTGCCAGTATATGCAAAGCACTGTATTGTATTCATATTTCATGTTTATAAATATTCATTTGGGAAATTTCCATGCAAATGCCATTAGCAGTGGTCTGTCTTCTGCAAATAAGCTTTTAAAGTACAAATTATATTTGGAAGGTTATTACAGCTTCTGAAAGCAAAGACATCTCAAGGATTCTTTACTTCTTGGAGGTAAAACCACATTTAAGCAGCTAATTATACTGCTTAAAAACTTGCTACTTTAAATGTGGAGTTTACGTCTTTTGAAAGTGAAAAAAAGGTACTAAAACTCTACATTTAACCAAATTAGGAGATAATACCAAAAAGGACAGATGATACAAGTTTGACAGATGTAGGAGCTGGCAGATGTGCAGTGGCCATCTGGAATTTCTAGCAGTTGAAGCAATGAGCGATTTTGTTTCTCTGGGCATGCGGTAGCAGAAGGATTCCCTTCTGTAAAGATACTCAACTCCAGGTGAAGTACACTGTTCTGAACTGTTAGTACTTTCAGTTCCTAGTTCATAGCACAAAACTGAAGCATAAACGACTCTAGTGAGTTTTCCTTGATGCTGATCATTACATTAGAAAAAGCTTTAATCATTGTTTGTTTGCACCATGTCAGACTTCATCACTTTGACCTGGCTTTATTTAGAAGTTCAATGTTCTAGGAAGCATTTCAACAGAAACCTGAAGCAATTATTTTCCTACTCCAATTTTTTTCCCTGCTAGTCCATTGCTTCTTTATTCAAAATGATTCAGGACAATGCCATGACTGCATCCAACCCCAAATGATTTATGCAATACTTTGGGGTATTTCTGTTCAGTGAAGCATCTCCAAGGAATTAGAAGGAATTTCATATTTGCATCAGTGAGAAATGCTATTAGGTACTGTAGGGAATAATAATGAAAAAAAAAAAAAAGGCCCATGAATGAAAAAAAAGACCAAAAAGAGAAAACCAGGCTCTCATTGGGTGATACCAATGTGGCAGTCACCAAGCTTTAATCCAACAATTTTTGGACCAGTAATATGTTGTGGCTACCTCATTCTTCCCACACATGCAGAAATCGCAGAATCAAAAAATAGCAGATGCAGAGATGCATCTTTACATGTTACATTCTTCTAGGATAGCTTTTGTTACTGATATTTCTATTCGTATCATTAGCAAACCATTTCTAATATCACCATTAACATTTAACTCCCAAAATTTTTCCAAAATTCAACAATTTAAATCAACAGCGGCTTACTTTATTATCAGTGTTACAAGAAAAAAGCAAAACATCTACTGTGTCACTATTGTTTTGATTTGGAATTTGGAAACAAAAGTATTGTGGTTCTTTCGTTTAATTATTTAGTTGAATAATTGTCATTAATATAGCACTGTAATACAGTGTCTGATTATCTACACATATGTTCCCATAAAGAAATAATCTGTGCTAACACACAGCAAACATTATGAATTATGAACATCTGTCCACATATACGCTAAAAAAAGTGATGCAGAATGATCACTGCATACACTGCCAGTGGAAGAAAAAAAAAGTATAACAGGTTAGGAAGGCAGCACGACATACTGCTGTGTTTCAGTGGTAATCCTTTTTGCTAGAATTGATTTTGAATACTTAAAAATGCTTAAATGGCTGTGGCAGTTCTGCCTGCCTTCTACTCCTGACTTTGTTACCTAAATAGATACGTATTTACAGGAAAAAGGGATGCTAGTATATTTGTAACATCCAAAAATAAACATAAATTCAAATCATATACATAAAATAAATGCCAATGGTAAAGCACAAAATATTTTTGCTTAGCTTTGCTTTCCAACTTTGGAAAAATTCACCTCATTAATCAAAATGATTCACTCTAAAAATCCCTATTTCTAAGCAAAATTTACAGAGTTACATTTATATGAACACTTCTCTGTTTAACTATGAAATTAACCAGCTTCACACCTGTCTCAAGCAAACTGCCCCAAGGGTGGCCACATTGTTCACGAGCTAGCATGCTCCCTTGCAGCCATTTCTTTCTTTAGCATCCACATCTTCGTCTCCTCAGTCTCAGATATCTGACCATCAAACCAGCAGCTATCCTATGACTGATCCATAGGAGCTGTTACTTGCTATTTCAAACTAGTTAAATATTAGTTCTGAGAAACTGATTTTTCCTCCGGCTGAAGGCAGACACAGTAAATAGAAAAGTCCATAACTCATTTACTGAGGAAAAGTAGCATTGCAAAGCTTGCATTTAAATTGTTAAACTGCATTTATATTGATAATCTCTTTTCTGCTTCAAACAAGACAGCACTGCCTCATCTATACTGCCTACTACGGTCTTGTCAATTAAGAGAAAAGGGCTAGCTTTTTTAGGTTGGCTTTGCGTAACAACTGCACCCGCACTGTTACAGGGCTTTTCTCTATTTAGACCAGTTGGAAACCTCTAAAGCATTATTTCGACTCAGCTCCATAGAGGTGGGGTTTTCCCATTTCCCCTTGAGGGCTTAAGGTTAAGACTATAGTAACAGCTGCCTGACCACAGCTTTCCTCATTCTGTGCTCAAGCAAATTCTTTGAGATTACTTTTATGGGCAGAGGCACACTCATGCCAAATAGCATTCTGACAGTGGGCAGGCTAGCCAGCCAGCCTCAAGCAATGTCTTCACTTCTCCAGTCTTGCAATGAAATCATCCAACAGAACCCTTATGCAAAATACTGTCCCTATGTTTCTGAGGATTTTTTTGGTAGCTTAGAATCTAGACCTCAACTTGGAAGAAAACTTTTGGAAAAGAAATGCATAAACAGTATCTTGCAGCAATAAGGGTCAAGATTAAAAAAGTTAATAATTATGCAACGCATCTTTTTCACCTAAAATCTGGGATAGGTTGTAATGTTCTTTACATAGTTTCATAGCTTCTTATGATTCAAAGTCTCAGACACTATATTACATCTATAAAAGCACATAGCATAAAATTGCTTTATAAGGTCAAACACTGATTTGTGCCCTAACACGTCATAAAACTGTTATTGTACATACCAAATGGCTATTTTTCAAATCTGGTAAGAATGATAAAACATACAAGTTGTATTTTAGCCCTGCTCTCGATATGGCTTTGATGCTTTCTGTAAGCAGTACTTCACTAAGGTAATAAGAATGGATCATTCCCAGAATAAACATAAAAGCATGCTGCTGCCATGAAAGAAAAGCCCCAGATAAGAAACAGCCCACTATTAAGGCTTTGGATAGCTAACCTCAAAAGTAAGGGAATATCTGCACTGCAAATTTTTATTCTGGAGTAGTCTATGAAAATCCATAGATCCTTCACAAAAACTAAGAAATTTACAGCTACACACAGCATCGCTGTGTGAAACAAAAACAGGTGGGCATAAATTATGTGGCTGACACTACAACAGAGATGCAGTACGTAAGTACCATGAAAGTCTCAATCCCATGATCAGTAAGGTTATGAATACCAAAATCTGATCCAGAAAAACCTCTGCTTGTTCACCAACAGCTCATACTGCGCCTGAGTGGTCTGAAAACTCTAAAGGTTTCTTTCATTAAGATGAGCTTTGAGATAGTTTGGATGGAATTCTCTGATTTGTTCAATTGTTTGTGACTTAAATATGATCTACCATAAAATGTGGATACTTTCAGAAGATAGTTTCCAATAGCATTTAGCAATCTAAAAAACTAGATTTCCCTTGATGTCAAAAATGAAATAATTCAGCAATTTTTTTTAATTTCCAAACTATTACTGTTTGTAATGAAAACAAAATTTAAAAAGCCCAGCTGTACAACAAAGAGAAGAAAAGTTTCAGATTGCTTGTCTTATAAAGAGTAATCTATTCTAAAGAAATAAGAGTTAAGCAACAACTTTAATAGTGTATTGTCACCTCTAGCATATTTAAACCATTGTGACTTTAGTTTTGTGGAAATGGTCATTGTGGCAAACTGGTGTATAAGAGATCCACCACTCTAATGAGCTGTAAACATAACCACAGAGAGTAAGTTTATTGTAGCTAATAACATTTTAAATGATACAATTAAAGTAAAAATGCAAGGAGAAACAACTGGGATGTACATATTCCATCACAAATTGTTTTGTTGGATAGGCAGAACTAAGGAACCATCCATCATTATTTTTGGTTTAGGAATTTTAAAGAAAAATATGTTTACTTAAGAAGTCAATCATGTTTTGCTTACCAAAGAAATCATTAGTCATAACACCTAGAAATATATATATTGTTAATACTACGATGACATTCAATTAATACGTTACTTACAAAATTACAGAAACTCACTAGTCTGTTGTATATTTGAGACTACTAATGACTATGCACCTGTATGAAATTAAGCACTTCCTGAAACTGTGGCTATTAAAAAAAGCCTAACAGGCCTTTTTCTCTTTGCTTTGGAGCAATTCTGTAAAGTCTTGATCTAAATTTCCCAAAGAGGTAGAAATACAGCAATGAAATGAGGCAATATACTCACAGTGGGAGAAATGCTGATCTGGTAAGAGTTCTATGTACAAGCTCTGGACTAGGATATTTCTTCAGCAAAGGGTTTTGACATAAAGAACTAAACGTCTGGAGGGATACAGAATTCCAATGTTCATGCTTAGGGCAAGGTCTGAAAGCCTACACCCAGACAATAATCACTCAGAACTTTATGAGATCAAAGAGTTACAAGTTAACTAACTTCAAAAATGCAGTTTCATTCAATTTGACCATGGATGTGCAGCTTGTTTTTCACATCTCAAAAGCCATTCACAGACAGTTATAATTGTCAAGAACAGAAAAATACTTTTAAATATCTTGAGATTCCCAAATTCTGCTTTGTTCTATTTTTTTTCATTCTTTTAATTGTTTGAAAACAAGATATTTTTATTAATTTATTCACTAAGACATCTATGTGCAAACTACTTTGAAACAATTGACAGAATGCTGAATAAAGCAGATGGCATTGCAGCTATTAAGAAAGTTGCAAAGTTATTAATACAAAGTTTAATTCCACCAGTAATTTCAAGGCTGTAGTCCTCTCTATCAACTTTACTAAGCTGTTATGTTATGGCAATTCTTCCAGTACTAACAACTATATACTGTCAGCCTGTGGCCTGTAAACAGTTCATGCTTAATTAATTCCTTGCTATTTTTGTTTCCCTGAAGAGCAACTCTAAAGAATCTCTCTGTGAGACATAAGTATTGTAATTCAAAAGCTCACACAAAATTTTTGCGGATCAATTGCGTGGAATAAAGAAAAGTTATCTTAAACATCACTCTGTAGCATGAAAAATTAGCTTTCTAAAGCTTTAATGTAATAAGTGAAGGTTTTTCTAAAGGAAAAAAGCAACCCTTGATATCCAACATATCCAGAAAACGTTTGCAGCGCGTAACCAATGAACAGTCCCATTATGTACATTATATCTCATATATATATGTATTTGCAACACTGATTACACAAAATTAGTATTACACCCTTCCAAATGTTATTTTAGGGTAGCATGCAGAAATGGTATCCATTCTTCCCAAATCTGCAGTCCAGAAAAAGACAAAAGCTGGTAGCTTAGACAACTGCAGACAGCCAGAGAAATTAGAGTGATTAACATACCCTTATTCTTGCTGCCCTCACAGCTCAAGGCAAGGACAAAACCCACCCCTTTGGCTGGCCTTTATCTTGATGTTATTGGAGGCTATTATCACAATTGAATTGTGGAATGCTGAAGGCATCCACAACTTCACCACCTACCTACAAAATACAGCCAACGTTTGGACTGATAGGCAGTAATATCATTATGTTACTTCCCTCTGTGTGCTGGGGTGAGCCAGACCTCCAATGGCATTACTAACGTTCTCACAATTTGAAAAACAAAACAACCTTTATTTTAATTCATGCTCAATGAGTGTATTTTCTCTTGTGATAGCAGCAGATCTCAAGAAAGACTAGAAAAGTTCATGGCAGAAAAATCAATGTCAAGACACTACAAACAGAAAATGTACAAAGCTCAGGAACATCATGTTGAAAATTACTGCAGACTGAAAGAAAATGTGAAGAAAGATTTACATTTACATTTTGTCCTCCTTCCTTCTCTCTCATTTGCAGAGTAACCACAAGAGATAGGATGCTAGCTAGACTAGTTTTAGTTTCAGCCTTTAAAACTCTTCTTGTGCTCTAGAATTTCATTTGTGCAAATCAAAAGGCAAATAAAATACTTGGATCAAGAGTGGTCAGACTCCCAACTCTAGCTGCCAACACAATCAAGTCAGCAGTGATTTCCTGCTCAAACAAGCTACAGACTGGAAGATTCTTAAGGGTATCATAAAGCAGAGAACCAGAGATTGCAAGAGACCCTGGAAATGACCTAGTTCAACCTACAACACAGAGATGGGCTAAAATCATAATCTAGCTTTTACATATGTCTCGCTCCAATTTATAGGACATAGTGCAACTTATTTTTGTAGTCACAATATTAGAAACAATCCACGATTTCATAGTTAACACAAGGCGTTTTTTAAAACAAGTATGAATTCACAGATACAATGCACTTTTTATATGAATATAAAATATACATTATCAGATACATGAGGTTAGTCTCAGATTTATGCTGCATTTTCTTTCTTTTAGTTGTTGCTACCCCCTGTTAGGTGGCTACATGACTCCTGGCTGGCCTACTGTAGCTTTTGCACTGTGTGCACCGGTTTCTGCAATGGTATTGCCAGCTTGGGTGCTTGCTGCCTAGACCACTTTCAAACTGCAGATGGGAAGAAAGGTCAAAGGAAACAAAGAAACACAGAGCTCAAGCAGGCCCCAAGCCTACGCAACCCTGACCTTGAACATAGTAATCTTTTTGGAAAAAAGACCTGCCCTTCTTAGGACCTGCTCCAGCACCAAAATGTTCTTTCTGTATTGAGGTGCCCAAAACTGAACACTGTATTCAAGGTGAGGCCTCACCAGTGCTCAGTACAGGGGCAGGATTACTTCTCTAGTCCTGCTGATCACATCATTCCTGGTACAAGCCAGGATGCCACTGGCCTTCTTGTCCACCTGGGCTCACTGCTGGCTCCTATTCAGCTGTCCATCAGTACATTTCACTCATACAGTTTACTGTGGCCCATCAATCCAGCCTATCCAGGTCCCTCTGTAGTGCCTTTCTCCCGTCCAGCTGATCAACACTACCTCCCAACTTGGTGTCTTACTGAGGGTTCACTCAATCCCCTCGTCAAGACAGTTAATAAAGATGTTAAATAGAAGCAGCCCCAGCATTATTTATGAGGTTCAAGTTAAACACAAATCCATGAATGTACAATATATTATCAAGATAGCATTTGAAATTTTTTACGAATATGTGCAGGTTGAAGGTTAATTATGTTGTACGTACCGAGCTTCTCAGAGTAATAAGCGATCACCCTTTGAACATACTATGTGAAGTTATCATCAGCTTTCAGATTTTAAGGCATAATATTATTAGTAGATCTGTTAATGTAAGAAGAACACCAGGACTAATTATACAAAAAATATTAATTGCTGTGAAAAAAAGTTACTAAATTCAGCAGTAGTTCTTTTTCACACTCCCAGCACATCCAGGAGTGGGCATCTCTTGAGAAGCAATTAGCTCTGTCAGGGTAGCTGAATTCAAACAAAGATGTTGTTTCTTTCATATTAAGAAACAATTAATAAAGAAATTACAGCAAGTTGTCACAGAATACCCAATTATTGTAATGACAAACCATTTCTCCCAAAGCTCAGAGGAAGGCCTTCATAGCATTAAGGTGGCAGAAGACTTTTCTGTTCCCTAAGGTAAAAAGGAAGCCAAATGGCAGTGCTGCTACAGATTGTCTTCAATGAAATTTTGAGCACAACAATACAACAATAATACTAAATGTACTTCTGACACCCATTTTTCCACAGCAGATGAAAACCAGTTAGAACCAAAGCTTTACATTTTACTTGGCATTTAGTGAAGTATTAATGGTAATGACTAGGATGATGACAAAATTTCTTGCACAATGTGACACTACCAAGCTACGCATCGTAATCATAAAATACCAACAGTGTTTCTTGGCAATGAATAGTGTCTCACCTCAGCAAACTTCCTGAAGTACTTTTAATATTTTAAATATATATATAGTAAGACAATTTGGAAGCTCAAATACGACAAGATTCTTTTCATCTGCCTAGATATTTCTTGTATACTAATTACTGTGATACTCAGCTGTCATATACAAATTGTTTCTGGTACTGTTGCCAAGCCCTTATTAAAATCACAATAATTAAAGCTATTAAAATTCCAAGAAAGCAGTTAAGAAATTTCTTAACAAATAAGAACTATTCAATGGAAGCAATTGCCTGAATAGCAATCATTGTGCAAACTAATGCTAGAGTGCAAAATTGTTTATAATACTTAACTGAGAGTTTCTTGGTACCAGACCTCTGTGCAACTTTAACTATGAAACTTAATCACAAGATAGCAGTCTTCAACATTACACAGAAATGAAAGCATCTTGGTTTCTTGCTCTTTTCAAGGCCACACCGCTTCTGATTAAAAACAATTTTTAAAAAAGAAGTGGATGGCTTTTATTTACGCAGAATTCAGGTCAAATAGGTATAACTAAATCACATGAGAGTGAGAGAACGAAACTCTGCAATGCTGCCACAGCCAAAGGCATTACATTTTAGCATGATACCATATTTTCCACTTTTACAGTAAAAAAAAAAAAAAAATCATCTTCCTTCCTGAAGTTCTGAGGTCCACACCGTTACTCTTCTTTCTGTTCGCCATTCAGAACCAGGTTAAAAGAACCAGGTTAAAATCTCCAATTTAGCAAGCGTTGCTGGGTCTCCAGCTTATTGAATGTTCCATGTGGACATTCTTGATCAGACACCATTCCTGTTAAATATTTCATCATATTTGGCTATTTTGGCTATTTCAGCAATCTTTATTATTCTAAAAAAAAAAAAAAAAAAAAAAAAAAAAAAAAAAAGCCTTCTCAATGCTTAATTAAATTGTACGTAGTCAGTTCACACACAAACACTATCTCCCTGTGGCTGGTGAGGCATGCAAGGAATCAACGCATTATTACACATACCAAATCAATAAACAGCAGTAGCTAGGATTCTAGAAATCTCAACAGTAGACACTAAAATGTAAGTCTGTAAATGGCGGAGAGGAGTAAATAGCAGGGTCAGTAGTATTACATCAACAGCTATCACTGCTTTTATTAGATGTCTGCATACACATACTAACACAAATTCATTTGTAAGACCAAATTTAAAGTTTTTTTCTTTATGAAAAAAAATGATTTTAAAAGTTCTGTAAAGAGAACTGCAGTGTTACCTTATTAGAGCATTGTACTTTTATGTTAATTATCCATTTCCATACATTTGCATTACTGCAAACTGACAGTAAGGATCAGGTGAAGAGTTTTCCTAATTGGAGAGGCAACGATCAAAGCCATGCATTACTTAATAGGTAGACCAGGACACCAACTATTAACTGTCAGACAAATTGGGAACCTTCCAATAACCTGATTTTTACATAAAATGGCAGCTTATTCAAGACTAGAACTGAGAAACAACGGCAGTACTGAATTTCTAAAATATTTTAGAAAATAGTTTTGACGTGGAACTTCAAATATGTGCAAATTTGAATAATTTAAAAAATATATATTATGTAATATTATATAATTAAATAATATTATAATTAAATAATATAATAATATTATATAATTAAAGAAAAAGGATCAACTTTAAAGGAAGTTCAACTAATTCAAGTAAATATTCTTTAGAGTAGCAAAATAAGCAACAGAGCACAAGTTAAAGAGGTTGTAGGTTAAAAAAACCAACAAATGTAATTCCTGCCACATTATATAGAAATGCACTTACGGTTTCATACTGACTTCAATGTCCGCTTGAGACTAAACCTAACAGCACTTCCACTCTTCACTGGAATTTAACTATACTTTTTACTTCTATAACTTCCCCTTGATATGATGTTTCTTTCCAGAATGATATGAACAACATTTTAGAAATCTTCAACAATACACACCAGTGTCAGTGACAAGAATTCATTTCTTTTCTTCAAAATTTAGCCACAGTTAAACAATATTGATTTTAAAAATACATACATGTAAGGGAGAGAAAGACCTACAATATGACAGTTCCACTGGATTCACAAATAGCTACATAATAAACACATTTCAACTGCAGAAGTGATTGTTCCCGCAAAGAAAGCTTTTACAATAAAAGCTTTGTTTCTACTAATGTAATTGTGACTATCTTCAGGGAATCAAATTAAATATGTAGTTAGAAAAGTTTAAATATTTATGCAAAATTTCTCCCTTATCTCTGGTAGAATCTCAAAATGAAAACGATATTG
Source organism: Centrocercus urophasianus (assembly GCF_019232065.1). NCBI lineage: Eukaryota > Metazoa > Chordata > Aves > Galliformes > Phasianidae > Centrocercus > Centrocercus urophasianus. The sequence goes on along the minus strand of NW_024884800.1, from coordinate 6,111,636 downwards.
GTAATGCCATGAATATTCATACATTGCTCAGCAGGTAAAATTAACGGAAATTAAACAATTCATAACGCTAGTAATATTCGTATGGAATCCACTTTTCCACAGATCATTCTTACATGGAATAAGCTGTGTCATCATGAACTCCTGAAAATATTTCTATTGTGCTGTCACATGTCAGTGCCTGCTTAGAACCTGGGGAAACCTTGATTATTTAGTTGAAAGGAGCTCCAAATATAGTCATTCAGTTGTAGCCTTTCATAAACAGAAGTGACAACCATGAAGAAATTATTCTATCTCTTGTATGCAGCAAATCAGACTTTCTTGTTAGGGCATACATCCTTTAAGATTACAGTTAGCACAGGCAAAATGATTATCTAACTCAGTGCAAGAAAGAAAATAGATCTTCTGGACTTGATATTAAAAACAGAGAAGTGTTAAGCCAGAAATAAAGCACCATGGAAACTAACTTTTATGAAACTGAAAGCAATGCTACAGTACTTCCCTTCAGAATTACTTATCAAATTTTTCACAAGCTCTGCATTTTAATCACTTTTCAGAATATCTGAATTTGTTATACACTTAAGTACTGTTGATTGTTTCAATCAAAAAACATATCCTTGAAACTGATGGGCACTGAATGCAGCTTGAATCTTGGTTAGACATCAATAAAATGACATGCCAGGCAGAATTCACATGAACTCTTTTTTTGCTTGTACCAGCCACTGTGCTAAACAAGTCATGTCTCTGCTGGAGAACAAGTAGTATAGAGAACCACCAAAAAGAAACACACAAACTACACTTGTTCTAAAAGTACATTAAAACTGTTTGAGGAGAACCACCAGTTTCTGAGCACTTGCCAATTAATCTTTTGTAGGTCTTACTAAGGGCTCGTACAACAACAAACAATATACTTCCTTCTGCATGCCCCCTGATTTTTAGCACATGTCCAAATACTATCCATGCAAGCCAACTCCAAAAGCTAATCAGTCTAGAGAAGCCACTCTCTGTGCCCAACAGCCCTAGGAAACAAATACGAATATTAATCTAGAATTCACCAGGAGTTCTACAGCTGCAAAAACTCATGAAAAATCTTCTTTTTTTTTTTTTTTTTTTTTTTTTTTTTTAATTTTTGAAGGAATCAAAATCCTGGGAATGATGATACACTGAAAAAGAGTTTTCAAAGTAGAATAAATATTTCAGTGAAGTCAATTGTAATAGTTGGTCTTCACTCCCAGTTTCCTAAGAAACTTCTTGAGAAGTTTCTTCCTGACTTGTATGTTAATCATTTCAAATTACAATGGTAAGTTACTAGGCAAGGGTAGGATGCTGTTGTATTCACAGACATTTCCAAGTCTACACCTCATTATGAGCATAAATCTGAGCCTACAACATGAATCTACATCCTCTTAAAGAGAATTTGCATTCTCCAAGCAAAGATATCAGTGCCAAGTTATATAATGCTGGTAATTTGGAAAGTCATCTCATCTAAGAACAGCAGGTGGTTTCATATGATGTTGGTTCACATTTTATACAAAACTTCAAGAAATGCCCATTTCCAAGCAACAAGAAGTTGAATGCACAGAAGGAAACACACCAAGAGTTGTATTAGCTGTTGCACTTGCTTATGCCTAGAGACACCGAACAGCAGTAATTCTTAACTGCTTTAGAAAATACCAAATGGTGCTGTACTGGAGATTCTAATTTTTCTTACCAGGTTGCTAGGTTAAATAACAAATGTGAAGTAATGGTATCAGTTGGTCCTTAAAGATACAGTACATGTTTTTTTCCACCAATGAACACTTTTTGCAATAAACTGCAGGGATCCTATATTTGGTACCTGAAAATACCATTTATGCCAAGTTCTCTGTATAATTATCTTTTGGCAGTCATGAGTACCTCATGCTCTAGACAACTGATTTGTTTACTATTGAACTTTATACAATAAAACAGTTTGGGAATGGCAGATAGTGCAATTTTGCTAATTGAAGTGCACAAGTTTAGTAAGGTTTGCCATACATCTGCATCTTGGATTTCCTGAAAAAAACTTCCTCAGCAACTACTCCCATGGATTGCAACTTCCACCAGCAAGGAACTCAAGAAATTTTAATACAAGTGCACAAAGCATGATAAATGGATTAGTATTTAAATCAGTACTGTTACTTTTATTAACTCTGTTATTGGCCAAAAACACAGCATAAACCTTCAAGAACTGTCAAGCATGAGTTAAATTAGCAGTGCTAATGAGGGTTCAGTGGTTACTGTCATAAGCATTTTAACTCTGCTTCTTAAAGGTCTTCTCAGAGAGGACAGTTAACAGGAAGGTTACTAAAAGAGCAATGCCACTTACATTCTGTACTGTTGTTAGTGCTTCTACCACACAGCCTGACAGCAAATCGAGTAATAGACTAAGGTTAAGGAGAAGGGATAACACAAACAGATGGATACATAATCATAGGAATTACAGTCCTTTCAGTAGCTCATTTTGTGCAAGAGAAACGTGGCTTTGGGCTGTGATGATTTCAGTCCATGTCCATACTTAGTGCATTATAAAACATGTAGGAATATACTGTATTAAATCCTTCACTAAAGCATAAAACACAAGCCTCCTAGAAAGCTAATTCTGCCACTCAATGCTTAAAATAGAAAACAAGCCATGAAAAACAATTTAAATAAAAGAAGAACCACAATTAAACCTAAATAGAAAAGCAATCAGTAGAGGCTGAGCTTGGAGATACAGCTGCAAACATTCAATATTGTGTTCAGCAGTGCTAAAGCCAGGAGCAAAATAAAAATAAATAAATAAATTCAATTAACAACTACCTTATCAACAGGCCATCTACTTTAATGTACACTGCAGACTAACTGTTGGACGTTCCAAACAGACACTGCTCAGTTGTACATTCTATACTTAATCTATAACAACCAGAAAACCAGTTCAAGTGTCCTCTATAAAAATTCAGAGGTACCTAAAAACTTCACAAATACTAATCTGAGCAATAAGACAGGTTCCAAAGTGGCTCTTCAGAATCAAACATGAGATATAAACACTCAAGGCTCTGTAAAAACATTTAGCATTGAATACCAAACTCCCAATCTATAAAATTCCAAGCACTGTGCCTAAAGCTTGGTTGCTTGAGTTATTAGCAACATAAATATCATGTAAATTAATAAACAATCAATCTGAAAGGTGGAAGATAGCATCTATGGGCCTACAGCAAGTACTCAACCATGTAACTGTTTCATCAGACAGTTAATCAATGGAGTTTCTACTGTCCCTTTTTTTTTTTTTTCCCCTACAAGCTTTAAGTACTGCAAAGGTCCATACTCAAAACCAACCATGAAAATCCTTAAGAAAGAGACAAACATAATGAGATCGGCAAATTTGGATTAGAGGGTGGGGTTGCTGGTGACTTAAAACATGCTGATTGCATAACATTCGGAAGGACAAATAAGGAATCATGTTGATAACAGATATAAATGGTTTTGAAACCCTTAACAAAGAAATGCTAGTGCTGTATTTCTTCGTAACATTAAAATGACACCCCAGCGGACTTAGAAAATGTAAAAAAACAAAGTACAACAACTTGAAACATGAAATTATATTATACTGTACATAAAGTCCATCAGAAGAAGAGATTTAAACCAAGAGCTTATTAAGACAAAGTGGTAGTCAGACAAATTATTCTTAATGGTATTGAATAAACTTTTAATAACCTCTTAAATGCATGTTTTGAGACACAATACAATTACTTCCTGGCATTAGAAAGAGACTTACCTGATGTATAGATAATCAATAGCTGCCTATTTCTCAAAGGCAGACACAAAGCTACAGCTGATTTGGACTTTTTTTTCCCCTCTCTTATGTACTACAATACATATTCTAGCTGAATGTACTGAAAAGGAAAAGGTATTTCTCTAAAACATAAGATGAATGCTTTTTATAAAAGACAACAAAGTAGAAAAGTGATTTTGTTAAGTAACATATTTATACTAACTTACACATCTTCCCTTTACAAAATATGCTAAGTTCAGCCAGATCATTCTAGTTCCAATTCTGTCATATTTTACTATGATTTATTTTATTTTTATTTTCCCAGTAAGCATTTGTTTGAATTCACTAAACAGGCAACATAAATGAATATAGTTATGAGTTGAAAAGTCCGATTTATTCTCATTAATCCTCATTTGAATGATACAGGCTCTGCCTTAAGCTGTGCATTCAATGCTTGTTATGGTTTTGTTACACTTTGCACATGGAGGTGTGCAGACATTTGAAGACTAGCAGCACCTGTGCTTGCATTTAATCTGGAGTTCAAACTCAGATTTTGTTTCAACTGAAGTATAAATAAGAGCACAGCTTCAAAATGAAATACAGTCCATCAAACATCTGAAAACCTGAGGATGCTTAGAAATGTACTAGCAAAAAGATCCAAATGGAAATACAAAATTCAAGAAGAATTAAGAACAAATTTTTTCACATTACTTTGACTAAAAAAGTACTTGCTTGCAGTTGCGGATAAGCTCAATCTAAAGCAATAGCTGTGAGAGGGAGTACATTCACCTGTCATATTCTATGTTCAAACTGACATCATTGGAAAAACAGTAAGAATTAGGCATGCTACACAAGCATAAGCTTTGTCACTTCAAATATTTCTCAAGTACTGTATGGAAAAAAAAAAAAAAAAGAAAGCAGTAGGATAGATAAATGCCTTAATAAGCCTCCTCCATCTCAAGTTCCCAAACATTTTTGAGAAGTTATTTCTTCTTTCTGCATTCTCTGAATGTCACTACTAATCTTCATGAAATCTGGGAATTTTAAAAAATTCAATTGTAGTATTTTGAAAACAGAAAATCAAAGATTGAACATACTTGCATAGCTGGTGGTAACTCCATTGAGTACTTCAGGGGTGAGGTAATCTTTACCCAACACTCAGATGAGGCTCTGCTTCCACTGTCACTTTATCTGACATGGCTATGAAAATGCATTACACATACTCATGATTGCTTAGCTACTCCATTTGATGTGTCAGAATATCTGCTTCAGAATCAGGAACTCAAATAATTGCCCATCAATATTAGAAGGGAAGTTCTCACTCCTTTCTGCTATGCAATTCCATGTACACTGCTTCAGGCCCTTTGAGAGTAAACCTCAGTGAACACATCCAGCAAAAAAAAGTATGGGTTTATGCTGTGCTAAGTAGTTAAGTTGTCCCACAAAGTACTCCAGTAAGTACCAGGACTTTGATGAAGGAAAAGGTAGAACCATTCAGCTGGCAGAATAGAAGCAATAGCTTTCCAATAGTCAGTTTTTAGATGTACACAAATAGCACAATTAGGAATAACATATGAATCTAAAACTGTAGCAGGAGGGATGGAATTAGATGATCATGAAGATCCTTTCCAGTCCACGCAGTTCTATGATTCTGTATCTTGCATTGTTGACTACTCAAAAAGGAAGTGACAGGTGATTTTTTTTTTGAATCTGCAATTCTATATTAAGCGCTCAACAAGTAACAAGCACTGGAGCAACTGGGAAATTTACAAGTTAGATAAGGGAAAGCAACATCCATTCAAGAATATTTTGCACAAGTTAATGCAATCCTGGAATTCCAAAGGCCACAGAGTGCTTTAAATTATTTTTCCCTCTGTAGGAAGAACAATTGCCTTGTGACACTGTAAAAGAAAATGAAACAAAGTTATTTCTCGGAAAGCTATCAAATTGTCTTAGAGAGTCTGTATGAGACATGCTAGTTGTTACAAGGCCAAAGATACTGCCTTCCTTGACCTCTAGCAACAAAGAAGAGAAACCATCTGAAACTTTTTAAGGCTAAATGTTCCACGTAGCACAAAAGGCTGTTTAAACTCAAGGGTCTGCTACAACATGCCTCAAGCATTATGAACATATAACTACAGGTTTTTAAAGAGAGAGAGAGAGAGAAAAAAAAAAAGTAGAGCAGGTCTGTGATAATAATTTAAGTATTAATTCTACAAAATTATTTTACTAATAACCTCTCGAATATCACTGCTGGATCCCTCTCCTTACAATGAAAAGGTAAAGATGGCAAATATCCATCAACTTTGATCATTAGATTTGAAGCACTAACAAAAGCAATCCTTCCCCATACCACTGCAAGGGGAGAGGGAAGTGAACAAGGGGCTGCGAGGAGCTGAGCTGCCTACCAGTTAGATGGAAACAATAAGAAACCCCTCAAAGTAACTCTTCTCATGAATTCTTAAACTCTTAGCATCTCAAGTATAGCACCTGAGGAAAGTTTATACAAATGGAAGCTCTTATTTTAAAACACTGCCCCAAAGTATGTACAATATGCTGTTTTCACCCTCCTGTACACTTGACTAAGATCACTAAACAGATCGCTAGTATTGAAAAAATATTGAACTGGATTATGATATTATTGTAATAAATTATGCATCATCAGAGGATGAGAAAGGATGGTTGCAAAAGGTAAGTCCAATCTGGAGTGAAACCAAAGCACAAGATTTTGAAAGGTGCCTCAATTCTGTCCTTTTTTTAAGCAGTATAGCCGAGGTAGTCTATTCTCCTTCTGTGGTAACCACAGTGCTATTTCTGCAATGGAAATTTAAAAGCCATGCATTCCAACTAATTAATAGAACAAACACACCACTGAAAATACAAAGCAAAACCAAAATGCTCCTACAGTGATTGTTTCACCATTTTCTTACTCTAGGGTATAATCTTTTTGTTAATGTGTAATGTCTTCATTACATTCTGCAGTGGTGCTGCAGGTGGAAGTGGCGCTTGCAGGGTCTGCAGGCTGGCACCAAGGCTCCCCTGCAGTGCACAGGAATGTTCACCAGCTGTAGGTCAGATAAATAGTTTATACAGCATGGTAAAGTGTTCACAGCTGAGCTTCTTTTACTGCCACTTCATAGTCTAACTGGCACTGAGGAGTGCACAGAGCATTTACCATCTTCAGTCGTAATAAAGTACTTTGAGAAAAGAAACTCCCAGGAAAAATATTCCTTAAACACTCATTTGTTCATACCAATTCTTGAACACTAAAGCTGCCATTTAGAGTCGGGAAAATTAAAACGCATATACATGGGAATAATTGCTTCTCTTGCTGAGAAAACTCTGTAGCGAGTAAGCAGAAAAGCCCAGAATATCATATAGTTGTATCGGGCATACACAAGGACACTTTTCAATCTTGAGCTGCTTAAAACAATCTCATCTTGCAGTACCTTGAATAAGAGTACTCCCACTGACTGCAAACCTTACCACATGGGAGCGTGACCTTAGATATCTAATGAATGAATAATGGCGATGGAATTAAAGACAAATCAACACAGACACTCTGGTAGAGAAACACTTCATAATAGTTAAATTACTGTCTTTAAATTGACTACCATGGTGTAAGAATAGATACAAGAAAGATGTTAATAGCATGGTAATGCAGAATCCAATTAATTTGTTTTTCTGTCCTACTGACGCCAACAACTTCTGCCTAATGTTCTAAAATAATCTCTTCTGAATTAGGTCAGAGAATGCATACATCTTTAAAGATACTACTACTTCAATCAAGTACACTATTTAAAGATGGGATTTTATAATGCAGTTTGAAGCAGTTTTTAAAGGTAAACGTAAAATTAAAAATTGTATTATAAAACTGCATAAAGACTTATTTTGCTGGTTTTGCATTTAACCAGCTTTAAGGAAATTTCTCGAGGTCAAATAAGCTTGAGATTCCTTTATAGCATGCAACCTCAGTTAAGGTTGAAATTCCCTGGACTAGGTGATGAAAAAAACACAATAAGCTTGTTTGGTGTTAGGGCAAAGCCTTTTGTTTTCCACCTTTCTCCCCTTCTCTGAATAGACTAAGCAGAGGTTAAAAGGGAATGGAAATATGGAATTGAACTCACTTTCTCAAATAAAATACAGATTTAGCAGGCCATTTCTCAAACAGATGTTAAAATGTCAGATAGTGTAAGTAGCCCACACTCTAACAGTATCAGCCTAAAAGTATCAGTGTTTTGATAACAAGAAAATTGACTTGACTGTAGATCTAGACACTAAGAATTCTCAGTGTCCTAACAGATGCTTGGCAAACTGCTTTTTGCTTTTTAAAGGTCACCTGTTTTATCCTTCCAAGTTCTGAAAATGAAAGGTAGGAAGTTCTATAAAGAAAACAGTGCAGCCCTCTTTGAAACTAAGGTAATAAGGTGCATTACACTGTGATAAAAAACAACCTAGTTCAGAGTCCAATTTCTTACTATAAAATGTGAGATAAGAAAAACATTATTATAACCAAAGATGCAGACAAAAAGCCTTCTTAAGTAAGGCATCTTGTTTCAGAAAGCTATTTTCAGACACCTGAAACTATTCTTCATTCCCAGTTTGAACAACAGCACTTTATTAGCGGTACAGAATAGAAACAGACATATCAGTAGTTATTTCATAGTGTTGAATTCTCTATTATAGCACTCTAGTCATTGTGTCACATCCAGAATGAAGACTCTTAAATTTCAGATGTGTTGCTTGAGACAGAAGCAAGCCCATTCAGAACAGATTACTGAAGTAAAACAAAGAAAGGCAACTCAATAAGTAGTCTTGGAGAGAAGTAACACAACAGATGAAGTATAATCAGACTTCAACTAATTTACCACTTATTTTCTGGAACTGTTTTAAATGACAGTTTCATTTCTGAGAACAGGTATGAGTATGTATAAAAGATATTTTCTTAAAAAATCTGCTAGGAATTGGTTTATTTTCTGTGTATTGATAATCAGCTGTTCTTCAATCTCTAAAGAATAACTAGAAGTTTGGTCAGCATTACATTACCTGGTTGTCATTACTATTTATTACCTGGCAAGGTCAGGTGAAAAAAGAGGACAGTATCATATGAAAAGAAAGGAAGCTGCCTGAATCAAAAACGTAGTTCTTCATGAGGAATACATCTTGGATGCTTCCTTCAAGTCTTCAGAGCTTAAATCTATGTAACTAATTACTGGTTTGTTGATTCTCTCTAAAATGACACTTCTTCCTTTTAAAAAGTAGCAAGTTGTGTGAGATGATATAACCAGTACGGCTTATCCTGCTGCTGCTAGTTCAGTATGCAGGCTTAAATCCTTTCAAATGTCTACTAAACATGAACTGAAAAGGCTGAAGTGTACGGGCAAAATTCCATTATTTGTTTAGTTACTTTCCCTTGCACTGTGAAACACAATTTTCACCATGCACAATACATTGTTCTCCACAAAATTTGCAGCTGAAAGAAAAGCGAAGTACAGAGAAATTATGGCATCACCAGTTGACACTCAGCATAGCAAAAGATTTCCCCAAACAGAAGACTATATCCTGATCATTATTAACTTCAGGACCATTACTTCAAAAAAGAAGCCATGGTTTTTTATACAGATGCTTAACATCTGTCAGCAGAAATTGTGCATTCGCTGCACCAGCTGGGCAGGAAAAGAAAGCACAGCCTGTATTATCAACATGATCCCTACATTCCTGTACTTCCCTGCTATATTATTATGCTGGGATAGCTGTCTATTTTTCTTTAATTACCTCACTCAATTTTATTTCTTGGCTGCCTGTCAGTGAAGCTTGACATGTCTTTAAATGAATTGTTTATAAGTCATTTTGTTTTTATACATGAAGTTCAGGCTTGCCTATTTCTGGAGTAAGTTCTTTCTCAATCATCTTTCAGAAACTGGAAGACAGCATTCCAGCATTCTTCCTTCCTAGCAAATTAAACTGATTGCATTTTGTTTTTATCCATAATGTTTATTGCGTGAATTGCCCATGTTTGTACACTACCTGTAATTTCATTCTGCCTAAGAAGAAAGAAAGAAAAAAAAACCTGACAAATTACTGAATGGTAAATGCTGACATTTTATATTAAGGAATAATAAGATACAAACAAGTTTCAACAGCACGCAATATCAAGACTATATTGAAAGTTGACTTCTCTAACAGAATAAAAAGAAAGAACATTTATTGAAGAGGTTAGGATGAAAACTCCAATAAAATAAAATGCATTAGTTGGCAGATCTAAAATACTACAATTACCTGTTTTAAATACAACACATGCTATTAAAATGATATCATTGGATAATTAATCATTTGAGCACTAAGTTTTGTGCTCTCCCTTACAAAGAGCAGGACAGAACATACACATAAACTCTAAATGTCACTTCTATTATGTCCTCTAAATCTAAAGTGCATATATTAAAGCAATCAAGTACCTGTGATATAATTTAATAAATAGTGCCATCCAGTGGTAACAGGCTCTTGTCACATGGAAATGCTCTACAAAAACTCCACTTTAAACAGTACTGAATGTGTACCACCATTCATGCAACTGCTGAAAATAACAGCCCTAAAGCCACAGATTACCTTTATAACATCCTTTGCCATTTATTTAAATGCTAAATTTTACTCCCAGAGGCTTTGAGCATGCAGAAGGGTAGGCAAGATAATAAAAAGGTGTGACCTAATCTATTAATTCTAATTTTATAAATTCACACATAAAAGAATCCCCACCAAAAGGTGAATCATGATACAACTGCTTCATCTCCAAAGCACTCTTCTGTTATTTGCTCCTAAAGAAGGTCAAACATTGAATGAAAATATATTACACAGAAAAACGTTTAGAGGCGGCAAAGCCTGCTTTCCAAAAGACATACCTGTTGCTATTGACTGTTTACAGCCCTGTAGAACTTGAAGACAAAAGAAAATGCAGAAGCACATTTCTATGTAGTAAGTAGAGAACTGAACAGCCATCAGCAACCTAACAGCTCGTTCTCCTCTCCTGCTTTATAATTCTCTGAGAATTGCCCGCATGAATCACAGTTCTCTTCGGATAATGAAGACTTCGAAATTTCATTATATAGCATAGCAATATAAATCCATCCAGTTGTCCCATTAGACCTGCCTATCAAAGAACAAAGTGTACTTTCTAGAAGTAGTTCAATACAAATGCCTCCACTTCTTTCTTCTTCTTGACATTCCATTAAGGACATTATAGATGTTGTGTTTAACAGCCAAAATTACCACTCGCATTTCTATTTGTAAAGCATTGTGGAAAAGGTAGTACATATTCAGAAATGGGCTCTGATTTCTGTATGTAAACAGTCTGTAGGAACAGAACTTAGAAAGGGGCACGTATTTTAGTGTTCAATATCCATTAGGATGACACTAGAATAGGTGTGATTAACGTATTTGCTGTAAATGAGATGACCATGAAAAAGCACAGCACTAAAATCTTTTGGAATGGTAACACTGCATGTTATCTCTCGTATTATAATCATAAAAATCCTTTGATGAAGGCTGGTGTGAAGAAAGTATAGGATTTCTTTATGTTCATGAACTTCATGAACAAGAAGTTCCACCACTTTCATTGTCGTCTTTTATTGTTGCACAACACAGACCACAAGCAAATTCAGTTCTTCCCCAATGAGTTTCACATGCAACTTTTCTGCATCCAGTTCCTTGTTAGAAATTGATTAACCTTTAACAAGAAAAATAAACCAGAATATTAATTACCAAAATTAATGCAAAAATTATTGTAATGATAGCCATAGGCCCTATTTATTTCCATGGAAACTACAAGAAATACAAAGAACGCAGTAACACTATTTGATAGAGCAAATTTTCTGCTACAGAATACTATTTTTCAACACTCACCATCATCAGCTTTGCATTTTTGCCATCTGTTTGCCATCTGTTGCACAGCAACAAAACAAAACAGGATTTTGGTGTGGGAAGGTTCAACCTCTACTGCTGTACCACCAACATCCATTTCTGACATGGTGGGCCAACATAATAAAATAGAAGGTGTTTCTTTCAGAACTGCTCTTGTAAAATAAGAGGCATTACTTTGGGAGCAGCCCTTGTAATTACTTTCTTTAATCTGTGTGAACAGAACTAGTTATGTATTAACTATTGTAGCATAAAAGGCAGAATAACATAGTTGTTAATTAAACTCACAACGTTGTTCAAGAACTGTTCTTAAGAGTATAGATATTACTCATTAAAGTATTATTGCTAAACATTATAATATCTCACATTAATTCATACAAATAGCATTCAACTCTTAATTAGTTATCAGTTGAACAGCAATAGATAAACTATGCAGTTTGGAAACAACTACAGCTAGTTACATATTTTAAGAGTCAATGCTTCAATTCTAAAAATGATTTTGTTTCCTACATAATCAGCCGCAACAGACTGACTAAGTTTGATGTATTTATTCATAGCTCAAAATCAAGAGGCACAGTAAGTGTATTTTAAACTTGTACAGAACCAATAAAATATTTCAAGATATTGACTCAAATTAATTGCAGGATCAAGCAAGACCAGTTAGGCAGTGATTGGCATGGTAACATTCTCTTCTTCCTATAACTCCTTCCTGCCTGTATGAGACAGCAATTTGATATACAATTAAACTGTTACTTAAAATATGATTGTGCTTAAATGGTGATTTGTCACCTTTTTATAAGCATGTACTTACTCTGTGAAGACACTACACAATAAAGTAGAAGAAAAGGCAAGGCAAAGTAAAAGACTTCCTGGAAAGGCAAGTTTTCATCACAGGTTTTCATCATCTCAGTTTTCTACACTTTCCTTCTCCAGCTACAAAGAAAGAACTCTAAGCACTGACTCTCAGCATCATTAAGTTTATATACAATAACGTGAAATTTCCCTTTTTATTGTATATAACTTTGGCATACTCTGACATTTAATTAAATGTTCAGTGGCATAGTCAAGCATGTCTCTTTTCCATAGCTTTTTGGAAATTTGAGAGTCTCCTGTTTTGCACTATCAGAAAGATCCTATGGTGATAACAGTCTTTTGTATGGGTTGAGACCGTTATGAATCTCTGATAGGAACTTCTCTAAGATTTCTGTTGCCTAAAATTATCATCTGTATCCTGAAACGTGTCTCACTAATATATAATAGAATTCAGTATGGCCCACTACTATAATTTAATTCTGCAATTTAAGCGTCTGCCGCATCTAACACGGAGGAAAGAAAAGAAGAAAAAAATTCTTTGCTTGAGATACCCTTTCACAAGGGACAGCATCCAAAGGAAGTAAAGGAAGGCCATCCAAAGCCATGACGGCTGTTGTAATGTTCAAAGCATAAGATGCACTGCTCCTGCCAAGTGTAAGATATGCCCTAAGTAAACAGCATCAAATTCCAAAATGACATAGGAGGCTTACTGAAAAGCTTGCTGAAGGACAATATATTCCCTATAGCACAGGAATCATAAATACACAGACAACATTTCCCAAGGTCATGAGTAGTTTTCAGTATTGACAACTCTAAAAATAAAAGGTCCTGGAAGAATTGCTGGGACAAAGTCTCTAAGCTTGGTGGAGAAGAGGAAAAGTGAGTTGTTAAATCAGAGTAAAACTTGGGAAATTAATTCTTACAGCTGAAACAGGGAAAAAAGATACTGGCTCTGGGGAATATTTATAACCTCTTCGGGATAGAGAAGAAGTTATACAACTGAAACACTGGCTTTTGTTTTTTATTTTTTATATTTTCTTTACTGTGTCCGTTACAGGAGGCTGCAAATAATATCATTATGTTGGGAATCAGTTAAAACCTGATAGAAAACGACCCAATTAGAACACTAGTTTGTTTTTCCTGAATGAGGACTGAAAAGAGACACTTCCTTTTAAAGAAAAGAAGAAATATTAAAAAAATATTAACTTCATATGTAACCCATATGTTCAAAATAAAATATTAATCAGCTATCTGTAGGAATACGGGGATATAAACAATAATTTGTTAACATTGGCATATTTAATACAGAATGTTAAAGGCGAGCAGGTGATCCTTTTTATGCTTCTGCATACATTCCTCCAGTCCTCCTCAGAGGCAAGCCAAATTTTTCAGGCAACAGTCTAACCACTGAACCACAAAACAACTCAAAAATAACCCCAAAGGAAAGAAACAACCAACCAACCACCCACATTTGTCTCAGTCATCCATATGCCAAAAAGCAGCCTGTGAGAGCTTCAAGAGAGGCTATTCCAAAATAGCCAATGCTGTCATCCAAGATTCTGTATTTGGTTTGCCCTCACAGGCACAAACTCTGGTCACTAAGGCTTCATAAGTTAGTCTCTTTCACCTTTCTTATCTCAACCAGAACTTTCAGTGCACTGCTCTTATACAGCAAATGAATAACGAAGACGTGACCGTGCCATTTACAAAGTGCACAGACTAAACAATTACTACAGTATTTCAGAGCGGCTCCATCTGAAAGAAATACAGATAGGAAAATAAAATGTGCATTCAATGCACCATTAGGGTTTGTTTTGCTTTTTCAAAAATAATAAAAAAAAAAGTTTATTTTAAGATAACAGAGATTAAAGCACTCAATTAATGCACAGATTTATCTTTCAATCCAGAAGTGGTATTACAACAACTTTATAAACCGCGTAAATGTAGGATATTTTCAAAGTCAGCATTAATCATTTTGCTTTAAAGAGGATTCAAATCTAGGTCAGGCGCTCTTAGCAGCTTTTCTTTCATATAATTTTTACATTCTTTTGCAGCTGAAGAATAAAAATGTCGACACGCTACTAGCATAGCATACATGGTGTAAGACAAGAAAGAACTGGAAAGCTTTAAAGATTAAGAGAACCACCAAGCTGAGAGCTGGTGACAAAGGTGGCTGAAAAAAAGTTTTCCTTATTGATTCAAGTTAGGATGAGATCTGCTCCAGGCCTTATCTACAGAAACTGCATAATTATACAAAATATTTTGGTGACTTGTGCACTGTAATGACAACACTTTCATCATGAATTTCTTCTCTTCTCTTTTCAAACATTTTTAAATCTTGAAATTATTTTTTCTTATATGCTCTAAAAATATCTTGCTCAAGGCTTAGCCTTCTAATTAGCAATTAATACTATTAACAGTAACTTTTGTTTTAACATGTAATTAGCCCAGTCCCAGATTAAACATGTACCTGCACTTAAGAAACCTCCCTAGTTTTTTCTTATTAATTAATACCTAGCAGGTGGTTGATGGCATTTTTTCAAGTGTTCGTAACTTCCAATACTGAGCTGAAA
Organism: Centrocercus urophasianus; assembly: GCF_019232065.1. Classification (NCBI taxonomy): domain Eukaryota; kingdom Metazoa; phylum Chordata; class Aves; order Galliformes; family Phasianidae; genus Centrocercus; species Centrocercus urophasianus. The sequence continues at coordinate 6,096,570 of NW_024884800.1, read as the reverse complement.
ACTTTGCTTTCGCAACTCTTTTCACGTTACGAATGAAGAAGGCAGAAAGCCTCGAATACTTCATTTTCTGATGAATTAGTATAATCAGATAATCTGTCAAATTTGCAACAGTAAACTTTAGTGAAGAGGCCATTTTCAATTTTTTCCTTTTTTATCTTCATTCCAAGCTTTTATTATTATTAGCTTCATATACTGAATTATATGCTAATAATTCTGTAAATACCAGCTACAGTATTCACTTTGTAAAAGTTACACTTTTTTTTAGGAAATAAAGCGATTTTAAAGAGTGCAGGAGGAAAAAAAAAAAAGGTAGTAGGGTGGAGAAAGAGTAGCTAGTGCTGGCCTCTTCCACTATTAGTTATGCCTAGTTCATGAGAAAAATACAGCATCAAAACGATCTCTTTTGATGCAACTCACTTTCTTAAAATGAATTTTGTGTAAATGCCAGCATTAACATTAAAGGTGAGGCTTGGGGGACGCTAACACACAGTGATGTGGTGCTGTGCTACACTCCTGTACTGCTAAGCACGACAGTTACTAGGTAACACAACACACATTTAGTGGCATTGGCTTGGGAAATAGCCTCTAAATCCCATTTAATTAGAGAAATAGCAGAAGAGATATGTATTCTGTACCCAGAGCTATCTGTTCCAGCACTGCCTCAGCAATCTCTCCACCGTATTACCATGGCGTGCAGCCATCATCTTTCAATTGCTATGGCAGCTCACTGATGGTACAACTCCAACATAAGGGTTTCCAGCATTTGTTTGTCCCCCTGTATAAGGCAGTGGAAATAATAAACTTGCTCAAATAGGACACCAACTGAAGTATTCAGCACGTGTGAGGCACCAAATAAGATACAACTTAAAGTGGAGAAAAACCTGTTTTGGATTACTTTTTCCATTACCAGCAGATGCTGATTGAAAGCCTGGCAATGCAGCAAACTTATGTTGTTTACCTACTTTACTTGTTATTATCTCTTGATGAGGGTCAAAGGCTACTGTTGTTAGAGGAAACGTGGTGCATTTTTTATTACCATAATGCATCACAAAATTCAGACTAAGTATTAAATCTAAACGTGGCCAGTAATTTTTAAATGCTGCTTACTACTTAACAAATGTTTCTCATTTTGATTTGGCAATACAGACCAAACCACTATGTACTAAGTTATACAAAGTCTTACTATATTACTTAGAGACAATTTTGCTAAGTGCAAAAACATAATCTCAACATGCAAATCGACCTGATGAACAGGATATTCATCAGCAAAATCTCACATCCTAGCTGTGTCCAGTTTTACTAAATATGACGTCTCTTGAAAGAAAATATGCATTTGTTTTTACGATAGAATATTTACAATAAAAAAAAAAAAAAAAATAAATTAGTCAGCCTTGCATTGCTGGTTTGATTAAATCATAACTTCATCAGGTTTAGGTATCAAAGCAGATATTATTATTCATCACAAAGTTCTCAGTGCCCATCACTTAACTGAAAGCAGGAACTTCTGACACTTACTTAGTAATGCAAAAACTGCTAGGATCTGTGGTGAAACAATGAAAGTAGCCTCAGCCTTCTGACTACTTTGGTGCTCACTAGCCCATGACTAAAACAACATAGAATGTTAAGGACTCTGGATGTTGAACTTAAGTTTAATTTACAATTTCAATGTATTGTTCTAAAATTATTTTGTTGACAAATAAAAACAACTGTTTACATTATATATTCTTATATTCTAGTTTTCGATACAGAACTTCACCACCACCAAAACCAGCTTTGACTATGGCATCATTTCCAGTCATCATTGGTTATGAAGTTGCTAGCAACAAAAAGGTTATAGTGAACTGCCATGCTGTTCCCTCAACAACCAAACAGCAAGAATACAGCATGGAAAAAGGCACAAATGTAAACATCAGGATTCCCGCCTTGCTCTCATGCCATGAAATCCTGGCAAATCTTGTGCTGTCTACAGAGGATCAAAATCAATAAAAACTAATTCCATACTAGAGCCAGCCAACTCAATCAATCCTATCATCTTTCTTCTGATTTTTAAATGGCAGTACACAAAGGTCTGACCATTTGACCAAAGGTGAATTAAATCTTAGTCTAGACAAAGGGAGTGACAATAGAAATAAGAAACATAGACTCTAGTTCCATTTAACCTTTTATGCTTACTACGTACATCTTCTTTTCAGATTTGGGATACAAACTTATAAAATCATTAGTGAAAAGTGAAGTCAGCTGTTCCTTCAGTTACACTCTAAATAATAGTGATGGTCAAAAAACCAAAAGAGAACAACTAAATTATTTTGCACACAGTAAAGTGATTTCACTCACACACACATCCCTTCCCATCCTTACTCCCATTCCAAATTCTTTAAGGGACTAGTATTGTGGATGTAAAACAGAAGTTTAAAATCAGTAATTTGACGGCTGCATTAATTCTGACTTCTGAGTATTTATTACAGGTTTTCTTCTCTAGAGCAAGCTGCTAAGATTTCCTGTGACAGTCAGAGCTCTGTATGAAGATCTCTTTAGAGAGCAATAAAACTAACTATCAAATGTGTGCTTTCACTTAGACACCAACTGGGCTCTGCCAGCAATTGAGAGTCTTGCTTATGAAATGTCTGACACTTCTGGCTAAATTTTTAGGATAATTCTTTTAAAAGAGAACATTATAATCCAGGGGAGCACTCCTCATTGTAAGAGCATTAGGTAACAGCCTCTCCTACTTCTTATCTTTTTATTCTTATCGTTCTGGATCCTACATTCTGATAAAAATCATTCAATTTTTTCCTCTTGAAATACGCAGTTCCTGTCACTAATGTAGGCTTTCACAAGCTGATCATATCTGTCTGGAACACAGTGCTCTAAGCCCGAAAAATTGGTCACATTTGCCAAGGTACCATTAAACAGAGTTATCCTCTGGATTTTCCTTCTGTTCTGCAGCTAGGGGCAAAGTCTGTGTGTGGTAGTTTCATATGGCACCTACTGACTGGTCTTAACTCAATTGAGAAAAAATTGGCATTACTTCCTGAAAGACAAGAGCAGGTTACTTTGATTTTCCGAGTAGGTCATTCAATCTTCAAATGAAGACTGAATGTCAGTCATAAGTAACACTAGCACAGTAGTGGCAGCTGTTGTCAAGAATTTCAGCTTCTTTCAGCATTACAAAACTACAATGGCATTTTATACCTGCTTTATTTTGATCTACTGCAGATTTAAAATGATTCGGTACATGTCTTTACCTGTCAGTACTGTCCCACTGGGGTGTAACCAGCCACCATTACTTACAACTTTGCTACATCAATATCTGTCATCACGCAGCTTAAGAAAGTTCATGTTTTCCACTGTTGACTATTACAATATGTATTTCTACCTTTCTGTATAGAAATACTATATTTCTAATGCAGTAACTTGTTACTTCTGCCTCTCAGTCACATACATACTTGGATCATGAGTTCTTTAATGTGGAAAATACAAAAACAACAGACAAAAATGACCTACAGAAATTCAACAGTTTCAACATTTGAATAATTCAGTCTGTAATACCTGCATACAAAGAATGTTATCTCAAACCTTCTAAAGACTTAAGCAGACCATTCTCCAGCCCGGATCAAAGGTATTCCCAAATAGATTTCAACACTACACTTATGTATGCTAATGTAATCTTTGTTTTCCAAATCTCAAATATTTTGAAGATTTTGTACAGAAAACAGAGTTCCCAAAAAAGAGCACCCTGTAGACTGTCATGGTTTTTCAGAGATCTTTAAAAATATTACCTAATGAACACAACTAATTACTCTCACAATACATCACTCTTTCTGTATGAAAAGACACACCTGCCACAGTTACTCCAAAACAAATAATGTAATGACAATAATATCTCCTTTTGAGAGGGACAGTAAGGGAGAATCAATCCTAGTTTCAAAGATCAGCATAAAAATGTAAGGTCTAAATTGCCAAAGGCCACCAGAAAAGAAAAAAAAAAAAACACAAAAAACCTACGGAAAACAAACTAAAAGTACTTCAGAGAAAATCATTAAAACTTAATGAAATCTCATTAATTATCCTTTCTTATACCTTCAAAACAGCCCATGCATGCTGTTTCTTTACTTACAGAACATATAAAATAAGGAAATTAATTCCTCCAAAAGCCAGTTGATATTTGGTAGCCTTGCTGTTGCTGTAATGATGTAACTACACAAGAAAGCCCCAGTTCGTTTTGCTTGGCTCTCTTCACCTTCCCACCCACTGCAGTGCTATGTAATTTCAATTTCAAGTGGCAAAATTCAGTATCTTCCACCGTTTATTTATAGTTTTGTTTTCATGTTTTCATATAATACAAATCAGGCTCAATTGTTCTCAAATTCCATCGAGACCTGAGGATTTTTTTCATGTACAAAAAAAGAAGTGTAACATATTAAAATTGAAGCTGGGAGCCATAAATCTTATGTATGTGATCATGTGCTGAAACAGGCAAGTCAGGAACTGCAGTAAATGCTGAAGGTAAGAGGCAGCACACAAGTAGTAGCATCTGTTCTGTTGGTATCAGCAGAACTACAGCTAAGTGAGTAAAAACACATTTTCTAAGCTCTGTGTTCATTGACAATTTTTTTTTTTTGTGTGTGTGTGTGTGTGTATGTTGAATTTAGGCAAAATTTAAACTAAAGACAAAAGATCCTGCTGCTGTAAAAAGGATCACTGATCTACCTAATCCTGGGGAGGGATGTAGCTCACTGGCATACATTCTGACTAATTAGACTTGATGGTGCTGAACTATGAAAGGCTGAAAAATGAGAACTCCCAAATAGCTACAAGTGGAGCTTATTGATCAAAACTGGTCTTTGTAATTTCCAAAGCACAGTAAGAAAAAAAAAATTCTCTTCTGATAAATTGCCACGATCTTGATTTAAACTGCATTATGTTTTCTTTGTTGACGTAGCCTTCAAAGAAAGTAAATATGATGATGTTTCATTGTAAATCAAGCACACCGACATTCTCTGCATAAAACTACACAAACACATTATTAAGCTGGCAGAGTTTTCAGGAGTCCCAGAACTATCACTTTTCCACAAAATAAAAGATTCTCATTCTCTTCACTAGCTGATAACTTCTTATAAGATTGTTATTTACTTAATCGTGCCTTTGTGTCATTTTTAACAAGTATTAACCCCCAATCCTGCAACACAAAATTGTTCAGATTAACCTCTCTTTAGAATAACATAATAGACCCTTCAAGAACATTAAACAACCATTTACACTCAAATGGCCTAATGCTCTAAGCCGTCTTATGTAGGACATTGGTGAGTTTGAGTTGTTACTCAACAGTTAAGTTTTCATTCAATGTTCTTGGCAAAACTTCTTCTCCAAACAAGAGGGAATTAGAAGAGGATCTCATCTGCTATGACTTAAAACAAAGAAAGAAAAAACCCCACAACTTCAGATTGCTTTTTTCCATAGATAAGGAAAATAGATAATTTTACTTCTCCCTATGCATGCATATAAACTATTGTGACAACACTCTTAATGCTAATAAAATGTTAAAGCTCTCTGAAAGCTTCAAAACTTATCTTAATTCTGTTTGCATGACTGGTAATTGCTTTCCTCCCATAACATTGTGTGTGTAATTAGACTATGAAGGACAGTAACCTTTATTTCAACAGACTTAAAAAAAAAAAAAAAAAAAAAAAAAAAGCAAAATAAACTCATAAATAATTAGATCTCACCAAGACATAACTCATTTCCAACACACTACACTACTGGTAATTTAACTTATTTAACTTATGAATAACACTAAGAAAGAAATATGTGAATGATTTATGAAAAAAAAAAAAAAAAAATCAAGACTCATGTAATGTCCATTTATTGGAAATGAAATGATTCCAGATTTTTATCAATATATTATCTCATTTCCAGTGAGATATTCCTTGCCAAACACCAGTGATGTTTATATTATTTATCCAGCATGCTGCTTTTAAAGAGATCATTTCAATTTGGTATTCTCCTCCTCTCTTTCACCAAGACCTTTCATTCCCGATTCACTAATTATCACAAGAAAATTCTATCACTTGTACAGGATGAGAGATTCAGAGAGTGTTAAGTACAAGGTAAAGGCTTCATGCTGCTTTCAGGGGAGTTACGTTGGTCCGTTTCACCTTCAGGATCTGTCTTGTGAGAGGCCACAGATCAGGACTAATGGGGTTTACACATCAAACTTCAGCTGACAGTTTGGCAAGAACTCTTCTGTATGCAGCACCATGTTAATCCTTACAGCCATAGGGATATGCCAGTTACATCGAATATAAAAATGCATATGGATTAGAGAAGAAAAACAGTTTAAATAATGAAATCTCTGAACACTGTCTTTGATTCATGCCTAAATCTTCCATCGCAGCAACACAGCAAATCAAAACTTCCCTTTATTTGATTTCAGCACACACTTTTTAAGAAACGAGGCAAACAAGCATTGTGCCAAGCTGATAGAGAAAGTTGCACCTAAAAACAATTCCAACTTATAAGTTAATTAATTTATGGAATTCATTGAAGTTTCTCAAATAATGCATCAAAACTAGAACTATGGTAAACATGCCTACTTGAAGATAATTCGTTTTCATGAATAAAGTAATAAATCAAATATGGGCTTGCTATGGAAAGCACTGTTTTCGTTAACTACTTTTAGTCACAAATGGCAAAACTGTAAGCCAGTTACAGCAAAAAATAATAAAAAATTAAAAACTTCAAACATTATAAAGTTCAGAAAATGAATTAGGTCACCTTTCACTTAGATACCAAACTGTTTTGGATTTCTATGTAAACAATCTTCACTGCTACATAGAATGTTTTAAAGCTTGAAGACACACGTTGCACACTGCAAGGTACAGACAAAAAATACAGGTGCTAAAACAAGCTGACTAGAAATTAACCTCAACAACACTTTGAAGGGATTAAAAAAAAACAATCAATGTGCAATCAATGAATATACAGGTGCTACAATTAAGAAATATACAAGAGTTTGGCTAAGCAAGTTATTACATCATAAGAAGAGATAACGAGCTTACCCTGGAAACGAACAGATAACGAGCTCACTGGAAAACTCCAGAAGCAGGGATCTCCAGAAAGATATCCTCTCCTACTGCTGTCAGCTCTTAAATAGGTCTAGGAGAGGTGCAGCCAGGCTCCACCCCTTCCAGCAGCACAGGAGAATTGCCTTCCCCTGTGCGCCCAGGGCTGACTCATTGTTCGCCTCAGGTATCAATCAGAGGTTCAGGCTGTGATTCAGCAGTTTCCATACACCATTTTAAGTTTATCCTATGTCAGATATGTGTGATTAGGTCCTTATTTCAGTAACAGGATGCGTGTCTCAAAACTTACTGAAAAGAGAAGACTCCCTTAACGCATTCCATTTCATCACCTCACATAGTGGGCTGCAGACTTTCATCAGACATCCTTAGAAAATCGAAAATCTGCATAAAACATTACACTGAGATAAGTCATTAAGAAACTCAACTTCACTGGCCTCAGTCTTCACAAAATAACTTCTTCCAAGTCATCAAGCAGGTTCCAAGGAATAAAATAAATGCACCACTAAAGCTGGTGTAAGGAACTTCAGCTGCATGCCACCAATACAACTTGCAATTCTGCTGCTGTCTTTCTGTGCACAAATTCCAGTTTGTGACACTGATTTCATCTAAGATGAAATACTCTGGACAAACAGGAACAAAATGAAATTTGGGGCATTACATCAATCATCTTTTCTGCTGCACTATCACCAATGGGTGCAGAAATAGTTTCTTCTAAGAAATACAAATCCTTCCTCATAGAGACCTCCAGCCATTCTGTTTAATAAGTAGTTCTACACCCCTTAGACTACATTAATTTTGTTCCACAATAAATTTCCTAGTATTCTACAGGAAAAAAGAAACAACACCAACAAACAGAAAAACAACAACAACAAAAAAAAAAAACCAACACCAGACTGAAATTCAGGCAAAACAGGACTATAACTATAAAGTTGAATTTTCAAGAAGTCTGAAAAACTATGAAAGGTCACTTATGACTCAACGAAATCCTGATTTTTATGGACGGCGCTGAAAGTGAATGGAATTCATTTTCTGTTTCCGTAATAATCACACAGCCTTTAAAGATCACGTATAATCTACCATTTAGCAAATTGCTGGGAAACAGATTTAAGGAAAATCTAACCTGTACCTTTAATGTTTGAAGATAATGGTAATTAAGGTAAAATTTACTTCATGAGATTTTCTCCGTGCACACCAAGAAGCACAGAAAGATCCTTAATTTATTTCTTCTTACAGCTTAGTGTAAAGGTAAATAGACTACCCATTAAGTTTAAAATTGTATTTCACCGATTCCATTGGATATCCAAGACCTCATCAGCAAAATACTGCTTAAAGTATGGCAGCAGTAAATGTCATGTCTCTCAAGCTGTACTGTTCTGAGCCAATCCTTGTTAGATTTACTCTGAGTAAATGTCAGTGGTACCAAGAGCTCCTAGAAAAAAAACAGATTTTTCTCGACAGTGAAGCATTTAACAATAAATTGTCTGGATGGTGCAACAGCAGCAAGTTAATGACTAGGTCTTGCTTCTTAGGATGATTTGAAAGATATTACACAGCTGATTCTTAATTTCAAGGCAGTTTTCATACTGTGTTACACAGCTACTTTGCTTCTCCATTGCTTCGAAACAGCAGTTAACAAATGGTTGCACATCCTTGGTTGGTTGCATCTATGCTTTTCTGGACACTCTACTACATTCCTTAAGCAAGCAGGCACTCTAGTGGTTACCTGATCACAAAAACTTCCACAAGGCTTATACAATCAGACCTCTCATCACACCACAAAGACTGTTTTGGGCAAAAACACTTGGAACTGAAAAGACATAAGAGCTAAATTGGAGCTAGAAAATGCCCTCCAAGAGCGATCACACGGGTTTTCCTTCTACAAACATGCCAGCTCTCCAAGCAGGATTCACTTAAAGTTACATTTACTATTTGGTCCAACACAGCTGATGCCCTTGTCATAGCCCAGTGGCGATTCTCACACATTAGACATACAGAAAGCTGAGATAACTGATTCTGTGTTCCTTATCCTATCTTTATATGTCCTTGGGTTTATCAGACTGTGTCATTTTTTCAGAACTGCCTCTACTCCTCATTCTTTCGAACATTTCAGTCTAAGTTCCCAGCCCTGCATGGCTGCTGAATGGAAATTCCCTTCAGATTTTGATTTCTATTGTTCCTGGTCTGGGATATGTGCTATGCAGCACTGACAACAAGGGATGGAGTCAGAATACGTACAGAAATTTAAGATTACAGAAAGCTCCATAAAGTAGAAATTATTCACATCGGTCACAGACTACTGAAGGCAATTTTTTTGGAGGAACTGTACAGTTCAGTTAGTGCAATTAAGTACCAAACAAACATGGGAAAAAAAAAAATAAAAATTACTACTTAGGCATTAATCTTTTGAAGTCTTATTCTAGAAGCATCTTCCATTTACTGATTTCTACACAAGTTGGTGTAATATGAATGTATTTTAAAAATAATTTCTTTCCACATTATCCTCAGTTTCTTAGCTCCTATAATGCAAAAAGACTGAGAAGACTTCACAGATAAGAAACTGAATACTGTGGTCTTAAGCCCTACCAGCTGCTAGCATCTCCTGCACAGCCAGCTGCCTCTCACAGTAAGTATTTAAAAAGAATCTGCACAAAGGGAAAACATTCATCACTCACCTAGATCTAATTTAATTAAATTAGATTGATAATAAAGAAACCAAAAAGACTTTCATAAGGTTAGGAATTGGCTTTGTCAGGCTGACTGGGCAGAATTAGTCTACAAACTGTAAGGCTCCCTTTTGTCCTTCGCTCTTGGGTTGCCTCAAATAGCCTGAGATCTCTCAGTGCTACCACAGTAGGAACAAACTGCAGGTAACACAGTAGCAGAGCTGCCTGGGGTTGGGTTACACTAAAAGTAGAGCTAATGCATTAACTCCATCCTTTATCTTTGAGAAAGCATTCAATTACTGTCTGCACTTCTAGGATTGACACGTTAGTTACCATTGCTTCCATTTCCCAGACAGTCAAAAGAATGAAAAAGGAATCTCATTCTCAAAAGGTCTCTCTCTACCCCTATCCACACACATATACTTCCCTCTGTCCCTCCTGCTTTGTGACTGTGCTCTTTGAGGAAGAGAAGATCCAACATCTTTGGGGTTTAGAAGACTGTGTGCTTTGAGGAAAATACAACTCACACCTCTGGGGTTTAGGAGTCGCAACAAAAGGTCCTCTTTCAGGTTATTAGAGCTTATTCTGTCTAAGAGTTTGCTTGGAAGGCTTCTTGTTAGCTCTGTCTGGCAGAGAACAGCGAGACAGAGAAGAAATATCACTCAGAGCTCAAACAGCAGCTCTGTGCCTTGTCTGGAATTTTGAGCAATGTGTAAAAAGTGAAAGCAAAGACAACTTGGGCAGGCTTAAAATAGATACAATTTCCTATCATTATGGGGAAATGCACCATATAATTGACATATCTGCAAAGGAGCCTGTCATCTTATAAAACTTCAGAATGGAAAATGCTCTTTGCTCGAGAGCTGCTTTTCCCATCTTCTTTCGTGAGAAAACCAAATACTGCAATTTGCAATCAGAATGGTGCTACAATTCTGGTATGATTCCAAGTGTAGAATCTCTTAACACTTCATAGCTACTGCGATGCAGGACTTAATGGTCTTCTCTGCCATGAAAGTAAGTGCTGCCTGATGCAACCTTCCCCACTTTCTTGACTGCTATGTATACACAGACATCATACCTGAATAAGGTCATATCACAAAACCTGTTCTGGATGAAATCTGAGCAAATAAAGAGAATTTCTGCTGTCAGCTGCTCAAGATCCCCTGAATCAAAACTGTATGTTATTAAAAAGTAGTTTCCCACATAGATTTGGCCCTTCCATAACTCTTCTGTGCATTTAGGATACTTCTCTACACTGATTATAAATCCTTGCACCAATTCCTATGTGCCTCAGCCCTGACCACAATAACTTGGAAAAAGTACCAAATTTGTAACCCAGACAGCTGTTTGGAAGTAGGCATTCTACCATACTCTGCCTCCTCTCCAAAACGCAGAGCTCACTTTCACCAGTGACTGGAATGATGACAACATTTTTATTTAGAAAAGCAAATTGAAGTTTTAATCACAGCAATAATGTGCCTGCTGACTGTCACAAAGAGGTGAAGAGGTGAATCTAAGGTCATGATGATGCTATGCTTATCCCTTTTTACTATAAGGAAATAATTGTATTTTTTGCTCCATACCCCAGACATCTTTTTCATGGAATGCAGCATTACAAGATTTCCTCTCTCAATGTCACATGCTTTAGTGCTACTGAAACAAGTCTCCACATGTGCATAATTCATTGTTGCCTATGTTGTCACATTCATGTAGGTCAGCTACTGGAAGAGTTTTTATTTAGTTTTTAATGACACAATTTCCAGCAATTTAAAATATATACATATACATATATATATATATTAAAACCAATTCTTACTGTTTGATTATAATATGAGATACAACTTCCTAGAAAGAGTAAATATTATGACTGCTAGTTTGACTTTTGAAAATATTTTATGCATATATGAATTAATAGTAATCCTTTTCCACTAAAAAGAATTTCAAGTTCTTTACTGTTTTTCTTTCTTACAAGCTATGAACACTAACCAATTTGTCAGATAATCATGAATCAACAGAGAAGAACAGTTACTATTTAAGTGGTACTTTTATTTTCTTATGTCTCAGTATTGCCAACCACAAAGTTCAAACATAATGAGTCAGTCAGGACACAAGTAATTATTTTTACTTTTAGTGCAACTACATATCTTTTCTATAATTAATCATTTTATCTGTCTTCTGAAGGCTAATATATATGTTTTCTCCTAGTATTACTGCCTATTATCTGCAAAGGATGTCAAAGCTTCTGCTAAACTTTTCATCAAATCTTTAAACACATTATGATCATCAACACTGAATGCACAGGCAATTAATAAGTGATAAGAAAATATAAGCAATATGATCAAAGTAAAGATCCATAGTCAGTGACACATGAGGAAACACATCCTATAGAATTTTAAAAGAACAAACAGTATTTATAACATACAGACTACTATCTTGTGTGGATAAGCAGGGTCAATGTTAATCTATGGGAGCAGAAAGTACAAGAAGAGAGGGGAATGGAGTAAAATTTTGATTTAGATGACTGAAAGCACTCAGTGGCTTAGAAATTCTTCCTCACATCTTCCTTTTTCACAGAGGATTATCTCTGACATTTGTCACAATCAGAGGAAGAAGAAATGAGGCACACTCTTGGGGAAAAAAAAAAAAAAAAAAAAGTAAAATAAAGGCATCCATAATCTCTTATTGTGAAAAGGACAATTGAATGGGTCTGACTCAGCCAGCTGTGCTCTCAGCAAACACCAGACAGTAAATGCAATCTTCATCCATCTAGACTGGTAATTAAAGAAAACAAGGTAACCATTATTTTCAGTTGTTTGTGGATATATTGTGACTTTAGGCATAGACTTTATCTGGAAAGGTCATATCATTCTTCAGAAGAAAAAAGAAAAAGAACAAAAACCCAGAGATTCCTTTTATTTCTTTGTATATCACTATTCTAAAGCAGGTCTGAAGTGAGAAACTAGCCAGGGTTTCAGAACTCCAGTGGAGACATCTTCCAGTTAATCTGACCTCCTTTCCAGCAGTAATAACCCCCCCCAAAATTTAAGAGTTCAGACATGCCCTTGATTTGTTTTAAAGGACACGTTCTGCTTTTGAAAACAACATCAGTTCAGATAACTCCTAAAGCTTTCTGCAACAACAGCATTCAGAAAAAGATTATTAAGAAATTTGTATCTATAGTATTAACTCTCAAACCTCCCTGGCTATTTTAGGAGTCTTGTTTTAATTACACTTCACAAATGAAATTAAGATTGCCCAACTGACAGAATCTAGAAGTCCACTACAGCTTGTAATACTGCTCAAAAAAGCAGATACTTTTACCTGTGAAACCAAGCAGACTCTCAGAGGTTTTAGATGAGGGGTGGGTAGGGGAAGGCAATGTGACACAAATGACAGACATCACCTCTCCTTCAAACCCTGCTCATAGCTTTTACAGACTCACACACTCATACTGTAAGTAATTTTTTCATAGGGATGTGTTAATCTTCTGTGAGAAGGGCACTGGGCCCAAGATTTTGTTATACTTCAACTTACTTCACACAACTTTTTAACCATACCCACACAGGACAAGTGATTCTCATTACTGTAATCTGCCCAAAGACCACAAAGTGAACTAAAGTCCACAAAGTGATTCTCTACATTTGTTTGATGCTTTCAACTGGCTTTAAGCTGGTCTAGCAGCAGCTTTTAAAGTTAAGATGTACCCTTCAATAAAAATTCATTTTGTTATTCACTTACAATAAAAAGGAAATTCCCATTGTGTAGACCCTATCAAAACCAAAACAAAAGCAACAATGACATTTAATATGAAAGATTAACTAACAGTCTTGTCAAACTTAATTCTGACTAGGCTAAGCAGGGTCATAATTAAAGGTTGACAGAAACCAAAAAGGAACATTGACTCAGGTAACAGGCTGGCACCAAAAAGTCTATGCAGACTTCAGAGTGGAATTACAAAATCAGTGCTTATGGACACCTTCTAGTTCAATCTACCTGCTCAAAGCAGGATGAACTATAGCAGTCAGGAGTTCATTCTGTTGTTTCTGAGCATCTCAAAGGATGGAGACACCACAACCCTGCTGAGCAACCTGTTCCTCTATCTGACCAACCTAATAGTGGAAAAGCTTACAGTTAACATCGAACTTCTTGTGTTTCAATTTGTCAGTTATCTCCTGCCTCTTTATCAGGCACCACTGGAAGAAGAGTGTTGCTCTCTCCTCTTTACTCTAATAAGTTATTTAGCTTCATGTATATTTTGTAGACATGCATGAAATCTAGCACACTCATCCCCATGCCCAAAGCCTTCTCTACTCTAGACCAAGCAATGCAAGGTTTCTCTCTCTCTATCCCACCACTTGTTAGATCTTCCAAACTCAGCACTCCAGAGCTGTCTCAGTAGGGCTGCACAGAAGCAGCAATGTGCTGCTTGCTGTGCTCTTTCTAATGCAGGCTTAACTGCTGTTGACCTTCCTTGCCATGAAGTTGCACTGGCAGCTTCAACTTAGTGTTCACCAAGACATCCTTTTCTGAAAAGTTGCTTGGTAGCTGGTCAGTTCAAGTCCATACTTGTGCATGGAGTTTTCCTGTCCAAGAGCAGATTTTCACACTTCTGTAAGAAGTTCTTGTTTGTTTTACTAGCCTATTCTTTTAAATTGGTAGTGCAGCCACTGGATCTATCAATAAATCTTCCCAGTCTACGAATCTGCAGAGGCTGCACTATCCCATTCAGGTAACTGAAGTGTTAAGCAATGCTGTCTCCAATACGATGGCTGGAGTTACTGGCCTCCACATCGACTTCATGCTGGCAATGATGACCCTTTGTACCTGGCAATTCAACTTCAGTCTCTCTCTAAAGATATTACAAGAGATAACACTAGAAGCATTGTTAAAGCCAAAGTGGAGAGGAAAAAAAAACAAATTTCCTGCTTTCTTCTCATCCTCTGAGCTAGTCATTTAATTGCAGAAGGCTGTAGGGCTGCTCAAGTGTGATCTTGGCTGAACTGTGAACTTCTCTCCTGTATCAGGAAATTTTAAATCCTGTCTTCAGATGCTAAGCATGCGAATTAGCTGTAATGCAAATCATCCACAGCTCTTCTAGAGTCATCTGGAGGAGTCCAAAAACTAAACCCTCCAATAATGCGTACTATGATCACAGCAGCCTTCAGAATTATGCTACTTATGAAGGTGAAAACTGCTGCAATCTCATTTTTACTGAAGTGCAGTCAGTAGAAAGCAATATTTCTTATGTCTACTTATATAGAAAGGACCTTGTTTCCTCTAATCAAAAGGAAGCAAGCAAATAAACACTGTCAAGAAAATCCATCTTTCTTCTTCCATATAAAAACATAGAACTAACCTGCTTCAAACAGATCTTCAGAAATCAAGTTGACCATTTCTTTTACTGACATAAAATACTTGAATGACCAACAAACATAGCAAACCTTTGCAACACCAAGTGGAAAGGCGTTCTTTCCTTGAGGGAAAAAACAGAACTAGTGATACAGAGGTTATAAGCTTTTATAATCTTAGTGCTCTTAGCTTTGTTTTATTATTCTCTGGATTTGTATTTTTAAATGGGAGTGTGTATTTACACTGTAATCTGGTCACTAAATTTGTTCATTTGAGGAGTCCTGCATGCATAAAGGAGGCCACACTGTGAACATTGATATTTAGCTATAACCTAGGCAAAAAAAAAAAAAAAAAAAAAAAAAAAAAATAAAGCACCAAAAAACAGTACACAAGGACAAACCTGTTTTTGAATAAATGAAAAAGCAAAAAGCCGTTTGTCCTAAGGATCAGTGCCACATCACATGGCAAGAGAGACAGAGGCGTAATTAATTGCCTGGATTCAAATGTAAATTTGTGTTATTTGAATTTTGCAGTCTAAAGGCAAGTTCAAAAATACTTCAGGACTGATGTGTTCAAAAGACAGAAAGTGTTCAAAAGAAATGACAGTCCTCTGCAAGCTCTTACCCTACACAAGAAAAGGCATTGCGCGCTGCATATTAATTGCTTAGCAAACAGTTCTTTGTCTGAATAAGTCTGAAATCTGAAACACTCTTATCCAGCAATACATTAGTGAGTGGTAATAAGTAAGGACTAATGCATATTTGGCAGCAAATGATTTGTATTGAGATTGAAATCATAATCACTGCTGCCATTATTTCAAAATCCATCAACATCGTCAAATATTGGAAATTTCAGTAATACCAGAAAAGCACACCAATCCAAAGCAATAATTAAAACCACAGTGACTCCCAGTCTCCTTTAGACAGCTTCCTATGCAGTTCTGACTTTATTTTCTCTTAGTCTGGAGCATTTCTAATGTTCCCTGCTGGAAATCATTTATCAGTTTAATGAACACATTCAAGGAAAGCTAACCATAGGGGTGGAGGAGGGATGATATGATTCCTTTGTTACTCACACAGTATAACTACCCATCTTTCAGTAAATCTGACAGACTCCAAACATTAAATTAACTGAAATGAAAACCTCATTTTGAACTGTGCTTTCCCATACATATCAAACAGTCTGTGAAATGCCTGTAGATTTTATATCCAAATCCATTAAACACACTAGGAAAAA
This sequence comes from Centrocercus urophasianus, assembly GCF_019232065.1. NCBI lineage: Eukaryota > Metazoa > Chordata > Aves > Galliformes > Phasianidae > Centrocercus > Centrocercus urophasianus. Next base: position 6,080,240 of record NW_024884800.1, on the reverse strand, counting down.
AAAAAGTATAGAAAATTCATGGTTGAATATGTGCTCACAGAAACCTTCCATACTTTGTTAACTTCATAGCTGAATTGATCCACGGGGTGCAAGGCAAAGCACTGAGCATACTAAACAGCACAGCAAAGGCATAAATGGAAATGGAATGGCAAATCAAGTGAAATATGAATATTCAAAAGAATCTTACCACGTACACTCTACATATCTAGCTTTTGGTGTACAATCAACCACACAGAAGTATATTGGACAGCAAAGGTTCTTCATTGGAAGCGTGCGGATACTTAAAAGAACGATGTTGCAGAGCAGTGAAGGAATGTAATCATTTAGTTGATTAAGCTGTTTTGTAACCAGTTGTGTAAATGCATGTCACATGCAGGAACACACACAGTGTATCACCAACCATTCAAACATTGCAGTTCTGTAACACAAAGCACACTAACAGCTCGAGCTTCATACACAAAGCTTAATTTGCTCTCTCTCTTGATAAAGCACTATACACAACTATCTAAAAGTCAGTAAGAGGAGGTTAGTGGCAGTGAACTAGAATAAAACTAAATGTCACTACATCTTACTTTTCTGTAAAATCTTCTAAGCAGATAAGACATGTTCAGAAAACTGTAAAATATGCCCTTTGCTTACAAGAAAAAGGTCAGTTCTGTGCTAACAAATTGTAATAGGTTAGTCATAAATGATCATATCAGCAGCTGAAATATGGTACCTAACACATAATTTAAATATTGCTACAACTACTTGATTCAGAAGTCTGTACTGCACAGTTTAAAGTGATGTAATTCATGAAAATATTAACGTGATATCATGAAAAAAAAATATTACAAACTTCATAGCAGTGAAACATGTCTAAATAAACAATTGTACAGTTGCCTTTGGCATTAAAGATTAATACAAGAAATGCTAAGATATTCTGTGAGGTGATTCTCAGCTGTTGTATGAGATCAGCTTCTCAGACCAATCCAGTCTGCTGGGTTTCAGGATAAGTAAGCAGAGGTTCTGCTGCTCCTTGCATCCATCGCCCCAAGAGAGTTTGAGAGCTGCACAACTCCTGGAATCTGGTCTCATACTGAAAAGCACAGAACATAGAGCAGACTACTACACCACCCACTTCTCCCGCAGTAGAATAACACACACAACACAGAGTCAGTATTTGGTAGAAAAAATCTAATACCACAGATGCAATCTCAGGATAGTTCTTTCACAATAAAAGATACAGTTCTTGTCATAAGTCTGCATAATGTTGCAATACCTCTATGATACCTGTGATCTAAAGTGTTACCATTTAAAAAAGCTTTTATGGAGTTGAATGTTCGTTCAGTATTTCTTCCTGCTCCCGTGTCAACAGTTCTGATGGAGCTGGCACAACAGTTGTCTCAGACTGACAGGACTCAAATCATCAAGTCAGGCACTGCTAAGAAAATTAAGAGTTGCATCCCACCACCTCAGAGGTGGGAATATTAATACTCTGCTCTTATTATATTAATCTTTGGGATATTTCACAAGGACTTCTTACTATAGTACACAACATAGTCAATAGCCAAAGACTAATTACTGATATTATTTTAATTCACAATTGCTATTAAAATTGTTCAATATGATTGTGGGTGGGTTTTTTTGTTTGTTTGTTTGTGTGTTTGTTTGTTTTTTCCTATAACATTGTATTGAATCGTGTATTTAAAAGGTGACAGAGCACTTAAAGACCAACATATACATGGAATACTCATGGTGCTGAGCCTGGAATGCATTCTGCTCTACCACATACTCAGACTCAATGCAGGAATATTTATTCATGCTAATACTTCACAAACGTAAGTATGTGATCAGAAAGCACATATGCTATTACCATCAAAAAAGGTCTCCTCTCCACTCAAACTGAAGCACTTAGCTCTGAAATAGCTCTTTGAAATGGCATTTCTACTGAAGCTATTACAGTGCCAAATCTGTTACTGCATCCTCTCAACCTACGTGGAAGACTCTGCTACTACCCATCACTCCCAAGTGCAACAAGCCATTTGTCTACCGAAGATTTTAAAAAGATTGCACAAAAGGACTAAAGTAGTTGCAGTTTTTGTGCCCTTTTTGAAAACTCAACATCTACGCACTAAGGTAAAGCCCACTTGGATTGTGCAGAATATCTTGTTTTTAACTTCACATTCACAGATAAAGATAAAAAGAGGATCATCTATAATGATCATTTGATCCATATTGAATGGTATGTTTCACAGATCACGGGAAATACAACTCTCACAAAAAAGGCATCAATGGCTTTCAAATAGGAAAATGGAAAAGATGTTCCAATTTTCTACCTACTTCCAAGATGATTAAAGGAGAAACAAAAAAAGAAAGAAACAATACACGTGAAATTCCCGCTGATTTTTCATGTCAGTTCTTAATTTTTATGTTTTTCTATGTAAATGGAAAAAGACCAAGTTCCAGCAAGACCAATGAAATGCTCAATTTCTCTTTTGCTAAATCAGATTCTGAATGACTCTAAGCTTCTAAGTACTTACTTAAAGTATCTTAGTGTTAAATCTTCTTCTAATTTCTTAAGGTTCTATTTCCCCTGAGCTGTCTCTTCTTTATCTGCTTTTCTCTATCTAATAATATAGTTTTCACACAAATGTCACATAAAACAGTCCTGGCCCTAATTTCTTTTTTCCCCCCCAATGATACACACTTAAATTTTAAATTTTTAAAGAGATGTTTACTATTCAATCTGTAATGTTTTTTATTGAAATGAATTTCCCAACCATTCCCCAACAGTCCAGAGGTAAATAAATGGAGTCATGCATACCAAAAGTCAATTTACTTGAGGGAATATTCAACAAGCCCCTTTTGTTTTATTAAACTAGTTTCACTATCGCTACAGTGAATACAAATTGGAAGAACTACTAGCCAGGAAAGCATGATTTCATTCTTTCTAAAATAAGAGAAAAAGATTTTTTCCATTCCTGATATCTAACAATAAGACAGGGTAGTAGTCAGATGAGCACAAATTTTGTTTGTTCATTTTTTTCAAAGCATAGGCTGATTTATTGGGGTATGCTAAAGAAAAATAATCACCAACCGTTTGGACCTTGGATCTAATACACGGTGCTATAATGAAGAGAATTATTTTAAAGGAACTTTACTACTATATCACCACTCATGCACACACGAGCTGTTATGAAGGCCACTCTACTTTCTCCACAGTGCAACCATTCATGAAATTTGGAGTCCTTTCTATCATCAAAAATAATGAATTTAAGACGCTTAAAACTCCAATTACTAAAAAATAAAAATTAAAAAAAAAAAATAGGAGAAACAAATAACCTCCTTTATTAAAGAAGTTACAAATATGTTAAGAATGGCAAGAATATAGGGTCTATACTTAGTTTTTACTCACAGCAGTTCATTTTACACACACAGAATTTAATACACTTTCCATAATGGTTTTATTTCAAGCTTCTTTTTGCTGTTACCACTGTTGTATTTAGAAAACCTATTCCTTCATATTTTGACAAAATGTTTTAGTCGGAGAATTCTCAAACCAGTACTGTGGTGAATAGCATCATATTCCATAAATGTTTTTCAAGTGTTTATTATTGTGACAAGAGAGTTATTCTAGAACCAGAGAAGCTGAGAGATTTTCTGGTATTACCATAAAAGTGGAGAAATATCACAGGAAACAAAATATCAGCGGGCACCTGTGAATTCAGAGCTCTCACTTCAAGGCTAACAATCAAAAAACATTTCAGTCTCATCAGTAGCACTTGGAAGCTGAACACACTCATTGCTGCAAAGCTCCAGACAGCTTTAAATGCAGAAAGAAAGTTCTCATCTATCAGCTATTTCAGAAGCTGCTACAACAGAGCAACCAGGGAGCCTGCAAAACCAGCATTTACTCCTACTTCACATCCACTCATTTCTGGCCTTGCACAGCAGTGATTTTCAGCATGTTCTTCATGGTCTGTCTCACCTGCATAAAAACTTACCTCTTAGCAGCGTCAATTCAACTGCACTTATTAATATGTTATGAAACAGATCTTGCTTTTTCCTCCAAAACCAAGAAATAATCTATTACAACAGTTCCATAACTGTCAATTACCGTTTTATAAGATAAGCATTTGCTTCGGTAAATGTCTGAAAAAAGGAGCAATAATTGTAGTTTCACTGATTTTGTTTGTCTGTTTTGAGGGCTTGCATTTACAAACTAATGCTAGAATGAGCAAATGTGATACATCAGCTGGACTTTCATGTCTATCCACATCGATATTTCTTCACAGTGAGATCAAATGAAGAGTCTCTTGTCTATCCTTCACTTCCCAACAACACAAACACAAATGAATTCACTAGATCTAGCGCTAAATTGCCGTGAAGCTTACAAAGCTATTTTTATCACAACACACACAAGACTTTCTAATGGATTTTCTTTCCATAAGACACTGCATCATCTTTATAAATTTATTTTCCATAGACAAAATTTAATTTGTTGTAGACAGGATTAAAAGGTCATAAACAAAACACTGTCATCCAGTTTGCCCTTTAAAGTCATCTCAAAATATGATATATGATCTGTTTAATTGTGTTAGAATTTGGTGTGACTGAATAACTTCACCAAGATTGGCCTGTGTAACACGGCAAGCATCACTGATCGGCTTACAGCACGCGTTACTATCACAATGGGAAGACTAACAGTATGCAACTAACATCACACACTGTTAAATCGCTACGAGCTAGGTATCTTAAACATTCACAGCAGCTCTTCGGAATCGCAAAACAAAGAATTAGGAAGCACAAACATCAAATTTTATCGTCACAAGGCATAACACAGTATGCAGAAGGGAAATGGAGACGAAAAAGACCACTTCTTACACATGATTGTTTTCTCACCCATCTGCTAATTGCACATTGTGGAGATTTTAAGCCTGCAAGGGTTCAAAAAAGCAAGTATTTAAGTTCACAAAAGGAAAGCCTGGTGAAAAGTTTTTAATCTGAACAGAGAATGGAACCCAGGTAGCTACTCAGCACACAATGATTTTCCCTCAAATTTCTCCTTATCTAACACATGCTTGTGGAAACAGAAGATCAATCAGTGAATTTTTCCTTTTAGCACAGTAAATGTGCAAGCACATACCCAAGACACACAGAGGAGAAGACAGAACTATACTGAAATAAAAGCAAATAGTCCTTAAATAAACCCTAAGCCTAACTGGAGACAAACAGAAATCAAGTAAATTCTCCTCTGCCTACTATAAATGATTTGTAAATAGTCCAGCAGTTTTACAGATGCGGTTTTCTTTAAAATAACAAAAAACTTGACCTATGAAAAGGTAAGGTGCAGCAAGCTTCTGTTCAGTGTTCTTCCAGGTCTGCAGTCACCTTGGCTCTGTAATACTGGGATCATCGGGGTACATCTCACAGCCATATGGAGTAGCCTTAATGGTCCCTATTACTATTGGAGATTAATAAAATGCTGGTTACAAAGAAAAAAAAAAATCATAAACAGCTTTCTTCCAAATAAGCCAACAATCTACCCAGATTTCTGAAGCTTAAAGACTTCACCTTTGTATTTCTAATGAAACTGGATGGTAAAACGCACACAGAAGTACCAATGTTTTATGCTGGTGTGTAACTCTTGGAAACAAACTAAATTGTCTACAGTTTTCAAAGAACGTTTCAGTTAATGAAATACCCAGGTCCTACAAGCTTCTTTCAGGTCATGAGAACAGATGTCCCAGTTTGGTCAGGTGAGCTGAGACATCCTGAAGAAAAAAATTAAGCTCCTATTTTTACCAGACTTTTCTCCTGAAAAAGGTATTTCACCTCCCTTTCTTATTCCATATTCTCCTGTGGTGGAAGAGTAGAGAACAGAGAATTCACGTAAGTATCACATGACCTGATTCTAAGCTTTTCTTTTTCTTTAAAGATTTCCCAATTTAAAACACAAAGCTCTGAAACACCTTATAATAGAACAATCACATTGGATGTTCAGTACCGTGCAGGTTTTTTGTTTGTCTTCAGAAAAACCATGAGCAACCATTTAAGATAAAACTCTCCTAATGTCCATTCCCTCATTCCTTAACAATTTCTGTGTTTTGGGCTCCCAGTATGTGCTGACCAGGAGCTCCATTTGCCATTGTAATACCTCTGAATTCAGGGGGAGGCTTCTCGTGTCATCAATCTCCCTTATCTTAGCCTCTCTCCCCAACACCTGCCCTTATTTCTATTTTTTATAAACTGCTTTATTGCAGGCTGATCCCAATAAGCGGTTTAAGCAGTTATTATTTTAATGACAACCCTAAGAGTACTTAACTTCTCAAAATAGGTCTCTGATATTCTATTTCACTTCTAACCTTTAATTCTCAAATGATACAGACAAAATATGTTAATCTCTTACTGTATTATGATAAGGATTTAAACGAGTTCAGGTACCAGCTCATTGCAAAGTGGCTAGATGAATGGTAAAGGTAATTGTCAGAAGTGACCACTGTTTTTCACTACTCAGTAGATTTGAAATATCCTCAACTTTATTATCCATAAAATCTTCAGCTTTGCCCTGACATTTAAGTAGCAGGAGACACTTATTAACCTGAGATAATTTCCTGTTCCACTGACATTATCTCCTCATTTATTTTGTTGGAAAAGAAGGAATATTCACACAATGAACTTATTCAGAGAGACATTCTGAGTATTTGTGTTCAAATCCTGAACAACAGAGATTTTATTAGAGATTACAAGTTGCTTATTTATTAATTTATTCAATTATGCAAATAAAGTATTTCAGAATTAGCAAACAGCATAGAAAAACTAATTAACTGTTTTTAGATGTGAAAACTTTATGGTAGGTTAGCATCATGTGAGCATCATGTGAGAGCTTTGGAGTTCCTTCAAACATTAATATGCTTTACAGTTAAAGTTTGAATCCAGCTTTATTAGAAGCCAAAAGAACTGTCTTTCCTGCTAAGGAGGTAGCTGTATCACCTGGCTGGCCTTTTTCAGTGACTTTCTAAGTGTTTACCATTCAAGCTAAAAAAACCTGTGCAGTGTCATCACCATCATAAGGTTAAGAAAACACTGAAGTGCATACAAACACACAAATAATTATAAGACTAGGACGGTTTCATTAAAGAACAGAAAGAATTAAGCATGTATGCTAACATCGGTGGGCCTCTCATGAAAGAACATGCCATGGTAATATCTAAGCAGAACACCTGTCCTGGAGCAGAACAGGATGCACAGGGTTGTTTGCAATGTGCTTGGCTAATTCCAATAGTGAAACATGGTAAGAATTCTGGTGACTCGCATCAGCCCAATACAGCCACACTCCAGAACCAAGCCCATAAAAACCTGACCACCAGATTTTGGCACTGTGCACTCTGACTGGTTTAGCAAGCTGATTTCAACCAACCAAATCATAGAATCATAGAATCATAGAATCATAGAATCATAGAATCACCAAGGTTGGAAAAGACCTAAAAGATCACCCAGTCCAACCGTTCACCTATTCCCAATAGCTCCTACTAAACCATGTCCCTCAACACAACATCCAGTATATCCAAATATATCCAGTATATCCAAATATAACAGTTTTCTGCAGGATCCTACTGAACAGTTGTTTCCACTGAACAAAGTGGTTTATCCATAATTTCTGACAGAAGTGTAAGAATATAGAGCAGAATATCAAAGATTTCATCTCTCCATGAAAAATGTGAAAGAGAAAGCTGGCTTCACTGCAGAGGATCCACTCTTTCTGCACAGCACTACAGCAACCCAAGGTGATCACCTTCAAATCTATTTTCAAACTGTATGAGATGTAAAAAACTTTTTTCTTGAGGAGCATTCCCCAGAGCTGTTCTTGAAATTCTATTAGTCTTATATCCAGTTAACTTACATGTTTTATTATGAAATATTTTTAACTCCAGATAAACTCATGATGCCATGTTTTACTGATTTTATGCAATTCCAGGTGCATGTACCTAGTTATTTTAATAACAGCATTGCAATGTTGTTTTCACATAACTCAGAACACACACATACACATACACACACACATATATATATATATGCACAGACTCACATGTCCAGAATTCTAAACAGTTGTTTCATGAACTAACTCCCTTAAGGTATCAGAAGTAATCTACGTGTCAGTAGTGAGAGAGAGATGAAAACAGCATGCTTTCACAGAGCACTAGCATGGAAAGCTATTCCGTTCTCATTATGCTGCACATATCTTTCATCCCAATTTATTTCTATAGGACAGAGTATTAAATAAGGTTCACTTCTTTAATAGACAGCAGTTTTCTTAAATTGTTTTGCATGCAAAAACCTGCTGTAGCATCAATCAGAAATAATCTATTGCCATCAGTAAGCAAGTTTATTCCCTTTTCTATTAAAACTGGTGAAAGAATAATGAAGTCTTTACAAAATATATTCTTCTTTCCAGCTGAGCTGTATTTTAAATTCTCTTTTGACTGTGTAACAGATGCCTTCGTGCTGTTGCTTTGTGCCTGCTTCCCTAGCATGTGGTGTTTGTTACACAACCTGCTGAGAGACCAGTCAGCCAGACAGGACCAGCAGAAAAATGGGATCTTCATGAATAAACATTTGCTTAAAAATAAAATTTTATCATTTTATCATGGTTGCTCCACATCTGTAAACTGAACTAGAACTAAGTGAAACCTACTGCAGCGCTTTAGATTCCATGGCATGGAGGTTTTTGCAAGACAAGAATCTGCATTAATACAACAGCAGTGTCTTAAAGCTTGCAAGCTTCCCATCAAGACCATTATTTCATCCCTTTGGGTGTTTTGATTATCCTCCTTTCTTTTTTTTTTTTTTTTTTTTTTTTTTTGTCCCAAGGTAAAGCAAGGAAAAGAAAGAATAAGAAAGTGGAATAAGGAATAAAAAAGAAAAAAACGCTTTCAACATTTGGATTTGTTTATTTACAACACAATTTCTCACGTATTAGCAAGAACAGTCTTGCCCTAAGGAAGGACAACATTGATATTTCCATAACGTAAGATCTCCTATAAGGTTAAAATATAAATATGAACATAAAATATAAATAGTTACAAAGGAAAAAGTTGAAGATGAATCAATTTTCAAAAACTCTTACTGATTGCAGACATCCAAACTGAAATATATTTTAAGGGTTGTGTTTTCACATGTGCAGAATAGGCCTTACAAACTGGGGGTTACTCCAGTATTTAAAGTGACATTCAAAAGTACCAGGCACTTCAGAAGCACAGCCTTAGCCTTCAGCACTTGAACAAAGCAGTCATGCAGGAACACAGTACAGTCTTCCTTTATTTCAAGTCTCTGTTTTTTCTTTCATTTTGTTATTCCTAGACAATATGTGTGTGGCATATGGAATGAAAACAGTATCAGGAAAAATGCGTTAGCAAAGGAGTTATTCTAGAACATTCTGAATAAAAGCCAGCGGGCATTCTGTCCTGATTAAATTAATTTGACATCTTTTCGTTTGTTTTTATTTTTCTTTTTTTTCCCCCTCAAGAAAATAGACATCACAGCAACTGACGACCACATGAGGAGAAAGAATAAAATAAAGCAGTTTGTCTTTCATTCCATAAAAAGAAAATTCTCTAGGAAAGATCACGTAAGTCTACAGCACATAGAACTTTAAAATTATTAAATTAAAATTAGAAAATTATTAAAAATGTTTGTTTTTAAGTTTATTTTAGCAGTCACTATTGATTTTAACATAATCATCATCAGCTGAGTATTGATGCACTGAACTATTTTAACAGCTACAATCTATTAAATTTTACATGTTTAGACATTAACCTCTGTAGTGTGTTATTTTGTTGGATTTTTTTTTTCCCCACAGTATTTTAATTCTCCTATGCAAATCCTTGTTTCTTACCTCCTATAACCCCACCTCTCTCATCTCCTTGCTCAGAATTTCAAAATAAGAATATTAAAACTAAAACCAGTATGAACTCCGCTTAGGATTGTGTCCTACAGCATGCTGTGAATGTTACCAGCCAGATGTCTAAGCCTACCTCACAGTAAATTCTTTACTGCTAGAAATATACCACTATTCTTTACCAAAGAATATACAACAGAAATAAATAGTCTGTCCCCTGATAATTCTGAGGAAAAAATATAACCTAACAATGCATGAGTGATTAAAAAGACATTAATATCACGCAGATCATGAAGCAAGACAGAAAATACAAACTCGTTAGTCTCAATTACCAGATGCATATAACAGCTCTTTAATGGATGACATAAAGAAAAAAAGACCGAACTAACTGAAAGTCAAGGAAGGCAGAGATAGAAAAATGATCTAACTTTGCTTAATGAACAGCAGATATGTCAGAAGGTATTAGCTTTGCCTTTCTCTATTTAAAATTGGAAGCCTTATTCTTTTTGCCAACTCTTCCCCATCTTTGAAGTCCACCCTTGAAAAATGTTCTGAATGCAACACGCATCATTAAAGCCAGAGAAATTATTGACTCAAAGTTTTTGAATTCCAGGATATAAAAAAAGCACAACTGCAGAATAAAGCAGGACAGCTCACCAGAAAGCTGAGTTCCTTGAAATCAAAGAATGAAATTATTTTCTGGTGCCTTCAAGTACGACTGTGGGAAGAAATACGTTGGATCACTGAGTAACACCAAATTATCTTCATAACTATGTCAACTTACAGTATAAAATGGCCCATAAAAAGAGCTATGATACTGAGATTTTCAATGTTCTGTTTGCCTAATATTCCTTTTTCTGTTAAATCAAACTGCTGTTATTTACTTTTATGTCATCCGCTACAATCACCTGAAAATGCAAACGAAGAGCAAAACAACCTCACGTGTTCTGAAACAAAAATACAGTACTGAGACCTCTTTAAGAAACAGCTTACATATTAACAGGATTCAGTTTTTATACTGTAATTAATATCTCGTGAAAAAATATTTATGCTTACTACTGTAAGATGTTCTTAGAATATCTCCTTGAAATGTCAGATCCTGCATAGTTGAGAAAGGTTCTTGTTATTTCCATTTCAAATGCATGCCAGTTTGAAACATACACAATTGTTCATCAGTGAAAAAAATCATTCTGAAACTGATAAACCAAAGGTGTTTGAAATGTTATTTCCACAAAAGTTATCCCAGATTCATTTCCATATGCTCAGCAATTAGAAATGGTAGCGTCAAACGCTGTCTCTCCGCTACAGCATGAAGGAAAAGCAGACTCATTCTACCACGCTTTTATACTAGGCATCTACATCTGGATACCCCTAGCCAGAAGATTTAAGACAATAGCAGTACTACAGTCATACTGTTCTATCTGAGGCCTCACTACAGTGATTATCTCAAGAAACGAGACATCTTTCTAAACAACTCAGTACTCCTCAGCATTGCTCCTTAAGATCCTATAGTCTCACCATTAGCCTGCCTTTAATCACAACTTACAAAATCAACCGGATTGTTAGACTGTCTGGCTTCTCTAGAGCATTTCTACTCATACCTAGAAACTGCTTGGAAAAAAAGAGCAAGAGATGAACCAAATTTCCAGCACACGAGAACTGTTTTGTACAGCAGCACCAGAGTTGCACTTGGAAATGACCAGAGAAGAGTTTAGATAAAACTCCCCATACAGAAGATGTAATACAACTTCCAAGACCTCATACTGTTCCGTAACGAAATATTGTACTTACTCGGTACATTCGTAAAGTTAAGAAAAAGACCCTTAAGAAAAGACAACGGCTGTACAAATTCCTATTTACTAATCAGGAAGACCAGTCCAGCAAATAGGTATTGCTGCACATATGTGAAGAATTCAGCCAAGTGTAACAGCTTTCCCTGGGATGAGACCGCTGCATGGAGCGCATTATACAGTGTTGGTTTCTATCCTGAGGGCATCAAGTTCTTGAAAGAATAAAAGTAAGCTGTTTTCCAAAGAAAGCTTTAGAAGTACAGCTTCCAAGATCTAATGTTCTGTTGAAACAGATACAATAGTAGAAGCTTCCCTGGAGGTTACTAACTTTACTCTTTTTACTACATACCTTTTAAAATCTTCCAATAGGTTTCATTTCTGTCTGACACATTGGGGAAAATTCATAGCTTGGGAGTTCTAGGCTGGGGAGAAGGTTATCAAATTGTCATTCATCAGTTTACTTGCTATCTTTCCACTCTGAATATTTTTGTGCTCAGAGTAGGGAAAGAATGGATTCAGAAGAGAAGCAGGGAGAAAGGGGTACTAACCCCTTTGGTGAGTACCAAAGGGAAACATTAATGTACACAGCAAAATAAATCGAGGTCATGAAAGGAAAGCAAAACACAGGTACAAGAGCAAGGCAGCCCCACAGAACTTCAGTGGGAAAAAAATATAATGAAGGAGGGCAGAAGCTCAAGGGGAATGAGATGAAACTCAGAGGAAGTAGAACTAACAGAGGGACGCCACAGAAATGTGGAATCGAATGAGTTGGAAAGAGATGCACATTCTATAATATATCTGCCTTTGCTGCAAAGACGTGATTTAAACTTTTGACGCGATTGTGTTTTTGTCGACTGCTCATCTCAAGCACTGAAAAGGCCATACTGAATACCTACATCAGACAACAATCCATGCCATCATTTAACAACACAGCAAACCAACTTCGGTCTACTAAATCATTGCAAGCACTAGCTTTAGTGCGTTTAAAATCCATTCAAATATGTTGAAGACCAGCTTTATTGTCATCTTTTCTATCTCAGTCTTTCTGCTCTAATTCTCTCTACCTTTTTATTTATTTTCCTGCATCCAACACAGAAGTAGTAAGTAACAACAAATCCTAATAACATGTTCTAGCTAACAAAACATTAATTGTACCTTATGTTTATATAAACTCTGGATGAAATCAGTACTGCCTTGGGATCCATGAGGACACAGTTAAAGCACTGAGAAATTCTGGCCAATGTTCAGCGATACAGAAATATCTAACAAGGCTCTTTCTTTTAGCTTCTGTTGTTAAGAAAAAAGAGAGAATAGCACTACACTATCCAGAATAAATGCTTTAAATGAATTTTATATAACCAGACGCATGAATGTGTAGAAAAAAAATATATAATTATTATAGTTGATAATTAATAATTTAAATACACATTAGAAAATATGTGAGAGAAAATATGTGAAAAATCAAGTTTATATTATTATATAAACATTATGTGCATAAATGCATAAAGAATCAAAGTGCTTTTTAGGAAGACTGAATAACAAAGCAGTATATGATTAAGCTGGTAGTAATTTTAAGAGCAAAAGACTTTACTAAGCTTTTTGCTACTCAGAATTAACACAGCATACAGAACTGCAAAAAAAAAAGAAAAACAAACAGAAACACACACAGTTATTACATAAAAATGGAAGTCTCAAATCTATCTACAAATATTCCAGCAGTCTTTTGTTATGATATTCAATTAATTATTAACGGTCCAAGCTAAAAATCTTGAAGGTGTTAGAGTTTATGAAAAAACTGAGAAAATCCAGTGGGTTATACTTGCCTATGGAAAAATCTAAAAGGAAATAAGGACATAAGGAATCATCCTAAAGTTCTGACATAAAGCTTGGCTCAACTCATCATAAGAACGAAGTAGGGACAAAAAGGGGAATGACTTCATTGCATTTAAACATGAACACATACTCTTCACTAGGTTTAAAAAAATCATGCATTCATGCACCTCTACTCCATCATGTCTCCACTGCTGAATTGAGATTGGAAAACGGTGCAAATTTACAACTAATTTTCATAATGAAAAGCTCACATTTGCTGTGCCAGTTTATCAACAAAAATATAGTTAAAATTTCAAACGCAAACATCATGAATTACTGACACTAGGACTGTGAATCTCTGTATAACTTCGTAATGAAAATAAACTGAATTGACATAATTTCTAATGAATCAACTTCTTTTACCTTTATTCTTACTTTCCAATTAAGTTTTTCTCTTTCAGCAATATTTGATTATGAAGTTTTCTTGCCAGAAAACACGAGTCCAATGCCATTAAGCAAGCAAAAACAAAACAAAAAAAATCCATAAATATTGAAGACATGCACAACCTGACTACTCATGGAAATTTATTAACTTTTTATCATATTTTGAATAAATACTTTAGGTTTTATGGATATATGAATATTTCTATCATTATATTTGATCATGCCTAAAATCGCTGTTTCATTAAGGTGTCACCATCACAGTTCAAAATTTCACCTTTATTATTTTTTAATTCAGCTTTATCAGTACACAAACATTTATAGAAAATTAAATCTCTGTGATTCTTTTTTAATACAATTTCAAAAGCGAAACCTTCCTTGTTGTGTATACTTTAGTTTGACTTTGTAACATGACATGTCTTTGCACACTCAGTATTCTGCACTGCAATTATTAAACTAGAAATTGCTTGTAGCTCCATGTGGTCGCATGGAATACTCCATCATCCTGATATCCCACAGGAAAAAATTGCAGCAACACTGTTCTCCAGCTAATTCTCCAAAAGCTACCATAATATCTTCTGTTCTGAGCATCACAGCAATTTAGTAGGCTTGGCAGACATTCAGAGAACTGTCTGGGTTTTTAACACGTCTGATATTGAATCCCAGTTATAAAAGAAGAAAAGCAAGAAAATATAGAGAACAACAACAACAAAATCCTCCTAAAGACAACAAGGCAAATAACTTTGGAAATAAGTGGGTGGGAAAGCAGAGGTGATAGAGATCCCTTTTCTTAGGCAAGAGTCTCCCATAAGGGACTCTTGAAAGACTGTGCAGGAAACACAGCATGTCTTATAAGGAAACATATTCAATGACTGGAAATATTTTTCCCTATTGCTTGAAAAGGTTTTGCTTGAAAGTTGATTTACACAAGAATTTCAAAACAATTAAAACCTTGCATTAAACTTCCAAGGTAGGGCTCAATCAGACCCTGGGCAACCTCACCTACTGGTAGGTGTCCCCTATTCATTGCATGGGAGCTTGACTAGATGATCTTTAAATGTCCCCTACAACTCTGAGGATTTTATGACTCAATCTATGATTGTAGGATTAGTCTGTAAATCGTTATTCTCTAAAAGGTTAATTCAGTTCTGAAATTTAAGGAAGATCGTTGAGACAGGAACTTGTATTATTTATTTTTTGAAATTTTCAATCAAATTTACAATAAATTCTACTGACCCAATAAATGCACACACACACAAAAAAAACAATTTTGTTTTTAACAAGGGAAAGCAGCAACAGCTTTTGAACACATTTTCATATATTTCTTTGAAGAATGAGATTTCTCATAAAATGGATATAATCACAAAAACAAGAAAACTTCATAACATTTGAGGATGTCAAATAGTTTTTTGTTTTTGTTTTTTTAATTAAAAATACACACATTTGTGAAAGTAAGAACATAATCTGCCAAAGAAATAATCTTCTTTTTTCCAGGGAAAAAGCACTATACCATTACCTGCCTCCAAATTCTTTGTCTTCTGTGCTACATTTAGCTTTCTAAGAAACTCACAAAAATCAGATTTATCCTTATGACAAAATGGAACAAATTATTAACTCTGACAGCCAGCAGAAATTGCTTAGCATTCTACCTGTGCATAATCTCCCAGCAAGACAGATCACTACAGTTACAAATGGTGTAACATGAAACAACAGCAGATCTGTGCAAAGCACAGTGACATAATAAAAAAATAATTCTTGCAAGAAAGAATATCAGGAAAGGTCAACAGGTGTTACCACCTAATACAAAAGATATGTCATCATCTAAAAATCTGTCTCAGCCGATGCAGTGCAGTCTTTCCTCTTAAGTAATCTTGAGCTATCCTTTAAAGGCAACAAGTACAATAAATGAATTGAAACTGCAAGTTTTTGAGGTTAAAGAGATTTCTGTTCTTTGTAAGTACTAAAAGACACGAGCACTATAGCTCAGGCAGGCAGCTTATCTGGACTCTGGGTACGAGAGCACTGCCATACATTTATGGCCATTATTCCTCAGTGGGAAATTATTTTGAACTATAAATTCAATAGCCCATGTCTACAAATTCAAATGTATCAAATACTGTGCCATAGCAGTGTCTGGAAGAACAG
The DNA here is from genome assembly GCF_019232065.1 of Centrocercus urophasianus. NCBI lineage: Eukaryota > Metazoa > Chordata > Aves > Galliformes > Phasianidae > Centrocercus > Centrocercus urophasianus. Next base: position 6,064,172 of record NW_024884800.1, on the reverse strand, counting down.
GCGTGTATACATCTATCAGGAATGAAGTTGACTCTTTATCTTAAATCCAGCTTAGCAGTGTTGTCACAGCTGGCTCTTACTTGCCACAGACCTGCATTAGTAGATCCCACCTCCTCAGCTACTTAACACCACACAGAGAGTAATTCCAGGCAATGACTACACACACATACTCACGAAGACTCTCATGATCAGTTTTCTGTTACTCTGCCTCTTCTATGAGAAAGGTGGGGAAAAATGACTAACAAAGACTTTCTTGATATCTGTTTGAATGCAACCAGATTTTCTGATCAATTTCTTTGTTTTTCTGCTGTCACAACATCCATAATCAACCAAAACATCCTTGGAAATTATTAAGTTAGGACAGTTCTTAGACAATTCAGTACAGAGCAATTCAATGCCTCATACTGCCAATAGAATGGCACTTTTACATTAGTTTTGAATTTACTCAAGGATTTAGGCAGTGTCAAAGGAGTGTTGTCCAAACGTTTACTCAAAGATAAAGCAGTTTTTCTCTTGCATCACTCAGGCAAGACAAAAATACTCAGGAAAAATCTTCAAGTTTAGAGAGCCTGTGCATGTATTTAATGTGTGTGTATTTACTCATATCCACACGAATGTGGAAGATGAGGAATGACAGAAGAATGAAGTTCTGACATATACCAATATTATTTGGGTAAATGATGAAGCCTCCTCTGACACAACGTCTGACAGATTTTACTACTGTGCCAGAATCTTTTTAAAATTCATTGGGAAACATTTGCAATGTTAGGCCTCTCCACTCAGCACCAGCAGTTTCCCAAACTGGCAGCCCAACAAGCAGCACAGCAGCTCTGGCCATGGGGACGCTGCGGTGAGCCATGTGGGATGCTGCTTGACCACCGCTTCAGGAAGCAAACGAGTCCATTCCAAATCTCATCCAAAGGCTCCATAGCCATGACACTGTCACTCCGTCATGTTAGCCAGTATCAAAATGAAAGAGAAATGCAATGCTTGCTGACGTACTGTGACACATTCTTTCTGTATGAATCTGTCAGAAAACAAGATGCATCTTCTAACTTGGGAGAAATTAATTACATTCCATTTACGTTGTACTTATATCTAAAGTACAACTTCAGGACAAAAAATCATTTTCTCATCTTTATTTTAATTAACCTATGTAATACTCCAGTGACTTACTTCAAAGCGGCAGGATCTAAATATAAAAACTGAGCTCATACAAGGATAGTTGAAGAATTAGGAAGAACAACAAGTGTCTCCAAAATTATTTCCCTGGATTTTAATAAAATGTTTGCTGTGTTAATTGAATATTAATTGAATATTAATATATTATTGATAATCAAACTCGATCGGTTTATTAACTATTATAATAGTTTCCTATTAAGGTCTAATAGTTTTCAATATATAAAATACCAGAACACTATAATCACTAGCAGTTTAAGAGGCATAATGTCTGTGGGTCGCTCAAAATCTGTAATACAAAAAACAAGTCCCATATCTTGAAGGATTACAGAATTACAGACAAAACTGCAAGGCTTGGAACAGGGCGGCTCAAGGACAAGCACTGACCATTCACATACATTGAATCTATCAGGCAATAATAAGAAGTGCACTTTTCTGTCTGCTAAAATAACATACTCCCTTTCCAAGTTTTAATTTGATTTCTTACTAAAATTATTTTAAGCTGCTATATAATTGTTCATTAGATAAAAAAGGATAACAGTTCAGAAAAAAAAAACAAGACTTTTGTATAACAACAATAATGTAAATGAATGCTTTTTAAATATTGCAGATTTTTAGACTATCATGAAGTAGTATTATAAATTTTCTGGGAAAAAAAAAGACACTTTCTTTTTGCTTTAATTATAGCTGAGCTGTACTTATAACAGATCTCAGGATTAGCTCAGGCTTCAAGAGCACTTCCACCATTTTTCTTCCCTAAATGATATGACTCAGAGCCTACTTTTGCTGATGATCAACATCCACCAAAAAGATGTTTGTGTTACATAGACCAGTTTCTTTACTTCCCAGTAATTAATATCATTTCTGTTTCACAGCTAGAGCATATATTAACAAATTGGGTGATCAATACAACTGATTGGTGAACAAGACACCAATTTAGTGCTGACATTCTAACTTATTTTTTAGATTCCATTTAACCATGCTTTCAGAAATACTGAGCAAATAAGGTATGAAATCATTGTCATGCAGCATTTTAGGATGTACCTTAATCTTCCATGAAATAGAAAAACAGGATTTCTTTAGTGTGAGGACTCCTGTACTATCTTGATTTCTTTTCTTAACATGTTTGACTTCCCCTTGCAATACCCTGCAGAAAAATTAATCCCAAAATACCTGAATTTGTTGGTTATAACAGAAGGGCACATGGAAGTGCAATTGTGTTTGTATGGATAAGAGCAGCAAAAATGCCAGAATAACAGGTTCTATGCATGCCAGGAGAGAGATTGTCTCTGTGGCTTCTTTGCTATTGGAAGATTCAGTGGGATTCATCTTTTATTACCAAACTCCCAGTATCTCATTAATGGTTGTTCTTTCACACTCTGATGTGAATATTCAGTTTTTACATGACTGAAACTTAAACGAGAGTAATTATGAAGTTCTCCCATACACCCTTCTGGGGCTTCTGTGCAACCTGGGGATGAAAGCATTGCTATTTCCACAGAGAGCCAATAGTAAAAGCAGAATTAAATACAACAAAAAAGCTTATTCCTTCCTGTTAGGAACATACCACAATGGGGGTGCAACAGAGAAGAACACAGATATGGAGTGGGCACACATGAGCAGGGAAGAAAAGTTCAGCCATCACTTTCCCCTTCCTCTTCCTGTCCTTAAGAACTTAGAAGACTAGTGCTGGTGTGGTAAAAGGTAAGGTAAAAAAGGGCATTCTTCGTATAACTTTTCTAAAGAGAAACTCATTCCTTATTTGGGGTGTGATTTTTCTCCCTTCCTCCCCACCCTGTTGCTTACTTCATCTCTTTTCCTCAAGAAAGCAGAAATCAGTACAATCAAGTTCCAAAGCAGTATATATCACAGTAGATTCATTCACCTAACTTTCAAACTTCCTAAATATTTGTTACTAAAAAAATTAATTGGACAGCAGAAGGTACAAGGACAGAAGAAAAACATAAATAAAGTAATAATATTAAAATAAGAAGTGAAGACAAGTATCCAGCCATTTACATCATTAAAAAAGTAATCACACTGATTCATAACGTTGTTTTTCCTCTTTCTATTTAATTTGACCTAAGTTAGCTTCTGAGCTGAAGTTGATATTATTAAAGTGTTCTCCACATCCACCCTATGCCACAGCTGTAAGACAGATGTCATCATGAAATAGAGGATGTGTTGTCTAAAGCAATCAGAGACCTCAAAAATATACCAAGAGCTGAACATGCTACAGTCAGTCAGGGCTTTTCATGACCATAGAAGAAATATTTAGGTAGATCAGTATCCGAATCACAGCAGGATTAAATTATCAATGTATGAATAAAAGTAAGATTCATAACATATAGGTAAGCGACTCTGGGAAAGAAATTAAGAGAAATAAAGAAAAAGTACAATTCCTGAGAGATAACTATAATATAAGCAGATCATCTTTCAGCTGTATCCTCTGAACAGGAGGCTTAGAAATCGTGCAGCATCCTATTCAGTACTAATGAAAACCCCCGACTGTTCCATCCATGCACAAAAGATGCAGAACAAGTGACAGATCATATGTTAGGCAAAGAGCATCTAGCTGTCTTCTGCAATAAAACCAGCTGATCCCTGGACAATACATGCAGCAGGTTTGAGTGACATTCAGAGAAAAAGGTTTGTTAATGAAAAACATTCCAGAAAACTTAGTAATGAAATCTCGTAAGCCAACAGCCAATCATTCCATTTTTACAAACAGAAATACATATCATTTTTGAAATAGGTTTCTACCACAGCAGTATTAAAACAGAGTAAATAGTTTCTTGTTTGGAGAAAGCCAAAAGACATATTCAAGTGACAGAACGGAGAATATGAGCTGCTCAGTAACAGAATATCAGCAAGGCAATGTCAGAAGCAACACATGCACATTAACATCTAACATACAGTCAGCTGGATAGAAAACAGATAGTAACAACTGTTTACTGACAAAAATCTCACACAAAAACAATCCCTTCCATCTCCAAACAGATATGAAATCCCTTCCCTTATGAACTCAAGTACAAAGAATAGATCTCCTCTTACTCCTTAAATAGCAAAAGCAAGTCTATATTAACTAATTAGAAATACAGGCATACTTTCAAACATATCTTTGGGGTATTTTATTTGGTAGGTTTTGATTCCAACACCAGCACTACTGGTAATATTAGGTAATGTTCTGTTTTAGAAAGTTAGAAGTCATCTTGCCACCTTATCATTTCTACAATTACAACAACCGTGCAGGAACATAAAAACAGAAGGAACTTGCTAGTATGATTTTCCCAGATAATTTCTTGGATGTTATCTTTACAGTATATTCAAAGAGAAATTTCAAGAGTCATTGTCTATATTTCTGCCTATTACTCAGAGTCTGGGCACCAGTACTTTGCGTTACATTGCACTCCCAGCAGTTATTGGGTACCACACAGGAGGCTGCCAGACATCAGGTGCAACTACTATTCAATTACTTCATTCAGGAAAGATGAGTAAAGGTGAGGAAGAATTTCAGGATTGTCTGGAAATAAATAGGAGCCTGGCAGGCCTTTGCTTGGCATATGTTCCTTTACCTCTTGCATTTGTATAACTTTAAGAAATTCGCCGCTAAGAAACAAACAGCTATGATGCAAGATTTATACATAACAAGAGGAGTTGTTAATGCGATTCTGATTATTTTCTGTAATGAAAGTCTAATGAAACTAATAAAGCTTCATCTCAACCTGCAGAGATCTTACAAAATTAGGAAAGAATGTTTTGATTAGGTTGTAGGAGGTCTCCAGAAAAGACAGGAGCAGACAGAAAAGACAGGAGCTGGCTGCAACATACAGAAAAGTATATGTAACAACAATTATGTATCAGCATATGCTAGATTTATTTCAGTGAATTGTGGTTCAGGCTGCCTTAAGGTGCTAAAAATACTTCCCACATGTAAGTTTCCAAAGAGCATTGAAAAGTTTTAGATTAGTGTGATAGAACTCCTCCACACTCTTGGCTTTGGACAATATTCTTTTTTTTTTTTTTTTTCTTACATGAGTTTGATAATAACAGGCAAGACAGTTTAAGAGGGCAACAAGAGTAAAAAGTAAATTACACAAATCAAACACTTTCAACCGCTGTAACAAGTCTGACCAAATATAAAGATTTTTCTTTTCCTACACCCTGCATGGACATACATTGTAGATGAGACTATTTGTCTGATATTAAATTCCTATAATGTGCCGTAAAGGAAAATGTCAAGAGATGTTTATTTTTGTATGTGTGATTCGGTTCAGCCTGAGCCTGGAAAGGAAGTGTGGCAAGTTACCCAGCCCTGGCATCTTCAAAAAGTCATCAGCCAACCATGCAGCCAATCCTTTGAAGACTATTTGTTTCTGGTAGGGCAGCTGAATTTAAAAGGCAAGACTGGGCAGCACTTCACCAAGTGCCTGCTGGAACAGACAGCCAAAGTTCAGAAACTAGAAAACATATTACAGAGCCATTGCCAGAAGCTGAGCTTTGGAAATTGTGGTCAGGGTTGCTTTTGGACTATTAAAGGGCGTGCATATATTTGGACATAAAACTATATCAGTTCAGCAGTTGAAATGCTGTGGCTGTATGTCACAGTCGCAGTGTCACTAATGGATGAACTCATCAAGTGTCGGTGCTTATAGGGTTTTAATGAAACAGCAGCCAGCACCTGCCTCTAGCGTGGTTCCTATACCCATTTAATCCAATTTCTGCTCCCACAGTTTCAATCCAGTGAAGAGAGGAAGGGGAGATGTTAGTTCAGCATTCATGTAACTGCAGTCAGTCAGCCCCAACTCCTCCTTCCACATAACCAAATGCAACCACTCACACAGCCCCTCATCCTCAGCTCTTCTATAACCCTTTACCCAAATGGTCTATCTTTGCTGATTAAAAATAGTTCGGCAGAGAAATGGAGGGTATGGGGTGCATTTCCCTTTGGAAAAACCAAAACAGTTCTCTAGCTTCTTTCAAACACTGTAGTGTGGCACTGCCTGCATCTGTTCTGCTCCTCCCAGCAGTGTCAGGGAATTTGCATTCGAGCAGCTGTCCGCATCCCTAGGACACAACTCTTACAGTGTGCCTTCTACTCTGAAGTCACACAGCACCAACTCACTCATTTTTGGTTCTGATCAACTTACAAACACTTCCCTGCCAACATCAAACTGCAGTTGGTTTCACCAGCAGAGAAATACAATATATCCAGCCAGGCTGTTTGCCCACAGCTAAAGTTTCCAAGCAAGCTTAAAAGGGCTAATGAACACATTTAGTACCTGCTGCACTGAACAGCCATGTGTCAGCCAGCCCAAAGAGTCAAAGCTATAAATAAAGGTTGTTTATTTTATTTTATTTTTTATTTTTTCTTTATAAGAACAGTCAAGCCTTTTTACAGGTATTCCTTCCTTCTGCGTGCTGCTGAGCTGAGACATTTAAAGATACAGGCACTGCGATATGTGTAGCAAAAAGCGTTTGGGAATCTTTCACCTCAGATTTGTTAATTGTGCTTGTGACTTATCTCAAAAAAAGAGCCCTTAGTGACCTACATTTGGTTTTGTTAACATTATTAACAGTTTTCACTAAGTTCTTTCACATTCTTTCATCTGAATAAACAGAGAACAAATGAAACACTAACTTGTGTTGAACAAAATGCTGCCAGGAGTTAAAGTAATTTGTAGCTGAAAAAATGAAGTAATCCTTATTTTCAGTAGGAACAGCCAGCCTAGTGCTTTCCTAAGAGAAGATCACAGTTCAGGATGAGACACTGAGCCTGTCTAGATTGAAAAACTTTTCAAAGGGCAAAATCATTGGTAAAAATACCCAGTGTAAAGGGAGGAAATCTAGAAGAGACAATCTGTTGACGGCAACTTAAGTGTAATGCTGTCTTGTGTGGGAACTCCTTTGTAAAAGCAAACTGAGACTGAAGGCTGAGTTTGATCACCAAGTTCACTTCTGATATAATCTTAGTGTTAGTAATTCAAGCAAGGTTCCCTTTCATTTCATAATCCAAATTTTCCTACCCCCCTGTAATTTCAAGTTTATTTAATATATTATCAATCATTTCATAAATTTGGCATTATTTCAACATAATCTAAATAAATGCTAGCCTTGAGGCTAACCAACAAACCTGCAGTTAGAGCTTTGGGTGCTCTGGTACATACTTCACTTGCCTAATCTATTTTTTACTGTATCCTAGGCGTGACAGAACAGACCCTACTGCACCTGCACTGGCCAGAGCTGGTGCAGTACACAGTACTAAGCAAAGAAGCTCTCTGGAACAATCTCAGTCACACCTAACTCAGTAATAAAATATTTGTCTCCACAGAAAATAATACTAAGAAGCTCAACTGTGTAACATTATCTTTCATGGAATGTTCATATTCTTTTCACATGATAAATTACCCCTAACTTGAGTTATACAAAATATACTAGCATATTTTCCAAAATATTATTACATACATGCTTTTCCTTATCAGTGTTTAGTTCACTTAAGAGATAAGGCAACACCTTACTTTCTTTGGCAGTGATAACCATGAATTATTTCTTAAAACCTGTTCCTGGATTACAGCACAAATCTGTCCATTCTCACTTCATGTTAGGCTCACGAAGTACTTTAAATCATCCAAGGAGAAACAGCTCCACCTAAAGGCGAATTGGCTGCCTGTTCTCCCGCCGTGTGTTTTTCGTTTTAGCAGTCACAAACAGCAGCAGCATGTTTACAAAGTCAATCACTGAAGGGCATACTGGAAGATCACGTTCTAAAAGTGGGGGGAAGGCCACTGTCGTAGCAGAACTCGACATGATAACGCCCATTAACATTCTTTCCTTCCTTGAATAGCCTCACACATGCTCATCTCAGTTTATTTACTTGATTTAGGCATGGTCCCTTATGATTCCTTTCTGTTTGTAACTGGAGATCCAATTCTGCACACAAACAACAGTCTTCAATTTTGAATTGATTTCATTGTGAAAACAAGAACTTCAAATCATCTCTTAAGTGCCTTAAGCTATCCCAAAACAGAAGGTTCTTATCCCCTTTAAGTTGTACTGACTTGAAGGGAACTCCATCTCAGAAGAAAGCCTTTTTACTTGGAAATATATGATAATTTGTATTGGAAAGTATAAAAGTTTAATTCTGAACAGATTCTAGTAACACCTTCCTAGCTGTAGTCATGTTCACCTTTGAAAATATCTTCGTTTAAGAGGAAACAACCCTCATCAACCGAAGCCTTTTTACTGATTCTTACACCAGAATTATGAAGTTAATTGTCAAATAGTGCAACTTCACTTCCCAACATTAAACTACCGAAGTTACTTTTAACTCCTCATTTCACAGTACAGTGAAACATACTTAGCTTAGACAAGTTAAGGGCAAAATAGGAAGTGGTTTTTGTTTTGTTTTTAAATGCAACTCTAAGAATATTCTAATTAAAGCTTTCTAAATTATTTTTAGGCTTTCACATCTGTGTAATCCTGAGCACAATTTGTGCACACTGTCAAAGCAAAAGCAATGTTTTAATAAAAACACTCACAAAGAATGAATTACTTCGGGACTGCAGCCATAATTACAATCACAATTGGCATTAAGTTAACAGTGATGACAAAAAAAAAACATCAACAAGCTTCTCCAAGTAGAAATCAAGAAGTGTTTGTTATCACTATGGAATGTTTATTGAAGTGCTGTTTTTAATCTAGATAGAGCACCAGGATCTTGAGAGGAAAACTGCAATTATATTCTAGGTAGCAAAATATTCTCAGTGGATACAGTTATACTCAAAGAAACTCAGCAGTAAAAGTTCTGATTCCTACCTGGTTTTTAGTCATACTTCAGCTACATTCAAGGTAATGACTCCTTTCAATCTACTTCTGGCTTTACTCCAGAATAATTCTATCCCATAGTTTCTACAATAATGTTAATAAAACACATTTGCATTCTTCAGTATAATTTAGAAACTAGGAAATTTTAGAGGTAACACAACCAATTCTGAAAGCTTTATCGGACATCCCTTGACCATAAATACGTGAAGAAAAAGATTTCAATCCCAGCTGTTTAGGAAGTACCAAAGCTATCTAGTTTGTGAAACACTTTTTTGCCCATGTGCCCCAATCCCCACGACAGTAGGTATAGAAAAGAGACAAGGAAAATAAAAGAGGAACAGTTTGTTAATCTATTTCGTCTCTTTTGTAGACCTACAACTCATGTTCAAGATCCATGATATCCATTTGTTTTGTGATAATGCTATCAGCCCATGATTTGCATTGCAACCTTGCTGTTAGCTGGGATATGTAAATAACAAGTTCCATTAAAAAAAAAAGAAAAAGCAAAAAAAAAACCAAAAAAAAAACACCAAACAACACTCTAACTTGTCTCCATTTATATTCCCCACATGCAACAAAGCTAACTTGTAATTCCACCAAGTCAGTAACAATAAAGTATGCTTTTGTGACCCACTCAGTAACCCTTCATTCCATCGTTGGTGGTTCTTTGGCAATTGGTATAGCTGGCTAATAAATGTTAATTCTTTCCTGAAGTAGATTTTAACATGTACTTTCTATCTATATTTATCACATTGGCAGAAAGCTCACCCTGAATGCCAAAAACTGGCTCAGAATAGCGGTGCTGGAGTCAGAATTGATCAAAACGTTCCATGAATATTTTTCAACAAATGCAACTGTGTTTAAAGCAACCCTTAAGAAAATAAATTTGAAATAACATGCTCCAGAGAATATTCCCAGGGACTGCTGTGCTTGCCTTTATTTATCAATTCTGTAAAAATATTAGTAGCTAGTCAGAGTTTTAAACCTGACCTGCATGTTTTTTAGGGGTGGAAAATAATGGCGATAATGTACTAGCAATAACAATAACCAACGAGGAATATTAGTATCTTAAAGTTTCTTCTCTCCCTTCTCACCTTCAGCCTTCTTTAGATTTCACTATTTGCTGACCCATCACTGGACTTGTCTCAGCCTGAAGTGAATTAGACAGACACAGGCAGGCCCCCACATGGGCACAAGCCCTCACCTAGCGCTCCACTTCTGCTCGCAGCCTTGGGCAGCCTCTCACTGTGACAGCACTCTCTACAGGCTGCAACTGGGGTTCAGTTCCAGCCTTGCAGGTCAGACAGGAGAAACAAGCTTAAGGGCCATGCTGAAAAGGTTCCTACGTGCCTTTCTTCGCACAGCACAGCAGAGAGCAATATAGATTCGTGAAGGAAGGCCTCTTTGGCTTGACTACCAAGATGTGTCAGAGGGGACAGCAGAGGCCTGCTATAACACAAAATCGGTCTTTCAGGAGGAGCCACTGCTACCTCTTTCATCATCTCTCATCTGGACCAAGTTAAACCATAACATCATAAATAACTTTGCAGACTTTTTTTTTTTTTTTTTTTTTAAACTCATGTAAGTCTAGAGTTTAATTTCCCAGCTCTCTCAATTGGGTGCCACGTAATCCAGCAGTCTTAAAAAATCCTAAGCCATTTAAAGCTTTATGACAAAAAATCCATAAGTATTTTAGAGCTTTATAAATCAAAACTAGTAATGTGTTCTAATGCTCTTAAAATGCTTTATGGCACAAAATAAAAAACTCTTTCGAAGTATGGTTGTTTTTTTTTTTTCCACTTTGCAAGGAGAAGATCTTGAATCACAAAGTAGATTTATCACAGGTACAGTGTAGTGCATACAAGGTGTGCCATGAAATTATAGGAAAAAAAAAAAAAAAGGAGTTGTTTAACAAACAGTATTATGGAATAACTATTACTTAATGCAAGTTCACAGATTGATCCCACATACAGCTATTCATTGACTGCAGGCATTTCTTCCCTGTTAAGCAACACTCTGGAATCACATCAACTCCAATGCTGTTCTAATACTTCCTACTATTAGAGCCTAGACAACATAAAAACATTTTGTTAAAATTATGTTCACACTGAACATAATAACATGTCACTAGAAAGGTTTGTGCCCTTCTTTGCATAAACTATTGTGCACTTTTTAAAAAAAAGAAAATTACTTCTCTTGAAACAGCCACCTAAAAATCGTATAACATTTATGTAACAGTACATTGTCTGTACTATTAAAAAATCTATTAAAATTATCTGTTAAATCAATAAAAAAAAATTCAAGATCCTGATATCCTTAAAAAAAAAAAAAAAAAAAAAAAAAAGGCAATTTAACTGCTTAGAGGAAGTAAATTCCTATCTGAGTAAGCATCATGTTGGTGAAGAGTTAAATATCGAAGCCGAATAAGGATCAATCATCTGTAATTCTTTGCCCCCTGCAAACAAAGCCTGAAGAAAGAGATTTGCAAAGTGTAATTAAGATGAGCAACCTCGATTGAAAAATGGTAAGTTGGTGACCTAAAGTGCAGAAAGCACCTCAGCATCCGAAATTATTTGGTTACGAAAGATTTCAACTCTGCATATAATGAGCACTACAACTGGTCAACCTAATTGTAATCAGTAATAAGAACTGTCAGAAAAGTATATAAAAACTGGCTTGGTCTTTTAGTTCAAAGGTAGACAGTCAATTAAGATGAATAATTTTCACCTAATTTTAGATTTGAATCAGATTTTTATTTGACAGATTGTTATCCTGTGAACTTGCTACCCAGCCCAGAAATTGCATTATTTCAAGAGCTTTCTTGGAAGTAGAAACACATTCACTTCTGCAGAAACAAGAGATTAATATGGGCTTTGCCAGTGGATTCAAGATTCATTTTCTTATTCCTTCTTGAGCACTCCTGCTGGTCTCACACTGAGTTAAGGAACCTTGATTTTTATAGACTTTTCAACTCCAGTGAACAGCAGCCAGCTAGCATACTGTGCACAGTCTGCATAAAACATTCATACATCAAAATTAAAGTCTTGTAGTAATTCCTTTATTTCAGTTCAGGACGTCTCCTTGGAGATTTTACAAACATTAAATATTTGGAGTGAAAGCATTCTACCTTCAATTACTACAATTTGCATGCTGATTCATTGTCAAGATAATGACTAGATATATTTTATGACACCCTTTCTTCTCTTACTTGTGATTCTGACGATTTCCTATGCCATACACTGTGCACCCTCAAACTGTAACTCTCATCTTTCAGATCTTCATGAGGAAGTCAAAAGCTTCTGTATTCACAAGAAATTATGGAATAATTCTTCAATACCTTGCGTATCTGCATCACAATAGTATAACAAACTGGTAGTTCAGGAAAAGAGTGTGAGCAAAGATTGTCCTGCCACTTGATCAACCCTTGGTTACACATCAAATGCAAGCACACCTCCACCTCAAACTGAATCTTTACAATGATCTATTAAACACTGCAGTTCCCTTTATCATCTCTAAGGAACCAGTCACCATTCCAATACCAAAATGATTGAAAAGGTAAATATAATTATCAGATACCATGCCATTTCCCCTATTGTGAAGGATGCCATCTCTCCTGAATACTGTATTTTATTACACACCACTAAGTATTTGCAGCTCTCCTAAACCTACGCAAATACTACTTTAAAAGCAACAAGTTAGCCCTGATAAGATCTCAAACTTACGTGCTTATGATATCTTAAATGTTTTCCATCTGTAGACAGATCATTGACTTGTGTACAAAGTCATTCCACATTGCACCTTGACACTAATGACATACATTTTCTCCCCAGAATGGCAAAATACTAGTCTAAGCACTAGAACAAAACGTAATAGGAAAAAATACCTGTTACTGAGTGTTACATAAACAATATGAATTTCCTCCTGACAAAAGAAAGCCAAATCCAAAAGCAGTTAGCCTCCTACAGAGTCACAATGAAAACAACAGACAGGATTCACGTGCTGCATTCACTTCAATTTTATGCGTTTGATCACAAAACATAAGAAAGCAATAAAGAGAAGCCTGACCTGAATTACCTCCTGTTTTACTGGATTTTGTTTACAAAGCAGCTGGGGAAGAGATAAACAAAAAGAAGATAGAAAGACAGTAGCAGCATGAAAAGAAATAAATAGTGAAGATGTCATCCTCTTTTCTCACAGCACTGACCTCCCATGTCACAGCACTGAAAATTTGGAACCTACCAACTCCAAGTCCAGGTGCACCTGCCAGATCAAATACATTTAATTCAACCCTAAAATTTCAAAGAAGCACAACCAATTAACATTCTTCAGATAAACAAAAGCACACTGGATTATAGGAATAGAGGAACATGATGGTCATTCTAGAAAGCAACAACTCAAGCTCATAATATCTGCCTTTGAAATTAAACGTGTTTTCAGTTGATTAACTTTCAATTATTTTCTGAAATTTGGCAATACAATACCACATGTAGAATATTTTATTTCTGCCCATAATGTTATTTCTCTCCAGATCTTACTAATGCCTTGGGAGACAAAAGAAGTCAGCAGATGCAGCTAAGACTATTTCAAGTAATAGAAGCTGGAAAGATAGATTTTCAGATAAATATGCATTTTCTTAATTGAAAATATGAATATATACTATATAAATATGTTGAAAATAAAAATATACTATGCTGAAACTTATCTAATTAGATATTGCTTACTATAAAACAATGAAATTGTATTTGGAGTTTTAAATGTACAGCTTATATGGTGTATGAGCAATTTAATTTATTAAATACAGTGGTCAATGGTAAAGTAGACATTTCTGTTTGTAGGAAGCTTTAAAGTTGGTAACTAAAATTAAGCCTATAGACTTAATATCCTTCTGTACCTAAGTAGCAAGCAAATAATGCTTTGAAAATCATTTCTGCATTGAATAGTCACAGCTTGTGTTATTCAGCTCTAAGCCATGAAGAAATCTCAATTCACACACAAAATGAGTTACTTTTCAATTCTGGCAGAATCCAAACAGAATGGTATTTTCCTAATAAACAAGGCTAAGACCTACCTGTTCATTAACCATGGACAGGAAATAACAAATAAAGTAGTAGGATCTTGTATATATATGTAGCCTTGCTGAAATAGACTTAGGGGCACTTGGTGGATGTTAAGCTGGACATGAGCCAGCAATTTGCCCTTGCAGCCCAGAAAGCCAACTCTATCCTGGGCTGCATCAACAGAATCGTGATCAGCAGGGCAAGGGAATTGATCCTGCCCCTCTGCTCTATGCTGGTGGAACCTCAGCAGGAGTACTGGGTCCAGATGTGAAGTCCTCAGTACAGAAAATATGTGGACCTGTTGGAGTGCATCCAGAGGAGGGCCACAAAAATGAATAAATGGATGGAACACATTCTCTATAAAGACAGGCTGAGAGAACTGGAGCTGTTCAGCCTGGAGAAGGGTCAGGGACACCTGATTGCTGGTCAGGCTGGACCAGGCTCTGAGCAACCTGACCAAGTTGTAGATGTTCACTGTTGGGGAATTGGACTAGATGACTTTTAAAAGGTCTCTTACAACTCAAAAGATTCTATGATTGCCATTTAAACTGTAATTACATATGTGATGAATTTTTCAGTGTTAAACTCGTAATTATAGAACTGATCTTTTCACCATTCCAAACACAGTTTGCAACCAATCTATGAGGCAAATTAAGTTTTCTTTGTCATCGTTCTTTTTAATGCGTCATCTCCACTGATGGCCATTCACACTAACAAGTGAACCACAGCTACAAGAACAAGATTAATGGAAACTTTCCTTGATCTATTTTACAATACAAGGTGGAGCACACACAACTCGAGACAAGTTACACACAACTCAATTGCTGTGAGATAAGAGGACAGAAACAGTCTTTATATTCATCAATGACATCAGCATTAATCATGTAACAAAGCACGTTAGAAGGCTTAATTAAACACCAAAGAGAACTCTTTAGACATACAAAATCAAAAGCCTAACATTTCTAATGATACTAAGAATCAAGCTTGATTCTTATTTTATATCACAGGCAAATATTTTGCTCTAAATATTATATTTATATACACACACATATGGAAAAAATAACCAAAAGCAATGAAAGGATTATTTCTAAAATGAAATGAAAATGCCACCCCATATATTCAAGCTTGGCTGCTAAGCCAAAAAAGTCATTTATCCCAGCAACTTGATTTAATTTCTCCTTCACACCTGAGCTGTGAATCTACTTGACAAATTTAACCCAGTGGCATTTTTAAATGCCAAAACAAAGTGAGCTTGATATTATAATAATTAGAAGGCAACAATCAACTGCTGGGTTTTCAGTTTTAGAATTGACACAGGATGTTTTTTGGTTTGTTTTTAAACTATGCTTTGCTTAGAGTATGAATTTAAGTACATCAACTATTTTTGTCATTTCTATTTTCTTCTTTTCTGTATTTATTGCCAATGAGCATAAAATAAAGACTTCATCTTTCAGTACAGTAGCATAGAATTCCTTTTCTGCATGCTGTGTCCATTCATTTATTCTCATACTGATGTTTTGACTCCACAAAAAGAAGAGGAACAGCTAGGCAAAGTATACAATAAATTTACTTATTTTACTACAACCTGCATTGTTTCA
The DNA here is from genome assembly GCF_019232065.1 of Centrocercus urophasianus. NCBI lineage: Eukaryota > Metazoa > Chordata > Aves > Galliformes > Phasianidae > Centrocercus > Centrocercus urophasianus. The sequence goes on along the minus strand of NW_024884800.1, from coordinate 6,048,514 downwards.
GGAATATTTGAAATTTTCTTTTACCACTGTTTCCACATGTCCATATCAAACACTTTATTAGGATAAAGATGCAGGGGAACACACTTTCTGAATTCTGAACTTCATTCCTAAAATGATATCTGGATATCACACAAAATGACAAAAAACTATAAATCTTTGTATCTCATTCACCATCATGAACTCTACTTCAAGAAAGTCCTGTCTAACAAATTACTACATTTTCATGCATCCAAACTTCACCAGAAAATCAATTTATGTCCAAAAAAATCTATAAGAACTCTGCACATAGTTCTCGTCACAGATTTTGCACATTTTTCTAATGCCAATACAAAGAATATGATTCCAACATGAAAATTAACATTATTCCCCCTCAAAAGCATGCAGAGTATTTTTACCACAGAATCAAATACGATTTTGACAATTCAAGATGTTATAAAGCCAACTTAAACTTTCTTATTCTTCAAAAGGAAGGACAGTTATAAACAGCATCATAATTTCACACTACTGGACAGCTTTATTTTTCATTCGTAGAACGAAGGAGATGAACAGTACTGAAATGAATCAGTCTCTGAAGAAAAATTCACTAAAAAAAAAAAAAAATAACATCATCAAGTCAAGTAGCATTTCAGCCAACATAGGCATGCATACATCTCTTTTCAAACAGGTACTTAATTGGAAGCTAGGACTCAGAAGTGCAATTCACTGCATTCTTGCATTCTTAAGCACACTAGCTCCGCATTTTCTGCCTTCAGAGGAAAATACCTGCATACTTTCTGAAATGTAAATGGCAGGGCTGGGAAGAGCATGGCATTAGGAGAGAATGAACTATCTTTAAAACTTAATTTTACAACATTTTCATGTTATCAGAAACTATTATTTCAGATTATACGTAAGCACACATAACAGTATTTTTAAAAACCTATTAGATATAGTGTCAAGTCTGCCCCATACTGTGACACCTGATGTAGCAATAATATAATGCATTATGAGGGAATTCAATCCTACACGCTGACTCATCCTTTCTAGGTGAGAAGTATTATGGTAACAAACGGGGTATCACCTTCACCTACCTACAAGGGACAAAGATTGATCACTATACATACCTGCTATCATTATCATATCAACAGTCTATATTAATGATATAAAAGGAGCGTGTGGGAAATGTTCTCACAAGCATGTCAGAGAGGCTGGATTTATTTATGTGTAACTATTCAACTAGATCTGAGTCCATAAAAGGTCTGAATAAAAGCAGTAAAACTCAGTATTTAAAGCTGTAATCACTGCTTCATTCTGGAACTGCAAGGCCACTGACATTTCCTCCTCTTGCTCAAAGTTTTGAAGGAAAGAAATCCTACCAAAGAGATTGCAGTATTTCAGTAGATCGTGATCACCTCTTCCCATGAAAACACCAGGTGATGAACAGCACTTCTTATTTATTTTTATGTTGTTGAGCTGCTTTAACTGCAACTGAAAAGCTGTCTGTGGGATGTATGTATATTAAATTCTGTGTAAGAACTGTCATTACACAGAACATTTTTGCTTCAAATATTTCTTCATTGCACCCATTAGTTAGAAATATGCTGTTTGATTAATAGATAAATCAGAAGAATTATTAAGAATGTGACTTTCCTTACATTGAATGACAAAAATTAAGAAGTGAAGGATTTAAAGTGATTTTGTGCCTTTTGTCCTGTTAGCCTTCTCTAACAGTATAATCTACATATCCAGTATGACTCCTATTATGGACTTAAAGCCTTAAAAAGTCATAGCCACCTTCCTTTTTGCAAATTCTTTTTTTTTTTTTTTTTTTTTTTTTTTGAATTTTGTTTTTGTTTGTTTGGTTTTTTGAGGAAATACTGTTTGGGAGAAATATTTCCTATGGTGCACAGTACTAGCACATCTAGCTCCATTATCCAGGAGCCATCAGTGAAAGTTTATTGCATTAGCCTAACATCACTAATTTCCTATTTATATAAGTTACTAATGTCGGTTATAATTACAGTGATATATATATATGTATGCTTATAACGCCATCATGAAAATCCTCTACTTTAAAGCAGTATCTTTTACATCACAACGCTGCTACACTGGTAACATCTCTTTTCTATTGAGTATAACATTTTGGGAACCCACCTCACAGTTATGGAAAACTATGGACAGAAATTTCAGTTATAGCTTACTCAAAGTATCAGTGTATACTGACTTTACCAGCAATGTAAGGAACGGAAACACCTCAGCAACCTGATTATAGCCACATGTGTAACAAACGAAGCAGTACTGCACTCTTCAAATTGCAGAATGGATGGCAACAATGCTTTAGGGAGAGAGCACTTTCCACGCTGATAACTGGGAACCAGTGTCTTAGTTTATTTTTATTCCAGTACAGTCCAGCAACTGCATATCTGCCAGGGACAACTCTTCTGATGTAATTTATAAGCTTTCTATGCTTGGAATGTTATTGTAAACATACTTTTAAAAAAACTCCTCTCTTAATACTTTGGAATGCACACAGGGTCTGATGTTTTCTATGTTAATAAAACAGAGGATTTCAAAGCTACATAAACATTCTCAGAATTTTTATTTTCCAGTAATGGCTGAATCTTTTCAGAGAAAGCTCTGAGAAGTACGATACCGAGAATGGAAGACTGACATGCAGCACTTGGTAATAGTTAATTTCCTTTGCTCACTGCAAAATGGAGTTTCTTACAAGCTCAAGTACAAGTTTTCTAAGCATTATTTCTATCTGTCAAAGATGCATCAAGTATCTTTTTGCATACTTCTATTTTACTCACCATCTTCAAAAAAGATACAATTCAAAGAACTGCAGGATCAAAAAATCCAAATGATTAAGCACAAAACATGAAGATCGTATTGTAAGTGAACCAGAATCATGGAAGTGAGCATTTAGAAAATATTGTGTCTACAAACACATTACATCACAGCTGAATACAGCTGTAAAGACAGGAAAACTACTGGGCTATCCATGAAGGTTTGAAAAATAGAGGTATGGCCAGCACTCACAAGAGACAATTTATCGTAGAAGGAATTATGCATAAAAATAATTCACTAAAACTATTTGTGATGCAGAAGCAGAAGCCTTCCAAAAGCAGATCTGCTGCCAAGTCCCACTGGTTAAACACTGCTCCCTCGTGTTTTGCCATCTGTGACATGAGGATGTACGAGTTACTTCTGCCATACTTCTCTGAACACACAAAATATTATTTATGTTAACTAAGCTGAACAAAACTAGCCAAAATTCATTTAAACTCAGTGAAGTGTCTCACAAAATCATTAGGCCTCAACATTAAAATGACATAAGACCACAACATACACAAAAAGTCACAAAGACTTGCTTTGGATTGTGTACATATAACTGTAGATAATTTTCCACGTGGTGTTTTGACATGACAGTAGACTTAATATTCTATATTGTTTCAAAAATTTTCCTTTACTGCACCATCCAAACAGAAAATATACTGTGCATATTGCGCACAGAGCAGAGTGAAGCTGAGCAGTACTGCCAGTTTTGATTTGGAAAGCTTGCAGTAAAATTTACTCCATTTCTGTTAGGAGTTATGCACAGAAAATGCATTTCCTCCAGGGTGTTAATCTACACATAAACCATTCCTTCCAGTGATTGCTGGTAAGAAACCTCTCGTTAAGAAGGTGACTACTACAGTACAGTGATTCTGGAAAATTTATACCCATATTGAAAATGAACTATTCTCTGAAAAAAATAAACTTGTCTGGAACACAGAACGCATAAAAAGTAATTATGATAAATGACTTCCTTGACTTCAAAGGAAAACATACACTTTTTGCAAATGCAGTAGTATTAGGCTTAAACTCTATTTACAACACACCCTGCACACCAGAAGCTCTAACATTTTAATGAGAAATGAAATAAATCTCGTTTTAGAAAACTGAACTAATAACTAGAGTCACTCCTAGTTTTATCAGTCAAACAGCATCAACAATGAGATCATCCAAGCACAGTAATTCAAGAAGAGACTTTCTTCAAAATGTGCACAGGTCTCTCTGAAAGTAATGCCTTTATTTATTTCCATGGAAAATACAGGAGATAAAAAGAGCACAGTAACACTACTGGATAAAGTCTCAGCTACAAACCATTGCTTTTGAACATAGTCACCAACATTAGCTTTTCACCAGTGATGAACAATAGCATGCATAGGACCCTCACAAAAAAGTGTACCAACAGTGGTGACCATTGTCCCTGCTGCCACTGCTGAAATGCACCATCCCTCATCATCGTGCTCTCATTCCCTGTTCTTTCTCCACAGACTTTCAGCAAGGATTGATTAATTTCACTGTGTGCCATTTTTTCTGTATGAAGGAATTCAATTCCACACCTTCATGTGCACTTTCATGTCAGACGCCATTTTGCCAAACTGCTCCCTGCTGCCATCTGTCACACAGCAACAAGATGTAACGGAATATTGATGGGAAGGTTCAACCTCTGCTATACATTATCTCTGACACCACACTATGCAAAATCCTCACTAAACATACAAAAAAATAAAGTAATTAAATATGTCTGTGTCCATGTTATACTTCAAACTAAATGAAAACAAAGTGCAATCATTAAATAACATTTTTACCACATTTCCACTTTGAGGAAAGTGCACTGATTTTATTCTTAGAATTAAATAAGCTGTACTACATATACAGCTCACCTACACTGATTCCCAAACATTAGTGAACGCATTCACCGTGGCCTCATAAAAGAGGGATGCTGATCTTCAAGTGTCACACTTCTATGAAGTGCCAAAGAGGTTACATGATCATGAATAAATATCCAGTTACAGCCAATACACAAGTTTCTTAAGAATAAAATACAAGCCAGCTTCCAATTTTTCATTTTCCTGAAGTGGAGAAAGACTATGACCAGATAGATGAAATTTTTTTTCCTCAGTTTTGAATATAATTAAGCAACATCATTGACTGCCCCACTGCCGGAGGTTCTCAGGACCAAAGTCCAAAGCCACCAAGTCTGAACTCAATACAAGCACTCACACTGCTCTGAGCTGGACAGCAGCGTAACACCTCCCAGGACTCCTTCCACCTCAAGAAGACCACGATTCCATGACATACAATGTTTCTCATTCTTCTTCTTGTAGAGGAAACATAAAATAATCCAAGAACATGGCACCTTGTGCTTCAGTATTGATGGCAAATTACCCCTACTTCAAGGTACATTTGCCTAAAATTTTAGCTAAATATCATTTTTAAAGGATAAATCATAACAGAGAAGCACACATAAAATAAATTCTGCTGCACTTCGTGACCACATATAGGACACTCTATGGCACACATACACTTTAACCTAGAGAAAAAAAAAGTACTTAAAAAGGTCATTCCTTAGGTATATCACCATGAACACATTAACTTATCTCTCGATGGTAAAATTTATATTTCTTCTGTAGCTAAAACTATATTGGAGATACAGTCTACATAGAATCATAGAATTGTTCAGGTTGGAAAAAAAGATTCAGGACCATCAAGTCCAACCGCAACCAAACCATACTACCCTAACTCTAACGACCCACCACTAAATCATGCCCCTGAGCACCATATCCAAACAGATACACATGTAATGTGAAATATCTTGCTGCAAAGTAATTTACAACTTTACTAGGGTTTTATTAGAAAAAGAACTCCACTACTGCATACGGGAAGATTTATCACTGCTTTTCCAATAGATGGCAGTGCAGCTCCAGAACTCGGCACCTCTGCCACAGCTGAACGCGGCCAGCTGCACAGCTACTTTATTATACGGTAGTTATTAGGTTGATAGCATAATAATGCCTCCTGAAAGACTGATATAATAGTTGAAGAAAAAAAGATGCCCCGAGAGAAAGCTTTTCTTAATATCTTTTCTAATTAGGCCTGCTTGATCTGAAGTACAGCAAGAACTAGCAGAAGTAATAAAAAAAAATCCAGAGGGTTCTTCCATGTATCAGATGAAAATATACTGTGTTTCAAGTAATATTCTTTCAAAGATTCTTTCTTTCTTTTTTCTTTTTTTTTTTTTTTATATGCCCACAATCACATCTGCAAATGCAATTGCATGCATATATTTTCACAGCAGCCTGTAGACAAGGTAGTATTTTTAACCTCCTGCCTCTTGCTGGTTTTGTGTTTGTTTGTTTGTTTTTAAAGAAAAATCTCAGCTACAACACTTTTTTTTGTTGTTTTTAAATGGAGTTCCCTGTACTGTCCTTTATGTTAATTCTGTTTAAACCCAGCAAACTACTACAGCATCTGAGGTCAATGCTGTATCTACTTTTCACACAGAAATGAAGCTCTACAAGAGCTTCTTTTGAGTTACTGCTGCAGATAACTCTGATTTTTTAAAGGTGGCTGGAAAAAATGAGGAAAGCTGCTGAAGCTGTAACTTGCACCACAATGCTTAAAAAGATGGGAAAGCACTGAAGAGCCCAGTAAAAACAAAACCAGCAAAAATTACACAGATTCACTTACACAGGTCCCAAACACTTGCTCCCCCCCACCAGCACCTTTCCTCTTTCATCCTCCCGCACTAGCCATGCAATCACAGTACTGACACTAATGTAACAGAGTTCACAGATGCCACTGACACTTATTTTATCCAGACAATGATCAGAGAAGAAAAACTTCAACTGCATTATTCTATCGTAAGCATTTAAAAAGACAACTTTGCAGAATGTTTAAAAAGTGCTTTGCAGGTTTGAAACAGACCTCAATTTGTACCTACAACAAAGATTTAATAAAGGCACTGACACGTCGTCCTGTCAACTAGTGTATATTTTTTTCTGCCTTTCTTTTCAACAGAATAATCTGCAGGTGGAATGTCAAGCTTAAACCATCAATTTCCTGTTTTCAAACCTTCAAACCTTCAGTTATTAGACTTTGCCTACCGCTACCAGCCTCATTTTAAAATAGCTGACTCAATTAACTAAATCTTCCCAGAACATTTTCCAGATATAAATATCAGGCAGTCTTTATGCAAATCTACTGCATGCTGCCATTTTCTCTCCTACCAGGATCATACCTCTCTCAGACAAATACAGACTCTTTAGCTGCACCTAGATAAAAGACTTTTTTTTTTTACCGATCAAACTTCATTTCAGTATCAGTCTGTAGAAATGTATGTAAGCATTTTACTAGCTTACCTAGAAGTAAAATTAGTGTTAGCTTTGACTGCAGTAATTGCAAAAAATCAGTCGTACCAGATGCATTATATGTATATCACTATTGAAGAGACTTTAAGTGATAATTTTCAGCTGGGTAATTTTAAGCTAGTTTGTCACATCTCAAAAACATCAAAGTGACGTGTTTTCACAGTCACATTGTAATTATTGTATTTTGCAGACCTGTTGATAAAGCCTACAGGAATTCTAATTAGCTGTGCCACTGCATTACTGCTCCTGCTGTATATTCCACTGTTCTCAGCAGGTGCCCTCCTCTTATGCAGCTTGCTCAGTCAAGGATGAATACAATCACAGCATTCATGGCTTCACTCCAAGTTATAAAACCTGCAGACTTTATTTAGTGGTTTAATCAACATCTATTTATTAAGTCCCTCTATTTTTTTCTCTCCAGCTTCCTAAAATCAGGAAGCAGAAGAAAAATTTTGTTCCTTAAAAATCAGAAAACTAGTGTTTTGTAATTGTAATTTTAAATACATTTTTTAAATAGTTAAAGTAAATAATAGTAATAAAGTGGTAGTAAAAAAAAGTAATAAAGAGGAAAAAAATGCAAAAAGGCTTTTAAAATAACGATTTTGGATATTCAGACTTCGCATGAATGGGGAGAACTCAAATGAGATGTTAAAGCACTTATTTCATCAGTTTCTCTGCATTGAACTATCTCTCAAGGAAAGAAATTTTCTTTTGCAGAAATTTGTATTTTTAGTATCTCTGTTCTTAAACTGCTGAATATCTATTCAGTTCAAGTTTGCTGGATTTAAATGAATTTTCGTATTGGTTTTGTAGTCTTCTGCAGTAAGAGTTAGTGATGGATGCTGGATGCTGAAGTCAAAAATTGAACATCCTTATTTAATTCCTTTTCCTCTCACTCACATATGCCAGCAGCTCCATAATTCATTCCCACAATGTTTTTAGTGCAGTTATCAACTATTTTTATCTACCTTACTCTATCCTATATCAGCTGCTAGGGTTTAAATTCTCAGACTTTTCATAACAGTAGAGAAAGAAACACCATTAGAGGTAGATCACATGAACTAGGGAGTTACGTCAGACAGAGAACTGAAAGGCAAGCAGAATGCTGCTCAACCTGACAGCTTACCTCAGCATTTGCTGTCGTGAGGAACAGCAACGCAGCTATGCCAAATCATTAACATGCTCAAATAGCTAATTAACTAAAAGCATTAGAAAAGTGATGGTTCTCAAGTACCTAAGATTTAGCTTTCCACAAAACTTAAAAAAAAAAAAAAAAAAAAAAAAAAAAAAAAAAAAAAGTCACTATCCTAAATAGCTCATCTCTCCTGCTATGTTACTTGTACACATTGCAGCTGTGATTTATAGTCTAGCTGTGAGACAGACAGCTACGTCTTCATGTAAACTCCCTGGGATACCTTTTTCATAAAAGTGAAGAGTGGTTTAGCTGCATGAGTTCCATTAACATTAATGGGTATCACATGGCCTAATCCCTGTGCCCCACTCTAAAATTGTATCTGTCTGCATAATTAGAAATAATTTTCTCTGAATTTACTTCCTAAGTAGCAGCAGAAAAGTACTGCAGTGTCAACCCACCATGACACCTGCGACACAGCTCTTATGAAACCCACAAGCAATGATTTCCCATCATTCTACCCATTTCTCTCTTGCTTTCTTAAATTTAGTACCTTCCTCCAAGAGACATTAATTGCTGAAAATGGATTTTGTTTCTTCTTTCACGAAAGGTACAAAATAGCTGAGTGAAAACTGAGTTTTCCTCTCCCAACAATTCAATCACAGAAGCCATGCAGTTGCATTTCTTTGTGACTGCTACATCACTGACCATGTACAGTGAGCTGGTAATACACCCTTCCCTGTACCTCAGTAATTGTCTGCTTTAATCTTTCACGGCAACTGCTGCTGTCAGCTTTTTTTTTTTTTTGTACCAGGCCAGAAAGATTCCTCTACACCTGCTTCCCTGAGTTACATTCAGTGGTTAAATTTCCCTCGTTTTCTAACACAGTATTTTTCCATTGGGCACATACATGCCTTAAGTTAAAAATAAAGGCGGTGTCACTTCATTCTGAAATGCTGAACCCTGACATTCATGGCCACTTGCTCAATAACTCAGAAGTACAATTGCTTTAGATTGCTGTGTTTTACACATACAACCTGTTGCCCAACTGACAACCTGTTGAGATTTGATTACTGCACTGTAAATTACCAAAAAACAGTGCAGTACAGTGCAGTTTTATTTAAAACCTACTAGACCTGTAGAGAAAAGTAAGAGTATCCCTTCATTCATAAGCAGCAGAATGAGACACTTTATCAGTACTGAGTGACCCATCTATTTTGGCCACACATGCTCATAGCACTATTTTTGACAGAAGGGAAAGAGTGATTATAAAGACAGTGTATACACCAGGGCAGACATCTGTCAATTGATCAGCGCTAGATATCTACAGTGAGCTGCATATTATTATCTGTGAGGAACATCTGACATTGGCTTTCTCATCACACTTCTCCTGAAACTTTTTAGGAGCACAGAAATAACAGCCAAGAGGTTCAGTTTAATTCTACCCATTTGCAGAATAACTGAAGGAAACACACACAGTTTAACCATCCTTTTGATGCCTACTATGTTCTCAGCATTTGATTTCCAGCAGAATGAAAGGATACTTTTCTTAAAGCCAATTTCATTTCAGACAGAAGTTGAGATACTACTTGAAACGCAAGAAACTAATTGCATTTGAAAACACTACCACATTCACAGTGGCACATATCATCTTTATTCAAGTACTGGTGTCTTTATTTGTGAATCTCGGACTTCTTTTCCTTGCTCAGTTTAGTACGTCTTTATTTCCTGTTTTTACCTTTCCTTGCAACCTTACCCTTCTTTCCCGGAACAGCTTCCATTGCTTTTTTATGGTTAAATCGATCTTACTCTTGAAACACTTCATCCTCTTTCCTTGTCATTTTGTATTATTTAACTTTTTTTTTTAATCCTTTACTGTTTTTATCTTACTTGTATTTAATCCCATTTGCCGCTATATCCATCAATATCTTTTAAAGATCTGCACTAGCAGTATGTTTCTATGCTTCTCTTCTTTATCCTCCAGATTCGTCAGGAATCCATAAGGTAGAGAGCTTGAAAATAGACAAGTTTTATTGCTCTCTAAATAGAACCTCCATATTCTCACCCAAAATGATCTCTGTTAAAAGTACCTGAGAATGTTACAATGATAGATTAACAAGTTATTAGGCATTAGGTACTGTATTCAGCCCTCACTGATGATAAAATAATAATAGCTTGAAATATATATGAGTTTTTAATCTATTAACATAACTAATTCTCAAGTACCAAAATTTCCCATAATTACTGGAACGTCAAACTTAAAAAAAAACATTACATTCATTTGTAAACCATGCAATTGTAACACAATCAAAAGCACAGCAATGACAGCAGAGCAGCAAGGTCCTAGGCTGCAGAAAGTATAGATCTGCTCAAATGCAACAGCTGTAAGCACAGAAATAAAGAAAAGGAGGTGCTTACATTTGGAAGGTCTCAGGTACGCAGGAAAGCCCAATGAGATCCCCCTTAACTCCACTGCCAATCCTTAAATGAGGTCTGGGAAAAGGTGAATCCTGGTTTCACCCCTTCTGGTCACTCAGGTTCATTGCATGCACTAAGCTCCCCTGTGCCAGCCCTGCCTTCCCACCAGGTGCTCAATCAGTGGTGCAAGCCATGATTTAGCATTTCCACTACAGCAGTATTTTCAGCATATGTCTACACCGGTAACCACTATCACTTACATAATTTGCATCTTCACACTACCTGATGGTGTCTTTAGGGAAACCAGTAAATGAACACGTTTTTAATGGAAAACAAGTTCCTGCAAATGCATGTGAATACATTTTCAAGTTAACCAACTGAGAACAACCATCCGCCTCAAACACAACTCACAGCACAGCAGGCACTGCTCATTTACAGCTAGGTTCCTACAAAATAAGAATTCATGTCTAAGAGAGTTGCCTCATTGAAGTGCTTACTATCAGGGTCAAACCACTGCACAAACAGATTTGCAAAACTCATGCTAGTTTTAATAGCTGCAGCATTGACTTGTAGTTGCCAAAGTCTTCTGTGATCTTGAAAAGTTTTTGTTGGTGATGGTGATAGCAGTGTTGCTGTTTTTATTAATAAGAGATGCTTCTTGCCAGGTAGCTATTGGTGTCCTGGAGTTACATAGTAAGTAAGAGTTTCTACAAGTTAGTGCCGCCAGTAATAAAAACGTTACCTACATTATCGTACTCACCATTCATTTGGGTTAAAAAACTTGTTTTGACAAGAAAGGAAAAATAGCTTTCATTTTTCATTAACATTACATGAAATATGAGCAAACAGAGTGTCTAAACTGGTAAATCTGTTTGGAGTTATGTTAAAAATATATATATAATCTTGGCATTGCAAAAGTGGAAACATATCAATTTTGAAGAAATCTCCTTTATTATGCACTGCTTCTGTCTGTGTCACTCAGGAGTAGTTTGTTTTAAATCTGCACCTACATAGCCGACCACAGTGGATACTTCCCAGGATATCCCCAAGTTCACACAGATGAGCTCAAGAACCCAACTCAAGAGCTCACAACCAAGAAGCTGCCATACGCTGGTCCTTTTCCTACTGGGAGCAAGAACAAAAGGCTAGAGTCTAAAGAAGTGGGGAGACATATTTATCAAGTAAGTAAAATATCAAACACTAGAGTAGGCTTCTAGGAAAAGACAACAATGGTAAGAGAGAACAATGTGGAAACCAACCAATACTTTAACGAGTCATTCTTTAAAAACATACTTTAATGTCTATAACAGAGCCTCTGTTTGGCCTGATGCAAATGCAACATAAAATCTTTACTTTTGCCATGATAATACAGAATGATAGACAGAACTTTAGATATAGATTTCTAACGTAGGGGTTGACGAAATCAGCTGGCACAGCCTGGGGACATAATTATTCTCAGATCAAGGTTTTTCATAGCAATCTCCTGAGTGCTCCATTTTTTCAAAGCAGAAAAGATAAATTTCTTCAGAAAATTTGATAACGACCAGTATCATATATCACCTCAGATGAAAGCAGAAAAAAAAAAAAGAATCACAACACTCAGGTATCAAAATATGCAGAAACAGAATGCTTTAAAAACACAAGATTACTTAACCAATATAATATTCAACTTAAATGTACAATGGGAACATTTTATTCCATTTGTCATTCAAGTGACTGTTGTACATATTATACATGCATACGTATGTGTCGTAATATGAAGTCTCTCATCATTATAAATCCAATGTTGCTGGTTGTCCTTCTCCCAAGCCTGTCTGTAATTCTCAGGCATTTACTTCCAACTAGAAAAACACTTGCACTAAAAGAAGGAAAAAAGTCAGTTGGTAAAATCTCCTGTCAAGATAAATACACATACACACAAGAACAAGGAAGCTCATCAGTGAGTGACCTGAGGCAATGATGAGAAAATACATAAAGGATAACTCTGCAATTTGACTTCCAAGCTACTTTTAACAATTCAAAAAGGGGAAATACCTGCATCATCTACATCTTTCTTAAAGGTTCGTGCAATGCAGTAACTGACCAATATATGATGATCATATAAATTCACATTTCAAAAGAGAGAAAGCCAGAAAAAGGAAGGTTTTCCTGTTTCCTGAACACCACCAGAATACTGTAGATAGTATTCAGCTGCCTGAGCTTGGTCTAGTCAAAAATACTGAATTAACAAGACATTAGCTAGTCAGATACACTCAATATTTTTCATTCCGTCACTCAGGACAATCTTGAATAGCCTAAGTCAAGAAATCTGAATTAGGTGAAAGAGATAAATCATGAACATTTAACAGCTATGATCTTTACAGAATGAGGTGAACATTTCAAGCCAGTAACAAATTAGTAAGTATATACAATTATAAGCAAAGAAGTTAGAAATGAAAGATTCTTTTTTAGTACAGAGGGGGAATAGGCTTTTGTGAACGTGCTGACAAATGTTGTACAGACTACACCAATGACAAACGCACGACCAACTCACTAGGAAGTACACAGCAAAAAATGGCAGCAATGAATACCAGGTTTTACATTACTCCCTACCAAAAAAACCTACCCAGATATAATCGAGCCATACTTTTAGCAGAGTGCTTGCCTACAACATACTTCAACCCAACATCTAGCAATCTCTGCTTTTCCAGTCATCACTTCTAGCTTCTAAGGCTAATTTGTCTTAAAGACTACCCATTAAGGAATAGAGGATCATCAGCCAGTTTCAACTTAAGCAACATAAGGCAGACTAAAAACTGCAAGAAAAGAACGATTCCAAGAGTCTTGGGTAGCATAAAACAATTCTCTGCCTATTCTCCTAATTTCCATGATAGCAAACACCTCAGGAAAGTGTTCTCTTTTTTTCCATTCAGTGGAGCAACACAAGGAGGAAAAAAAAAAAGCAATTTAGCAGAGGTCACGGCAGTGTTATACAGCACTAATACGCACTGACAGCTCAAAGCCAGCCTCGGGACTGACTTGATCTATACAGCAGTCTTAAAAGTACCAACTTCTGTGATCACAAGTTCCACCACAAACCACAACAATAAGCAAAATATTCTGCTACTCTTTAATTTTCATAATATGAATATTGAAACAAATGGAAGTAGAAGGGAGGTAATCAACAGGAGAAGTTATTTCAGAGACAGTACAGTCTTTTTATCTTTTCTATGCCCCCACCAGTTGTTTGGCTGTGTTTTTTTTTGTTTTGTTTCTGACTGTATATGAATGTCTATACAGAAGTGAAAAGAAGCAATTTGGAGAATTTTCTCACTCTACGTTACAAGTTTGAACCCAACCAAAACTGTGTGATGACTTCATCTTAAAAATGGGTGATTATTTATACAGACAGGTATTTTTTCCTCATAACAGCACTGGCTAGAAATAACATTTATTACTGTTACTTGTTGTCTCAGAAAAATAATAATAATAATAATAATAATAGATTGAAAAAATTGGACAACAAATTTGTCTGCTCCTCCAGAGGACTGAGACAGCAAGCAGCCTTTGACACCACTTCTTACTGTCAGTTCTGATAGCACAGAACCTCAGTGTTCAGTGCTGTTGTTACAGCAGCCTCTAGACACAAATTCCACCTATTAATTACCTCAGCATATGAACAATTTAAAATTAGTGAGTTAAAGCTTCATGGATTATTTTCTGGATTACTAGCAACTAATCACAAAAATTAATTATGTATTTATTCATCAGATAGAAAGGATTAAGACAGATCCATTTACTGAATGTTTTCATTGTCATCTCACATCAAATAAAATATTTATAAATGAGAAACACAAAAATGATGAACCAGGCGTGTCTTTAAAGAAATCCTTTTTCTATTCCAATTATTTGTGTCTTTAACAAGGGGTAACAATGCCATTTTAAAAACGTCAAAACTAACAGTATTTTGTGAGAAGTCACCTATATTGAGTTAGTGAAGTTAACTGGTTTCAGCATGTTCGAGGACCTGCTAATTCAATTACCAATGGACAACATCAAAATCAGCTACAGCTCTTGTCAATAAATTTACCTTATTTATTAGTCTAATTGGTACATTATTATATATTAAAATGCATAAATGACAAACTTAGACATAATCAGTTTTCTTTTCAATGTGTTAATTCACCATTGGCAAAAAACCCTAGGATTCTGTATGTCATCCAAGAGTACAGGTTCATCCAAGCATTCTAAACATCAACATCATCAACATTAACATCGTTAACTAATCTGTGACCTAACAAAATGACAAAATCAATAATTAAGCCAAGAATCCAGAATTTTACAAAGTCAGAAATATGGTGGTGTCAAATGTATTTAGAGATTTATTGAAATATCAACACTATCTGTTGTATGAATCAAATGATGTATTGTATTGTATGAATTAAATAATTACAATCGGTATTACCATGTATCTACCAGAATCATTACTTATACCTTGGTATTTTGCTTGTTGAACAATATAAATCACTAGAGTCAATGAGAAAGGTAAGCTTATTTGGAACTCACATTTTGTAAGTTCCTTGTTCCCACACAGGTTGCTCTTCCTAACGCCATAATTTCTAGTACAAACAGTCCTGACTTGCCAATGAGCTACTGCTTGTTTTTCTAGAGTACTTCATTTCTTAATATCTGTAAGAACATACATTCACAAGTGTGAACTAAACATAGAAAACAATGGAAAGAATTCAGAAAGATGAAGACAAAAGACTCTTTCTGAAGCAAAACTTTTGTTTAAAAGAACTATGTCAAAAAATGTAAATTCACTAAATTCTATCAAAGACATTTGCAAAGGTCTGAGTGCTGAGAAATAAGCATTGTTACAGACTATTCTACACATGACATCAAGGAAGCAAATATGATCATATAAAGTAATCCCATTATACAATATTGATTGGAAATAGGCAATGAAATATCCTCTATATAAAGGTACGGTAATAATAAAAAGTAAATTACAATATTTACTACTACTTTAGATGTTTTCAGGAGCTCTGTTCAACTCAGCTTACTGGTTCTTCCTCAGTATGTTAAATAAATGCCACATTGCACATGAATAGCTCTTATTTACTCTTCATAAACAATATGCTATAAATTTCTCTTTATTTTTTCTGTTCATTTTTGTCTGTTTTCCTATACAGCATTAACGGGAAGAAAAACTTCTCTATTTTTTTCAGGCACAATAGTTCTGTTGCTCTCCACTATGGTTTACAAAAACACTATGCAGTACTTTCAATTACATAGTCTATAAAACCTCCTGTTTACTTCAATTAAATAAAGCTGGCCTTGGGAGCTCCAAAAACTAACAATAAATGACAACTGGTAGCAGCAAAGAGTTTCTTATGTGCTGGTGTCCTCTCACAGGAAATGAGCCAGCTCCCTAGTTTCAGCTGCTTCTATCTGCAGACTACAGTAGCAACAAAATAGATAATGAAAATTAGATCTGTTCTGTGGTCACTCCTTGAATTCTCCCACAAATGTCATCAGGAGAGAATACGTTATAGTATGAATATATTATTGTATAAACTCTGAATGGCTAAAACAAGACAAACATTTTCACAACTACTGTTTCGTATTTTCATTGTCATCTTGTTTCTTTTAAAGGACACACAAGAGGACATCCCTTTGCATTCATAAAAATCAGTCCCAGAGCATCAACTTTTACTATCTTGTCAAGTCAACCCCGGGGAAATTTCTGGGATCTTAATTTAAAAAGTAGTCCAAATATTAAATACTATCAACTTCTCTTTAAAACAAAGGACTCAAAAGCAGAGTGGAATAAGAAACTCAAACATTCATCAGGAAAAAATCTACAACACCCTGCATATGATTCTTTACAGTTTTGTTACATAATAAAGATAATTTATATAATTTATAATAATAATAAATTCTCTTACGGTGCAGCAGTGAGAATGCAAGAAAACATTTAACACTCACACACCTGCACAGCACACCAAAGTTCATCTCTAAATCCAGAAGGGAGAGCATGTACCAGAATCCAAGCACTGTAACATCCTGGAAGTTCATATCTATCAAAATATGCCTGAAATGGCATCAGGCCTTCTGGGTACTTAGAGCAATTTGGTTTGTGTTGAAATGATGACTGATGGTTCACAGGCTGAATGTGGTTATCTGATATTCTGTTAAAGAAATTGAGTCGTTTTCTTTCAGTTGCTTTCACCAGAACATAAATATAGCTCAGCCTTTAATTTGAGATATTTTCTAACCTTTGTCTCCCATGACCTAATTATTTACTTTACAAGATGTGCATGTCTCACCTACTACACATTTACAAGGAGTAGAATAAATCACAGACAATGATTACCATAATACTGTTTTGGTTTTCCTAGATATATTTTAGTGTACAATAATACATTACAATGGATTCTAGTATAACCAACTGTCATCCAAAAATAGGTAACATTGAATTCACACATAACTCACGTAAAAGCCTCTGGCCATCAAAATACTTGGAGTGCAACAGATTTCTACCATTAATTTTCAGGAAATTTTGTTGATAAAAATGACATTGAATTAAACTTTTTAAGTAAACTCAGCCTGTAAACAGCAGTTTCTTAGGAAATTAGGAAAAATCTTCCTGGCAACAAAACATAACTAGATATTAATTTTTGTAAGAAAATTATTATAAATTTTGTGCTGGAATTGCACAGTAGGACAAAAAAATAACTCCTATCAAATTTAAATTGAATTAAAAGAAAGTTCAAGCTGTAAGAGACCTCAGGAGGTCTCTATTCTAACCTGCACAAAAATGATTCTGAGTTCAGACTGGTTTGCTCAGAGCTTTGTCCTGTTGCTTACTAAAATTGCCAAGGTCCACAATTGCTCTAGACAACTTGATTCAATGACTCATCATTCTCTGAATGCATAATTTTCAATGTGGAACACTAAATATTAGCCAGCATATCTAATTTTAATTGCTCACATGAAATAAATGTCAACTCCTATTTTATGAAATACGACGTAAAAAGAGAAAGTACTCTGTGGCAGTCTTTCAGGATCACCATGCCAGTACTTTTTTTTCCATAATCTTGTCCAAAATACTGGTATAAGTGAATACAAGTTGAATGAAATGATTTACTTGAGAGAAGTCACACATCTTTTAGGAGAACTTTCTAGCAATCTGACACTTACTCTAATAGGAAAATGTATAATTACATTAAAAAAAAAGAAGCCAAACAAATTCAAAGCTGTGACAATTACATTGTTCTGATCAACGTAGAGCGTGGAAGCGATGCCACTCTTTATCTCAAATCTATCTTTCTAAGCCAAACAGACTTTGCTAAATCACAATTTGAAAAAACTAGTTTCACTTCCACAAAGAAAAATTACTTGATAGAAATCTGACTCTTTTAATTTTAAACTTATTTGAAAATCAGGAAACAATCTTCAATAAAACAGACTGAAATAAGAACAGCATTGTGCAAACACTGCAAACAAAGTGCCAATTATCACGGGCTGTAGTCTCTAGTGAAATATATTTCCAATTTTCAAAGTTGAAAGACCTTCAATAACGGTAATTAAAGATGCTGTAGAACTTAAAACCCTAAGTACGCTGGGGAAGGAGGAAAAAGATTACACATTTTCCACTGGATTAGCATACAGCTGATGTTGCAAATATGTGCTGGGACTGTACCAGAGGAGATCACATAGACTCATTTATAGACAGCTCTGGAACATTTGACTGCCAAACTACAGCTGGAACTTGTTTCCACGGTTCACTGGTTGGAACAGAATAAAATCATAACTGGGCCTTCCAAATAGTCTGCCATCACAGAGGTTTGGTCAAAGAACTCAGGAGATGTCCTAGACACATTTGAGTTCAGTATAGATTCAGCCCTTAGTTGTAATGTAACCTGTTTCGTCCTTATTTGTCCCTGTATAACAAAAAATGTGTTCTGAATCTTTTCCTGTGTTTAAATTGGATAAATGAAGTGATAGATATTAAATAACATCCTCGATAGCACAACTAAATTTGATTTAAATCAGTAAAAGAAGTCAGTAGGGAAGATCACCAATCACCATTAGCTCAAGTCGTCTCTTTTAATAGAATAAGCAGCCTCTAAATTGAGAAAAATTACAGTGGAAATAAAATGTGATAATTGAGTTCATGATGTAATCTTCTTCAGTGCAGAAATAGTTCAATTGATTCAGAGACAAGAACACACTGAGCCATGTTTAACTTTATTTCCATATTCATTTTATTTCACAACACAAAATTAAAAAGCCACAGGAAAAAAAAAAAAAGAGCAAACTACTCACCATTTTATCTGTTGAACAGTTACTTAGAAGTAAGAAAAAACATTAATCAGTTCACCTGAATGTATGAACCCCCAAAGTCTGGCCCTAATTTACTGCTTCTCATTTCATCACAAAGCAGAACACAAATGTTCTTAAACTCTCCACTTCTATGAGATGCCTTTTTATCAAGACTCTACAGAGCTACAAGAGTATCCAGTGCTGGAACTAGAGCTCTGATGCTGCATACATCAAATCAAGACTATCTTTGAAGTAAGTTAATATATTAGAACTCTTCCAACTTTGTTTCATAGAAGCTGTTCAGCTGTAAATCTGTTTTTCCTCCTTCATTCTCCTCAACTTCACAATTCCAAAACTCCAACATTTTTTCCACTTATTCCCGTTCCTTCTGATTAACCCTGCTCCTCTGAATCAGTACTTATTCTGCACTGCCTTCACCATTCCACCAAGCCATATTTCCCAATTCCATGGGTTTAAGATTGTCACAATACTCAACATGAAGTTCTCAACTTTCTCCACATTGGTGGTTATCCAAATTATGTTCCAGCTTCTGTCACATACAATTCTGTAAGCAGACTTTGTCCCTGCTGCCAAAACACATGAAGAACTGAAAATAGAGAAATGCTATAGAATAATACTGTTACGTTATGAAAACATCTCTGTTGCACACATGTAAGAAAAAACAGCAAGGTATCTAAACTCAGGAACAACTTAACTAAATTAATGATACGAGAAGGGTGGATAACATGTATTGGAGCCCTCATCTGCACTGAGAGAGCTATCTGTTGTAAGCTAAAATGCACAATTTGCACATAAAGACATCATAAAAGAGATTGAATTACAGGCAACTACTCATTATAAAAGGATTAAATACTTTTAAAAGCCTGCAGTGTAACAGGAGAAAACTCAGGAAAAAAAAAAAAAAGAAATGAAAAATTAACAGGAGAAAACTGTTGTACTTATTAACAAGGATTGTTTTCCAACATGCAAGGGAATAATATTAAGCGGTGCTGGAAGATCAGGAATGATAAGGTATGTGAAGAAAAACCACATAGAATGAGGAAAAATAAAAGACTATCCATTAATCAAAGCTCAAACACCCTGAACAGATCCACTTTTTTAGTTTAAGTTAAACGTTTTCACAATGGCCCAGAATCCACCACTATGACAATCAGTGAGTTAGGTCTTGTCAGCATAGATGCTAGCTTAAGACTGAACTTCAAAGAAACTTTGGTCGTACTTCTTTACTAAGACAAATCTCTTGTTCCAAAACCCAGAATAGATATTGAATTGTTTGTCTGTGTTCAAAGAAATAAAGTACATTTATGTAAATAACCTACTGGCCATAAAGAAATGCAAACATATCTAGAAGGGTCCTCAGCAGACTGGACCGAAACAACTCCCTTACAGAAGGAAAAGTCATGCCATTTGTAGAATTGTGTACATACACAACTGAGCACATTTTAGTTTCCATACTGCTATTTGGTCTTAAACAGCAATGGCGACAGGTCTAAGATACATCCGAAATATTTTAACAACTTACAACAAACAAAAACACATTTTTACAGGAATTATTCACATTTATCTGGATATGCCTATTCATATCTTCTACTTATAAACAGTAGACTTAAAATAATGTATTTTCTAGCACGAACAGATTTCTAACCTGATATTTTTGAAGGAATTACATCTATGCATTCCTTTTTGCTTCAAAAGAATGTCCTGCTTATTTCTACAGCCATATCCACATTTCAGAGCTCTACAGCATTTCATTACTGACTACTACTTTTTCTAGTTTCTGGGGTTTTACTGTTCCATCTGGCATTTTAATTACAGACGTAGTATCAATTTTACACACTTGCTGAAAAGTAAACAAAAATAAAGTGAAATAATTACTTGAAATACTAAACTCTTCCTCTTGAATTTACATAATGAATTCACTGAAATAATTAATTATGCAACAGAAGACCAACACTGTGCATTTTTTCTTTGTGTTATACAAATATATCTGACTTATGTTGGACAACATTAAAGCAAATAAATTGAATAAAGATTAAAATTTAAGAACTCAACGTTGTCAGTTCCAGAGGAAACCGCTTACCAAAAAAATGCCACAAAATTGAGTTTCAAATAAATACATAATAAGCTTGGCCAAGAATTAACAATGTGACCCTTTACAGAAAGTTAGCTGTCCCTGAGGTCAAGAACCCTATTTGTCTACCTTCCACCAGCTCAGTATCAGATCCTTACTGGGCACTGACTGGATTCCATATACATACCAAGCACAGGAAAGTAAGAAATGGAATGGAAATCAACAAGAAAGCATTGCACCTCTTTGATGGCATTTCCCTTGAGATTCACAGACTATTAATGGAGGGTTTACAATCTAAATTCTTTTGCTTACATGAAAAATATTTCTATTTTAATATTTTAGGTCCATGGCTGAAAAACTTGTAATTGTGCATGTCAGATAGAACGACACAGCACTGAAATTTAATCTTGGCAGATTACAACTACAGAAGAAAGGGGGAAAAAAAAAACCAACATTGGTAGATATATTTATCATGAATTAACTCAAAGCTTCTCAAAATCCTAGCTTTTGTTAATTAATAACCATACAAGACTGTTCTCCCACATCAACAGCATACATACATAAATCTTCAAAATATGCAACATACAACATAACTTGCTGTGCGCAGAGAAAAATACATGAACATTCTTGGTAGAATCCAATAATTTGTTTATAACTTTCCACATGAAACACTGTACTTGACAGATCATGTCATCTCCCTTCAGTCGTATCGCGTACTGTCACATTACCCTGTACAATCTGACAAGTGCAATTTGACAAAGCGTAGGTTGTCATATGTCACACAGGACGCTTAAAACCATGGAAAAGTTTTATATTTTTTTGTAAAAAACAATGAATGTTACTCCTCACTTTCGAAGCAGCTCCAGATGGGAATTCTAAAATAAAACAAACACACACACACAGCTCCACAAAAAACGTACATAAAAAAAAAAAAAAAAGCATTTTTTTTTATTTTTTATTTTTTTTATTTATTTATTTTTACATTTTTATATCATTGTTGGAAAAAAAAAACAACTCTGAAAACAGCAATAAAATCTCCCACTTTTTTTTCCTGTATAATTTATTCCTTAATTTCTCTGAAAATTGCACTGCCTCTTTCCACCACAGGCAAGATGAAGTTCAGAGATGCATGCAGTTAACTTCCTCTCTGCAGTTGCTTGAAGACTTAAACACTACACTTAATGCAATAAGCAAATAAATAAGTAAATTAACAAATAATTCCTGGTAATATATAGAACCAATCGTAGCATTTAAGTAATTTAGGATTGAGATTGCAGTTTTTATTTGATCACTAGAAAGGAACAGATGATGATAGAAGCTCAAAAAGCATTACCCTTGCTGAATTCTCTACACTGACTAAGCAGATTTACCAATTCAAGGACAGAAGGGGAAAGGAGGCAAGGAGTTCAATTCTATTTAAATGCAAGTTACTGACAAAATTGCAATACTTATGCCAACAAAGTTGAAAAAAACAGGACCCACTGGAGTTATAAAACCCTCTGTACACTGAATCTGATGGGCAATCTGTGGTTTCTTTGAGGCAAACTGTCAAAATTTAAATGAAAGAAATGCAAATAAGGATATTAGGGATAATAGGGATATTCCACCTCACTGAACTATTTAGAAAATTAATTTTAATGATCATTTTCTTGTTTATATCTTGTCGGCAGTTTTTAAAACTGGAGTAAAAGCTAACTTGCTTTTGATTACCACAAAATCTATTAAAGATCAGGTGGAATGAGATGAACACTGAGAGATAACTTTCATCTTCTAACAATATCTATTTAAAATCAAGTAGAGATAAATTCTAAATAAATTCCAGGAATAACCAGCTCTTCTGTGTTATGTCAGTCTCTTACTCGTAAGTTATTAAAAGATATTCTGCTTAACGAATAGGTTTCTTGGTTCTTTCCAGTTTTCTGATCATTCATATCTATTTAATCGTAACAACAGAAATCTTAACTTGTTTTAAGAATAATCAGTTCAAATATGGGAATGCCAGACAGGCTGGGAATACTTCCTAACACCACTCATTCTAAATACAGGTATTATAAAAGTCAGAGTGGCACATGCCTACTACCTTCACTTAAAAATTCTCAATCAATTCAAAAGAAATTTCTACTTGCACATGGACTTCCAGTGGAGCCTAAGCACCTTTTCATTACTGCATCCTGAAAAATGAGATGGATGTGGTTATACCTGGGGTGTTTAATAAAACATACTCATGTTTGGCCCCGGCAGACAACAGAGATGCCTCACAAGAGCTTGTTCCTTCGTAATTAGCATTTTGTTCTTTGTGAAAGTAAACCTTCATTCAGATTTCATGTGTTATGATGACAAAGAATCATAATAAACTCTACTAAACTCTCTTCCCTGAGATGAGAGGGCCAGTCTGACACAAGGGAGCAACCACTCAACCCTACAGTCTAATCTCAGTCACACTCTTTATGCCCCTTTACTCATAACATACTGTCATTCAAATGTGTTAAGATTTTTCTGTGGGTACGTACATCAAAAACAAAAATTATATGTTCCTTATAGCCTAGCCAAACATAAAAGGAAGAGCTAATCCCAAACGTCTATGATAACTACAAATCCAAAGCGACATCTCTCTTCAGTTCCCTCATGAAGTATGTAAGGTGTACATAGAACACGTAGGTTTCATTTTCTTTTTATTTGTTTGGTTTTTTTGTTTTGTTTTTGGTTTTTTTTTGGTTTTTTTTGCTGATGTTGTGGTTCTGAAGGGGTTTTATTAGACTCAGCTAATACATTTAGTTTTAACTTATCCACCAGATGGCACCACAGGATTTCACAATCAGCTAGACAGAAGGCAGTAGAACTAAGGCTTTATAATAAAGTAAGAGGAGCAAACATGCAAGGCTTCAGCAAGTGTTGTTTTATTTATTTAGGAATTTCTCTTGGCGCTTACTTCCATCCACTGAGTACATTTCTGTAGTATAATTAACTTCAGAAACACATCAGAAATCTTTCAAAAATTAAATAACCAGATAAAATAAATATGGCACATTTTAAAGCCAACAGCACATCAAGACTATAGGGCTGACTTCACCCCTGTCTTGTCATGAGTGCCATTCTCATCTTTTTCAAAATAAAACTATTATGCTTAGGCTGGAGCAAGGAAAATAGCTCAACAGTTGTGCTTAATACTAGCATCTAGTAATCTTTACCTTCAAGCATTTTTTATCTAAAACTATGAAAGTAAAGAGCCTTCCTAAGAGAACAGCTTAGAAAGGCAATAGAACACTTGTAACCGACATAAAATTCAGACTGTTTTTATCTTGTACAACAAACAAATCAGATGAATTTTTAGGGTTGCACAGAAAACCCAGTTGATTTATATTCTCTCTCAAGTTCCCAAGTTCCAAGAAAACCAGCTGCTTTCTCCATTTGTTTTGTTTATCTACCTATTTATCTGGACAAACATGGCACTAACACCCTTATTCAGGGACTCTCATTTGGTCTATTGTCATAATCTTTCTTTAGCTTGAACTTTCCTTTCCACACTGGCAAAGAACATTCAAAATTGATGGCACGTTGACTATATTACCACTATTTGATACTTCATGTTCTCATAGCTTTCAAACAACTGCAGGATACTAAGCTGAAATGTAGTTCCTCAAAAATTCCAATGCATTATGTCTTAACTGTAAGAAGTACTTGACGATACAAAGAAATGTTCATTATTAAACATCATCATACATGGTTTCATCAAAGAAAGGACACTAGAATAAAAAAATCAAGTACTGACTCACTGATATTAGCCATTATTTACATTTCAGCCATTTTCTGATGACCTTATTTTCATAATTCAAAACTGTAAGGAACATATTGCAATTACTGGAGTTAAGCAGCAGTCTAAGACAAGGCTTGTGGTTGAAGAAGGTGGTAAATGATGTCTGCTGCTGGGGAAGGGAAGGTGAGGGAACCACCTAGTGCTGCAAGAAATGGCAGAGGTAGAAGTTGTTTGCTCCTCTCAAAAATTAAGGAAAATCATTCCAAATCATACATGTGACACCTCTAACTGCCTTGGACCCATCTGTGAAAAATGTCTCAAAGTACTGAGTAAAATTCATATGCCTATCATACAGCGTTTACTGTTAGGAACAGTGAGTTTTAAGGTTAATTTTGAGATCTCCCATTGCAACCACATCACTCTCAGTAGTGACTGCCCCTTCTTTTGCAAGCTATTCAGCAGCTATTCTATCTTCTACAAAATGATCACAGCGAGTGCAATAAATATTGAGAGATATTTGTGCAAACTTGTGTACTGCCAATATCTTTTTCGTTAACTTTACTATGCAGCCTTCCTCCCTTCTATAATTCATTCAGAGACCCTCAGAGTTCACTGCTGTAATTACTACTCTTTAACAGGCAACAGAAACAGTCTTTCACTTGATGATCCCCAGTGAAGAAGCACAGAGAAGCAACGTTCCCCAGCTTCAGTCTGGTTGATGAACAGCAACAACTTCGTACTGCATAAGAACAAACTACAGCACTGACTACAGACAGCTTTTGTTGGCTTTCTTTTTCTTGTTCCTTTTCTTCCCTTTTTTCCCTGAGCTGAGGGGCTATTTCATTTTGTTTGACATTTTTTGAACTGATGTGTTCTTACAAATGAGTGGCCCATGGCAGCTGCCTGCCAACATAAGTCTTCAGTGATTTACAGCACATGTACCATATAAAGACAAGCACACACACAAAAGTGCAAAAATCTGAAATGGCAAAGGCTGTTACAAAGGGGAAAAAAAAGTGTGAAAAGCTGAAAGGACAAAGGCTGTTTTAACAGCTTGTCTCACAGTCACAAACTGGAATAGCTGTTAGCAACTGCAGAGTTAGAAAGGGGCACTATGATGAAAAGCCTGACTTAAGACATCCTCAACTCTTCTCTTGTTCACAGGCAGTTTATCAGTAGTTGAGGGTTGTTGATGTAAGTATTTACAAATAGTCAGATATAAGGTTTGGACAGATTCAACACATCATCAAGAAATGAATTCCAGTAAACAGAAACAATGACTGAAAACAAAACAAAACAAAACAAACAAACAAACAAACAAAAAAAAAAGTAAAAAGAAACAAAAAAGCCAACAAGCAAACAACAAGAAATCCATGAAAAAAAAATCCATCAACGAAGCAGCACCAACTTCAGCATTATGAAAATAAAGTAGAAAAAGAAATAAAAACCAAAAGATACCTGCAGTAAAGAGGCTTAGAAGAGAAAGGACAACAGCCAGATTTTTTTTTTTTTTTTTTGACAACATGAAGACCACATATCAACATTTTGCCTTAACTCAACAGGGAAACATCCAGAGACAAAAGCTACATGAGCTGGACCAGGCAATGGGACGTTCATTAAGGACAAGTAGAACAGCAAATACACATATTTCACAGTTTCCACCACATATGGATGTGGGCAAAATAGATAAATGATTCTGTTCATATAAAAATAAATATATAAATATTTTCATAAAATATATAATTATTGTTACAATAAAATAGACAAAAAATTAGATAAAATCTGAAAAGGTAACAGAATACAGCTGACAAAGTAGCTGGGAAAGAACTGTCAACAGCATTGTTATTTAATAGGGTTATCTGCCATGGCAACAGAAAACTATATAAAACACACCTATGTCAAAAAAATAAGTTGAAAAGCCCTTATTGTTCACTACTGCAGAACCGCGTAGCTGAAAACAAAGATGTAAAACACTGAGCTAAAAAAATAATAGCTAATTATTAAACACAAATCACTAAAAATCAGATATTCTCCCTCCCCTTCATCAATATTTCCAAATGAATAAACTTCGTATTGTATGTTTGCTTGTTTTCAAAATAATATTATCGAAGTGCAGGGTGGTTTTCTTTTTTAAAGGAATCACGTTAAGAAAATTTCTGACAGACCAAGAAATTCCTTGATGTTGTTAACTCGAGCCATTACACAAACTATCTGCTGTTGGAAAAATGAAACAATCAGGTATTAATCACTGTATTCATGAGTGCACTGTGACTTCAGAACACACTATACTGTCAAGCACAGTAAGCTGCAATAATGAGTCCTCCCAAAAGCATTATGCAGTGCTGCAGTATTTCAAAAGTGGACATATTAACTGTATAGAATCTATTACAATAATGAACATTGCGCACATGAAATCAAATGAAATGACAACCTCACTCCAGAGAGGTTTAATGTCCAGGGACCAGGAACTTCAAACAGAGCTCTGCTGTGGAGAATAATTTATGTCCCTTTTATGTTAGATTCCTTTTAACGGAGTCAAAGGTTAAGTGATTATATTCCATCCCATTTTCCCTTGTGCTATTTCGATGAATTCAACAGAGCTAGTTTTAAAGCACTAAAAACAACAAATATTTCTGTGATATTGATGGAAAATTCCTTGTACAGCACATATTCTTTGCTTTCCTGCAGATACCACCCTACTCTTTTCAAACACACTGGGGACATTTCTGAATTTAAATGTTAGCTGCACTGAGTTCCTTCCCAGAGAGGAAGGGATGAATGTGACAGCACACACCAGATGTGTGTGTTACATCACTAAAGCTGTCTGCACTCTCAGCCACTCCGGCAACAGAGGAAGAAAACCAACATTCTTTATTATGGTATTTTACTTATTTAGTGTAATTAATTAAATAGCTGCTGTTTACCTTTGCCTTTCTTGCACTACCAACTAAAGAATTATAGTCAATCTTACAGGTTTGATTTAGGGAATGAGCGAAACTGTTAACTATGCACAGACAGTAGAGCTCAACGCTAGCAAAGTAAATCCACATCAATAACAGAACAACTTCATCTTCCCTATCAGACTGACAAGCTCAAAAGACAGCAGTGCAGGACTAAGTCTCCATTTACAAAAGATTCTAACATTATTAGTATTTGTTATGCTTTTCTTTTAGTAAACTTAGAGTACCAAACATATTTTTAATTCATACCAGATCACAACTCACCTTAAAATAATAAAATGCACTTCTGAGATCTAAAAATATATGTAATACTTGAATTATCTTTCTACATTTCTTTCAACTGGCTTTGATCTATTACAAAAAAAGACAGAAAAACAATGACAATGCTTGTGGAACAGATGCATTATCTTTTACAGCTGCATGAAATAACACCACCAAGATTGAGTCTTGCGATTTCTCTGTCCTTCTTAAAGCCCACATCCCAGTATCAGAAGATTGGATGAGAAAACATGTATACAAGGATAGCTTCAGCTCTTGTGTCCACAAAGGATAAACTACGGAAGTGTTACATACACTAAAGAGTTCAAACACTAGAAAGTGAATAAAGTGAGCCCAAAATGTAATATCCTTTTAAAATTGCAATTTAGTGTACAATCTTGTGATCTGTGTTTCTGACATCATTTTGAAAGACTGGCTTTGGAGATTAAATTACAGCTACGGCGTCTGTCCTGACTTTGGGAGTGAGGGACGGATATTGCAGACAAGACAGCTTACTTGGGAAACACATGAATACCTGCATGAAATAAACACAACCTACCACCCTGACCAATCATTCCTCCACAATATCATGTACAGCTATACAGTGTAGGCCTGTAACAAACATTTTTCATATGTTCTTGTTTTAATAAAGAGGTCCTCATTATAGCCCTAGTGAAAGATGCTTTGGTAATTCTGTCTTACACTGTCTTTAAAATCACATTTTGAGAAATACTTCTTCACTGATAGAAACATAACAGAGTTTCATACTTGGTTTGTAAAGGAGAAAGAAAACAATTTGCAGAGCTGATCAGTGAAAATGGAAACCTAACAATAAAGGAGACTGTAGGATAAAGAACTTATTGACATTTCAGGGATTGGAAATCGTGGTTGAAAGATGTCAATAGTACACAGAAAACTGACAAGTATTAGCAGAAAAAATGTCCCTGCTGTTCTGAAATCTCACAGCGTACAGCTTAATAAGCAGCTAGATATTAAAGCTACTGAAATTCAACGGGTCAACCATTTTTATTACCATAGCAACCAGCACTCAAAACAACAGAAATAACATCTGCCTTCTGCATATGTAAAGATTACATTATCTTTATTTTTGCTTTATTTCATCTATCTGAAAGATAAATAGAAAAGCCTGTATTATCTTTGTATCCCGGGCTTTCACACCCCATGTGCAAACACACATTATTTTTATGGCACTCTCTCCAGGATATTTTTTGGCCAAGGTTTTGATCAGCACTAATGTTCATGTACAAAAGAAAATCCAAAAATAAAAAAAAAATAAGAAAGGCCTGTTAAATTAGTTTTGAACCCCTCAGGGAGTTGTCATGTCTTGGAAATCCAGCATGTGGGATATGTAGTAAAGAAATTCGTCTGTGGTATCGTGTACAGACTGTTTATTTATATCTAAGACCCAGCAATGTCAGAACACGCTAAGCACAGTCAGTGCTTAGCACACTCAAATACATGCATACATTAGAGACAGAAGCACAAATTAATCAATAGAAAACCTCTCACTGTAAGTCAGCTTCCGCAGTACTTTTTAATACACTAAAGCATGACTTTTACACGCCCTCCCATTTTTATCTGGTTTCTGTCAGTAAGCTTTTGAATAATTGGATCAATAGCTGTAGTCATTATTTTTCCTGATTTTCTGGACAGAAAAAGGTTGGAATTTTTACAAACACTGAGCTGAAAATATCTTTCTATAATTAAAAGATTAGGCAGGTAAAGATGCAAATGACTAACCCTTCTCGTGGTAAGACTCACTCAATTTTCAACTATATACATAATGAATATATATATTATATACACATGGCATTCCATTACAAAGTCAGGATCAGATCAGAAATCTCTTGAAAAAACAGAAATGAATCTAATGTAACTTTGTGGGTGATTATTCTAAGCACAAGTTTTCTTCCCCACTTTTGTAGAGTTCTAAATCCTGTAATGATTTTGATTTTTATTCTAACCATTTTTATATTTTAAAAAGTCTGCAGTATTAGAATGGGAAATGTTCTTAAGATGGCAGAAATGTGTAGACAGTTTTTTGGTTAGTCATTAGACAAGATGAATGGTCATCTCTCTCCACAATCAGGCAGAAAGCTTGGAGTGATCTGTGCAATAATGCTGCAATATATAGTAGAAGGTCAAAATACATTGCATGTTCTCAAATTTCCTATAAGTTACTGCTAGAATATTTTTTAAAAGCAATGAATCTGAAATATCACAGAGGAGAAAGACTAATAACGCAGAGATCGCATGGTAAGCTAAAAATGACTTTTTTTCCTAAAAGAATTCTGAGCAAAGGAAACAAGATTAAGAGCACTGTATTCCGGTTTTTTTTACATTGGTAATTCAGCACCATCCTATGATGAAAGGAATACTAAGAACTTTCTTGCAAGCAATTTTTCAGGAAGATTTTTCTACATTTCTCTGCGTATTTTCATTTCCCTGTGTCAGATTACTCATGAACCTTTTTGTTCAGAGAACCCGTGATCCCCACAAACATGTATGAACACTGTTCTAAATCCAAGAAAGCACGTGCCAAAGAATATGATGATATTGTAATGCTTAATGTACACACAATAGGGGGAGGTGATATTGACCATTTTGCATGTTAGTGTTCATGGATATCCTGTTAAAATAAGATATAAACACTGCGTACTTTGTTAACTGT
Source organism: Centrocercus urophasianus (assembly GCF_019232065.1). Lineage (NCBI taxonomy): Eukaryota > Metazoa > Chordata > Aves > Galliformes > Phasianidae > Centrocercus > Centrocercus urophasianus. Next base: position 6,017,717 of record NW_024884800.1, on the reverse strand, counting down.
ATCTACCTGTTCTCATAGTCTGCACATAAAACTAGTCATGTCAGTGCTGTATTTAACAGTTCCAGAGATTGGCCTGATGTTTCTTCCACATATTCAATTTAAAAGGTCAGAAATACCTTACAAACGATAGGTAAGTCCTCAAAAACATTTAGCTTCTCATCTTTACTTTTCCTCCAGAATTTGATAAGCAGCTTGAAGAGGATCAGAAGTACAGGAAGATGTACATAAAAACTTGTTGAGCTACATGAAGCATTCTGTATTTTTTTGTTTGATCCCACTCAATTAAAACAGCAAGGTGCTATACTTATTTATTTTTTATGGAGATTGATTCCTGCAGAGACTTCAAAGACTGTTTCCTAACTCCCCACAGAGGTATAATTATCCACAAATAAAACCCACAACTTTTTCTGTAGTGAGAAAGCCAAGTTTTCTACAGAGGAACTTTTGCTTTTTTTCTAGAAAATAAAAAATAAGCATATTCTAAAAGTTGAGGTAGTTCTCAAAATATGATTACTTTTCCTTAAACAGGAGAGCATATCATCACATAATTTTGATAATTATATGCCAGAAAGGTTTCTGACAGAATTATGCAGAGTATCCCTATAGCCAAATTAGTCCTCGTATCCAGTCTGTATCTCACTATGATGTGGAAACACACCAAGCTGGAGGAAGCAAAGGGTTGTGATTGCAGTATAACATCCTACTGGCAATCAAGAACTAGTGGAATCCTTTAAGGATCAATACCTGCATGGCTACTGCCTCCTACTTGGGATCTGTGAGACCACAATAGAATAACAATGCCTGTTTGGGAACTCCTAAATCTGAGGCAGACACTGATACACAGTGTGTCCATCATAGAACACAAAGATAATTAGGGAAATTAAGTATATGATCCATGAGAAGAGGGAAAGAGAACTGTTTCTTCAGTTTTAATATAAGATTGGAAAGGAAATAGAGAAGGAACGTGTTATGTTTTCTACTCCTGCCAAATAAGAGAGCAGACAGAAGATAGAGCCAGACTTCCAGTACGTGTACAGCACACTGCAAGGAGAGGCAATGAACACAAGCCACAAAAAGTAAAATTCTAATTCATAGGGCAACAAGAAATGGAAAAGAAATCCTGAAAAAACTACTAACCAAGTTGTAATGTTGAGTTAAACCTGCATAGCTCACTAAGCTGCTTCCTACTGGTAGAATTTTATGTGAAGGAGACTCTCAAGGAGTATTATTTAACAAAGAAAAAGCATAATGATTTCATGTGTATAAAGCATATACAGCCTCTGTTTGAGAGCCATGAATGAGCGCAAGGGAGCAGGCAAAAATACTGCTAAAATTTTAGGCTACTTAAAGGAAGAATAATAAAGAGAAATAGTTATCTATTTATGTGAAAGTCCTATTACAGCTCATCATGAAACTGAGTGGTGAATCTTAAGTACAAATACACTATGGTACTTAGCGCAAACACTAGATCAGCTCAATTAAATTCATTTTAATTACTGAAAACCAGTACAAAATGTATCAATTTGCTACTTATTAACTCAATAGCTTAAAGTGCAGCTAAACATTAATGAACAAAAAAGCCACAAGAGATGAAGAAGCGATAAAATACTGCACTGAACTAATTAGCAAACACTGAATGCAGTAACATTCTGAATTCAGAAAGCTGAATGAGATAGAGATAATCAGATAAGACTGAATAAGCTGGCATCTTCCTGGAGAAAGAGACTATAAGTTCCTATGTTCTATTATTTAGAAATGCAGAAGGCTAATTTGAGAATAATTTTAACTAAAAGCTTTTTAAAAATGAAAGGCATAAATGAATTCCTTAAAACTGATGAACATTTGTTACCAATTTTCTGGAGTAGAAATCTTTTGAGACTGCTGTACAGAAACAATCAATATATTTTGACAGCTATTCCCTCAGCATCACTGTCCAGAAAAAAGTACAGTTCCTCCTTCCCCCCCCCCCGGGCTGTTTAGGACAGCTATATTTTCACTCTGACATAGGATAGACTTTTTTTTTTTTTCCAGCTTTGCAGCAGAGGAAATCACTGATCTTTGGTTATTTCAACACTTCATGGAACTATATATTACTCTTTTTTTCTTTCTGACAGAAGAAACAAATACTGGTATATAACTTAGTATTCCAGAAGTTATTTCCCAAATTCCATTGTTTAATGAAGTCCGGGGCTTTGATTAAAAATATTGTAAATATCATGCGAAGTGCTTATTCAAACTATGGCTGAAGGCAGATAGTGTCATACACTTCCAGCATTCTGTCCACTACTGGAAGTCTAAGATAAACAGGCTTTAGGTCACTGTCCCTCATGAAAGTAAAAACTGTTCTAGAATTTGATGTTTTCTACAGTAAATGTTAAATTTTGAACTCAAAGTCAGGGAAAACATTAAGTTGATCCCTTAAATACTTCTAGGAAGGTGCAAGAAAAAGCTGGAAGGCAAATTCTCTTACAGTTGTACTCACAGAAGCACTAAAAAAACCCTTGTGTCATTCTGCTGCACTTGTTAAAAATCATGTATTTCCTCCGAGTTACACTGATCCTGAAGTCAGTAGCTACTTCAACTGGCTTCAGCATAAGCTGATTTGGTCTGACTTAAAACATTCTGTGAAAAGGCAAAAATACATTTAACCTGTTTATTAGCATGGCCAAGCTCAATCAAGAAGAAATTCAAAGGCAGAGAAAGTATGTTATGCTTAACGGTGCGTGTACATTCAGTATTGTTCATTCCTTCCAGCTGTTTGTTATTTTTATTTATAAAGATGTGTGGTTTAAGGAACAGTCTTCTGTTTTATATGTATATGTTCTGCCATTTTTCCACCAAAAGCAAACTCTTATGTCCTAAACTACTACATCTGGCCACAGCAGTACAGGCTGCCACAGCCATAAGTACCTCTGTTTTGCCTTTCAATTGCCCAGAAATCCCACAACTACTTGCTGTTCTACATTTTCAGTGCTACAGCTGTACATATTAACCATCATCTGGTAAAGCGAAAACAAAATGGTGTTTGGTTTCACAGCAACTAGATGTTTAGCAAGTTAAATAAATAATCTTTATTACAAATTGGCTCTGACTGCTTTGTTATGAGAAACCATAGATGATGCTGACATAACAAACAAGTGAGAAATAAGACAGGAGGAATATAGTAGTGTTTGCTATTTATTTCCATGGAAATTATAAGAGACACAAGGAGCCCAATAACACTATTTGATAGAGCAAATTCTCAGCTACAAAACACTACTTTTCAACGTAGTCATTACCATCAGTTCTACCATCAGTTCATTTTCACCACCAATGAACAAGAGCCTGCATGCCACACTCGCAAAACTCTGCACAAGCAGAGATGACCCACTGCTGCTGTAGCCAGTGCTGAAACTCATCACTCATCATCTCACTGTGCTCACATCCACTGTTTGCTCTCCATAAACATTCAGCAAACATTGATGAATGTCAGTGGGAACATTTTCTTCTGTATGGAGGGATTGAGTTCCACACTTTTGCTTTGTACATACTTCCACTTCAGATTCCATTTTGTCAGACTGCCACGGCAACAAAATGGAATGGAATATTGGTAGGAAGATTCAGCTTCTACTGCCATACAACCAGCATCCACCTCTGACATTGTGGGCCAGCATAATAAAGTAGGAGGCATTACTTTCAGAGCAGCCCTAGCATGTATACACACGTACACACACAGAGAACTATAAACATGATCAACAGCAGGAACTATCATATACAAGAAATTGTAAACATTTGCCATTTACCTCCTATTATTCTGAGTAGCATTGATATAAACAACTCTACTTTGTTTTAAGCATCACTTCCATTTGTCTCCTGCAGCACTGCAGCTGCACGAGAAAGCACTGGAGTGTTGAGAATCAGTTCTGGGTACAGGAGACCTAAGACATAACTATTAGATTCAGATCTGGATGGTTAAAGGCAAACAAAGCAGCTTTTCAGTGAAATAGTAAATAGCCATTCTGATATTCAGTCAAAAGGCACTTTACCTCTAAATAAGGAAGCAATGATAAAGAATATACACACATAACATAAAAGGAGAGAAAAAAGACTCAATCTGTTTGCTAGATAAAGACTGCTTTACACATTACAGTCTACAGAAATGACAATAAAACATTTTTATCAATCTCAATTTGCCAATGAGATAAATTTTACACATTTACAAGTTAGTGAGATCCACGTCTTGTTGATCTACATCCTACACTGTCTGTCCGTTCAGAATATGCTGGCTTTCCTGCAACACTGATGGAAATGCTCTGTTTTCAGTTTTTTTATTTGCTTGTTTACTTGAACTTTTAATTTTACAGTTTTAGTGCAACCATTTTCAGAAGGACACAGCAACAGTGAGTTTCCTCCATTGAACTTCATGTCAGAGTTCACCCATGCTGGTTCATAAGAAGTGTATACCTATTCAATTACAATTACACCCCCATAGCATTTCAACTCTGATCTCCAGGAAAACAATACTGAAGCTAGGAAGAGAGGTGGCTATTACAAGCAGTCTTTTTCTGTCACCACTACTTCTCTCTACTTTGTACAAAGTTATCAGCGTGGTTTCCTCGCACTCACAAAGCAGCAGGGGAATGGGGATTTAACAGCTGGACGTGCAGAAGGACAATGGCTTTCAGCAGATGTTAGGATTCTGACTGGCAGAAGAAAAGACGACCAGGAACAACAAACAGTGGTGTGATAAAGGGCATAGGTTTAAGCATAAGTGACAACTCACTGTATTCATTTAATTGTCTACTTGATTTCACATGTCCATTGTTAGACAGTAAAAAGGAAAAGCTCAAAGCAATATCACTTCCCCACTCCTCATCAGTATCCTTTCTTAAAAGGTTTCCTTAGAAATCAGCAACATTCTCCTCACGTTTTTTAAAGCTCACTCATTTACTCAGTAAAACATTTTATTGCATGCAGTAGTAGGAATGAATTTACACTAGGAGGCTGTTTTTAACTTCTGCTTACTGTTAGGGAGCCAGAGAAATTTCAGTCATCTCCAGTGAGATGTTATTTCAGGTACCCTTGATAGCGTTCAATGCTAACAGCTTCCAAGACCATTGGGGACTTCAGCAAATGTTTCATATACTTACAGCTAGGTGTGAAAACTCAGCTGCTTTTTTTTTTTTTTTTTTGTCCTGTAGCCTAAGAAATCCACTCCTGCACAAGGTCATCAGTTTCTAGTTTCCACTGAGATACCTGATGAAAATACTTGTTCCACAGCAAGTAGTAATGACACATCGCCCTCAGTACAGTCTTTTCTGCAGAATGACAACTGGAAATTTTAAGATGCCACAAAATTCCTCAACTTGCTGCAAAGGTTTTTTGAAAAGTCCTCAAGGACGAGAACTACTCTCATATTCAACCTTTGAAATCGTATTCAATCTGAAAGCAGAACAAGAGCGAAGTTTAAGCATGAAAGGAGATAAAAATCTTCATTTCATACATTTAAAATGGACAGAAACTGAGCTGGTAGAAAACCTGGTATCAATTACTTCTCATATAGATGCAAACTAAAGACAACTGCCAAAGACAAAGCCAGAATTGCATCAACTACTTACCTGTAAGTGCTGAATATGGTATTTCCTCTTCCATTTTCCTACTACATACTGTTTACTTTCACAGATTACTTGCTTGTGCCTACCACATAATGAATTCACAGTATATAACACCAAATCTGGTCCAGATGAAGGAACCTTTCTGGTTCAAACCATATTTTGACCCAACAACAATTTTTATCAGCAAAGAATTTGGACTTAAAAAGTTTTACTTGCCAGTGTTTGAGTTCGAGGAGTCTTACGTAAGCTGAGTATGATTTAACAACTAACAAGCAGCATTTTTTTTCTAACAGCACAAGAAAAAAACCTCATCAACTCCATAAAACAAACCCTTGTCTTTTGTGTTAATTCTATCTTAAACCTTTAAAAGCAGATCCTGTATTACAGGTTCTAAAAATTTAAGGAGTGATACGTGATACGTTCAGAGGATCATTATATGTATAAACTACCAACACTTTTTCATTTAAAAAGTCCCCAGAAGTAGCAATTATTCATGTGATAGGATTTGCTACTGTGGATCAGCAACGTTCTACCACTGTCACATCATGTCACAGTCACACACGACTTTCCTGAAAAACTGGACAGCTATTAACACAAAAATGCACACAAAATAAAAAATTAAAAAATCACTACTTCTGCATTGGAAATTACTGTTAAACATGTGACTCCAAAGAGAAGAGAAAGAATGGAGTTTTCTTATCCAAACAGAGCTCCTCTTTTCCAACTCAATGTCACAGGTGATTGCTTAATGGGCTCTTAAAAATGCTTTCAGAGAGCAAATTGTTCTGTTTTATGATATTGCACTTAGTTGTTTGTATTTCAATTGCAGACCTTAGGAAGTCTCAAATCGGGTAACAAATGGCCATAAATAAATTTGGGCTAGTAATTGGAATAGTGCTTTTAGCCAATGGAAGAAAAAGAAGCCCTGAAATAGCCTTGAAACGTGAAGGCAAGAATCAGGCAAGTTTTAACACTGTTCTGAATAACAGCACAAATTGATTTTCATTCAGACAGAACTTTTACATGCACAGCTGACTAATAACTAGGTAAAGGGTTGCTGGAAAGGGAAAACACTGACTGAAAAAGTTATTTCCAGTTTTTCTACTCATTCATTTTAGAACAAAAGGATATGTATGTATGTGCTCCTTAAACAATCTATCAATTCAAAACAAATAAATGCAATGTACATATTTTAAGCATGCAATAATTTTAAGTAATTTATATCCCTTTAATCTAAAAATATCTACTTGTGATTAAGTATCAGCTGCATCTACTTTGTAAAAGTGGAAGAACACATCTGTTACTGAAGAACAGACCTCAAATATGCAGACAGTGTTGGAGCAGAGACCAGCAAAGAGGGATGTTCTATTAAGGACAGTATAATGAAGTCCCTTGAGCCCATTCCAGAGAACATAAGTTACCACTCAAAATACATTAATTTACAGTTCTGTCCTTTTCATGTACTTAAAACTTCCTATGTACAAAATGTATAAGCTCAAATGATGTGCAAAAAGCATATTCTTTTTGTTCATAAATTTGGCCTAGTGCTCATTTGAAGTTATCTAGCAAACATTAGCCACACAGCTCTTTCAGCCATCACACATTTACCCTGCACAGATGGCTTTACAAACTGTTAGTGCTTATTTCCCACCAGCTGTGAAGTTCACATGACACAAAGGGGCAACTGCTGTAGGATTCTACAGACTCAGTGAAGAGGTCAAAAAAAAAAAAAAAAAAAAGCTGACAAATTGCACAGTGACATTTCATTTGACAACTACTTACTTCAGACTCTTTTGGAAAAAAAAAGTAAAAACAAAAGCAAAAAAAACAAGAGCCACAAACTGCCTCTTGCATGTACAAAAAGCTTGGGAAGGAAAAGCTGGGGAAAGGTAGAAGGAAAAGTAGAAATACACAGCTGGGAATGGGACAAAACAGACTGCAAGTGTGGCAGCTTTAGATAAATACATCAGAAATACTAAGATAACGACTTCTTTATCCCACCAAACAAAGCACATATCACCTACTCTTATGAACTGTGCTTGATGAGTTCTCCAAGCTACATGAGAAAGAAAACGAAAAATATCCATCCCGCTGATGAGAAAGTTCTGCCATGTGAATCCTGCCTCAGCGGCTCACTAGAGGGCACGATTCAGCCAGAAATGTGCTCCGGCCGGCAGGGCAGGGGGAGGACCCAGCAGAGAAAAACCTCTTTGAAATGCAACAAAAGCATCTAGCAAAAAAACCGTTTACATTGATTTTTAATGATAACTATCCTTTTCATCATGCCTTGAACAATAAGATTACCAAGATATATTTTAGACAGACATTTCTCTCACCAAAATGCTGAGAAGAGGCTGGATGACACCGAATTTGGGTTTAATGAAGGCGTCAAAAAGAAATCTCTCTAAAAGCAATGGTAAACCCAGCTGTTTGAGGGAAAGAAAAGGACTTGCTTTGAGGAATTTCTTGCAAAATCCAAAAATCAATCATCACAGGTTTCCCATTTTGTTTGCAATCTGTAACATGTATTTTTCATGCCGACACTTGAAAAGCCTGAAAGGTAGCACCAACATTTCAAACACAAATATCCCAACAGGCGTCCAGATGAATTTAAGAGAATACACCACAGCTTGTCATCCTCCTGCAAGAACATCAGCACATAGAGGTGCCAGTGACAACCACAACAAGGCAGTTACCAAGGCTAAGTATCACTGCAGTGCTGCACAAAACAAACCAAAACAGCACAATCTGCAGATCCCCCCCCCTTACTCAGTTCTGTTGAACTCAACGTGCACTACGAAGACCCATAACCCAGTATCCTAATGGCTACTCACTAAAAAATATAACAGTTTGCTACTCTGCTGTGCCATTTCCTACGTTTACACCAATAATAGCAGTATCTCCTTTGAGGTGCTGCTGCAGATTTTGATGATGGGCAGATCATTGGGAGGTGCTGAATTTCTCCACAGGATTTAGCTCATCTTCATTCTTCTGCAGCTGACCATGCAATACACACAGCATCAGGACAAACTAGAAGCATTTCTTGTTTTCAGTGGGCACACATTAACAGTGGTTCATAATACACAGTTGATCCAAACGGCATTTGGAAATGCTCAATACTAAGGATGCTATCAGGTGAATAGATCATATTTTCTCTTCAGTGCAGTTTAACCTCTGGCGTCAGTTTTAATGCAATTGTGTTACCTAATCAGCCACTGCATCTCCCAGTCTCCTTCCTGCACTTGCTGAAATCATTAGTTAGAGAATTGGTGAGGAAGCTGCAGAAACTCACTAGCAGCAGGCAATAAAAGTCTTTAATGGTAATAACTCACGCTAAAAATGACAACTTATAGCATTTTACAGCATGTAATATAATTTATGCTATGCTACACATTGACATGTATGCGTAGTGAGTGTTGTAGAAAGTCGTAAATCACGAGTGTTTCCAACTCCTATTAAGGCCTCATTTATTTCTCTATTCCACAAGTATAGTCTCATGATAACCACACCCCATCTCACTTTATTAAAAGGCAGGAAAGAGATAGAAAATGTAGATTTAGCAATGTGATGTATTATAAAAAAAAAATAAAACTGGAAGACTAACACAGCAGAATACAGACAAGGAAACTGGCTTCCTTTCTTATTTATTAACAACTAGGGGAATACACAATGAAACATTTCACCACGTTCGTGCACTGAAATGGAATATCTCATTCAAGGAGGTAATATAATGGCAAATGACAACAGGAAGACTTTCTCCAGAGCAACAGTTCTCTCAGTTGATGACTTCCTTACTTTCTTTGCTCATTTACTCATTTTGATTCATTTCTACAGGAATATTTACAGAATTTGACCAGAATTCTTAGCAGTATCAATAGTATTCATAAATCCATTTCAATTCTACTTCCACATTCTGATTCATCTTCTGCTAATTTGTCAGTGTTTTCAACACAGAATTCCTTGATCTTATCTGAGGAGAAGCACTGGCATAAGATGCAGCCTCTCAAAATGCAGGCAATAATTGTGGAAACCAATACATCTGACAGTTACAGGTATTCCTCCCCTATCAAATTATCAATAGGCTTCTCAAAATAATGAAGAAAAATAAGAAAAAATATTTCATTTAAAAGAATATTTATGTAAGTTTTTTGAATCATATTAATGATCTTGACACTGGAAGTTGTAGTTAAAGACCATTTTTGCAAACATCCAATCACTAAAACAGAGTTCACCTTCCCTATGCTCTAAACTGGTATTATGCTTTTAAGAACATACTATTTGTAAAGCTTAAATCTTACATTTTTATTTCTCATATTTAATGAGTCTTTACTGAAAGACAGAGAAAGCCCAAACTCATTAAAATCTGCAGCAGTGTGAGTAGGCCTGTAGGTGAAAATGTAATTACGTATGCTTCTGCTAGCTTGGTGACTAAATTGGCTCTGAACTATCTCAGCTGGCTATAAGTATGCCTTTAGTTTCTACCTGTGTACGCAAGTTAAAGATAGATGAAGCTTGTTTGCATCCAAATGGCAACTTCATTTAAAACTGAAGTTAAAACCAAGTTCACTTGGACAACTCCATTCGTATTTTAAAAACTGCATTGTGCTGTACAGTGCATTAGGATATATCCTTAGAAATTACACGTTGCTGCTGTGTATGAAGCACTGTATAAATGATCACCTGTGGTTCTCCCATTATGTTGCTTGGAAAGTAAAAAGAATAAGCTTACCGGAGCTGAACTGCTATGAAGAAAAAATGTACAATTATGGTTGAATAACTACAATTCCCTGTAAACCCTAAAATACATCATGCCGGAGCAGACTTTAATTGGCAAATACAATGGCTGACCTTTTGTGGTTTTGTTTTAATTCCCGTCTATACAGACAAAAGAATAGATTTTGCCTATTAAAATGCTCTCCAGGCAGTTGCCTAGATTTCACCATGCAGCTCAGAGAAGTTATGGAACTCTGATGACAAGAAATCCAATCTACCTTCCTTAGTACTACATCTCTGAAGGAGGTAAAAAGTTACAAATATGTGACAATGTTCTGGAGCTATATTCACAGCAGCCACAGACTAACGCTTTTGATCAAGTATTTAATGCAAAGGCCATTAAATTAAAAAAAAAAAAAGTCCCTTATTCTGCCAAAAAACCCAACTCAACACACTCATTGGAGTGTAGAGTGACTTTGTTTGTTTTACTGCTGCTTATTAAAAGAAAGGAATTGCACAGAATTGTTAACAGCATTTCCTTTGCTCACCAGAACACATGCTTGTTAATGTGGCCATACACCAAACTGCAGAGAAGACTCTTTCTGTGGGAGTTCAGTCCTCACTCCTGTGCACTGTTACAGCTTCAGCATTCTTTACCCAATCGGGTTTCAGTGAAAAACACTCCAGGTTTGCCAATGCAAATCAGTTTTGCCTAGAGTTAGCTTTGTAGATACTGCAGTGCAAGTAACTATTTTAGGCATAAAGCATAATATAATTCTGCACAAGAGCTTTGGCTTTGCAATCTACTCACATGTAACATTTACTTCCACTTACTAAATCATAACTGACAAGCTGCATGTTGCAGCTTGAGTTAATGCACTCAAAGCCAGGAATAGGTGTTGGGAGCAAGCAGGGTGCTGCAGGGAGCACACATCAGTGGCATTCCCTGTTTCATAACAGAGTTCTCCAGTTATCTTTATGGAGAGTAAGAGGAGAGCTGAGTCAATTGGTATTATCCATTTATAAAACCAATTGTAACACTGCTCAAATTATAGTATAGCTAATAACGGGAATGAACTCTGGTATTTTAAAAATGGATCTGCACGTTACTCCTGTACTTCATTCTGACCTTCACTGATCACAAAGTAACTCTGAGCCCCTGCCTCTATGCTTACAGTAGCAGTAATTTTCATTGTTTAACATATAAACTGAAAACAAGTTGAAAGAGTGTGGTCTTAACAGAAATTGCCTGAAAACCAACTACCATGTGGTAATGACTTGACTAGCAAGCCTGATCCAAATTATTAGAGCTTAGAACAAATAAAGGAAATGCCAAAAGTAGGTGACATTTTTAAATAAGTGCATTAAGACTCTTAAATTACATATCAAAGCAGGCTGAGCACCTGCATTAGCTATTATTTTTTTGTGAGAAAAATATTCGCTTCTTCTTACTGGGAAGAAACGTTTATTTAAGGAATCAGTTGGAAAAGAAGTTGCCAGTCAAATTCAGCAAATTCTTTTTCCCTCTTTGTGAATGTTTACATATTACCACATTGCATTTTCCTTTTTATTACTCTGTTGCTCAGCTCAAAGTCAATGGCTTGGAACATTCCATTTCAATTCAGCATGTGAATTAAGATGTAGTACCTTTCCAGAGCAAAACAAGGTATGTAGGTAAGAGCACTTTAACAGATGGAGAGGTGCTTTACTGATGTACTGTATCTTCATAAGATAGCCCACAGGAAACATCACTTTTGAACATGGCCATTTTGAGACTGAACCCAGCTGACAAACACAGAGCAGATATGATTTTGTGCACTAGTTACACTCCATAGTAGCAGTGGGGACTTAATGGTAAATCAAGTAAGCACTCTTTTTGATGCCTTATGTATCAGAAACAGAATAATCAGCATTAACTGTGCTCATAAAATTAAGTCTTAGGCAGAGCTTCCAGGGAAAAGACATTTTACAACGTTATTTTCCTCCCATTCATACATTATTTTTTAAATGTGTCACTATATTAGATAACTGTGAGGCCTGATTTCAGAACTGCAATAAGAAGAAAATAACAGAACTAAGACCAGAAATGGTTGTCAGAGTTAATAAGTATTAATAAGTATAATTAAATAAGTTAATAAGTATATTCAAACATAGGCTCACATACGTAATTCAACTTGTTTTAAGCAAGACTCCTGTGTCATTAGAATAGAATTCTAAAAGAAAGAATACTAATTTAAAGCATTGCCTAGTAGGGAATCTAACTCTGCCCGTTTGTTCTAAAAGGTACATGATTTCTTTTAGTATTAAGACACAAAGTTAAAGACAAAATTGCTTTAAGTGAAGCAAAGGAGACGCAACTTTGGAAGGTCCTCTCAAAAATATCTGATGTTACCAACATTCACCAAACATCTTTTTACAAAAAACAGTTCCTACCTCAATTACAACACAACATTTCAGATAATCAAACAAAGATAAAAGGTTGAACGTTCACTTTAAATTTAGATCAGATTGACAGATCAAAAAAAGTGTTTCGTGATAGACAACAACAGTAGGCACTTGTCTAAATGAACTCCAGAAGTCTAACTGGTCTTTCTGTGACTCACTGCCTTCCTGAGGACAGAAGATTAATGACCAGCATCTAATTTCCCTTCCTAGAATAGTGTACTACTGATTATTTTTAAAAGCTAGCGCAAACTTTAGGGAAGCATGAGCAAAGACAGTTCCTTTCTCATTTAGTTACAGAACGAGGTGTTGATTTATGTTTTCATAATCCAATTATGAGACTGCATACAGTTACTGTGACTAAATTGGTATTATAAAGTGTCTAGTTTACTCCCTCACCACTTTACAATTGTGAGCTGATTTTCACCAGTGTTCTTGAATTATAAAGAATTTGAGAACCATTCCTGAGGTAGTGATACGTGCTCAGAAAACAAGTACATCTTTAGAAATGCCATGTGGCAGCCTGTCATTGTTGCTTACTTTCCACTAATGGAAGTGCAAACAAGTGTGACTGCCAAAAATAAATTAAAACAAAAAAAAATTTAAAAAATTGCTGTAAGGGAGTGAAGCTTTCCATCAGAAAATACTAATTTTCTATATACAAGCATGGACAAAGACATACCTGATGTAGTGTTAAAAAACATTTCATCCTCCTTCACTCTGCACATAGTTCTGATTTTCTCTGTCTAATAGTAAGTATGACGTGCTACCACTTAAAAAAAGCCATTAGTCTGTTTTTGCTGCTGTTCATTAGTCAAGCAAGAAATACTCAAAGCTCATACAGAGTAGCACTATTTCAAAATGAGAGCTACAGTTCTGTCTGAACAACGAAGTCTGGTCAAAAACTTGCAGTTTTAATGTTTTGTTCCTGGTCACGTATTTCAGTACTTGAAATACTTTAGTTTTCATTACAGGTGTAACACAAACATTCCTTCTCTACACTCAGCTTCTGAATAAATTCTGGATGGCAACTAGTCACAAGCAGCTGGCAGACAATTCTCTTTTTTATCTATGCAGCTAGACAGGATTTGTTCAGATACAGATAAGGGTAATTAAATGTGGGACTTGATGTGCATGTGCACACACATTCACTTACATTCCATATTGGGGGGGCGAGGGGGGGAGGAGAAGGAAGGTGGCTTTGCTATAACGTGAATCAACTCAAGCAAATAAAAATACTTTTGAAGCAGTATTTGAGTTTCATTATTATAACTTTAAACAAAAAAGGTTACAGTAGCAAGTGCAACCCTCCACATCTTCCATCCGGAGGAGATTCAGCACAACCATAGGCAGAGCAGTTCCTCAAGGAGAGTTACCTTCCAGCACAGCAAGACTAAAGAATACACTTCTACCCCAAACATTTTGATGCATTATGGATTTGAAGAAAGTACAATGAAATCTAGAATGCTTGAAAAGAAAGCACATTTTGAAGCAGACTTAGATCCTGCCTCTCACAAACTGCAATCTAACAAGAGCATCAAGAATGAATTCTAAATGTGGGCTCAAAAGCAGTAATAGGTGAGCACTTGCTCAAGGCAAGCGCTAACAAACAGAAAGCTCCCCCACGCTCTGAGAAGTACACACACTTTTAAAGGCTCCTCATTAAACAGAAGCATGTATTATCTCTATGGAAAACCGTAGAGTAATACTGTAGTATTGAAAGCAGTAGAGAAGATGATCAAACACCCAGAGCAACACAAGAGGGAACAGAGGCCTCTTTTAAAAAGCTACATTAAAAGCCCTACAGTTTTGCATTATTTTAGCTACCTCTCTACCACAGAAGCTGTGAACAAAGCAGCTTTTATAATTCATTCTCCTCAGAATTCCTTTCAACAACAGCAACCTGAGGGAAGTTTCTTTTCTCTGCATCAAACCCAGCACGAGGTGCTGCCACTCCTCAGCCAGCAGCAAAGGCCGTGCCCAGCTCCAGCACAACACCAGGGACCCTGCAATTTCAGCAAAACTCCAAACCCAGCCAAACACAAGCCATGAGGCACAACAGAGCCACTTCTGCAAGAGAGCCACCCTAATTTAACAAAACCAGAAAGCGTACTCACGTGCAACTTGCAGCTTCCAGGATGTTTTCAGGTGCCTGAAGAGCAGGACTGCACTTGAGAGATTCAGCCTGCACCAGAGAGACAGAAGCACAACTGGCACTAAAGCCCTTCACAGGTGCAGGAAGCTCCTTCCTCAGCACTCCAGAAGGTTCTGCACGTGCTCTGTGCTGTGAGGCCCCTGAGGGAAAGGCAGCTGCAGCTGTGCCTTCTTCAAAGCCTCCGGTGTATGAAGGCATTCGTAAGGGTCCTGAGCTCCAAATAATTTAATCTGTGTTTGCAGTGTGATGGTATTGAGCTGCTGCAGAGGGGAAGGGCTCAAATAAAAAACAAAACAAAAACAAAAAATGAGCCAAATCACATGTTTTTCTGCCAAGTTACACTTTTCACCAACATGAAGGAATTTTTTTTGTATGTGTGTTCAGATTTCAGTGCTTTTAATTTTGTATTTATTGTGAAAATGCCACAAGATGTATACAGCATTTTCCAAATCAGAAGCTGTTTCCTCAGAAGGTGTCACTCTGCTTCACTCCTTGCTCACTGAGCCCAGTTCTGTCCTCCCTGTTGTGCTATTCCAGCAGGTATATATAAATGGAAGCTTTAATAAGTGGTAGATATTTCACTGTTAGGACAAAAAGTCCGTGTTGAATGGGCACAGCTATGCATAGAACTAAATGCTATCAAGACCTGTATCAGAGGCCATGGTGTAAAGAAGAATCAGCTCTCAGAGCTGCCCCTGCTTCAGATGCAACTCCTGCCACTTTAATTCTTCTTTAATTATCAGCACAGTCCTCTCTTCTGTACATTTGCTTGCAGGTCAGGGCCCACAGATCGTTATTATAAACCTTCTTGTTGAGTATTACACCATGACTTGTAAAGTTATTACTAGTAGTTATAAATGATGTTTGTTGACGTTTTTTTTTCTTTTTCTTTTTGTTAAAAGTGGGTGAAATAAATTGCATGGAAAGAAGTTCTTCTGTTTACATGCATGAAATTGAAAAAGAAATTATTTTTTTTTTCATTAGGAAATTACTTTCTACATTTTTAAAGTAAAATGTTGTGGGTTTTTTTTATTGTTGTTTGTTTTTAACTGAAGTGATCCAGTTACTTTTACTGTTAGTTAATAAGTAATTTGCAGAACTTGAAATAGTGAAAGAGAATGTGAAGGACACTTAAAATATTTCCTCCATGTTTGTTTGTTTGTTTTTTACCAGTGGGTGCAGTCAGTAACTTTATTATTATAACAGAGACCTTTTTCCTTCTCATAAGTTTGGGCAAAGTCTAAAAGATAACACTGAAGTATAAGAAAAAAAAAAAAACACAATAAAAAACTTATTCTAAAAACCTGGAAGTTTACTTCTAGTAAGACAAAAACTGCCTAGGAAGAGCACTTCTTTTGTACTCTTTCAGTATTTCAGAAAGATTGGACTAGATGGCCTGGATGTAGGGGTTCCTTCCAATGCCTACAATTCTATGATTCTGTGATGCTTCTTGCTCAATAAGGACTTCAAAATGTCAGAAATATTTTATGAATAAAAGGAAATGCCCTTACAGAGATGAACCAGATGTTCTGCCCTCCTGGTTAAAATAATTGACCAAAGCATAACAACTTCCTTTGTTTCTCTCATGATTTTTCTGAGCAACACCATAGCCACTACTGATATCAAAAGTCCTGATACCAGTTATAGCTTAAGGGAGAATATTTGAAGCAAAGTTATGGAGCATTACAAGCAAATTTGAACAAGAAGAAAAAATCATGCTTTCTGAGAGAAAATACAATCTCTGGTGTCAGTAGGAGCAATTTGCAGAAACACTGTCTGAAAAAAAATCAGTACAAATGTTTCTAAAGCAGAGTTTACAGCTTTTTTTCTTTTTTCTTATTCACAATAATCATATAAAGATATCAAGGAAGGTTTTCAGAATAACTGCACCATGAAGACCGACTGTGTATGTTTTAAGACTTGAACATAAAAGGCATCAAAGCATTCTAAAGACAGACTGGGGCTACAAATTAAATCTAGTGAAAAAGCAGCAGACTGGTTATGCATGAGGTGAGGTTAATATAAACCTATAAACCAGTAAGGAATGTTTGAGGTAAAACAAGAACAGCTTTCAGGCTCATTTTGGCTTGTCTGGTTATGACTAAAGTAATACATTCACTCTTTGGTCTCCATGAAGGTTCAGCAAGCATCAGTGAATGTCAATGGGTGCCATTTTTTCCACATGGAGGAATTCAGTTTCTCAGTTTTATGCGCATTTCCATGTCAGACGCCATTTTGTCAGACTGCCCCTTTGCTGCCATCAGCAACAAAATATAATGGAATACCGTTAGGAAGGTTCAACCACTATTGCCATACCACCACCATCTGCCTCTGACATCATGGGAGGCATTCAAAATGACAATAAAATAAAATAAGAGGCATTACTTTCAGAGCAGTCCTCGTAACTAAAGTTCTTGCAATTCCTCACAAGGGCAATTCTTACAGTTCTAACTCCATTTTAGTGTAGCTAGTGGATTTAGTGAAGTAAGGAGGCTGAGCATTAAGTTTGAAGGTGCTTTATATGTGATATTGCAAGGATATTAAAATATTTATGCCAAAAATGTATGAGATTGTTACAACTATTAGTTGGCAATTAATAACATAATATACAGCAATAGCATTTAGTTAGAGACACTATTTCCTTAGTGCTTGACTTTTTCAGTAAATCCTAATATAGTCTCCTCAAATAAAGATAAACTAACCTAACTACTGTTTCACACAAAATGGGGTGATTGAATTATGGTAAGGGCACAGTGCAAGTTTTTCTGTACAATTCAATGTCACTTGGGACTGGAAGCATTCTTCCTCTTCCAAGCTGCAATCATTGCCTGAAATAATGTTTTACTCTGGCTGAAATAATGTTTTACTCTACCTTTGAGAATGTCATAGGGATGATGCGAAGGGGAAATATGTGCTCAAGTGGAGGCAGTTTTTTAATACTGATTATGGAAAACAATATCAATACTGCTCATTTTACATAAACTGAAATAAATTGTGGAAGGGAACAAAGTAATTTCACAGCTGCTCTTCAGTATGCTACTGAATTGTTTTTCTGTGTGTTGGTCTAACTCCAAAACTGAAGGCAGGTTTTCTTTAACATTCAATAACTCCAAGAACACAAAGTCATCAGATGTTTTCAGACAACATATCCAGTGAATGTGGATATGGAAATTTGAGATGCTGGAAAAATCAAGGTTTGGATTTGTCTATTCTCTGAGTGATGGAAGGCTTCCAGGAACACGAATTTAGTCTAGATTTGTTGCCTCTGTGCACATGATTGACACTGCAGCTTTACTGCTGTCATCTGAAACGTTACATAATGTTTCAACTTCAAAAGAGAAAGATGACAGTATTTATAAAATACACACAGTTTATAATACTAACCCCAACTCTGGAAAGATAGTGCAAAAATATAATTCCAGCAGTTGCAGAGAAAAGTAGGTTATTAACAGATTTATTATAAAAATCTATTAATAGAATTAATAATTAAAACAACATAATATATATATTTTTGAAGATGATCATTATTAGAAACTTTTTCCTAAAAACAGAGGTAGCTTATAACTACGTATATGGCAGCTGATGTATTTTATTCTTAGGCACAAACTCTTTAACGTAAGTCAGTTCAGGCATTAAACGATATCGTGAAAGCCAGAGGGCTCTTTTGAAGTACTTTTCTCTATGCACGTAACAGTGGAGTTAAATAGCCTGTATTCCATAGCATAATTGAAAATCACTTCATTTTCCCCCAGTCAAAAGATGGGAAAAATCTATGTTATCCTATATTTTTCTAAGCTGAATGTGTTCAGGACAGCTGACAGCTATTCAAGATCAGAATGGGTCTAATAGTAGTTATTGTACATTTTCAACTAATGATTCTGTTAAATAGTCACAGAAGCACTTTACAGAACAGAAGCAAGGAACTGCGCTGGAGATTTAAGCTCACTGGCTATAACAAAAATGATATCTCAAGTAAACTTGTCTGGTAAAGCTGACAAGAAAAGCCTTTAAGTATTTGGCACAGAAGACTAATGAAAATACAACTTAGAAATAAAGACTGTCCTACTCCACCAAAATAGTTAATGTGTGGGACATGCAGTAAAATGTATTTTTTTAACAAGACTCCAATAAAGAATATTCTGAAGATATAACTTCATGTGTGTTAGATATAGGTACAGAAACCTAAATATATTGAAACTACTAGCAAACGAAGTATGTATTATTCAGAGTGCTTCTGTATTACTGTGCTTTATTACTGCCTCTTTTTGTTACTTTCAGTAACCAAAGAAAATGCTGTTTCTGAAATATAATTGCATCTTTCATAGATACTCCAGACATATCTTTAAATAAACCTTTAGTTCTTCCTCCTCCACAATTTGCTAAGATCCAGTATATTGTACCAGACCCGTCTTTATATCTGCGTATGCATCTTTTGTGTCATTGTGCCACATTAAAAGGCCAGAAATAATTGCAACTTTTCTTCAAAGCGGAACTAGGTGTGGGCCGTATCATCCAAATACCTACACTGTCAATGAGATCTTTGCTTACTGTACTTCCTGATAGGATTCTTTATGGCTGACACACAGTACATTTAGCTCATTTCTGTATCTTCCTTGCTTTGTCAAAAGAGCTTGAGATCAGATAAGAGAATATGTCCAAACTCAGCAGTGGTAAACTTCATAATCCCTGCAGGCATTTTAGGCTTTGAAGCACAAGGGCTCCTATCTTTTTCTAATCTGTTTCACTGATCTCTTCCAAGATGTACTTGATCAGGTAATATTGGTGATGTCTAAAGCATTTTACTGGAATGATTCTGCAAATTGTATTTCCTTCCCATCAATAGGGGAAAAAAAAGCACAGGTTGTAAACAGCTGTAGATAGCAAAAACTAATATTAACCTCCAGAAGGTAAGAAAGTAAAACAATCAAATGTGTTTCACAAGCAGTTAAGCCTTGTGGGAAGATTTTAAGTATGAAATTCAATTATTTTTTTTTTAATGTTACATAGGTACAGAAGATCTATGGAAAACTGCAACATCTAATACCTAAGGTAGATCAAGAGGAAATAAAGGTATAAAAAATGAACAGAACATTCTTCTTTTTGAGGTAAGATTTTTTTGTGAAGCTGAAAATCTGGTAAATTGCAAAATGAAAGCTATGTTATTTTGTTCCAAAGAAGTCCTCAGCTCATCTAAGGAAAAACTAAGGAAATTATTTCATTTCCAGAATTACAGAGGAAATTTCTAAGTGGTCCAATTGTCTAGATTGTTTCAGAATTCAAGTAGATGCAATCTCTGTCTGCAAGCTCATTCTTCTACTAAAATTAAAGTAACTTTTCTAAAGAAAAGAAAGCTTTTCTTAACGAGTAAATCAATTCATTTTTTTAACTCAGTTTTTCATGCATCTGGAGTATGGATCATGTGTATGTGTACGTGCAGAGAAGCCTTGCAGAGATTTCTCTAAAAGCTATTTAAAAGGGTTTTTCTTGTAATTGTTTTCTTGCGAGATTGTTGCAGCTATATTCAGGGATGTTTTTATTTCACTAAATCACAAGCTACCATACACAGTGTTCTTGTCATTCAATTTCATGTATCTTAAATCTTTCTGAAGTTCTGCTTTTTCAGGATGGTGCTGGAAGCCATTAAGTAGGCAATGCAGAGAGCACTCACTGCCAACCATTGAGATGGCTATAAGTGATTAAAAATACTATGATTGGTTCTCTCTCTCTTCTAGGCTTTGGTCAGCATTAGCAAATTTCAGAAAACACAATGCCAGACTAGTTGTGTTTCTTTGGGATATATTTTTTTTTCTGTTTGTTTCTTTTTTGATTCCTGATTCATTACCTCCTATATAGGGATCAAAAGGCAGTTGCTCTTGTTGTTTGTCCTTACTAAAGGGGGCACTCACTTATAGGGATCAGAGAGGCAATAAGCATTTTTCCAGTACTTTAGAGCATATGAAAGTATTTCAGACCCTATTTTGAATATTATTTGACTGCAAGTGAATCTGAGGGAGTGCTAAGTATGAAAATCTCTAACCTGCTTTGACAAATTAAGGGGCCATACTTGCTTGGCTAAGATATCTGTTACAATAATATATAGTGACATAGACCAGCCTTCAGTGGGGTTCTGCTGCACTGTCTGTTTTGTTTAACACACTGCTTATCTATTTTATCTGCTGAATGCTTTTTTCACCTTATAATTGGCTACTTGATTTTATCTTTGAATTTGTGAGAATCACAGCTGAAGACTGTTAACACGAAAAAATACTGAATGATTATTCTGCTGCTGTTGTTACCGCTTTCTCCCTAAACTGGTACTCCTGTTGCATGAGATTTTACACTGAGTTTGGTTTTGCCCTGAGATGGGTAGGTAATGTTCTAAAAGTGTTTGCATAGTCTGTATTTTACAGGATGGAGGTGTTACTAGAAGCAGTTCTGTAAGGCAGAAATTTATGCAGTGCACATAAGGAAGAAGTCTTTTGCAATAAGAGTGGAGAGACACTGGAGCAGGTTGCCCAGAGAGACAGTGTAAGCCCTATCCTTAAAGACATTCAAGATCAAGCTGGACTGGGCTCTTAGCAATCTGATCGAGCTGTAGATGTCTCTGTTCACTGCAGGGGAGTTGGACTAGATAACCTTTAAAGGTCCCTTACAACTCAAAAGATTCTATGATTCTAAATTAAGTGGTATTTAAGTCAGCAAACAGTCCGTAAACCTGATGAATTCCTCTTTACTGCTTTTTATATTATATACAGAATTCAGTCTGTTGTGTTACTTTGTATTTGGTTGAAGCCTTTTTAACAAAATCCTTCTACAAGGTGTGTGTTGTGGGTGAGAAGTTCCTCTGAGATGTAACAGTGGGAGGCTACAAAGGCTCTCTTCTGTAGGAGAATAATCAAGGATATCAGAAAACAGTGTCCAAAAAAAGAGTGATATTTTGGTCCATTCCCCTTTTTCTCTGAGGGATTTGTGTGACATTTATCATGCAATGTGTGGTATTTGTTTACTTCTATTTAAGTCAAATCTATTTAAGATTTTTGAAGCTTCCCAAAATCAATCGTACTATTTGCTTGTCTTGTAAAACACTTCAAAATGTTTTTTCAGATGAATGACTCCTGTCTATACCATGATATTTATATGTAGACTGAACAGGCAACAATTAGCTTGTCAATGCTAATTTCATATTTATATTGTATAGAAAAATATCTCTAGTAAGGTAGCACAGAGAACTATCTGAAAGAGAATCTAATCTGCTGATCATGACTTTCGATTTATTTTATTTTATTTTATTTTATTTTATTTTATTTTCCTAGCACAGCTTCAAAACTCTTTTCAATTTATTTGATCTTAATTTCAGATACCTCTGGAAATGAGATCCGATTGCCCTATGCATTAGATGACATTTTGAAAATCCTTCAGTGCTCAGAACTAACCTCAGTACACACTGTGCAATCCTAGAACGGTTCAGAACGGAATGGCCCTCTGAACACTGCCTAGTCAAACCCTCTGCTCAAAGCAGGGTTACCATGACAGCTAAATGAGGTTGCTGAAGGCTGTTTGCTGTCAAATGTCACCCATTAGCTTCCCTATGTGCTCAGTGTGCCTCAGACCCCTAGCGACCGAGGCACTACACTGAACATCCCAGATCGGCCAGACTTGTCCTGTGGGGACCTTTTCTCAGTAATTGAGGTTCTCCTGAATAAAGAAAAGAAACTCAATTCCTGTGTGTAGCAACAAACTGACACTAAACAACAGCAGGAAACAGAATCTCTAGAGCACTGCCTACGTCTATTGCTCTACCTTGATCTGGCCTGTGTGACACCACCATACTGAGCCTAATATGAGTCTGTGCTAACTAAGGCTTATAACTTTGTTTCTGTCCTCTAAATGGCAAAAATTACACGTGAGAGTATAAACAAGATTTTCACCAATGAACAAGTCCAGGACACTTTTCCTACTTTTGGGATCCATCTGAGTCTTATGTGGGTTCAACAATGCACTACGTGACTGAAGGGGACCATGTTTTCTTTTTATGTATTTTGTGACTAAAAAGTTTTTGTTTGTGAGAGGATGCACCACTAAAGATTTTCAGTGTCAGCTGCAGCCAATTGCTCTTTTATCTAGGTTTATTGATCTTCAGTTAGACTAGAAATTGAAAAATTAACTGTTGTCAGCTTGACCATGATTACTGTTTCTTGCTATTTTTTAATGTGATTTTAATGTGATTTTCATTTATTTCTATACCAGTTGTACGTTTTTGTTCATGTACCAAGGGATCTAGAACTTTCATTTGTCATTTCAAGGTGGTTTTTTTTGTTTGTTTGTTTTTAACAAGATGTTAGGGAGTAATTCCACAACTTTAGCTATTTAACAATGATGTTTTCTGAGGTGCAGTTCAAATTTTGGTGAACACTGAATAGATGCATGCAGACAGCGGTACTGGTTTTTTGTCAGGGAAACCTTCGAAAGAGGAAAAGAGGATCCCAGCTGCAGAACATAAAAATTTTATGTCCTATATTCTGTGTGCTGAGAATTTAAAGAGAAAGGTCAAAAATCTAGAATAAAGATCTTTTGCCATTTAATTTTTGGGGTTTCATCACTGTAAACAGACTGATTTGGCTTTTGTGATCCACTTAGTAATTGTGTGAAATAATTGCTGCTTTGTTCATTGCAAATCTTTGCTAGATGTGCAAGACTTAACACTATAAATCTTTCAGTTTCAGTGTCAGATTCTACCTCAATCACAATGGCCTGAGATTTTGAGAAAAGATGAAGTATAGCATATGTCTTTGGAATTAGTCTGCTCTCTCTGTCAAGAGATTCAGCCTTGGCAGGAAGATGCTATGGGATACATAAATCAGGAAAGTAACCTGTATGTCTCCTGATTTGGTATGCTAGAATACAGCTGTCTCTGTGGTAATATGTTCTTTAATGCTTCGTTGAACCTGTTCTTAGAGAAATGAAAATGCATGTGTTTTACACAGTTGTATAGTTAGCCGGTTGATCAAAATAATTTTTTCTTAGCAATTCCTTTCTCGCTCATCTTTCCACAGGCATCATTATCCATTACTTAAAATTATTCTGAGAAGAATGTCTGAAGCTTTTTTCCTAAATTTATTTGAATATGCCCATATAATCTACACAGAACTGTGTCCTTTTTGATATGTGATAAAAAATTAATAGGACTTCAAATTTTTTAACAGTTGGCTCCAGCTGCTGGATTTCTTCCCTTATTAGAATCACTTAAAATCTCTTTTCAGTTCTTTTCAGAAGGGAAATGATCTATGAAGGGTAGATAAAGTAAAACTGGCAGATCTAGTATTTCTTGATGAGATGTGTTCATACTAAAATATGCAGTTCTCTAAGGCAACATAAAAAATGTGCATAATCTATTATAATGAGATTCTGGAAGGTACCATTCACAGGGGCTTGAAATGTTTGCAAGTGATATGAAGGAATGTGCAGCGCAGGCCTGGCTTGAGATGAAAGCCTGAATTCAGTGAAGTTAGAATGGAAGTTATCTATATTGTCTAGGACAATACTTATCTGTTAATATTGACACTACATGTGTTACAACGAGGGAACATGGAACACTGTCCTTTTTTTTTTTTAAAAAAAAAAATAAGATTTCCATACTTCTACATAACTTAAAATCTTTGAATAAGATAGGATGATGTTTTAAGAAGAATATCTAATTCTGAATTGCTCCATCCTTTTCAAAAACCTTTTTTTTTTCAAATTTGAAATTTACATTATTACCCTGTTATTACCTCACAGTTATATTCCTAATATTCTGTTAGCTTTTCGATCTTTTCTAAAAGTCTGAATCTCTGAGCAACTTTTAAGTAGTACTTTTTCCAATGTCTTACGTGCTGTGAACAAGCAATTTCACAAGCAAATTAAACAGATTCCAGGATAGAATTATATCATTCATTAAGTCCAGCAAGAAGAGTTTGGTCCTGAATAAACCAAAGACATTCAAGACTTCAAATGAGAGATTTGCTAACTAGGATGTTAGTATGTCACATCTCATCTCCAGTAAATAGATATCAGAATTGATTTGACTGTGTGATTGACTGGAATTTGAAATTCTTTCTTATCTCAAGTATGTATCCTAGTGTAGCAAATCTGGCTTACGGAGATTTTTAATTTCTTTCTGTTTGCTGGTTTTATTTTGTTTCCTTTTTAAATAGGAATGAAGGAACTTGTAGGATTCTGAAGAAAAGCATACATGTGAAATCTACGAAGGTTCTTCCTATAAAGAAAGAATACACTGCATTTTGTAGCCCTTGATACCTCTCCTTTAATACAAATTTGGGTTGAATAAGACTGAGTTTCTTTGAGCTTCTGGATTTTTCTGCCAAAGAGGCCATAACTGTCTTCATTGCAGGTAAGTACTGGTTGTAATTTTCAACTTCACACCCAGAGCTCAAAACTGCTAGCATCAATTTTTGTCAGGGTTTTCACACAATGTTACTGCCATTTTCTGGGAATACTGCTGAAGTCATCTTGTGATTTGAAATGTGACGTAACTTTTTAAAAACAACAGTATATAATTAACATGGGAGAACATTATCTCCCATATTTATTGTACCAACATTACAGCTAGTAAAAAATTAATTATTTCATAGTGTGCACATCATTCTCTATTTTCTCCTCCATTTTTGGCTATGTAACTTGCTTGGAAACTGCTGTTGCAAAAATTAACGTTTATTTGTTATTTCAAAATATAACTGTAAACTATAATCAGAAAAGTAAGTAGAACAACAATTGCTGTGTAATGGACAGAAGAGGAAAAATAAGAAATACATTTTAAAAAAAGCAACATTTTTTTGTTGCATGTAGCTCAGGATGTCAGTGGCCAGAGTCTGCAGTGAGTGAAATGCCTTTTATCATTCTTAAACACAGTCCTAGTGTAGGCAATCAAAATCAATATCTGTTGGGGGGGAGCCACTTTTTGACAAAACTGTAAGATTGATTACCTGCATCAATACTATTTTTAGAAGTAATTCATCAAAGTTGTACTTTAATAGATACCTTGATGTCTGTAATAATATTAATGCATCTTGAGCCTCCCCTCTCATCCCATCACAGTTAATCTTGTTGTAGCAAGAAGTTAATTTTTCAGAAATGAAGTATTTTTTTTTCTCTGTAATATTTTCAGGGTCAAAAGCATGCCAAGAATCATGCTGTACCATTCCCTTCCTATACCCACCCTGCTCTTTCACAAGCTTTTATCTAAGTATAATCTGTGTAGTGCTAATGAGATAAACCTCTTAGCTGTTCCAGTAGATGTTTTAGTCCTTTAGAACTTGGAAAAAAATTAATATATAGAAACAAATGAAGAAAGAACTATGAATGTTAAAATGTCCTTAAATACACAGAAAGTTTTCAGTATTTTTGCGGATCTGGCTGGAGAGAGGTTTTGCTGACTGTTTAAACTGATAAAAGTTATGATCCTTGCTACTGATCATATTTTCATTATTTCAGTACAGCATGCATCATTGCTCCAAGGTTTCAAGTTGTACTGCAACTTCACACAGGAATGCACAATGAGTTTTTTGTATAGTCTCGAATAGAGCACAGAAGCTTTAAAACTGGCTGTTTTAAAAGTGACTGTATAATTGCTGTACGTAAACTGTAAATAAAATCTCATGTTCATTTTTCAAATTTTTCTCTCTTCAAAACCACTCCTCAGCATTAGATGTTCTTATTCCTATCTGAAGCAAAGAAACTTCTGCAGTTTACCCCTTACTTAACCAAACTGGTTTTGTTGCCCTTCAAAGAAACATCCTTCTACACTCTCAGAATCTTTCATCAGATTTCTGAAACCTTTCTACTAATAACTCTGATATTAGAATTTTATTGTGCCTGAAGAAAAGCTGTGCAGTGGCTGAGCCATTTGGAAACTCAACAGCAATATGCTCGTATGAAAACCTCCTTCAGGAATATGCTTTTTTTACATACTTGTGTAGTTCAATTTCATCACAACACAGCTTTATGAATAATTGATAGAGTTGCATTCACTAGATGACCAGTATGATCCCCACTTTCTTTCCAGCTACACTCCTCTAATCTCTGCCACTAACACGGTAATAAGAAGGACTAAGAAACTCAAATGACGTAGGCTGTCTTTCCCAGTCAAATATAGAATTAGAGGTAATATGACCTGCACAAGAGAAATAACAGCATGCAGTCTTAGATTTTAAATGGAAGTTGAGGCTTTGCATCAATTTCAGTGACTTTACATTAAATCTATAAAGAATAAAAAGAAATGTGTCAACCATTTTTGGCTATTAGAATGCACTGCTGAAGTGTAAGGGAAGAAAGAGATCAGGCTTTGATGAAGATAAAGTCCTTAAAGAGTACTAAATTATGATTATATCTTTTCCTTTTCATTACATGGGGACTCATAATAAACTTAATAAGAGTATCATTAATTCTCCTTGTGAAAAGTCAGCCTACACTGCAAAGACAGCTTTCAGTGAGGGAAGTAAACTCATTGCAAAGCAGGGTGGAGACACTGCTATATTAGTATTCACTTGACTATGCAATAGCTTTTTTTCACAAAGAAAATCCATATCCTTGTTTATCGCGTATTTTTTCTGAACCATGACAATTACTGTAAATGAGTATGAAGATGATAATAGAGAAATCAAATGTTCTAAAATGGCAGATCTCGGGCAATTTAAGCTGCTCTTTCAAAGAGAAAAGAATGTACGAATTCTCGCTGTGATTATAAAATCATTCAAGACAACTTTTCTTTGTTCCTATTTTAGAATTGTCTTTTAAAAGCTGATTTTTGTCTTCTTAATCTGGTTGCTGGTGTTAGGAAGACCAGTTCATAGGAATAAGTTCTTTTGGCTTTGGAAGCTTTGGTGCAGGTGTTTTCATGGCCAATTATTGTGGATTAGAATAGTATTAAGCTGGTATATGTGTTATTTGATTTAGCATGGATAAATTTACTGTGTACTTAGAATCATAGAATCATAGAATCATAGAATCACCAAGGTTGGAAAAGACCTAAAAGATCACCCAGTCCAACCGTTCACCTATTCCCAATAGCTCCTACTAAACCATGTCCCTCAACACAACATCCAGTCTTTCCTTGAACACCCCCAGGGTCGGTGACTCCACCACCTCCCTGGGCATCCATTCCAGTGCCTGACCACCCTTTCTGAAAAGTAATACTTCCTCATGTCCAGCCTGAATCGCCCCTGCCGTAGCTTGAAGCCATTCCCCCTGGTCCTATCACTAATGACACGAGAGAAGAGGCCGACCCCCAGCTCACTGCAACCTCCCTTCAGGAAGTTATAGAGAGCAATGAGGTCTCCCCTGAGCCTCCTCTTCTCCAGGCTGAACATTCCCAGCTCCTTCAGCCTCTCCTCATATGGCCTGTGTTCCAGACCCCTCACCAGCTTTGTTGCCCTCCTTTGAACACGTTCCAGGGCCTCAATATCTTTCTTGCAGTGAGGGGCCCAAAACTGGACACAGTACTCGAGGTGCGGCCTCACCAGTGCTGAATACAGGGGAAACTTAAACTAGATGAGATCATTTCATAGGAGTGGATTGATCACTTCTATCTTTCTGTGATATTCTGAAGTTTTATTTTAAAAATGGTCCTCCAGCACTTTTCATAAATATTCCTTTCAATAGAAAAGAAAGGAATTCAAACTACTCTTTTATTCTTTGGCTTTATGGATGTTCTGTATTAGTGGTAGTTCTCAGTAGAACTCCCTTTCAACTCCAAAACTTGGTCTTACTGTAGAAGTTGTACAACTAATACAATTTAATTATAAGCTGTGAAAAAAATATGTATTATTTCGAGAGGAAATTGCACAGCAATCTACAAGTAATGGCAGTTCTATGATAATGTGTATAAAGATTCTGCTGTGTTCTACGATACACCTTTCTATATGTATCTGATATAAATATCAATATCCTTCAAATAGACGTAACTGATAGATTGGAGAGGCATGGCATCTTATTGAAATAACATTTGGGAAGGCTAAGTTCTCATAATAGCACATATTTCAGGTTGGCCATTTAACTGTTTCTTTACTGCAGTGTCAAAATCTTGTATGAGGTGAATGCTCTGTTTTTATTTTTGATTTTTGAAGCAAGCAGCAATTAAATTTCTGACAACTTAATCAACTAGTATTATGTAGATGCATGTGAAATTATAGTAGTTGGTTTCTGAAGAGGGTTGTCAGCAGCAAAACATTTATAATGTTTAGTAAAATTATGGAGATTTCTTTTGCAAACAAGTGAAATTAAGGCATGTATCTCCATACACTTGTATTTTGAATTTCCATTGAAATTCAAATTTAGTTGAATCAATTTGTCAAATCAGAGCAACTAGATGACCAGTGTTTAGCTCTAGTTTCATATTTTAGTGTAGGTTTTGTTTAGTCTTTTCAGTTTCCATTAATTCAATGGAGAATGTGAAGGAGGAAAAAAAAACCTGGCAAAAGGCAGAGATAATCATCAGCAATCAAGCATCTTCAACACAATGACTTCATTGTGAGATGTGAGATACTTTTGCTATTGGTAGCTTGCTGTATGTCAAGGTGTTTGAAACCCTGACTTTCAGGTGGATTTTGTTTCGTGCGTTGTATTTTGTGAGTTTAAATGGAAGAAAATGCCTTTTGCTAACATGACCTTAAAAGCAAGTTTTCAATGTACTGTAATGTTTTGGATGGCTTTTTTTGCTAGTATAAAATTGCTTTAGTTAACAGCTTTGTTAGCCCCATAGTGGTGACATTTAACAACAAAAATAGATGAAGATTGACAATTACTTGAATTATGTTCAAGGAGATTCTCATCTCTGTGTTATGAAGGGGGAACATTCAGCTGGGAGAAGTATCCCTAGGCCAGTTTTAGTACTAAGCTGAGCTGTTGAGATGAAGAGACGATTTATGTTGCAGGGCAGGGTTTTCGGTTTTTATTTTTGTTCATCCGTTTTTCTTTTTGTCAATTGCAAGGTTGTTTGTTTGTTTGTTTTGTTGTTGTTTTTTTAAATTGTTTTTTGTTGGTTTTTTTTTTCCTTCTGTTTTCGTGCATCTTGGCTTTATGTTTCACTTATTTTAATGCTAAAAACTTTTATCTAAGGCCACTGAATTATGAGCAGACTGTACTTGTTAGCTGGCAATAGTTATTATTATAATACTGATCAGTACAAAAGCATGTGGAAAATTGCCAAAATCTATATTCTTTCAACTGCTGAAAACACTTTCTTACACTGCTGTCAAAATTAATATGTAGTAGAATAGAAGAAAAAAGACACTTTTCCACTTGGTTTCAGCCTATACATTGAATGTAGTCCTATAAAAGCCAGGATGCTGCTTTTAAGTGAGCGAATAAAAGCTCTGAGTAGACAGCACAAAATTCTTCTGTGCCACCTATTTAAATTTTCAGTTACGCCCTGTTCTAAAAGCAAACAGTGCATAGCGAAGAAAGATAAATTTTTGCTTTCTGGAGTAAGCAAAATATATTCACTGACAGGGCATGGGTACGTATTTACTGCTGTCTGATATGAATAGATTTAGAATTGTTCAAATGAGATGAACTACTTGTTCCTGATTACAAGTAAGGAAATTGTATTGCTTTATGGTTTTTGCATGGCCTTAATATTTACAGACATTTATGGTGCGGTTTTCATGCTAAGAGTGCATTCCATTTCCCTGCCACTTGTATTATTGATAATTTTAATAAGCCATAAAACAATTTCACACTGGTAAGTTTTCTGACCTTACAAGCTCTTTTATTGTGTCTAAGTAACTGTAATTCATGGGACGTACTCTTCAACATCACCAAGATGCATAAGACGTACAAGCAATTGCATATTTTCTATCTTTTATTTTTTGGGTCTGGAAGGTAACATGGCTTCATGAGTTTGTTAAAATAAATGAAATATTTCAAAACTGGTGATATCAAATGCTTGGTGTAGACTTTTGGGTATAAAAACTGAAGGGTATTCTTTTCACATACATGATAAGATACAGCCTAAGTTAAGTGAATTTTGAGTGTTTATTAACTGACTCATATGCTGCCTTGTAATATCAACTATTACAGTACTGCTGATTTTCATGATTTTAAAAGCTTGTTTTTTTAATGAGAATTTTTGTCTTTACCTTCCCTTACTTTGTGCATATTAGGTTTTTACTGAATAGAAACAAATAGGTATGTGTCTTGGGATGGAAGTAGGAGATTTGCAGCAATAATTCTAAATTATAAATCCGCTACCTGATTTTTAAATTATTATTTGTAAAGTAAGCAAACAACTACTATGAGAACATGCATCTCTCTTGCTAATACATAGCTGTAATCAAAATTCAACAAGCAAAGATTTTTTATCTGAACTGTTGATGCAAATGGAACTCTAGTCAGACAGATCAATTAAGTCATAATTAATAACACCACATCTCTAAAAAGGAAACATTTTTGTTTAAAATAATAAAAAATGAAGCACCAACTTTCATTTGCATGAAAGTATGACCTGAAGCTGTAATATGTTGTAAATATAATTGTGTTTGGGGAAAAGAAAGAATCCTTATTAAATTAAGAATTTATTGACCTCATTCTTGGGATGAAAAGCATTCTAAAATATATGTTTTTTATATGCAGCTTACATGAATATGAAGTTCTTTCAATTATTAAAAATGCTTCCTGGCTTCACAGTTATGTGCTTGGGTTCAAAGTATAACAAGAATGTCAAGTATGACATCCAGATTATTCTCCCTCTTTAATTGCAACTGCAGAGACAGTTGAGGAAAAACAGAGGCTTTTCATTGGGAATTTGTATTAACATTTTAAAATGGTATTGTTAACATTATCAAAACATACATTAAAGATAAAGAAGGGCAGACTGCTATGGCTGCCAACATCGTCATCTGAAGATGCTGAACATCGTTTTTCCAAATCATGCCAAAGGACAGACTGGTAAAGCTCTCAGGTGTTCTTTAGCTTATTCCAAAACAGAGTCAATTGCTGTCTTGGCTTATTCCCTAATTTTCGTAGTCTTTGATATAATAAAGTTATACTAAAGAACAAGCTGAATCTGCATTATGATTAGAGAGATTGTGCTATTAATACACAAACAGCAAGGAAAACAGTAACTGAAGAAAACTGACATTTTTTGTTCCTCTGAACCTCATCTTTCCAACAAATACTGCATTTCACAAATTTCTTTCGTTTGATTGTAAGATGACAATAAATTCATTACATAGCATTTATGATTAAAATAAACTGTTATTAAAATATATTGTAACCTTACAGAAACACTCACTCTGTTTAGTCAGTTACCTGCCCATGCTCATCAACAGATACATGTAAAGAGCTCTCTGCTATACAGGGCTGTCTATTTATCCCTAAGCATCCCTGCGTTTTATCTCCTGATGGTTGTGCTGCTTCCTGATTCTTACCGTACCAGACTTACCTCGGTAAAAACATTAAATATCTGTGGCAGTCTGAGCAATGAGATGTTGGGTGAAAAATGTCCCAGAAAACTGTTCTTTAGAAAAATAGATTCTGGAGATGAAATACAGAAATAATTTTACTTCAGCTTATTAAGTATACCCTGTAAGCAATGAATCAAATCACTTTGCTGTATAATACAATTACTGCTGTAATTTGTAGTCATCTCAGTTTGCAATGAAGGATAATTGGAGACTTCATTATATGCAAGCTATTGACAGAGAAAGTCTTAGCAACTTGAGCATGGAAGCTTACTTTGGGCCTATTGCCTTTAAATTAGCAGATGATTAGCTCAGGAGACCTAATAGCTTGTTTCGTCTACTTGTTACAGAGTCATTTGTGTTCCAACCAGGTACAGAAAGAAACTGAAATATTTCATCATTAGAAAAATGCTACCTGATAAATCATTCCCCTTGAGCCCCTTTAGGTTCTGCCATGTCGGTGCAGAGCCCCATTTGTATTTTTCATGGCAGGTCATCTGAGGACAGTAGGCGGTTTTTCTGCAGGTAGTGAATCATATCAGTTAGCAACTTAGTATTTTGTATAGTCATCTGCACCTGATCAATGATTATTAAATCAGTGGTGATTTGATAGAAAAAAAATCACTTTTAAAAAAGTTGTCGTAAGGCACTGCAACAAAATAGTTATTCTGTTCTTTTCCTTGACACAAACTTTATCCTCAGAATGCAGAATCCAAATTGCAGTGCCTCAGAAAATGTTGGGAAAAAATATGGGCATATGTTACTATGGTTACAGAGCTGTTCCCAATTGCTTCTCTTTTCTGCCAAAATAATGAAAGTGGAAAGCGATTTTTCTTTACTGCAGTGATACACACAATGCTTTGCAGGGGAGGCCCATCTCTCTCTGAATACTCCTCAAACATTTTAAAATTAGTACATTTGGGGTCACTGACTTTTCTGAAGTTGCTAATCCCTATTTTCTAACAATTAATGATAGAAACAGTTAATGAAAAAAAAAAAGAATGTAGTCCTAAAAATCTGTAGTGAAGGGATTCAACATCATTCTTTCTTGTCTAATGGTCTTACAATATAAAACATTAGGTTGCCCTATTTATTGAGTTACCTCACTCTCAGAAGTATCTGGCAGTGATTAAAAAAAAAAAAAAAATTAAAGCACAAGTTATTCTGAAGATTTCTTAAGTGGCACAGATAAAGTAATGCTCTAGGAGGCCCAGTTTTACCTCACTGCTTTTAACTTATACTTCTGTGAGCAACTTACGGTATTTTCTCCTTCCATTAAAATCTCTAAACACAGAAAGTAGCTTTATTTTTTGAAGATACTTGAATAGATACTTGCAGAGTAATTTCTAGTATGGCAGAATTTAAATGTTTGTGGAAACAATTGTGATTTTCTTGTCAACAGTGCATTGTCATCAGCCCTTCCTGAGCATGAAAATCCATCTGGAAGGAGACACTGTCAGAGTAATGCAACTGAAATGTTCTCCTGAGGACAATAAGTAACCTCTTTTAAAGTAGGAATGATATGGCATAAATGTATTCTATTGGGACAGAATCACTGATACATTTCCCTGGGGGTCATTCCCTGCTGAAGAAAGCCTACTGTGAAAAGGTAATACAAATAAAGGCGGCTTGTCACGGAAACACACAGGAGATAGTGTGGTTTGTCAGTTTTTTTCTCCCCTCCACTCCCCCCAAAAAAGCGTAAGAGAACGAGAATAGACTTCATTTTACAAAAGCTGAAAATCCCATTAGGAAGAGATTTTTTGCTGGCTGCCTTGATGGTGTACACATTTTAGGTGGGGATGTCAGCGTTGCTATCATTAAGGCTTTCTGACATTTTTTTAGTAACATCCAGTTCTCACTAGCTCCTAACTTTGCCAAGCAGCTATGTGCAATTTTCCATTCCGAATGGCTTTTCTAGGCTGATATACATACATATTTCCCTCATCATTTTATTTATTATTTCAGCCAAAGCAGTTGCAGATGTCTCTGAGAGTTTACCTAAGGAAGTAGTAAATTTCTGGAATATTTTCATTATTTTTTTAAGTCTGCATTTTATTTTTCTCTTATTCTCTTGAATCTTTTCTTTATAAAAATATTAGACTTTGGTGCAAAAACTTAATGTGATGGCCTTTAGCACTACTATGCTTTTTCTTCTATGCAAACTGATCCAGTTTCAAAATCATGTGAATTTTGGTCAGTCCTCAGAAAGCCACATTGTTACCATAGTCAAGCCTTTCCCAACTTTTCTTCCTTGAGCTAGCTGTATATTGTCTGTTCTCACACAGCATCTACATGCTCCGACTATTAATGAACAATCATTTAGACTAACTGAGCATGAACCAGCAGCCACAGCTTTGGAAAGTGAAAGGACTGGAAATATGCCATCCTGCAGTGTAACAGCTGTTTTGTGATGCCTAGAGATAGAAGGAGGGGTGCAAAGAAATGGCTCTTGGTTAGAACTGGGAGTCCGTGCTCTTTCTAATCTCCTGCTGACATACTGGGAAAAAAAAATTACACATTAAAATGAACATGGGAATAGGGCACGATCTTTGTGGATGGGAAATAAGTGCATCAAAGGAATCACTGGTGTGACCTTGGTCTGGGAACATTAGTTTTGGGGCTGAGTAGCAGAAAAGGACAGGAAGCAGTTGCCCAATGGAGAAACAAAGCTTGTTTAGATTGCTTAGCTTATATGGCATTTGCTGACAAAACAGACGTGGTGAGATAAAGCACTTAGTATTATGTGTTAGAGATAGCTGAAGACTTTTCAGCACTGTAGAAAAGAACACTTTTTTTTTTTTTTTTTTTTTTTACACTGGCAGTTGACTGTGCTCTTGAGAAATGGGGTGGAATGGAGAAAAGTAGCAGCAGAAACGTTAGGAATGGAAGTTAAAGGTTGAGAATTCAAGAGGACTGCAGATTCACAGGTGAGTAAAAAGGGCTGAGAGGAGTCTGAAGTTTTAGGAGGGGAAGTGGGGGACCCAAGAGACTTTGGCTGGCATTGACAGAATAAAGATTAGGAAGGACAGAATAAAGTTCAGCGAGGAACACAGTAAAAAGAATCTAGTTTAGGGAACAGGAAAAAGAGTAAATCCACATTCTCTTCCAGAGTGTGGATTTAGAGCTAGACAAATGCAGCAGACAAATTAGCTGTTCAAAGTGTCAGACTGCTCACTATGCCCATGCCCAAGAGATTATGATCTGTATTACCATTTTGCTGCTGCTGCTGCAATGGAAAGTGCAATATGCTTTTTAAAAAATTCTTTTCAATCTTTGTCCAAACAGGGCATTTTTTTTTCTTGATGGAACTTTTCAAAACATAAGAAGGATGCTTTGAAAAATAAATGTTTCTGACTCTGACCAGCTTGCCAGGTGACTCCGAAAAAGAATTATGGTTGTATGTGTAGTGTCATAATAATCTAAGTTCACTTGTTACAGTAATTTAAAGTACTTTTGATTTAGTTGAAAGAAATATTAACTTATACAAGTTTAACTTTTGTATTTCTATGAAATTTATTTTCAAATATTTGACTGGTGATTTGAAAGGTCTCTTGATTTCATAAGTGAAACAGATTTAATTAAAAGTAGCTTAACATCTGAAAAAATAAGTGGGGAGGTTTTTCAAATAGCTTAAACATGGGATATGGAAAAATTTTATATATTTGCATATTTTATTATTGGATATAAAAAGCAATTTTACAAATAAAAGCTAGTTCTTCTGAGTCTTCTGCCCACTTATGTGTAAAAACATGAAACAGACTGTGCAATTTGCAGAATGATCTGGTTTCCTAAGACGCGCTAAAAATATTTTAATTGTGACTGTCCAAAGGAAGTTGCCAGAAAACGTTCTGTGTCTTAATTGGTCTCTACTGATTTTATGCTCAAAGGACGTTTTCTTGAAGATAGCTAGCAAAATTTTTCTAAGAGAAATAGCAATCAATATCTAAGAGGGATTTATTAAAGGAAAATGTTGAGTTATTTGTCTAGCTCTGGTTACAGCTTTATACATTTTTCAATATTATTCAATGAAAA
The DNA here is from genome assembly GCF_019232065.1 of Centrocercus urophasianus. Lineage (NCBI taxonomy): Eukaryota > Metazoa > Chordata > Aves > Galliformes > Phasianidae > Centrocercus > Centrocercus urophasianus. Next base: position 5,981,322 of record NW_024884800.1, on the reverse strand, counting down.
AGTGTTTCCAAGTATTAGCACTTTGTCTATAATTTTATTTCCTTTCGTGTTTTTTAAACCGATTTCAGCATAAGATGAAAGTAACTGAGAGGTTTGAAATTTACATTGAAGCCCTTTTCTTCCGAAGCCCTTTCTAAAAAGAGTTCCTACTTACCCCAATACATGAACTTTTAGCTTTGTAAGAATAGTGTCTACCTCCCTATTGCTTTGTGTTGGACATTTTGAGAGAGTTAGCAAAAGAATAAATGTCTTAAAGGCATCAAGATGCCTTAAAAATTCAAATTAAAGATTGCATTTAAGACTCCATAGCTGTGAAACTCTGATGACAGCAGTGCATTTCATAGAACACGTTACCAGTGTCCAGATATGCACATTTATTATCTTGTAGGTGATTCTTTATCACTTACTTCCTCACACAGAAAACCTTACATATACAAATTTTTAGATGTCAAGGCACTAAAAACAAAAGGCAATTACTGATTCTTTATATATTCTATCCACCACATGAGGTTAGAGCAGATTGTTTGAATAGGAGTTTTTTAAAATATGGAAATAAAAGGAGGCAGAGGAGGTGGTAAGACAGACTGCAAAGCTTTACATTTCATTGCCAAGTGAAAACTCATTAAGACTGCACTTGAGAAGCATGTAGTGGTGTATATTCTATACTCTTCTTGAGACAATTCTTACAGAAGTATTTCTGTTTCATCTCTCTGGTAAGTGGTGATCTTGGAAAAGAACGTGGTTCTTCTCTAGACAGCTGTGCCATTAACTGCTTCATGCTTCCTTTCTCTGTACGCTTCAAAGATGAAGTCTATTGCCTCAGACATTTACAAATCAAATCTCTTCATATGTCACTAACTGCTTTTAGAGGAAAGTATAGATTCAGAATCCCTGTTTGTCTTTGAAGAGAGGCTAGCAAGCAGGCAACTGACAGCAAGGCTCACTGCTGTTTAAGCAATCAGAATCTATACTCAAGAGCATTACTGCAGTACTTTCCGTGGAAAGTGCATTGCTTAAAAATGGCTTTTCCTTTGCTAAAAAATCCCTCCATCTCCCTCTCTCCTCTCCATATATCTTAGTGAGATTGCCATTGCTGCAGCTGGGATGTGGGTTTGTAGCTGCGCTGTGTAGATATATGGGATCTAGGAGTGGGCACAGCTACCTGTCTGGGGGCTTTTTCCTGTCTTTGGAATCTTAGGCATTTCTTCATGCTTAATGCTGGTAAGACTGCCGAATAGACACTTGGGGAAGGACTCACTTGGGGTGAGATCACTGCCTGCATTTTCAGTGGTATTTTCAGTCAGCGCTAATGGACAAACACTTGCATAAAGGTTCAACATGCTGTACGTTCAACATGTTGTGTGAATTAAACTTACTTGAAACAGTTCTACTGCTCTCAAAACACTGTTGTTTTTGTTTGTTTGTTTCTGAAAGCAGATAAACAGTGTTCTTTTCTGGTCTTAAATTGTAATGCTTCATAACATGACTCCATGATCTGAGTACTTATAACTAAATTAATAATGTTGATCTATTTTAGGGGTAATCTAAGTCAGAAGCATACAGCTAAAATCTTACTCTACACATATGGTGATCTTTATTTTTATCCTCTGTTTTAATGGAAAACTTGTAACAAGTTCTAAACTTTTAAACTAAGAATGGATGTTAGTCCAAAGAATACACAAAGTTAGGACAAAAGCAAATTTTTGAGCCTTACAGCTGATCTAGAATTGCCTGCAAGGACTGACCCATAGCTGAATGTTTTTGAGAAGTAAAGATAGAAGCTGGCATGGAGATGACAGGTTAGAAATTCTTTTCCTCTGTGGAAACATAGCACATTAAAATTGCAACGGGTAAAGGATTTTTTGGCGTGTAGCAGTAAGCATTCTGAGTGACTCTAGCATTGTTTTTCTCTTGTCAACAAGATCATTTGAAGAAAAAAAATTGTGCTTCTAAAACAATAGTTTCTCCTGTCAAAGAATTGCTGAATATTTGTTTCTGCTGCATGGATTTTTACAAGAGAGGAGAAAAATTAATTTACAAACATCAAGAAAAACCTGGCTACACTTGGATGTTTAGAGAATCCACACTGTCTCTTAAGCTGCTGTGGCAGTCAGGAACACTTGCGAAACTCACAAAGATATAAAGTCTGACTTTATTTATCATACATTCTTCATTAGCTGGATATTCCAAAGAGCCTCAAAAAAGCCCTTGGGTCTAAATTTTAGTAAAATCATTTAGGGCTGTTCAGCTATATTGGTACAAAACTTACATTTCTTTCACACTGTATAAGGGAGTTTCCACAATATATGTATCAGAGAGAAAGAATGAAGAAGCAGCAACAGAGGATTAAAGAAGCTTCGAAATTGAACTTAAAATAAGTTGAATCAATCCATCCGTTGTATTGCCTGTGGGCATCTTTAAAATCTGAAAGGTACCCAACATGTTTTGATTGTCTTTGCTGAGAAGCACGTATAGCCATTCACTATTGGAGTTTTAGCGCTGATAGAAATTGTTACAAATTCCAAGTTTTTCATATCATAGCTAGAAATCTGCCAGAGTTTTAATTCTTATACCTTCTTTCACAGAATATTATAAATGTTCAAACACAGCTTTCTTGGAAATTGGTCTCATTTTATTAACTAATAAAGCATCAAAATAGCAAAAAAAGGCTAATAATGCATGTTCCTGGGTCTGCTTTTACAATGGCATTTATTTCTGTCTTCACTGAAGAAGAAATATTCATTGCTATGGCCCCCTTGACACCTTGAAAGCATGCTATTACATTTCTCTAGTAACTACAGATGTTTTTCATCATCTGCATCTGTTTGTTGTTGTTGTTTTGTTTTCTTTTGCTGTTATTATTCAATTAGAAATATTCTAAGACCTCTTTATATGTGTTTCCTATCAACATTTTGTCTATTTAACAGGAAGACTATATAATTGCTATGATGTAAAGCTGGATGGTTTAATTTGTTTCTTCTTTAGCAAGGTATTTCTGTTGTTGCTTGGTTTCGTTTTATTTTTAAGAAACATTAGAACAAATTTTGTTGTCTATAGAAAAATAGATGGAGTACTGTTAACCATAATGTATACAAATGAGATTGCAGTTCTGTAATTGGAAAGCTAAGCATGGTGTAATTATGACATATGGATTGGAATTTTTTTTTATTTGAACACAAACATATCCCAACTACTGAGTAGTGAATCAGTACTAATTAATACATGTGAAGGCCGGGCTTTCAACTTAAAACAGCTGCTAAAGGCAGAAATAAAATATATAGAGACATCTGACAAAAATTCAGAAGCTGGCAAACTGTAGGTGCTTTCAAGCAACAACTAAGATCTTTTGCCAGAATTTTTTACTTTGACTTTTATCAGTATAAAGGCGTTACAATTCCCTCTGAAAATAGAGATATCTAAGAAAGATGAAATAAGAGAAAAATCTATATCTGAATCTATTATTTGGCTCTTGCCTAAAACAAGAGAAAAGCTCATTGCTGCTGTGGTCTAATGAGCCAATCTGCACTGGCACTCAACTTTGACTGCATTCTTAATGAAAGAGTTGAGATCTCCCCAGTCACAAATATGATTTTTATGTTAAGACACAAAGGTAATGGAATTGACTTTTGATTCCACAAGAAAAACTTGAGAGCTTTCAGAAATCAAAACTTTGGAATGTACATAGAAAACCTGCTTGGAGAAAGAAACGAGTGTATGGAAGTGGAATGCATTTTACAGTTAATATAAAAGTAAACTACCAGCTAAGACTTTATGTGTATGGTCATTTCAGGTTTCAGTGCTCTTTCTCTTCACTGGGTATTTCCCTATTCATTCATAAAATGATCACTTTCACTGATAAGGATCAATTTTGAAAATAAAACTGCTATAACATAAGTAACTGAGGGAATAATGAAAAGTGAGAGTGATCCAATCCAGTTCAGAGGGGTTATGCTTATAAAAGAACTGGAGCTAGATTTACTGCTGCAGAACATTATGCAGAACTTATCTTCTTATTATTAATTTTCTACACTGCTACTAACTTGATGTTTCCTGAGGGGAAAAGACAGGACAGCCACTTAACCATACCTAAGACCTTGCTCTTCTCACCCCCTAACAAATGAGAACGGCCCTGATAGGTATCTCATTATCAGGTCTTCGTGATAGTCTTGAAATAACTTTCTTTCTGAAGCTCTATCAAAACCTGACCTTTTCTTGATGCCTTTTAATAAATTGTCACAATCTGATGAAAATCACCTTGTAAGAAATTCCCGGCCAACTATAATTGCAAAGGTTTCCCATTAACTTTTATTTTAGGTTGTGCACATGAGAGAAAGATTACACACCCACATCTGATCAACCCTTCTTTTTCTGGAGTATTATTTTTATTTACAGTAGTAGGCTTTTTTCCAATCCTCCTTTTTAACCAAAAGCTTTAGGAGCTCTAGACACAACGAGCACTAAGAAAAAAACAACATTCACCATAAATAATTAGATATTAGCATATTCTTTGCTCTTCTCAGTGGGCAATCCAAACTTTCAGAGCAGATCTGCAAAATTTTCCATCTCTGTTCATTCTAGTCATAGGCCATGTCATTACTTTCACCTTGCCTTCACAATGTTGAACCCAGCCTTTCTTGCTGTGTGTTTACTTAACCAGTTACTTGGTCTGTTCAATTTCTTTTCATGTGGCAAGAAATAGAACTGTCTTTGAATATCATTCTCTCCTACTGTATTCTGACATCCAGAGCTCCCGTGGAGACAGGAGTCAGCTCTGTGGATTCTGGCCTCATGGTGGCCTACAGCTTCCTTATGAGGGGAGTTGAGGAATAGAAACTGGTTGCTTCTCACAGGTGACAGTGACAGGACCCAAAAGAACAGCATGGAGCTGCATCAGGAGAAGGTCCAGATGGACATTAGAAAAAGCTTCTTCATGGGAGAGTGTTGGACACTGAGATAGACTCCCCAGGGAACTGGTCACAGCACCAAGCATGTTGGAGTTCAGTAAGTGTTTGGATGCTCTCAAAAACAGAGCCACCTAAAATTCAAACCCTATGGTTTGACATCCCTGGGGGTCCTTCCAGCTTAAGATATTCCATGATTCTATGGGTTTTCATCCTTATCTGTCAACAAAGTTCACTCTGATCATTCACAAAGGAATCACAGGGAAAAGGTTAGAGACTCATTAATCTATTAAACTTTGTTTCAGATATTAAAATTATTTATATTCAAACATGCTTTGTGGGTGAGTAGGGCCACCTCCAGTTGCACGAAATGAATATTCTCCATGTTCTTCTATCCCAGCCATCCAGTGTACCCATCAAAACAGTAATGCCAAAAAGATCTTCAGATACACTAATACATGGGAAATCTCTTTTTCTTGATAATAAGATCCTTACATGCATCATGCGATGCAAAATTATGCATCTCAATATCAGTTAAGAAAGTCATCATTTTTGAGTAATGTAAGCTCTGATTATTATCCTAGAGACTGTTTGTGAAGTGTCCTTCAACCATGCTGGTGTAATAAGTGATTTTAAAATTATTTGTTCCATATACATTTCAGATGTACAGGACAATTTTCTATAGACTCTCAGCCAGCTGCAAATTACTTTCAAGTCATAAGTACTTACAGATTGGCCTTCAGGGAAGAATAGAGACAAAGTAAGAAGATGGCATTAATGAGATGTAGACAAGCTTTTCCACATTTTGTATTAGTCTGTGAATCTATCTAGTCTCTGTCAGATCTTTTTTCCCAAGCAAATGCTTGTGATGAAAGCTTTTCTATCTGGTGCTTTAGACTAGGTGCTGTAACTTGTAAAAGGTAACAATACTTTTAACTGATTTTTTTAAAAGCTATTTTAGTAAGCTTGTATAATTTTTGAATTGCAAACCCTGAGACATTTGCAACAACTTCCAGGTTTACAGAATTCCCCACAGAATTGTTAAAGCAATATAATTATCACAAGTTGCTTTCTTGATTTCTGAAAATTGATCTAAATGGACTTTAAAAAAAATATATATATTTGCTACTGTATGCTATGATAAAATATTTCTGTATTAGTGACAAAGATCTTCTTTTCCTTTTCTTAACAACTATTTTTACAACTTCACTGTTCTTTGAGCCAGCAAAAGTAAAAAATGTAGAGAACAGCAATAAGAAGATGTGAAATGATTAAGTATTAAGCACCAAAAACATGTAAGAAGAGAAAGAATGGCTGTTAAAGAAATTATACCCTGAAAGATAGGAAATCTCACAGATCATCAGTCATTCTTATTCTGCATATTTGCTGGTGCAGTAAAGGCAATAAAACAAAAACATATGCTTTCCTTTGTGTAGCACACAAAGACAGGATCTGAGGAAAAATAACAGTAGAGTGCTAGATAGTACTGTCAGCTAAAGTAAAATAGAATAGATTCCAGCACTGCAATTTGCAGTATCCTGCAGTGTTTGCAGAAGTTTTTTCTCAAGCATTTCTAATGTTAGAACTTCAGACAGTTTCCTTAAGTCTTTGTGCAACATGCTATATTAATTCCTATGATGTTTGCAATTTCCTGATGTTTTGGCCTGACAAAAGTATGCAAAACTCCCAAGAAGGTTGCGGTTAAACACAAAAAGCTACAAGCAATTCTTTCTAATTTGAAATCCTCCTGTTTTAAGAGATACCACTTTCAAACATTACCACATAACTGTCACTTTAGTATGCATGCAAGATATTCATAGTTTTAAGGGATACTCAGCAGTCTACTTGTACAGCACATTACAGCAAAGCAGCACGGCAAAATGAACGTCAAATCTGTTACATGGCTTCCAGCTTCATCTTCTGCTAACTTCTTGCTGCACAGAGAGGCTGTTTAAATAAATAAATAATAAGAAGAATCATTATCTTCACATTCTGTCACAAGAATCCTTGCAATGGCATTTTCAGATGGATCAGGAAAGACTTTCCCAAGCTACTGCCGGGCTGAATTTTTACATCCAGTTGGCCAGTAGACTTATGAGACCACACCAGTACATACCTTAACCACTGTTGATTATTTCAAGCTCCATCATTGCAGCTTAGGCCCAGTAGGCTGCACTGCTTATTCACATTCAACCAGAGGGATGGGGAAGAGAATTTGAAGGGTGAATGTGAGAAAACTCATGGATTGACAGATAAAAGCAGTTTAATAAATAAAGCAAAAGCTGTACACACAAAGCAGAACAAAGAATTAATTCACTAATTCCCATCAGCAGGCAGATGTTTGGCCACTTCCAGGAAAGCAGGGCTTCATGAGACCTAATGGTTACCTGGGAATGCAAGTAGAAAAGACCTTGATTCTGTGTAAACACTGCTCAGCAACAGCTAAAAACATTAGCTATATCATCAGTATTAGTATATCACCAGCATTTCCTTGATCAAAAACTCATAGCCTAGCACCTTATAGGCTGCCATAAAGAAAACCAGATCCTTCCCAGACTGACACAGTACATTCATTTAGATCATCTAACTACTGAAATCATGTAACCAATCATGGCACCACTCCTGTACCTGCAAGGATTTCTTTTGTTTACAGCTATTTTATTTAGGTACCACTTGGTCACTTCTGTGACAGAAACCATCTGAAAGAGTCACTGGAAGGGTCAGACTACCAAGACGTTAATCAATGCATTCAAGTACACAAATTGGGTACAGCAAAAGCTACCTGGGGAAAATCTATAGGAACTACAAGAAATTCCAACCCAGAGATCTCCTGCGTCAGTTAGTGAAATACTTCATAGAGAAAGTGAAAAGAACAGAACATGGAGAAGTCCCAGGTCTGCTTTTGTTTCCTGTGTCAGCAAAAACAGCAGTGGCAGTCCAAAAATTTTAACTCAATTTTAATTTTTAAATTTTAAATTAAAAATTTAATTTTTTTTTTAAAATAATTTTTTTTCAATTTTTAACAAAATTTTTAACTTAATAGTAGTATTTGTTTACAACTACAATTTTAATTAAATTACATTATGTTTCCATTTAAAACTTACAGGCTATATTCCTTTGAAGTGTGCATCCAGATTGAATACTTACCTGAGAAAATATGGCTATTGAAAGCAACCAGTTCTGAGAAAAACTCAAAAAGAAGAACAAGTTCTTCTGTCTCAAAGGTATTGTCCCAGAACAACCCCCTTCCAGAAAGATGCTCAAGAATTCCGGGAAATATTCCATGAATGGAATATTCACTGGAAAAACACAACAGGCCAAAACACTCAACTTTCGGACCAGAATGTTATAAAATAAATAGGAAAACAAAAATTTTATGGTGTCAGGTCTGGAGAAAATGGAAATGAGTCAGAATTTGTATTCTGAAGAAGAACTAAAACAGAGCAAAAGAAGAAAACATATCTGCTTCACGAATACAAATGCTAAATTATTAATGCAAGACAGGACAGCATGATTAAGTTGTTTAATGTACTGTGTAAACCACCAGAACAGTTGGCTCAATATATTTAACCAGAAGAGCTAAAAAAAGCCATGAGTCCAGGCTGCACTAAGTTCTCAAGTGGATTGTTTCCCCAATTATTTGACAAGAGATGGTGGTTTTTCCCCCTTTTGTACTCATTCCTTGTGCAACTGTATTGCAGTACAGAAATACCTGAAAAAATAAAAATGCTAGTTCCAGTCATTGCTGACTTCTTGCCGATTGTGGCCTAATGTGTGTATTCTTGATGTTTATCTGCACAAATCAAGCCAAGTTAATGAGGCCTGCTCACACCAGAGGTTACCGGAGCATTTAATTATATTGCTATGGTTCCTTCAAAAGAAGATATGCAGAGATACTCATATGATTTTCATAATTTTTACTGTCCTTTCTCATTGTAAATTTTCCTCCCCTCCACATGCCTTGAATGTGATTGCTTTCATCACCCTTAGACTTATGAAAAACAGTAATAATGTCTCTACTTCTTACCCTCAAACCAGCAACAATGGGTATGGGAGAACAGGACCCTCTTTTATTCTGATTCCCTAGAGAGAATCTCCAAATCCATATTCATGGCAGGGGGTAGAATTAAAATCAGCCAAATAGATACAAAAGGACCCTGAACTTTTTTTTTTTTTTTTTTTTTACATATAAGATTATATGCATGTTTGTGTGTAACACACACACACAACATATCTAGGGAGAAGAGCATATTAACACTGCATCAGAATGAATACCGGGTGAACTTTAACGCATACACAAGAAAAATTTCTGTTCTCATAACCACAGCACATTCATACAATCAATAACAGTTGAATTTGGATCACTGAGTATTGAAAGTGATCCATGTATGCCTTAAGGAATGTATCACTGAAGAACGATAGACTGCTTGTGACATAACCCAATAACTGGTTCTCTCAAGAGAAAATGCTGTTGAGAACAAATGTCATTTCTCTGCAGGGAGTAAATGAGCAGAAGTCTGTTCACTAGGACTCTTTTTCTTCCACACTAAAGAATTCAGTTCACTGGAAACACTGTCTTCCTCTACATTACATATGCTCCAGTGAAAACAGAAGTGTGTCTTACTACTTCTGCCTTAAGGATAGAATAACCTTATAGCTATTCCAAATGGAGTTATATCTTAAAAGACCTTTATAAGAAGCCTAACAATCAAACATGACAAGAAACACTGTCATTGTGGAACTGATGAATAAAATACTCAACTGTCAAGAGATGAGCATGCGTGCAATATACAAATCCAATTCTTTTTTTGATACTCACACCAAATGCTACAGAACAGATTAATGGGAATCCTCTGTAACTGCAGTTGCAGAATTTCTTGGCTCCTTCCATTCTCACTAGAAATTAATCAGTACAGAGTACCATCCTCTACTGACCGCAGACAAAGGCTAAAATTTAAGCTAGCTTATTTGATTTTTGCTACATGTGCTGAAACAATCGGTTTTATTCTCTGCATACACTTACTCCGAAGCATAAAATATCAAAGTTTTACTGGATATATTATTAATTACATACTGCTTACCAGCCTCAGCTCTTTGCTACACTAAATTTTATACCTCAAGTACAAACACAAATGTTGCCACAGACAATGGAATTAACGAATTGGTAATGCAGAAGGATGGGAGAGATAAGCTAACATAATTCAAACCAGTCACTGTCCTTCTTCAAACAGATAATCAATGTGTTATTCAACAGGTAAGTAATCCAACATTTTTTATTTGAATACAATGTAGCATACACTAGCTTGCAACAGCTATTGTCAAGAAAACTGCAATTAGGTCTCACAGAAATGCTTTGTGCTTGTAAAAAAAAAAAAAAAAAAAAGATTTTCATTTGGATTGCAAATGGACTAAGTTGCTTTTATATTACTTCCTAATTTTCCTTGATGCCTAAACTTCCTCTATAACTGCTTGAACTGGAATTTTAATTAAAAAGTTAATCACCTAAAAATAATATTAATCAATGTAGTTTTCCTTGTATTCTCTAGTTACCTTCTGTCCTTTTAGTTCCAGGTTTTCACTTGTAATGGCCTACAGCACTACTGCAGGCTTCCTGATGGAGAAACAAATTTGTGCCAGCTTGCTGAATAATCTCCGTAATGTTCAGCCGATCAGAACTTCTCCATCTGTGTGTCCATCCATCCAAAGAACCAGATGCTCTGAAAAACACTTCATCCACCTCTCCTGATGTATCCATATCTGAAATATGCTGCTACCATAACTGCAGTTTTCAGCCCTACAAGCAAAGCCAGAAGTTGACCTATCTGGAGCTCACAACTGTTTAGTCACTTGCTCAGGTACAGCATTTTCTTTATGAATCATCCATTTCTGTTGCTAGAACTAAGGGGAAGATTGCAAAACATTTTCATGGTTTTTTTTAATAGAGAAAATGAAATCACTAACTAGGAGTATCAATAATTAAAACTCATAGAAGCAAACCATTTCACCACAGCTTAAGTCCAGACAATATGCAGATTTCATAGGATGAGAAGCTAAGGTTTCTATTCTATACAGATCAGGAAATCCGCCCAGCTCAGAAAAAAATGCTCATTGAGCCACATTCTTACAAGCAAAAGAATCTAAGTAATCTAAATTGTATCCTGTGACAATACAAAGTAACCAGGAAAAAAACCTTCTGATTCATATCTAGCAGAGATACTCTCTTCACTATATTACATTTCCAATTATTGCAAGATAACAGTTTGTTATATAACATAGTTAAGAATCCCATGATTAATTTTGCAAATAGTTAAACATTTTCAGTCCAACTACCAGAATGCTAAGTTATAGAATTGTTTTAAGAATGCCTGTCACTAATGAATGAATAGTTCTGAATTTTGCTGTTTTCTTTTGCCCGGGAATCCTGTTGAAAATTCCTCAGATTACAGAAAAGTACTTTACTATGCAGAGTAAATTATATTTTAATGACAAACAGTAATAACATAGTTGCAAGTCACAGAAGCCAATGAAGGTTGTTAATGAACAGCACTCGCAAAAGGTGTCTTTGAATGTTAGTAGCTTAATTATTAGGATGTTGTTGTTGCTTTTTTTTTTTTTTTGTAAGATAAATATTCCATTGAAACTTTGCTTTGGGCAACTATTTACTGATGGAACATCTGCATAAGCTGAAGTTACTGACTCCCAACTGTTTGTTACCATTACTGCTTTGCCAAAAATTGCTAGCCCCATAGAATGTGGTGTTGCTTAGCCAGCAGAATGGATCACACAGGCATTCCCTACCTCATCTGTTTCAGTATAAAGTTAGCTTGTTAATTTAAATTCTGCTCTTCATACATTTTGCAGAATGAAGTGTTAGGATTTCTGCTGAAGATTCAGTTCAGTGTTTGGTGTTAAATACATTTTGCAAAATTTTAAGAATTGAGCACAAAGCCCATATGACTTTTAAACATCTTGATGTTTGCCTGAACCTTTCTATCCTGAAGCAGCCTTAAAATGTTGGTATTATCACTCTTTAAGTGATTTTCTTAATTAGAGATAAGTTAGATATTTATTGCCAGGTATGAACAGCTGCTGCAGTGAGAATCAAGAGCAAAACTCAATGAGATTCCTGTGGCAACAGAAAAAACATCAGGAGTGGCCACAACACTACACAGCACTGTTCTGCAGCTACTCGTTAATGCTTTTATGCTGTGTTCATGTAAGTAGGCACAGAGAATGTAACAAGAATGTTCAAGTAGAACATCTGCAATTCTGTCAGGAGCTTATCCTATGTCTTGAACTTTCCTCAAAGCTTCTGAAATTTAGAAATTGCAACATAATTGTTTTGCATTCAGAACTGATGAAGAATTTGTATCCCAGTGCAAAATAGACATGCAGATATGGGAACATAAGAATTATAACTATACTTTACTCACAGCTTGCATATCAGTTTTGACATCTATCTCATACTGATGTGATAAATTGACTAAGAAGTCCCGTAAAAAAAATGAGTAGCTATGAGGAACATGGAGTTAGAACTGTATTATAATGTCTTCTCCATTTGGAAGTCTTTGGCTAGAGGTTGTCCATAGCAGCTGTAGCCATCATCATGCTTAGATATCTTTACATCATGAAACTGTATCCTCTTTCTAAAATAGCAATAATCTCCAGTTGCAAACTGCACCACATAAATACAGCAATAAAAGTTTGTGACGAGAAAAACCTCCTGTTCAGAGAATATCTTATATGAAGTAAGCAGTGCCTTGCTATCTTGTAAGGCCTGGGTAGCAATGTGAGTTTTTGTGGTTTTTTTTTTGTTGTTGTTGTTGATGTTGTTGTTGTTGTTGTTTTTAGTTGTAGGATAGTGAGCTATTGGATTTAGTCTTAGTTAGATTCATTTATAAATGCTGACCCTGACATACAATCTTTAATAAAAGCTGTGCTTTTATATCTAATTTCCCTCTTTCAGCTGAGACATTAGCATTCCTTATTCAAAATTCTTTTCTCTCAAGCATTACCTCAGATTAATTGGCACTGTATAAAATAAGTTGCTGGGTGCACAATGGTAACCATGGTAGCCTTCATACTATCTTCACAATGCATATGTAATTCAGTTCTCAGGAAAACATAATTAGTACGTAGCATAATATATTCTCTCTAAACACATCACCGTGGTATGAAATACACACAATCAAAACAAATGATGCCTACAACCTCCACAGAACTGGGCTACCATTACCGAGCAGTTACATTACAAATGAATATACTATTAGACAGTCTTGCTGCAGCATCCCCAACTTGCATAATGCTGCTTCTTTAACCATACTTCTTCTCTTTATGACCAAAAGGTGGCAATGTTCTACTTAATATCAACTAGTCGTAAAAACTCAACTGAACAGTATTCACATAGGAATAGAGAAATCTCTTTCCAGCCAAGCCAGAAAGCTATGCATCATTAACCATTGTGCTTGCTAGGACCCAGTACTTCGATGATGACACTTTCAGATAAAATTGACACAAGTATTGAAATACTGTTCAAGCAATAATCCAATGAGATGTGTGAAAGAACATTCATGTATATTTATTTTCTTATGAGGAAAATGAAAAGACATATGCAACTCAAGCCAAATTTATGACATTGTCTTCATGACACAGCCTTTATTGCAGATTTTTATACAAGACAGTCACTGGTATGCAGCAAGTGGAAGTTTCACAGAAGATGCCATCTATCCACTTGAGATTTTTGCAGAGGCCTATGTGAAGAAATGCAGCTAACTCATTTGAAGTGACCTCCATAGCTGACTTGAGGACTTGCCAGTCATGGCTACTGAAGTCATTCTAAACAACTGCCAATGAAACTTTAATACCACACCCACATAGACTGCCAGCACAATAACAGCATGGAAGAAATAGTGTGCAGCTGTTATTTTTCTAGTTAGTGCATCAACAATAATTGCATTACATATTTTAATGAAACAAGTTAGGAATGTTTGCTGCCCCAGTTCTGGGCCCACTCCTATGATTGCTGAACACAGGGTGTCCCACACCCAAACATATGGATTCTACTTCACTATGATGGTAATAAGAAAGCTAATGTGTTTTTCCTGGTGTTTCATGGGGAGATAATTACTTTTCAGTATCAGCAGTGAACTGGGAACTCCTACTTATTTTGTATGACTGCTTATGTTATTAAGGATGACTAACTTCTTGTTAAAGAAAAGCTGAAGAAGAAAAAAGGAAAGTGAAGAACAGAATGATAGAATGGTTTGGGATAGAAAGGAGCTTTAAAATCATCTAGTTCCAACCACCCTGCTATAGGCAGGGACACCTCCCTCTAGACCAGGTTGCTCAAAGTTGCATCCAGCCTGGCCTTGAACGCTTCCAGAGATGGGCATTCACAACCTTGCTGGGCAACCAGCAAGTGTCTCACCACTCTCACAATAAAGAATTTCTTCCTGATATCTTACCTAAATCTGCCCTCTCCCAGGTTAAAACCATTTCCCTTCATCCTGTCACTACATGACCTTCTGAAAAGCCCCTCCCCAGCTTTCCTGTGGGCCTCCTTCAGGTACTGGAAGGCCATTATAAGGACTCCCAGTGTCTTCTCTGCCCCAGGCTGAAGAGCCCCAACTCTCTCAACCTGTCCTCGTAAGGGAGGTGCTCCAGCCCTCTGGTCATCATACATGTCTATGTCAGGAGCACCCTTGCTAATGAAGCACTAATTGGGTTTCTGGAAACATATGTATCTCTGTTGCCAAATTTGGTAATGTGACAATTCTACAAATGCTGAGGAGAAAGAGCTCCAACAAAAGAGCTCATTTCTAGGAAGAAAAAAAAAAAAAAAAAAAAAAAAAATTGTCATATATGAAAAGCAAGTTAAGAACCACTTCTCAACACAACAGGAGTAACAAGAGTGAGATGATGTCCACAGTGTAAAGGATAGGCAGTCTATAGCTACATGAAAGTCATTTAGTTCCTTGTGTGAATGCCTAGTGAATTAGTTTACTATGTACTAGAAATTATACTTTTATTAAGTCTGGGGCATCAGAGTGTCAGATTATGTCAGATACCCCTATACCTCTTATGATAAATAACGAAAAACTTGTACAGCAAACATACTAAACATAATATGAAATAGTTGCCTAGCTGTTAATCCACATTAGCTATATTAGTTAATCCTTTATTATTTTCCAACATACAACAAAAAATTTGAAATTGTTATGAAGTTTTTAGAGCATGCATTATTTTATTTGGCCTTCCTTTCCTACCAACAACGTGCTGTGGATACTTCTGAAAAATCCTTGTGATAAGCTAACACTTTTATCCGAGCAGAATAAACAAACTGTGACCTTTGCACTCAAACACTGCCATAACAGGTGACAGCGTGTTGTCCCAGTCTTAAGCATAATGGATCCAGATTTTCCACTTCAAATATTTATGTTGTGAGGTAGCATTATTGCCATAAAATTCCAGTCAGACACATACTGATAATCCACATGTGTCTGATTCCATGCATTTTGACTTCTCAATGTGTGGGAGAAATGGACGGAAACAGCATTTCTTTCAAGAGACAGTGCTATAGAAGAATTTTTCAGTTAACAGTCATTGATTTCAGTCAAACAGAAACATAAAAAAATGCTATTCTTTAGTACTGTAATGCTTAAGTAGAGATATCACACTTTTCATTTCTGGTCATTAGAGAACTCGCTTGGCAAAAGGAAAAAAAAATGCAGAACTAGTGCAATAGCACTTTTTTTATGAAAAATGCTGCTAGTTCAGGAAAAGCTATTCATCTTCATGTAGGAAATGACAATTATTTCATGCAATTAAATTAGATTACTTATCATCAAATAAATGTTATATGACACTAACTTTACATTTTTCTTAGGAAGATAGAGTATTTTATTACATTCTTTATCATCTAATACCAGTCATGTCATGAATTCTAAAAAACAGATTTAAACTAGTTCTAGTAAGGCTCAGTAAAAATGGATACATTCACTTGGGACCAGATATCCTGGGACACCAGGAAAATGAGAAGCAGTGATCACAAATGGAACTGAAACAAAATAAATCTTTCAGTTTCTGGTAAAAATTAAAAAAAAAAAAAAAAAGAGAGAGAGAGAACAGAAAGATCATCATTATTTATCGTATATTATACATTCTTTTCATATTACAAATTCAGTTTTGCTGTAAGTAAAAAGCCCAGACAACTCTTTTTGTGATCACCAAACATTTTGAATGAAGTCTACTAAAACTAGGTTACTGCGTCCTTTAATAAGAGCCTTTTGTAAAATGTTACATGAAAAGGATATAAAACAGAGGTGAGAAGTGGGAAACTTGATCCTGAGAATGGTAGTTAGGTCAACTCAGCTGCCCCATAGTGGCTAGCACTAAATGTCTGTGAAAATCTTCTAGGTATGTAAGTAGTAGAAATACAGCATAAATCCTATCACTACACTAATTGATATCATCTAACCAGTAAAACAGTAAAATACTGATTTAAGCACCATTGAAGAGCTGAAAAACAATTTTCATATTTGTTCACTGATATTATAAATCCTATTTATTTGTTCATTCAGGTTACTCATTATTTGTGAAATTATTTGACTATCATTTAATTACTGGAATTTCAAAATGCCTCAAATTAATATGGCCTTCTTTTTCAGAGGTTTTCTCTTAAAATACTGATAAACAAAATATTTAACACCACCAAGTCTCCTACTTCGGGTACTCAGTATATATGGTATATTTAATTAGAGAATAATTTCTTAAGCACTGCAGGAATTTCTCAAGAAATTGCATAGCCATAAATATGAAGAATATGAGAAACTAAAAAGAGTAGAATAGAATAAAAAATGAAGTTTCTTCTATTGAAATGCAGACAAACAATGGCATTATCAGCAGTATTACCTGAGGGCTGCACAGAGTCACGCCTCCTACTTTATTATTTTGGTTCATTATATCAGAAGCATATTTTGGGGTATGAAGTAGAGGCTGGGCCTTCCCACCAATATTCCATTACACGCTGTGGCTGTGTGACAGATGGCAGCAGAGGAGCAGTTGGACAAAATGGCGTCTGATAGTGAAGTGCGTATGGAGCAAAGGTGCGTCACTGAATTCCTCCACACAGAAAAAGACTGCACCCATTGACAATCACTGGTGCTTGTTGAATGTTTATGGAAACCAAACAGTGGATATGGGCACAGTGAGGCATGGGCGGTGCATTTCAGCAGTGGGAACAGTGGGTCACCTCCACTGGTGCATACTTCTATGAGAACAGTGTGCAGGGTCTTGTTCATCACTGATGAAAATGCATAGCTCATGGCATATGTTGAAAAACAGTATTTTGTAGCTAAAAATTTGCTCTATCAACTATGTTACTGTGTCCTTTGTGTCTGTTGTAGTTTCTATGGAAATAAATAGGAGTCACTTTTTTGGAGAGACCCACCTATATATCACCATGACCACAATTTCACATTTCACATTTCAGAACTTCTTCCATAGAAGTTCCTCTATTTTTTCGATCTTACCAAGTTTCAAAAACTGTATCTTTAGAAAGTTCAGATGCATTTCCAAAGTATAATACAATAGAAGATACCTGCAAGTACTAACTCAGAACTAGGCAATGCAGTTACAGTATCTTAATGATCTGCACACCAGGAAGGTTTTATGAAAAAATTCAAATTGCCTCCAATGTTTTCTACATATTCTCCATATTTTTATGCTGCAAAAGAAAAATAAAATCAGGAAGACAACAGGATTATTCTCTTAATGTCTTCAGCATACTTATCTTCCACCTCCTTTGTACTATGCCTTAAAACAATCCTGCAGACTTTCCAAACATTGTAAAAGCATTCAGAAAGCACTTAAAATGTTTGGAGTTATTTTCCTTGATCCATGAGTGATCACATTGTTTGTAGACTTTGACACACATTTTGCTGTTCCCTTAGTCTGTAAGTACAAATCTAGCATCCTGCTACCTGCCATGTGATATAGTTAATCCCTTGTCCCAAGAGCTGAAGTTATATTTAGTCAATGCATAGCATAGGTATAGAGTCACAGAATATGATTGAACGCTGGATATGAATTCAAGCTTCAAAATTGATATTTAAAATACATCCCAAAGATTATGGTGATTTATATTCAGCTTTATCTTCATTCATCAGGATGAAAGTCATGTGCAAGTCTTCTAGTTAGCTTTCAGCTTAAGACTCGAGTTTTAACAGCTAAACAAGTGTAAAATACTTATTTCACCTTTTCTGTTAAGCAAGATGGCATTAAAGAACCTTAAGGATAAGTAAAATGAAATAGCAGATAGAACAGTTCCATACAAGTGAATATCCAGGGAGACAAGTAGTGGCTTATGCTACATGAATGATAAGGCCCCTGTAAGAAAAATGGATAGTGATGGTAACTCCCCAAAAGTTGAGAAAATGCAAAATAAAAAAGTCCGTCATCTGAGACTCATTAGTAGTGAGTTTTACTTAGTCACAGTAGTTGGTTTTACTAAGTCACATAGAATGTGTACCCCATCTATGAGCACTTCCAATTGCCCCCAAGTTCCATTAGCAGGTGCTGCTACAGAATGTTCTGCTATACCAACTTACACACCATCACAACTCTACTTAAGCACGCCGTTCTAAAGTATTATTTGGAGATAATTTACAAACCAGTAATGGCAACTGTGTTGCCATTGCAAGACAGTCACCCAAAACTCAAGTCTTTTCTTTAAAATACCTGGGTTTACAGATCATGTCAATTTTTCACTAGAGCTATGAGTTGTCATTCAGGGAAAGCTGTCATTTTATTGACACATTGCAACATCAGCTCGAGGGTAATTGCGCAGCTTGGAAAGCAAAATATTCATGTCCCATTTGAATGCATGGAAAAATTGTAAAGCAATTTGTGTTTGGTTAACTTAGTAACATAGCTTGTATTCTGACATATTCCCATGGGAAATGGAAATCCAAAGATATATATGCATTACATAAAATGACTTATTTTGGATATTTACTATACTATTGCCACTTACTCAGACAAGAATTTTTCACAAGAAATTCACAGTCCTTTAAGAGGCTTGAATCACTTGAATGTTTACTGCAAGTCTATAGGCAGTGGTTTCTGGAAACCAGTGAAAAAAGGCAATGGATCAGATACAACAGTACTGTATCTGAGAACTGACACATACAGGCATTGATTTAACAAGCAGTAGAAATTACAGATAGAAGAACAGTTCATAAGTAGCAGTTGGTTTTTTTTCTTCCATTTCCCTGAAAGTTCAAGAAGATTTTGCCAACGTTTTTGTCAAAACCAAATGCCATGTAAATCTGCCACAAGTACAAATTCTCCAGGAATTTAATGAATCCGCATTGAAAATTCAAGACTGGACACCATAAATTTTCACCAAGGTAGCAATCTCTTTACAGGGTGCTTAACTTGTATTGGAAAAAAAAATCCCCAAACACATCAGAAACAAAGTGCAGAGAAGCGTAGCCCACTACGCTAAAAATTAGTAGCAAGGGATTGTAATCTCTCCTTTCTCAGCCATAATGGT
Source organism: Centrocercus urophasianus (assembly GCF_019232065.1). NCBI lineage: Eukaryota > Metazoa > Chordata > Aves > Galliformes > Phasianidae > Centrocercus > Centrocercus urophasianus. The sequence continues at coordinate 5,961,867 of NW_024884800.1, read as the reverse complement.
GTCCTTGGGAACAGATTTGTTTTGTACTGATATTGCTTAATAACAGCTGTTAGACATTTATTTTCCATTATTCTGACATGCGAACTTACTTAACTCACCAACTCTATCCAACATAAAAATTATGAGATTCCTTAACGTTTTAACAAACCTGTGGTGACCTGGGACTTCATGGATGTTACAACTGCATAACGCAGCTGATTAACTCCCCCAGTAATCAGAAATCATTACAACACCATTGCTATCAATATTTTAAAACTGATATAAGTAACCCACCTCATTTTGCTGCCATGACTAGCAGCAAAGTTTGTCAGAACTTTACTTTTCCAGATAAGCACTTAAAGTAGATATTAAGTAGAATTGGTCCATTTTTCACCTAATAACAGAAACTGTTAAAACTACCTCATAAGAGTGCAAACCCAGGATATTTAGAAAAGAGAGCAGTAATTAGAAATGATTCTATTTTTTCCTCTTTTTATTTTTTTTTAATGAGCGTGGAATAAACTGGATGACCTCTGAAAAGCTCACTCATAATTTTCTATGATCTGCAGTTACTATATCGCAAGTTGGACTCAAAAATTACTTATATATTAAAAATTAAAAGCCTATGTTCGCCATTTTTAGGCAAACCTGTAATAGTTGAGCAGACATTAAGGCATTTATTTTTGTTTACTCAGTCTTGTTACCTATTGTTTCCTGGCTCTTCCTCAAAATCCTTAATGAGCTGTAAGGATTCATTCACCTTGAACACTTGTCCAATATTCCCTGCACAGAGACATCATAAAATGTCTTTGAATAAAGAAAAAAACAGCATGGTATTTATTTTATTTTTCATTTCTCCTCAACTGTAATTCGTGTAAGCTAATAGTTGCTTCGTGAACAGTTAACCCATCATACACTCCAGAGAGACAGAAGGCGTAAATTAAAAGTTGTGTATTCTGCATTTTCCTTGCTAAAACACTGAATGACAGGATGACTTTCTTTTCGAAATTTCATGCTGATTACATTCTCTATGAATATGAAAATCTTAATCAGTGGGACTACCCTAAGTATTCCTAAATACATGAGCCTCGAGGAATATATCAGCCTATTCTTTCCAGAAGAAAATGAAATGAAATTATTAAAAAAGAAAGGAAATAAGATGGAATAAGTATGTTGTGACTATGTTTCAAAGGACACACTCTTTACATGGCACTTGTGTTCCTAACATAAATTGACTGATATGCAATAGGAAGTCAAGGTTGATTCTTTGATTTTCTGGGATTCTTTCTCTCTTACCAGAACAGCTGAAATATACATACACTGATTTTTATTTTGTTTGCTTTACAAAGGAAAGCTTGTATTTCCTTTGGCTTTCTCTAAGACAGGATACAATCAAGCTCAAGCTGTGGACAGCATTTTTTCTCTGTACTGTAGTCAAAATCAGAAGCAACAGTCAGATACAGCAGTATAATCCAGTTACGTATCTCTTAACTAAATCCATATATTAATTTGTGGTAGACAATCCACTGATAAAAGTCCATATTAAAAAAAAAAAAAAAAGTTTGTTTTGGTGAACTTCTCATCTACATTTAAAACTTAGAATAAATAAATCCAAAAGACCATCTAAAACAAAAAAAAAACATTCATAGTTTGGGAACATCTCAACATTGGGAAGATTTACAATTCAGTTTTCAAATTCAACAGACTTACAAATCTAAAACCACTTTTTTGAAAAAGAACTACATTTTATGGTCATGTAAAACTTTTGAAATATAATGAATAGAGAAATCTATGCAACTCAGATTACACTCAGAAATGTGTCTTTTTTTGCATTTTTTGGAAAATCATCATTCTGCTTGTAATTCTTTGTCATTTCAGTATGCACTGCTGCAAATTGTTAGACAATGTAAAAATAAAAAGGAAAATTTAAGTTTTGCATTAAATTTTGTAGAGGAAATGCATCCTTGTACAGGAAGTACATTTCATGTACAGATTACTACAGCAGGAACTTCCAAACATTTTAAATAATCCATAGGCTGAGGGTAAATTTACAGCCAGGACAAAGCACAAAGGAAAATGTTCCATTAATGTTTTCTTATCGTTTTCCTTTTGTTACTACAGAAGAGCTTTAATTTGTTGGGTTCTTTTTTTTTTTTTTTTTTTTTTTTTTTGCAACTTTGAGTTACTCTTTAGTGAGGCCATATTTTTGTTTTGTTTTGTTTTACAATTAGCTCCAGGTGGTATTAAAGATCAAAAGTTTACAGAGCTCAGAAGAAATACATTCAGCTATAACCCTTTTTCAGCACTGTTGTTGTTTTCCTGCTTGTTTCTGTTTAAACACCAAGGAATAAATCCTTTAGGAAAAAAAGTAAAGTGAATTTGAAACCCTTAGGGATCAGTGGGATCAGAAAACATCCACCTGTCCTTACGCAGAACTGTCAGAACTGAATCCAGGTAGAGAAGCAGAAGTGATACATAAATGAAAAATAGGAGAACTTGATCAAATCTGCAGACCTACTTAACTTGCTGGCTCAGCAACGCTCAGGCAAGCCAAATGTTTGTTGGCCACATTGTCAACAACTTCTTATTCAAATAGCTCTAGTGAAGCTGCCTTACTGAGCCTGACAGCAGCCTTGGATGTCAGAGAACAAATTACTATTCAGTAACTTTAAGAAATTTGAGTGAAGTGATAAAGCTCAAGGTGACAGGAAACTCTGAGGTGAAGCTGAATCTTTCATAGTAAGGAGAGAAAGATGAAGACATTCCATAACAATAACAAAACACCACCACCAACAATAAAAACCAACCTGCAAAAGCAAGCTATTAACATTCAAATTATAATTCAAAATAAAATATTTCAATTCAGTCTCTCAGCTATCCCGCTGGTTATTGTTGACACCATTTTCAAAGTAGCCATCATGTGCAAGTTTTAACTCAGTCACTTTTATGGCTTTCTTTTAAGCCTCCTTAAGTGAAATCCACAAATAGTTTACATTTGCCCCTGCTAAGCACTTGTTCAAACCTTTCTGGAAGATTGTATCTCAAAAAAGAAATCATAGTTATTTCAGAATCAAAACTGAATTGCAGGTTAATTCATATTTCTTCATTCTTTCTCAGGAAACTTATAAATCTGAAAAGCCAATAAAATCAATATTGAAAAGATTTGTTTTAAAAGGAGAATGTTAAACTCTGGAGCAGATCAAAAACACTTTTTTTTTTCTTCTCCCATTTCCCACTGTCCTTGAGAAGGAATAAATTATGTTTCACACACAATACCTGCCTATGAAAATTCAAAACAAGAAAAAGAAAACAAAAAAGGCAGGAATTCTTAAGTTGCCAATATGGCAAAATTATTTTAAAATAAAAGGAAACAAATGATGTTATATAGATGAAACATAGAAATAACCACTAACAGGAATACTGAACACAGTAATCATTTGATTCCTAGCAAAGAGCAGTTTTAAAATCTATTTCTCACTCTGACAGTATTTTACAATGTGGAACATCAAGGTGTGACTTCGCATTTGACTTTTGGCACAAAAGACATCAGCTCTCTGGTAAAAAAAGAAATCAGTTTAGTGGTAAGTAATAAAAGCACGGTGTTGGGAAGGATTTTTCAAACAGATGTGAAATACTGTTCACTGTGCTTTATTTTTCTTTATTGAATGCTTTATTCCACATCTTCCATTTTGGTTATATATTCTCAATGAGCTTGAACACAAAGAGAACGTGAAAGGTAACACATTCTTAATATGACAATTAAAAACTTCCTGATATTAAAGTTGTCTTGAAAAAAGTTGCACATCTCAAGAAAAGCCAGCAACTGGCTTAAGGCTCTCCCTTCCTTTGACAAGTTTACTACAGTAAGCTGTTAATGATTCTGATATCTTTCACACAGTCTTTTTCTTATATTTTCTTACAAACTCAGAGTAAAGCATACTATCATAAAGCATCTTTTTAAAGGCAGGTCTTGGGCTTCTAAAAATCACGTTCTAGGTTACAAGTACGTTTAAAGATTGCTTTTATACACCATACATATAATTTCTGGTAGTACTTAAAACATTCATCCAAATCAACAAGACCAGGGGGCACTTGGCAGTTTAGAATACTTGGTGGCACTGTAAATGCCACTATTTAAAAGTCAATTTCATGTGTATCTGGAGAAAATATTTTTAAAGAAAATCACTGAAATCATGCTTCATTGGGTACTAACCAAGGTATCAGCTAGTGGTTGTAGAGGTATAATTTAATAAAGTCCTAGTTCAGCCTCTACTGAGAGTTTTTGTGAATATCAAGGTTTATTTCACCATCAGTACCAGAAGTTTGTAGTAATTACAGCCTCCTCGCTCTCCCAGAGATCAGGTTTAAGAGTTCAAGCAGTACAAAAGCTAACACTCTCCTATGTGGTGTTAACTTGTAGAAAGAAAAGTAGAAAGCTGCTGGAAATGTAACACTGGAGTGGAATGAGAAGTAAGTTATGTCAGCAGATTTTGCTGCTTTTTTTCCTTTATGATGGAAGCTGGGTTAATGTAAATCAAAGTTGCCAAATGAGTCCCTCACACACTCAGGTTATCACCACAGGCACATACTACTGATAAGTCAATTTTAGGCTCTTTATAAATGTTTGGATGTTGAGATACAGTATTATTTCAAGACAGATGTTGTCAGAAAATAATTTTGCATAGAAAACTTGTTCTCTGGTTCTTCAATATCTGTATGTGCCTTGCAGTGAATTAGTGCATGAGAAAATCAGGATTGCATTTTTCAAGATGTGTTCACAGTACCATTTATGGCACCTTACCCATCAACTTTGCCAGTATAAAGAGATAAAAATGAAATAATGTAATGACGGAGATAAATGAGAGTTCACGAATGTGGCATAATCTCAGAAGTGATCTGACACTTATTATAACAAACACAAACCAAAACTTCAGGTAAAAGTCTGAAAAGAGAAAAAAGTAGCAGTTACATAAAATATGCCATTAAAAGATTAGTTAAGAATGCTGATTAAAATGTTTTAACTTAATTGTTACAAGACACTAATAACAATTCCTAGATTCTGGAGAATTCAGACTACTTTATACAATAACAGTCTCTAACTCTCCTTCTCTGGAGATACTCAAGTCTCGCCTGGACGCCTACCTGTGCGACCTGGTGTAAGGAACCTGCTTTGGCAAGGGGTTTGGTCTCGATGATCTCTAGAGGTCCCTTTCAACCCCTACAATTCTGTGTGATTTTTTAAAACAATTTTTAACGATAGAAGATGCCTGTTCATTAAGAAATAAAAGGCCTACTAATACTTCAGGGCTTGAAGTTATGATGCAAAATGAAATCTAGAGTAATTCAGATTTCTAGTTACTAAAATAATTTCACAGAAAAGGAAGCTTGTATCTTTAGCTGCAAGCCATTGAAATTCAAAACAGAAGCTAGTTTGAAACAAATGATGTCTTTCTTTAGTGAGCAAATTTTGTGTAATTGCACTTCTGAATGGAATTCAGCTTTTAACAGAAGATAAAGTTCTCATTGAGCGATGCAAAATATAAAGTATAGTACATTCATTTTGTAATAAAAGACCCTCCCACTGAAAATATATTCTGGAAACCAAAAGCTTGAGAAACTACAGCATTGTGATTTCAAAGGCATTTCTTGTCCTTCCTAATCAGGGGACATGAAATCCTAGCTGACTACTTCTCTGAAGGAGATTTTAACTTATTCTCTAATACTTACACTCAGTTCACTATAATGCTATTCCCATCTTGTGCTCACACACTGAAATCAGGCATCCTGTCAGAGTGGAAAGCTACCAGAGTCAATGAATTCAGCCAGATTAACTTAATCCTGTCAGCTCTGTAGGTTGTCCCACAGAGCAAACCAGATGTTTTCCTGTTTTTTAAAGGGAAAACTCAGTCTGGTTGCCATTTTTCCCCAAGTCTCTCTCTGCTATGAAATAACAGATCCATCACAGCTTCAAGATGAGTTGATTAAACAATCCATGGCAAGGATTACACCCCAGTATCTCCAGTACACTTACTTGAGCAACAGTTCTTTCCCTGTCTTGTGTGAACTATTTACCACATTCTGTTCTTTTGTTTGTTTTGAATCATTTTGTCTTTTCTCATTAGAGACATTTGCTTTTCTAGGGAAATGTGCACTTGATTTACATATTTGTGAAATCCATACATATAAAGAGTCTTGAGTATTGGTACACTAACAGAGCATCATGATTTAAATAATATAAAAGAGTCTCATAGCAATTTCAACACATCTCTGAGGGTAATTTGTACAGCTGTTCTGTGATATGCTATTATTAGGAAAATTACTTTGATGCAAGTCAAAAAGACACAGAGTTACAAATAAAATGTTAACTTTCTTTTCCAACTTACTATAGAGAAAAGAATTAAATGGGCAAGGGGATAACGTATTATAAGTCAAGAGAGATCTGTAAAAAAATAGATTTAAGAGTTCGGTTGCCCTGTGCATACTGCTGTGCTACTGCCAGATTTGCAGAGACGTCTCTTGAGAGCTTAACTGTCTAACCACAAGAAATCTTGTTGAGTCAGGACATTTTGAAGATTTGAGTGCTTGCTATTTCAATCCAAGACTTTCTTTGAACTCAGTGGAATTTTACACGATCGCCTTGTAATTCCCCTTTCAATAGAGAAGAACATATTACACATAAAAAGGAGTTTTCCACAACCCAGTCCCTGTTACTCTCAGCTATACTGCACAGAGCATTAGACTTTCACAAAGACTGAAAACTCAAGGAATGAAAGAAAATATCATTTTATAGTAATTTTGAGTTCTAGTTATTTCGTGTCATGAGTTCTAATAGGTATTAATTATTTTGCTATGTGTTATGTAAACTGTATGGTAACAATGATCTCTCTCAATCAGGGAGATAAAATTATTTAAAGAGAACATGGTCTGTGGTATCAAATGATCTGATGCCATTCCATGTTGTACACATACTTCTGTTTCTGAAATATTTTCATATTGTGGAATTCAAAATGATTCCCAAAGGCCTGTTTCCAGGCCTCCCATAAATAACCCACAGCTTTAGAGAGTATTTTCCTAAAGGAAAGACAAATAGTTAACCTTCTTTCTGTGTCCATCCTTCTGTTTTCATTTGCATACAAGAAAATCAATATCAAAACACAGTATTACAAAATATTTATCTGTAGATAAGTGTGATGCTGAGAAGCAGTTCTCATTTAGATAAGAGCAACGGGACATATAGATGACTTCACTTCAATCTCAAGTGTGTCTTCTATTTTAGGATAAAGGACTCACATGATGAAGGACAAAAAGTTCACTATGTTTTTTCCACCAAGCTGAAATCTTTAATCCTAGAATATTCATGGATGACATGGAAACCATACACAGCTGTACTTTTGCCTTGAATGCAAGAGATAGTAAAGAAGATGGCCAAAGGCACAGTGGTACTATTTTTTAAATTATTTTTTAAAACCTCAAGGACATACTGGGAATCAGGATATTAGACAGCTTGCCCACATAGGAAGATTTCCATGATGAATGCAGGCAAATTAGCACAGAATTTTGTGAAATACAAAGCTGCTGGCAGACAATGGAAAATGCCAAAGCTGAAGTACACGATTTATTCATGTATGCATCTTTCAGCATTTCTTGCTTAGTTTGCTGTGAGGTGACTTGCAGAACCAGAAAAGGAACCTGCAGAGGTACAAAAGTTTACAGTGGTAAGTGTGGTACTGTAACAACTTTGTCTTGGATTAAATAGGCCACAGGCAGCTACCAATGGAAACAGCAGAAATCCAGGACAAACAAAGAATGTGTTTGCCTTAGAACGAATCCTGAGAAACGGAGCTATGGAATTGCAGCTACTGAATTGCAACAATATTCTGTCATAAGGAAACTACAAAGTGATAATAAACTATATTTAGAAGTAACTATAAGAAAACAAATTAACGCTATCTTGCAATATCCATCCTTTCTCAAATGCTGCCCAGCAATGCCACTAATTTTCTGAATTTTCATTATTTTATCTATCAAACGAATATATATCAAAACTGTCATGCCAGAGACACTTAATTACATATGCTTGACCCAACTGTGATTAAAGATTCTTCTAACAGGGTTAATTACATGCAGAAGTCATTCCCTTATGCTTCCAACCTCATCACTTGTCCAGACACCAAGTCTAAATTATCCAGTGATCAGATATAACCTGGATATTACAAAGTTAAAAGAAACACACAGTTTACAGTTGCCAGACTTCATCATCTTGCTTATCTGGAAAAAAATAAATTTAACCATGTAAATAATATTTATGCTACTAGACATGCACAGGAAGTACAAAAAGAGTGTACAGCTGGCTAGCAAGCAAACTCCTTGGTTGCAGCTTGCCTTATAGAAACAGTTTACTATTACATGCAAATAATAATTAAAAAAATTTCCTTGTGATTTTATATAATGTATAAGAACACATATGCCTTCTTGTTCTTATGTTACTAACCATACCTCAGCTTATGAAAATACATGCTTTTTCCCACTAAAACACGATTCCTTTGCGCTCTAGCATTTTCTGCTTTACAGAAGAATTTCACTATTTCTAGTGGAGTATTTATAAGGCAAATTTACAGAGCCTGAAGTCAGCTGGATTTCTACTTGTGTGTCAGCTGAATCTATTTTCTTCTTATAGAGTCCATACAGTTGATAGCTGCATTCAGATAACAAAGAAAGTAATAATGTGGGCAGACATATGAACAACTGAGGGAAGTTGCATCTATTAATGGGGATGGATTATCCCTTTCGAAATTTTTGAAGCATAATATATAGAAACAATGAGTCATTAGTTGAGAAACCAGTTCTGCTGCAGGAGAGCTTCACAAAAGCCAGTATCACCTCAGCAAAGGAGGTGAATCAGAAAGCTGAAGCTCTGACTCAGCAAATTAATGCATGAGCACATATTACTATAGACCATGGAACTCTTGAGGCCGATTTTCAGTTACAGTTACAAAATACTTCAAGAATTTCAAAGCGCTACCTTGTAGGATACAGAGAGCTAAAAGGCTAAAAGTAATTTAATATTAGTTAAATGCAAAAAAAAAAAAAAAAAAAAAAAAAAAAAATCTTGAGCTAGTTGATACGACCCCTGTGTTCACTAATAAACATCCTAAAAGTCATCTGAATGTCAATAAGAAAGAAAAAGAAGTGAGATCTCAAAATTCAGTAAGAATTTTGGTGTCCAAGCGGGTACTACAGAAAATAGAGAGATTGTCTATAAGAATTCAAGCACTGCAAATAAATGACCTGTGAAATCATACGTGATTATGGAAGTTTGCCTATTATGCTGTAACAGGCAGTTTAAAAAGTTTTCTATTTATTTTTCTTCTAATGTAGGTTTAGACAATGACATTCGTAATGCGTGTGCCACAGTGTCAACAATATACTCAATGCTTTACATGAAAAGCTTGAATCTTTTGGTAATTATTACACTGCACGCACAGATGGGCATGTTTGATAGAAATGTTTCTAGGTGTTCAGCCCTGTTTTTCCTGTATACTGTGCTTAAACTCTTATTGGGTTGTTTCAGATTTTTTCTTTGCAAGGGAAACATCAATACTACAAACACCGTGAGCTTCACGGTTACTGTGAAAACTGAGATCAACCAAAAGCACTGCAAAAGTTCTTTATCATTGCTCATTCTTCCAAAATAACAGCTTTACATAACACAAAGACTTAGAAGAGCTGACTGATTTTTGTCCTGTTGTACTGACAGCCTTTGGCATAGGCAATTATGACTCAATTTAAAAAGCCTGAGAGCACACATTCGCACATAAACACTAGAGAAGGGCCAGCTCTTTTTTAATCAGCTACTAAGCATAACAGAATGGCATTGGGTTCATTGTGGTCATTCTTCACCTTCCAGATTATCTGAAAAAAGCAAAAGCTAGCAGTAAGGCAAATGAGAAATTGAAAAAAATGAAAATGGAGCAAAGAAGCAGAAAAGGACTGAGCAGATGCAGCAGCTGTAACCTGCAGCTGAGAATGCTTAATACTGTAAATTTCATCCAGACAGAATACTTATTCTAGATGAAGTAGCACTTGCTTTCACTACAAACAGCCATTTATTTTCCATGTATCTTTCCAAATAAGGTGGAGGAGGGAAGTTGGCGCATTTTATCCACTTAATTCAGACACAGAGAGACAGCATATTTCTCACCAGCTTCCCAACCTTTCTATGTTCCACTGAACCAAACAGTTAAAAACCCATCATATTAATGATATGAGAAATACTAAGGTTAATAATACCAAGGTTGTTTGGCCATAGACCTAGCAATTTTATCATAAATAATTTGATGTAAAGCCAAACAAAACAGTATTGTAGCATTTCTTTCCCTATATATTTTCAGCCTGGAGAAGGCTGTGAGGAGACCTCACTGAAGCCTTCCATTATTTAAAAGGGGACTATGAAGAGGAGGGGAATCAATCTTCTACTTAGGTAGATAGCAATAGGACAAAAGGGAATGGTTTTAAGCTCAGGAAAAGAAGGTTTAGATTGGATGTCAGGGCGAAGTTTTTTTTTTTTTACAGAGAGAGGGGTGAGGTGCTGGAACAGGCTGCCCAGAGAGGCTGAGGATGCTCCATCCTGGAGGTGTTCAGTACTAGGTTGGATGGGGCCCTGGGCAGCCTGGTCTAGAACCAGATCTGGAAGTTGGTGGCTCTGCCTGTAGCAGGGGAGATGGAACTTGATGATCCTTGGAGGGCTTTCCAACCCAAGCCATTCTATGATTCTATATGAGCGAATTTTCAGTTTTTTATTCCTACAATACAACAACTATCAAGGAGCAAGCTAATTGTAAACTGCAAACTATTAACTATCAAGTCTGTTAACTGTTTGGTGAATCATTCAGCTCTGGGAAATAGAGGTAGTATAAAAGGGACTTCATCTACTAATACCGATACACTAATCTACTTCTACAGACGTTTTTCTGTCTGCTGTTATTCTCCTACAAGAAAATGAAATGATGTCAGTACCTCAGCCTTTCTGTGGTAACAAGTGAAGTATCCGTAGACACTGAGACTCCTCTTCCACCATTTCCAGACATGTTCTTCAGCACAGGGGTTCGGTTTGCAGAAGTGTATTGTATTGCTTTCTACGTGGAAAATATCAACTTGTGCTGAGAGATGAAACTTCCTTCCAAAATGACATTTGCCAAGTTCTCCAACAGACTTTCCCACCAGGAAATTACCCTTTCACAAACAGTTAAAAGCAAAGCAAAACAAATAATTTTTTTCTTCTATTGAATATCAAGATTGCAATTAATTTTTTTACTGCTATTATCTGACCATGATACTGAAATGGCCATTATCAAATTCAAATCTGATGTCTTTCTCGCTTTATGAAGTGAGCGTGCTCAGGAAGAAGCACTGCTTCACAGATTTTGCTGACAAGATTTACCCACTCTACACCTGTAATTTGGACCCCAATCATCTAACACAGCAGACAGTGAATGCTGCTACCAAAGCTGTTCCAATTTTTGCTGCCGCTGAAACTGTCACCACAAAGTGTCACTAGCTGATTTGTAGATTGGGAAGACATTTTGTACTTTGTCTGACACAAGGGTACTTTCCGTAGCTTTTTCATCTTTAGAAGGTGAAAGCTGAAGAACAACACTGTTGGATTCACAACATTTAAAGAACTAAAAAGCAATTTAATTGACTATGCATACATTTGTGCTGCTGACATCAGTACACATTTGAGACATGTTGCTTTGGAAATACAAAGAGAGCTGGCAACACTTGACATGTCAGTTCTCAATAGCTCAGACAGTGCCTATTGCACAGGAATTGTATTGTTTGTATAAAAATAAATGCAGATGGAACAGCTGGTCATAACTCTTCAGTATATCACTTTTGTTATGCCCTCACTTTTCTGCCTTTTGCCTCTGAAGTTACAGTCGTAAGACAAAACCCATGTTCAATCAAGGCTAAACAGATGAAAACAAATATGTGGGGGAAAGAGGATGGACTTTTACTTTGTTACTTCTTTCAGACAGTAAAACTACATTTTTGTTGTCTTTCTTTTTTTTTTTTTACTGTTATCAAGCTGTTACAATTGATATCTATACAACTCCACCTAGTCTCTGTTGTGTGACTTTTGTCTTAAATTGAGAAAAAATATAACTATTTATAGTTAAACAAATAATGCTTTGCATTACTAATTATATAGGTTATAATAAGTATGTTCACATAATGTACGTACATTTAGAAGTATAATAATGTCATAATGTGGTTATAATTAAAGTCACTTGCTAAAACTATCCCTTTTCAAGTGATTTTCCATTAAACTGAAACTCCTTTGACAGAAGTTACTCTGGGTTCAGTGCATTTGTATTTTAATATAAAAAAGGTAAACTGGCAACAGCATTTTATATCTAGTTAATATCTAGTGATCAGTTAAATTAGAAATTGACTTTCTCCAGCAGATAATGGGGTGATATAGAGACCTAAAACAACTATACAAATCTAAAATCTGGTGGGAACAAGAGGAAGAAAGGTACAGCTCATGAACTGGAGAAAATATATTACCATTCAGTTTCTACTTTTTTCAAATGAAAATCCAAATAATATTTCTCAAAATAGTGATCAATTTTAGCATTTGAAAGTTCACATATTAGATTCCTCATTGGGTAACACTGCCAGCCTATTCACATGATACCAAGAAAATGATGACATTCTTCACTTTTAACTGTTTGAGCCAGTTATACAAAATAATTACATAAGGTATATTGTGCCATTTTTTTTAAAATTATTATTATTTTCTAAGGATCCAGTCTTCAAAAGAGGAAAGCTGAAAGAGGAGCGAATGAGTATGGATTCAGACATTCCTGCTAGCAGCCTCAAAGCACTGTCAGAAATTCTTGCCCTTTATCTTTCCTTGTCTTTCCTTCAGCAACACAGTTTTGAGTGTGTTAGAATAGCACAGTGCTGGGAACATGGATCTGTCATCCCTCAACACCAAAGAGGTAAAAACAAATAAACAAACAAACCCATCCATTAAATTCTACTTCTAGAATATGCCAGTCATACCACAGAGAACAAGTTCTGAAAAATCATTCAAGGTGACTTAGCAACACTTCATTGTCTCTCTTTTTTTTTTTTTTTTAACAAGTCTATTCATTGGATGGAGATTTATTAACAGCGAGTGAAATATCTACTCTTAGACGTTAGTTCAAAGGGAAAATATGCCAAGGAAGATTTAGTTGGCCAGTTTCTCTGCAGGAACTTGCAGGAAGGGATAAAGCATACCCAACGGAAGACATCCTGCAGTTACTACATGTTTTCAATAGTATTTCAGTCTGGATATGGAATTTCTTCAAGTGAATGCACCTCTGACATCCCTCAAGCTACTTCTTTGCAAGCCTATAAGTGCAATGATGGTAACATAATGAGCTCCCTGCAGACTTCTTTCTAACACATGCAGAAGGATGCAAAATATAAAGTAATATTTCTAATTAGGCAAAGAAAAAAAAAAAGCCCTATAATTCTAGTCCCCAAGCAGCTGCTCTACTCCTTTCCACTGAGGTCATCAGGATGACCTTGTCCCTTCAGTGCTTAGCCCTCCAGCAGAAAAGCTGCAGTGCACAAGTACTTACGTGGCTTTCTGAAACTCAACTCTCAGAACTGCTGGAAGACTAATGTCTTTTTACAGGAACTTTCTCCACTATTTATGGATGTAAGCTTTCCAACAAGTGGCCAGCTCTTTTATTGACAATTATATTGATGACTTAAGTGCAGAAACAAAAAACAAAGACAAATTAGTGTGGCACATATTGCTGTTTACTGTAGCACATTGATTAGAGAACGGTCAATCTACAAAATCAAGTTACTACGACAATATCTAACGATCATCTCCTTCCCAAAATTCTTAGAATTTTATAATTTAACCTATCTTGTACTCTCAGGATTACCTTTACTAAATTAGACTTATTTCAAGCCATCATAAGTCTCATGTTGAAATGTGAATGAAGAAATGCTTTTTAAAAATCAAAGTGATCATTCAAAATTGAATAATCCTAAATGAAGAGAGACTAAGAGGAAACGAGAAGCTAAGATAAATGCAATATAATTCTTAGAGAACATGGCAAGTTTCCTTCAGGGAAGCTGTTTTTCAGGGAAAACAGTTTATCTGGCAATGTTGATACAAGTAAGCCCAAACTTTAAAAAAAAATTGTGGACTATGCAGCAAAGTCCTGACACAACAACCTAAACTGTTGCGCTGGGATAAATATCAAAACGAAACTGATAGAACTTTTACTTTCATACATGAAGCCGTCATGATTCAGAAAAAGAGTTGCTGGGTGTAGGTAGTAACCGTGATCTTCTACAAGGGACAAGATGTAATAAACAGTGAAGACCTTCCATGAAGAAATACATGCCTTATGTATAGAACTGCTGTCTCTGCCACCTTCCAAAAGCATGCAGAAATCTGCTATGATAGTTCAGCTTAAGAACATGTAGAAATTTTGCTGGATAATGTTTTACATAGAAATTTATATAAGAGAAAGAATGAAGAGACTACAAAAGAGATGCAGACTAGATGAACATTTTGTAGGTGGGCCCAAGATATTGTTAAAGAAATTAGCACCTACTTGCATAAGTCTCTATTATTTGCAGTCACATCCTTTCCTTTCTCTGCCTAAAACATCTTTATATGTGTGCTACAGCCTGCATGACTCAACATTAAGTGTATTTTCTCCTCGCTTCCCAACTTTTAATAACTTTCAAAGTGTGTGCACACATTGCAGAAACCCTCACAGTACAGTTTCATTGTTATTCTGACTGCATGTATTCAGAGTAACATTTCTCCTCTGAGACCAGCATCTCCAGTGGCATTTGTATAAAATGGGTCCAATGCTGATAATGAATGCACATGCATTAATCTCTCCTTGCAACTTGTTACCATTCAGAATGAAATTTCTCACTGCTTTCTTTTGAGAATTGCTTGACATGCCTTAGACATTTAACACTTGTACAGAACCTGATAAAGTTTTTAACTATTAAGATATAATGCTTTGAAAGATGACCCTTAAACCAATACTTTAAATATGATTTTTTCCTGCTATTGCTGAAGGGACATTCATCAAATGCTTATTAAGATGGTTGTAGAACAAAAAAGAAAATGATGAGTCCTTCTTGCAGAAGGATTGATTTTTTTTTCTCTCCTTAACAGAGTAACATTCATCATTTTCCTCCACCCGTGCTACAATCCCATATTTTCTTCAAGTGATGTTTTTGAAGGTGGACATTTAGCTTCCTCATTTTGTCTTCCAACTCAACCAAAATAAGATAACAATCTTACAGGAATCCTCTAATGTTTACAACTATTATTTTCCTTGTCTTTTTTTTTACTTCTACTTTTTTCAACACACAATAATTTAAAACAGCTGCATTCTGTAAGTGATGCATTAACAGAGTTTAAAGCTTTTATATTAACATTTATAATACTTAGCTGGATTGAACAAGAAAATTAAGAGAATATCCCTCTAAGATGTTTAAAAGGACTTTAGATCAGCAGGAAAACATGTTTCTTTGGCTCAATGTGTATGAGTAAATTTTCAAGAGCATCCTAAAAAAAAAAAAAGTCATACCACTGATGTAGACAGTAAACTTGTTCCAGTTCATAGCTTTATAATAAAATTTCATGTTTTATGCTTAGGCTTAATATACAAAGCTCTGAATTTTGATGTGGAATATAATTCTTTTTTGTATGTCCAATACTCTCTCCTAAGTTTATGAATCGGCTTCAGAGCTCTGCTTTCCTCTCTTCTGGGAGACAGGATTTAAGCAGTGAAAGGCTTTCAAAATAGCTTTGCTACATTAACATAGATATAAGCTTCCAAACAGTTCATAAACAACCTCTCTCTGTATTTTAAACCAACTCCATAACTTTCTTCTACTTGGCTGTTACTTGAGGACCCATCTTTCTGACTTTATTTTCGTTTGCACTGAAGTCAATTTTTTTCTCTCCTCCAGTTCTGGTAGATGTTCATCAATATACCAGAAGAGAATGTACTGGCCAGTAGTCATAGTACTCATAGATTTATTCAGTTTTAAACATCCAATAACTGGATACATCAGAGAAGACAAAGGACCAGAAAAAAAGTTGAACACGCTCTTTACTTAAAAAT
Organism: Centrocercus urophasianus; assembly: GCF_019232065.1. NCBI lineage: Eukaryota > Metazoa > Chordata > Aves > Galliformes > Phasianidae > Centrocercus > Centrocercus urophasianus. The sequence goes on along the minus strand of NW_024884800.1, from coordinate 5,945,716 downwards.
GCAGAGATGCTCAGAATCAGTTTAGGATCTTATCTATTCACTGACAAATTTGAAGAGGGTCTGTTTCTGGGTGGCTCAAACAGCTGACTGATAAGTAATTTAGATCTTTCTCCTTACTTGAATGACTCTCAATGCTACTTAAATTGCAAGGCAGCAGACATTTATATTTTGTTTCTGCAGTTAATTTATATACTTTTTCTCTAGATTTAGAGTGTTTAGAAACTCTAGAAAAAAAACTTTCAACAGCAAGGCTGTCACACAGCCTTCTCAGCAAGAACAGCCTGCAGTCTCACATTAGATGAATGTAGAGATGCAGAACAAGACTAATCAAACCCATTTTCTAAAACTAAGGAAATAATAACTGTAATATAGAACAATCTCAGTATTACAGGTAATATAAAACCATCTCCATTAGATTAAGGAATCATTGGCAAAAGAAATACATGAAATAATGTTCTATCACATTTTCCCCACCTTACACTATCAAACTACGTGTGGCTCAAAAGTTCTTTGAGTGTGATAGAGTTTGGTATGCATAAAGAAAGTTCCAGAGAGAAGCCAGAAACTGTTAACATACAGTATGTAAAGTTTAAAATTAAACGAAATTATAGCCATGCGAAAAAGCTGTCATTTGAATGACAGGCTTTTTTCCCATGAATTATTCACAGGTTTTGGTTTCTTATTAAAAGATGCAGGAGCTGACTCGAGGTTATATCTGCAACCCAGATAGATTATATTCACCACTACCTGGAAAAAATCCTGTATAGGTGAAACTACAATTTATTAATAAACATAAAGGGAAGCAGTGATGTGCAGAGCAGTTCTGCCACAGAGGATACTGGGTAAATGATGCAGGAAATTAAAGAAGTAAAGTAAGGAATAGAACCTGCAATGAATCTTGACAGATCTCTTTTGGGAGACCATGATTCCCATCTAGTCTACATTTCAAGTGTTGCACTTACTCCCTTGATATCTTACTGTCCTGTCACAGCTGGGACACATCCTTATATTTTGGTCAGTTACTACAAATGGTGGGCAACCAAAACAATCCAGAGCAAAAGATGTAGGCCAAAAATGGTCCCTTCTAGCAGTACTAGTGATTGTTTTCAGTTGGGAACCATAAAGAAACTGATGTCTGCTTTTTTTTTTTTCCAGTACTGAAACTTTTCTTGGAGGAAACCTCAGCTGTGAACTTAAACTTATGAGTAAAGGCAACTCGTATTGATTTTTATCCCACAAACCTTAACAAGTTTATGCAGTTTCTGAAAGGGGGTGTTGACAGGATCCTTGAACGAATTACAATGCCAGAGAACAAAAGAGGAACTATGATCTTTTATTGAAGAACTGATTGCCCTAATTCAAAGACACTTCCAGCTTTAAGAAACCTTTCTACAGGAAATGCAATTTTCACATGTCAAGATATATTTCTTTTTTTTTTTTTTTTTTTGGCAAGTCTTGTTCAGTCTGTTGTAGCTGACTGTAGAGTAGAACACAGAAGCCGATGTTCAATACATGGACTCTTTAATCAATACATCATGAAATGGTAAGGATCTGTAATCAAGGCAGCGCATGAACCAAATAGTCTCTTAGTGCTAGTCAATAAATATATGTCTGGAGTGCTTGAAATTCTGCTCCTTACTTCACTGGGTTCCATTTATGACAGAATAGATAATCTGTCCAGTCTGATACGCAAATCAGACCACCCTAAGAAGCCAGTTATTCATATAAAGTGTTCTTTAAAAATTTTGAGATGTTTGTTCTTTTATGATGAAGTAACATCAATGTTCTCCAATGGCCTTTACATTAATGGCTATAATGTTTTATGCACAGAAGCACAGCATCATATTCAAATTCTGCAGGAACAGTTAACACAAAATACACTCCTGCAAGATTTGACACTTGTTTGTGTACAACAGAAAGCTGGACCAAAACAACACCACCACAACAAAAAACCCCCTCAGCTCAACATTTTTCACATCATGAATGGAAAGTCTCCTCTTTTCTGTTAATACCACTATCATTATTTTTCCTAATGTCTACTACTTTGTATTACACTCACAACAAAGTGTTTTAGAGATCAATTAAATGCCCCAGCTCTGCTTCGATTATTAATCGGTCTGAACAAAAGGTTATTGCTTTGCACACCACAAAGAAAGACAGATTATTCTTTTATTGTTTAGGCTAGCTACACTCCTGCCAGTGCCATTGCCACTGTTCCTAAGCATTCTTACTCAGCAAATTTTCACTTGTACCAATCTTAAAGAATAAACAGAAATCTTGGAGCTTTATACATATCAATCAGCTTTCTAATCTAATCCCTCAACCTTTCTCTTATGAGATAATAATCATATAATGCATTAATGCACTAATTCACAATGACTTCTGTCCTCATTGAAGAAGGTTGATAATATTTATATCTTTTTAAGACTTTTTCCTCTGCCCCTTGTTCAGGCACAATACATATAATCTCTACTTCCATCACTTCCACAGAAGTGGTTACAATTAACAGGTAAGTACTCAAGTTGCATCTTCTCACACAAAAAGGGGGGGGGGGGGGGGAGAAGAGGGGCAAGGCTTGGCACTGTAATGCACACATGGGAGAAGTGCTGCAGGAGTAGACTGTAATGAAAAAAACAGGATAGAGCAGTACAAATCAATAAGGATAATCAGAAAAACTAATTCAAAATGAGAACTGGAAGGTGATGAGAAATAAATACACGAAATTAACACATGAAGTGCGAAAAAAATGTTCATATTCAACAAGATGTAAATATGAATGCCTCATGAGGCAAGTCTTCCACTTCCCTGAGTAGTGCCAGAATTGGCATAAGGTTATACCTCACAAGCAGACCAACAAAATGAAGAGCTTTAGAAAACAGTTTCTGAGGAAAATGTAAAACAAAGAAACAAAAACAAGAAAAAAACCCACTGTTTGTCTACTATGGGCATCCAGAAATTGAAAATGCATATTAGTAAACAGTAAGAAAATCTACTGCAAATATAAAAGGAAGACATGAATTCTGCATCTACTGAATAGGACAAGAATGGTGACTTTTCAAGGCTGCCAGTTAAATTAATCAGAAGACAAGAAAGGAGGGAAGATCTGGAACATACTACTTAGTGCAATTTTGAAAATATTTCACCCAAAGCTAACAAGAAGAGATAAAGATTCATGGAGCAGTTCAAAGGATTAGATGACCTCCCAAGTTTCCCTCAGCCCAGTTGTTTTCTGATTATGTACATACTTGGAAGCAAAATATTTACAAGAATTGCTGCTAATGGAATTCTCAGATTTATCAGAATGAAAACAGTTAATTTTATATGAAACATTTGCAATAAATATTTGCTAAGATACTGATGCAAAATTTGGAAAACAGTGCAAATACAATTCTTCATTGTTGTGACTTGGGAATGGTTGCTATGTTAACATCAACACAGAGACACTGTATTCTCCAAAACTGGAACATCTGCTTTCCAAAGCCAATTCCCACTGACCACTATAAACTCATGATTATTTATAATTTTTTGGAGACTTTAACAAACACACTGTTTTTAATCTTTCTTATTTACTAACACTTTCATTTGCTTACAGAGACCTATGATCTTCCTTGCTCTGCAAAGATTCATCCTTTGAGACCTAGCTGAAGCCCATGTGGCCCTATTTCCACTTCCTGAATTGCGGGCCAAGTCAAAATTAACTTAAGAGATAATGATATTTATTAAGCAACACACTATTAAAAAATGAATATAATTATTAGTAACCAACAAGCTAATATATACATGGCTATTACTAATTTACAATTCTGTTACTTTTCACACTATTATGTTCAATTACAATACAACGCTCCTTAATGTTAAAAGCAACAACAACTATTATGGCATTGAATTACATCACTCTTAAGGTACAAGTCTATTTGTAGTCCTGGGCACATTACAAATGCCAAGTGTCCAGCCACACACTCCCAGTGGAGGAGAACACATTGCACCAGTCAGTAGCACACCTAAGAACACCGGGATATTCACAGACACACAGAGTACAAGAAGAGCTGGGAAGGTAGAACATACAGTTTTGCAGTGCTAGCAGAATTGGTTAGAGAAAATTTTTAATTTGTTACCTGCTCATTTAATCATGTGTCTGTGTTCTTGCCATGCTACTTAATGAGAAAGCTGCAATTTTTTTTTTGGAGGGGAGAGAGAAGATTCCTCTCTGTAGTGACTGCATATCTTTCTCCTCATTAGTGTTGCAAGTCCTGAGCTTCCCAGCTCAGCCCTGAAGCAAAGAGACTTCCAAAACAGTCATGCTTAACAGTCCTGCAAAACCACCCAGTTTGCATAAATGCCTGGGATTGCCCCAACCCAAGAGCATTATCCAGCAGTTCACCTTACTGAACCTCATCAGGTTTTCAAGGGGGGGGGTCACTTCTCCAGCCTATCCAGGTCCCTCTGGATGGCTTCCCTTCCCCGCAATGTATTGATTGCACCACTCAGCTTGGACTCATCTGCAAACTTGCTGAGGGTGCACTCGATGTCATCATCTATGTCATTGATGAAGACGTTGAAGAACACTGGTTTCAAGACGGACCGCTGAGGGACACTGCTTGTGACCAGCCTCCACCCTAACACAGAACCGTGTTGTACAGACGAAGTACATGAAATAGTAGAACACAAAGTATTACAAAAAAAAAGTACAATAAGAGCTTTTACATTTAAAGATAAAAAACACTTTAACTGAATTCATAGAACTCATTTTAATTTGTTTTACTATATACATTCATTTGAGAGGTTTATCAATTGTCTTCTAACATCTTAATGGTAATGGACATTAAGTTTTTAACACGACTGGTGATGTGCAGTTAAAAGTATATGCCCACAGGATAAATCAGAACCAAACCCTTTGGTAGGCCAAGATGAAGCCTCTGTACTTTCTACACTATGCTATACACACCTCTGTTGAAAGCACTGAAATTAAGCACCTAGGGCATAGACTGCTGCTGTGTAACAGAAGAACAAAGGGCTCCTTTTCTCAATCACAGCATCAGGTTGGTGCTGCTGCTGCTGTTAATAGGGATAGGTCAGGGTACCATAGCTCAGTTCTGCTGGAAGCAATGAGACTCTTCCACAAGCAACAATCAGCGCTCATTCTGTTCATAGCACAAGTTTAATTCTGTAGCTTTTATGTTGTTCTATTTTCCCCTCTCTATTTTTCCCCTGCAGTTCTCTATTCTACTTGACCATTTCCCCACACCCTTTCCACTTTCATAGCAGCAGGCCAGCACCTGACCCTCTTCCCAGAACAGCTGAATTTTGCCTTGTGGCTGTCACAGCAACCAGACTAAAATAAAACAGCTTGGAGGGAGCTAACATCTTCTAACAAGACAGAAGCTGAAACATGCCAAGAACATCTTAGATTCACAATTATGTATAAAGTTGGCCAAAAAACTAAGACTGTTTCAAACTATTTGCAATGCAAAAAGTACTCCCACCCAGTGCATTATTTTTATTTCAGAATTCTGCTAAAGCACTCCCTGACCAATTTGTCTTGTCTCCCTTCTGTTTCAGATCTACTAAGAAGTGAGACCAAGGTCTCCCTGTAGACAATATCTGTTTCCACAGAGGAGGAACTGATCTATCTCATTTTTCTATTTGTCTAACATGTCCAGTTTCAAGTTCATTTCTGAAATTTAAAATGCACCTTCAAAATTTCACTGTCATCATCCGTTACATATTGACTTGTTCTGAATGCCTGCACTATGCACCATGAAAAGAGGAAAGACTTGGGAAACAGTAAGAATGCTCAGAACTATGTGATATAGAGAGGAAGCATGACACAGGGCAGTGCTGAGAAAAAGACAACTACAAAAGGAGCTCAAAAGGAGACTGTACCTTCCCCTTCTTGGGAATACAGAAGATGCAGCCAGACCTGGCTGTGTGGTTTTCTCCTGTTCAAAATGAATAATAAGTCGAGTGAAGCTATGACTGGGAGAAAGAACGTGCCCCTAAAGGATGCAGAAGAGGCAGAGGGAACACAGATGTATGTCTTCCAGTTGTGCTTTATCTTACATACATTTAAAGACTTAGGCATTTCAATGGATATTCAATGCATGTCCCAGATTTTCCTGATTTAAAAGCCTTTTTATCTTTGAAGAACTTACTGTAAGGAAATAACTGGAATAGGTTCATCTCAAAGTTCCAACTAGATCTGCCAGTGTAGAAACTACCCAGTCTAAATGTTGACAATAAGCAGCACCTTCATGCTTCTAATCCATATTTACAAATATAGATTGGTTTTATTTCAGGATTATATCTAACTATGAAGAACTTGATAAAATATATTTTGAATACTGTCCCACTGGATTTATTGCTACGACTGCTATAAAGCCATCATGTGTCACTGAACAAACATTTTATCAATGTCTTCTATTACATTTAGGTTTGGTCTCTGCCCTCAAAGACAGAAAGGTTGGGCTTGCACATTTTACCTCTTTCATCTGAGAACTTTTTAATACCTACAGTTGAAAGAATGCTTACTTGTAAATCAGTTGACTAAGCCACGTAAACTACTATTTTTTACATATTGTTCAAAGCAATTAAACAGTGAAATGAGAACTTTGAACACATATGTTAAGAAAGAGGGCCAATAAAGAGCATGTTTTCTACATGGACATTTTCTACATTAATAAACTTAATTTCTCCTGCAACGTATTTACAACAACAAAGCTCTAAATGCTTGAAATATTAGTATGAAATACAGTATCTAAAGTAGTACATATTTTTTAGTAATCTCATACTTGAAAGAATCCCTGCCAAGTTCATGAATCACTGCTGTTTTCTTACTTTAGAAGTCAGCTGGGAAGCCAACCTCCATGCGATGCACCTCTTTTCTCATAAATGGTGGAATCCGTACAAGGTTATATAGGTAGATTTAACTAGATGCACACCATGAACTCCTGTTTCAAAAAGCTTTAGATATAACCTTGCTTTGCAGACAAGTTTCAATTTGATTACTGTGGTGAGTTGATGGACCTGGCATAATCAGTTCTTTGCCTGGTGATAGTGATAGCACTGAACCACTGTTTATAACATCTAGGTAAAATTAATTTAATGATTACTGAACAAATACAGTTTTAAAAGACTGCCCTCTAGTCCCCACAAATTCTAACCTGACTATCAAGTTAACTTAGAAACAATGGACTGCTCTGTTCCAAAATTTTCATTGGTGAACTCATCTACCCATTTAAAAGCATTTTAATAGCATGTATTAAATGATGTAACGTATATCAATAGAATACCTTAATAACACATGTAAATTGAAATTGCTTATCTTCTCACAGTGTTGGTCTAATTGTTTCTAGGGTCTGCTTTTTCTAAAAGTTTGGAACTCTATCTCCTATTTTCATTCAATAAGAACATTATTTGCCTGTGGCTCTGCTATTGGCAAGCCTATGAATATGTCTGAAAAGCACTTTGTAGCTTTTCTGCTTTTGTAGCACTTTCCACTACAAATCAACTAGAATCCACATTGATTAAGACATAATACATACACATTGATTAAGACATAATACAACATTCAAGTCAATAAACCTACTGAAAGGCAAGGTAACATTAATTCAAATTCTGTTTCATATTGTTCTTATTATCACAGATTCTGGCTGGTCCAGTGTTGACCTGGCAGACAACTGCATTTGCCTGTAAAGTAAGGAGAAATTTGATTTGTCTTCTGTTCATTATCTGAAATCGCCCACAGAACCTATTGGTAACAAATTTGCAAAGTAAAGATCTGAAAGACTAGAGGAGGCAAACAAAAAAAATACAATAGTAAAAATATACATTGTTCATGTCTAAACTGTGCTCATTAGATAATCATTTTCATTTGTATGAGGAGCACATTTTTGAGGCAAATCCCCTGATTAGACTAGAGTTTGTTGGCAACACACTGTCCTCAGCATCATGTTCTAGTCTGCATATTTATTCTTACTGCTTGCTAACTGAAACAGTCATTTGTTTCCAGAAAGCTGAGCACTTATTTCCTGTAGAGTCCCCTGGAAAAAAATATATATATGATTGCCTATTCCACAGTTCCAAACGCCTAACTACTTTTTCTCCATCTCCGTAATTTTATTTATTTATTTACTAATATGTACAAGCTCTAGTCCAGGAGAGTCTGAGAGAAAGAGTTAAACTAATGATAAAAAATACACCTGGTCTGTAGAAGTCTTCAATTCAAACCATTACATCAACAATAACATTGTATATTACAATCCCCATATTCCAGATGACACTTACTTTTATGGAATAGGCCTTTTCTTCTACTGTACAACAAAAAGCCTCTTTAGAAGAATATTGAGATATCAACTGAAAATCACAATAAAAACATCTGTTCTAATTCTCTCTGCAACATCTTTTGACTCATCAAAACATATAGGAAAGCATTCACTTACAAATCCATTTAATTCTTTAGTTATCCAAAAGAAGACCCTCATAAAATTTGCCCTAATCTTTTATTTTGCTTTTGTTTCTTAGAAGACTCTAAAGGTTCAAGGGAAGACTCGGTAATCAGGTAACAAAATGTTTTTCATTTTCTCCACTACATTTCTTCACAGTTCTGTTTTTCCTTCTTAAATCAGCCCTCCCCCCATTTGCAACCTGTTGTGCGTTCATACGAAGTCTTTGTTAAAGGTCAGGATGAAATTCAAAGGCACTGTTATTAAACAAAGTGAAGTATTGCCTAATTTCCATCTAAATTCTTTCATTATTTACTACCACCTTACAATCAAAGGGGCAGAATTATTCATGATAATGAAGTACATTATGGAAGTCATCTTTCAAGTGGTTAAACTAATTTAAACTTGATTCATTGTCTTGCAACAGTTTGCACACACTCTTAGAAAAGATTAATTGTGATTTACCCATTTACTATTTCTAAGGAAGTCTGAACTGTATCTTTCTGTCACTGCCCAGGAATGCTGGATTTGCTGTGTTCCTACGATTAAAACAGATCATTCCAGGTTGTAGGGTCCAAATGTGCTCTGCTGCAGGGTACATTTAAACACTGAGTTTTAAAAGACCTCCTATAACCTGGAAGATGGATAAAGGCTAAAAAACAGCAAAAATCCTTTCCTTCAGAAGCTCATTTCAGACAAAATGCTCTTCTCATGTATGTAAACCTTCCGATGTAAGAAACTGATAGCAATTGTAAATGTATTGAAGCATAATTTTCCTATGTGTTTTGTGATTTTAAAAAAGCATTCCTGTTTACATGCAAATTTTACCTGACAACATTTGCCTTTTTTGTGTTGTTTTTTTCTCTGAAAAAGCATAAGCAAATTAAATTGAATTTGCTGGTCTTGAGTCTTCATTCTGTATACAACAGGCACGTATTTAGAGTCAAGTTTGATCAGTACATCAAGACATGGTCAGATTTATTTTGGTGTGACAGAGCAATCTCCACTAATTTTGGAAGCTGGCATTAAGCCACAGGGAAGATCTACTGCTCTAGTAAACACTGCAACCTGAAGAAAATACTTTCATACTTAAATCTAACTATTCCTAGGTAACTAGCAAATAAAGGCTGTTAAATCCTAGCTGGAGATACACAAACATGCTACTTTTCTGTTTTTTCCCTCTCATGTCCACTAAAGATACGTGCAATTGTTCTAGGTCTCCAATTAAAATTCCTCAAAGCAAAATGGCTGAGAGAAAGCTATTCACAGCAGCAATTAAAGTCTCAACGTTAATGAGGGCTCAGTCTTAGAAGAAGCATGAAAAAATGCATCCTGAGACACAACCAGTGAGAACAAAGAACAACAAAATCCTGCATCAGAGCAATGGGAAGGCATCTGAAGGAATGTTTTCACCAACATACATGACCTCGACATTGATGGTGCCTCATTTTCCTGTATCCTATGCTAAAATAATCCTTAAGTGAGACCTATGAGACCTGCTTAATAAACTACTCACCACCATAGAGTGTTGAAAGCTTAAAAAATTGTCTTATTTCCTTGAAAATAGCAGTTAAAGTTTTTAGGTAGAAAAAATATACTCCAGGTCTTTCATTTATATGCACAGGAAAAGCCACTACAGGAATCACCAGGCAAGAACATACACTTATTTACTTGAAATAGATTTTTGTTATCTTGGCTCCTCCTTCAACCTTCCAAACCAACCCAAAAAGATGATTCTCTTGAAAAGTCACTGAAAAAAAAAAAAACATAATTCTTAATGCAGCAAAGTAATTTCATTGCAGAGAATTCCTCCAGAATCTCCCCTTCGGCTTAAAGTAAGCTATGAAAATAACACTCTGCTTGGGATAGAAAATAGGCTTTTGTAAGGTCCTTACAAAAGATACAAGAAAAATAAATGATACCAATAATGTTTTGTATTTCCAAAATTTCTCATACTGACTCAAAAGTATGTTGCTCTCAGGACACGACAGCAATACTGGTAGAAAGAGCAGTAAAATACTGCAAAATTACTCTGGAGTTGAAGACTATTGGCTGATAAAACTTGCCTGGATCAAAAAGCCTGTGTCTTAAAATAAATCAAAGACATATCTGTGCATTTGTGAGCTTTATTTTGAGGTCCTATTCAGCAGGTGCAGATCTGTTTCATCACTACCAAACCTCTTCTGAATCAACCATCTACTGCAAGTCTCAATACTGCTTTCTCTCCTTACAACCTGCACCACACTGCTCACATCTCACACATCTAGGAACACAGAAGATAGTGTGCATGGTTAGGGTGTGCGTGGGGGGTGTTCAAAGGTCTTTCACAGCATATTTTTCCCCTTCAACAAAATAGAGTGCCTATCATAACAGAGGGGAAAAATAAACACTAACAAAACCAATAATCCTTCTGTACTGGATTTTTGGAATATTTTTCACTCTGTTGAGAGATTAAGTAATTTGTGCCTCACAGTTTTAAAGTCAAGTGTTTGGGGATGTTTAGGTTACCTTTCCACCAAAACTGTCAGCTCTGGAAAAGATTTAAAAGCTCCAGGCAAACAGATCCTATGCAGTAAGACAGAACTGGCAGCATTTTACTGACTGTGTGCCAAAATGACAACATCAGCCTGTGAGTCAGCCACAGGTCTCTGCGTTTCCTGGCATGCTAGGAGGGAGGAAAAAAACGACAGAACAGCAATCATTTTTAGTGCTACTACATGGTGATCAGTGAAGATCTTACTTATACTGCCTTCATGCTCAAAGTTACATCAGGAGTATCTCAAGTCTTACATTAGTTTCCCAGTGTTTTCTTACTTCACCTTCTGTTGTGTGAGATAGAGCCAAAGAAAGTTGCTCCATGGTTTATAAATTCAGCACAGCCAGCACAGGCTAATACAATAAAGTCAGTGCCACAGTGTAACTTGTCACTTTCAGAGCATGAGATGAAATGATGCCATCTGTGAGAGAAAACAAAATGGGGAAGTGAGTCACTGCACACTCTGGTAAAATGCTGGAGCTGGAGAGAAAATGACGGAGGAAGGGCAATCAGAAAGCTGAGCTCTAGTGATTACCTCTTAACTCATATAAAGATAGCTTGTTTTAGTCTATACAAGTGTCACATCACAAACCTGTTATACACATCTGCACTTTTATGGTTGTTTAGCTGATGTAATAAAACACACCTGCATTGTTATGACTGTATTTAACTGAAAGCTCTGTAATAGTAGGGCCAATGATACATATTTAAAATTAAAAAATATTCAGCAAGTTCAAATCAGTGTGAACATATAATAGATCATTAATTAGTATTCAATTCACTATGAAAAAAAATACTGAGTAAGTAGTGAATAAAATCAATTCTTTGCTACTTCAGGTTTTCTGCATCTGAATCATTTTGTATGAAGTTATCTCAAAAATGAAAACCTATCACAATGCCTGTAACTCAGAAGAGGTTCTGATTTTAAAAGGTCTCCAAATTCTATTCACCATTTTTCTTTCGGGCGATCCAATTTTATGTCAGGAAATAAACATTTCATGATATCCAACATGTGGTATAAAATAGGATTCATTATTGAAAAAGGAAGTATAGTTTTTGAAATGTTTTAACTAACACACCTAAAAAACATGCTGTCACATATGGTTCAACTTGTTCACAGATACTGAATTGGCAAGGTTTTATTCTCCTCTGCTTATAGGCAACAGAAAGATGCAGCATTAACTTTTATCCACCAGGACTCCAGATCTCTACAGCAGATTTCTGATGCACTTCCAACTGTAGTTCAAATGTATAGAACGTTAAAGATATTACCAGTGTAATAAGCAACACAGAGTCAGTTGTCCAGATCAGTTTGTAATAGGTGACAGTAACTTTTACCATATTGCAATAGGCTGCTAAAGAAGATATCAGCAATCTATTCGTTGCACATGATTACTCCAGAAGGGCTTTCATTCCTACATTGTTCATAATAAGTGTAAAAAACAGACCACAGTCCTAAACTACAGGGTGTTCTTAGTTAACTATTACCAGCTTCCAGTAACTCAGAAGAATGCTTGCACAATTGTCACTTAACTATATTGTAAGATAGTTGTAATATATACGTTCACATCAGGTGGTTGAATTCTGTAAAATCAGTTTCTGCTATTTGCACAGATATTTAATGATTCATTCAACAGCATAAAAAGGAATCAGATTACTAAGTCCTTGCTTGATGTTGTAAATGTTTACTTTTTCTTTTAGGTCACATGGTGTTCTTCACTTATCTTACTAGTTTCTTACAGAAGCACTGAGAAAGTACTTCCATTCACCTACGCCACACTAAGCTGCAATTGCAGACCTCCAAAAAATATAAAGCCTCTTTTCGTATCTCAATAATGAACAGACAAATGAAAAATGGATACTATGTTTGTTTTAACAAGATATAATAGTACACGGTTTCTATTTCTAAGCAGCTTAATACAGTACCGTTTTTTTTTCCCCCACCTGCACCTATTAATTCCACATAATGAAACTAAAGATTCTACTTACCATTTAAAATAAAACTAATAAAACCATTAATGTGACCAAATAATGTGATCACCTTTGGTACCATCACACAGTTATAGAAGGGTTGCGGGTACTCAGCTAAGTCCAAGCCAGGTGTGTTCCACGTGCAAAAGGAATAGTGCTGGGCTGAAATCACTGCAGCGGAGAGGAGCTGACATCAGCTGGTGAGTTGCAACCTGTTAACTTGCAGATAATGTCATTTTTTTTACTGATGCCAGCCCCTTTTCAACTTCAGATTAAGTGTCAAAGGAACCAGAAATAACTGTCTCCTCTACTCAAGACATCATCAGTTAAATGTCCCTTTTCAATGGCATCATAAGCCCATGTTGGATAGCCAAATAATTCAACAGAAGTCAAGGTCAAAAATAGGGAGGAGAGAGGAGAAGCAATCAAGTAGGGAAGGTATTGACATATTACAAGTTACCTGGACCTTGTGATCCAAACAGCCAAAATGAAGACAATTTGGAACATTTACAAATTATTTCAAAGAAATTCTGAAATATGTTAGAAAGTGACAGAAGACAAAAATCAAAATGAAAACAGAATAACATTTTGGATTGCCAGTAACACTGTAATAGAGTATAACCTTTCCATAGACGGCATGCAGGTACACTCGTTTCAGAGGGAAAATACTAATCAACTAGACAATTATTTAATGTAGATTAATAGTTAAAAAGCCCTAAATTGTAATGTATAAATGAAATTATTGATATTCACTTGCTAAAAAAAAAAAAAAAAAAAGTCCCCTAGTATCTTCTCTAAATATTGCCAGAATCTGATTAACTTTATTGCCAGACTATTTACATTTATTAATGGAAGAATTAGACTCACAGTAACAGGGCATGAAGAACACAGGCAGTGAAACCAGTGCTTGAACTAGAGGCCTTTACCATTACGTTTTTCTAACCTTTTTCTGTTTATATTCATTGTTTTCTTCTTATCTACAAGAATTGCCTTGGTGACAGACTAGAGCAACATTTCCCTGTTCTGTACAGTCCACACCCAACTTCCTCTCTTCTGGCTGCCCACACTGCTTGTTCTATGTGCTCGGCAAACTTTCACTTTTTTAACGTGAAAAAATTCACATTATCTGTCCATCTAAATGTCAGGTCTATGCATTCACCTTACAGACCTCTTACAGATTTACCTAAAAAGCCAATTCTGTAGCTCCAAGTTTCTGCGCATCCTGTGACATTTAAATCATCTGAGAGCACATAAGGGAAGTCTGTGGTAACTACTGCATGAAATTACGTGGAAACTACTGCATGATCTCAATTTTATTTTAGAAATTTCCAGCAGGATTCTAAAACCTGAACTCTCATCTATACCAATATGCCTGTCACTGCTCTCACAAAGACCACATACTGATACCACTGCCCAGTTAGTGAACTTCAATAATTTCATTTTGGAATTTGCCAAAACCTACAATTTCAGCCAAATAGGTTTGCTGAAAATCCTGCAAGCTGTGGTAGAGAGAAAGCCTGTTAATGAAGAGCACAGTATTTGAGCTACCAAAATCCTCATGTAATTCAGACTCTCATGCCCCATCTGGGGCTGTTGCATGGCAGTGCCTCAGTAAAAATTCACTTTCTTATCTCTATTAGAAAAAAAAAATGTTGTTCACCAGCATTAAACATACGGAATAGCATCAGAGGCACTGCACCTGCTATCCGTACCAGTATGGCCAGCACTCCCAACCTGCCTACTCCACTGCCCCATTTGAGTGAATGATTTTCTAAGCAGATGGTTACCACTGTTAAACAGATAAATTCTAGCCAGCAGAAAGCATGGAGATTGGGATCACTGCCATGGCGAAAAATTGAATGATCTGGAAACAATATTATATATGAATTGACATTCTATTAAAAAAAATACAACTTAAATTTTTAGAGCCCAATATGCTCTGTAAGGAAAGGAAACTTAAGGTTTCCTTTCTTATTCCTGAAACTTTGCAATCATTATGTTTCTGAACTGTATTTTTTCTCATTAGTCTTCTAGTTCCAAATATAATCTTCTATCTGGCAGCAAAGACAGCAAAACATTTGTTTCCTCTCAGTACAGCTGCAACCATTTGGATTTTAAAAAAAATAGTACTGAAGATCCAACACTTCTCTATCACATTGATTTTTCCAAGACAACATGGATGTTGGGTTTTTTTTCTCGTCTACTTTTGAGGGGGAAAATTAGGAGCAAAAATATATTTCCTGTGTCTGCTTTTCTCTTCTCATCCAAACTGATAGATGACATTTGATTAAACTCCAGACTAACATATTACGAAGCTTTTCTAATGTATGCTCCTAAAAACTATGTATTTTCTCTTTTTTATTCTTCATCATGCAAATATAGTAAATACACAACGCTTCCTTCCACACAACAAATGAAGGACATACATGCTGCAGAAAATATAAATCACCTGAATCTCTCATCAAAATAAAAAGCATTTTCATATGAAAGTATACTGTAGTATTCAAAGACACAGCAAGAACAAATGTTCTTGATAGCAGATAAGAGCTAAATAAACCCCAAATCATGTCATTACATTTAAACACAAAGATAACACTGGAGAGTTCATTGTGGTCTTTTATGTAGAATCTCTGAAAAACTAAACAAATATGTTCCCTTTTCCAGATACATGACAACACATTGGAGGTGGTACAACAAGTTAGAAATGAAATACCACAATACTTACTTGAAAGAAACAAGTAAACAAAACTGTGTCAATCCACAAACAGGGCAATAATAATTCTATACTAAAATGCTGCCTATGCAAAAAATGTGGACAATTAGAAGGTGAAAAAGCTTTAACTTCAGATTGAAGTTTATTCTTCTATACAGAGTATCAAAACAATAATAATGACATATTAGTATGGAAACATGGCATTGTACATACATAATCACATTCAAGCACTGGCAGAAAATGTAAGTTAAAGGAACAAACATACCTGTTTACTAATGGTTCATGCAGTTTTCCTTTCATGTCATCATCCCACTTGGAAAAAACTTCAAATCTTGAAGGCCTTTCCTCACCTAAAACAACACAGTATTCTGACAGTGCCTCAACATGCTGAATAGAGGACCGCATCCTGCCTCTGAGTAAAAACCAGTGGTGTGCTGTTCCTTCAATTTACAGTTCAATGTCTGTTTTGCCTTTGTTTTTTTTCTAAATCACATTGTAGGCAAGAGATACAAAATTCAGGTATCACAGCTGCTTTTGTATAGTATAGGATTTCTATTCTATCATTACGTAATTAGTATACTCCAGGACACAACATTATTACTAACACATTATGTCCTATAAAGTGATGAGCAAAATCAAGCTTTACAACAAGCTCTGCAACCTTTAGAACCTTATTAAATTGACATTATTTACTTGACTGTTCATCACCCTCTGTGAAGTCTTATTGCTTCATTAAAATTAAGTTATTCTACTGTTTGACAACTTCATACAGTTAAGAATACAGTTATGACCTTTTCCCTGGTCTCTTTTCTTCAATTATTGTTTTTTGATAGTTCTGTCATGATGCATTTCTCAAAATTATTGTATAATTTGCACAATTCAAGTCACTTTGCTTTTTGACCGTGCTCCGTGGCCCACAGTAGGAACACACTCCAATTCTCTATTATCATATTCTGTTTATATTCTGAAATGACAGAAGTCAAATGTATGCAAATGGCAATAAAATCTGCAGTCTTCAAAGCAACTGCTCAATCTCCTAATTACTTTCACTTCTTCACTTGCATCCCTTCCTGCCCCCCAGCACCACACATGTTCCTGTGACCCTATCCCCCAGCACAGTATCAGGCACCTAATGAGGTGACACTGTCAGTGCTCATCCAGTTTTCCTCCCCCAGCTTGCTGTCAACAAGATCATTGGTGTTAGCAAACATACTAGTTTTTCCAGCCCCTCATATTAAATATAATCCATCATATGTGAAATTTCTACAGAAAACCCACATGGCTGAGGTAACAATCTCACATCCTCATTTTCAGTTAGGTTTACCTAGGGTAGAAATCTCTGAACACAATCAACACTGACAAGTTCTTTGCAGTCTAAGCTGAGGCTCTTGAGTAAAAATCTCTTGTTTACTAAGCAAATAAGTTTTTACAGTTAGATTCTGTATTCTCAGTATTGAGTTAATAGAAGCAGATTAAAAGTAGCAGTTTCTATCTTCTGTGCATGCCATAATGCATTAAGTGTATTGAAATAAAATATTTTTTGTACTGAAAAAGCAGCAACTTCAAATGTCATGCTGCAATTTTTAGACAATGGTAATCATTCTTCTTCAAAATTAATCATGCAAAATTTTTCTAAAAACAGACTTGAATTGTTAATTTCATTCCATGCAGATAACAGATACTTCATTTTAGTTTTGCACAGAATTCCAGTTTTACTTTTTGAAATACCAAACCAACATGTCAGCCATGAGTGAGCTAACAAAAGAGTGCAAGAGGTGGAGAGGGATGAAAATTTGACTACAGTCTAGACTATTAGAGTTCAACATTCAGCTGAATATACAGCATTACTTGAGTAAAAAAACAATATCACTAAAATGTGATCATGCTATAGCTGTATTTTGTGATGTTAATGAAAACATAACCACATCAAAGGAATGCTTTCTGTTTCCAAGAGATAAACGTTTCAAGCTTTGTTTTCAATATAGGATTCTACATGGCAGACAGGACTGAGTACGCCATGCAAAGGCAAGTTGTTTGGTTGTTGGGTTGTGTTTTTTTTTTAATAAATATACAGTATAACTAGCAAAGGAGTAATTATCATCACCTAATCAACAGAAAACAAGGTGATTAATACATTTTATATGTACTAAAACTAGTCTGATATGCTCTACTTGAACAGATTACTTTCCTTACAGGTTTCTCCAGTACAAATTCTTGAATGAGTATCAGAATATAAAATACATCCATATCACCAGAGAGAACATTCTTCCTCTGGTATTATTGCAAAACTCTATTTGAGAAACCACCACACTGTCCCAAGAAGGACGAACCTTACCAAACATGTAACAGTTGTTAAAAAAAAAAAAAAAAGCATTTATTTTTGTATTAAAATATCCTTAAGCATCTATGGCCAGACCACCTCCATGCAGCTCTACAGCACCTATTAAGAAGCCTTCTTCCAATAAAAAAGGAATTAACCCCATAACAAGCTAAATATACTAACAAAAATAGCTACTAAGCATGGAGACTTGATTCACTGGAATAGTTTCAGAAATGTGAATTATCTGTGCACAAATGCCCCTCAGAGCTAGATTTGTTTCTTTAAGGAAGATAACTTGTCAATATTATTTGTTTTTAAATCAAAACAAGCATATCCAGAACAAGCAATGCTTTTACTTAAACTGCTGTGACAACAGGTTCAGCATTTTAAAACAACTGGCTAACATCTAGTGTTAAATATCCAAACTGTTGACACAGATTTGTACTGGCATAACTTATCAACTGCATTTTCCACAGATAGTTTTAACTATGGAAAGAGGTGTCTAGGGCACCACAGATACCAGCACGTTCTGTTTACTACTGTGTCCATGTTTCCATCCTGATGACAAGGAGTATGCCTCCTTCATCATTCCACTATGTGGGAATACACAATGGTTCACATCTTGGTATGATCTCAGTGTTATTAACGTGGATTCCATTTGGCTGAAATGAAGTCAGAATGTGAGTTCAAGGAACATAAATGATATACACTAAACTACTATGAAGGTTTTTTTTGTTTGTTTTTAGTATCTACAGAACAAGACTATTTTCAAGTAACATTCTCTTCCCACCCTGTAAATAAAGGGATATCATTTCTACTATGTTAACTCACTTTATATTCACCACTATTGTTGCTGATGGTCACATAGCCAAACTCTGATTGTCTTCTGGAACATCTCCAGGATTTAATTTACTTTATGAAAATCTTGGCACAATTTCTAAAAAAAACATAAATAAATTAAGCTTGCTTCAGCCATCTGGATGGACTGCAACAGTACATCAACAATTGGTGCTAATGTATTTAAGAAAAAGTAAATTGTTTGCAATGAATCTGCTTCATTCACTAATCTGCTGCTGCTAAGAAAAGGTTTTATTATATTACTCCTACTTCCTGCACAAAACCCACAATTGCATGGAGGATTATCCAAAGAAGTGAAACAGTTTTGCACCTTTGTGCTAACATACGCTTCTGCTATGACCATATTTTCCACACTGGGAGGGAAAGCTTCATTCTTTGAATTACAAACACAACTTCAGTATTTCTTCAGTAAGTAGTCACCTTCTTTCATTAATGTTTTCTGGAAATGGTTACATAGTTTTCTTCCCCTAAAATAGATCAAAACCAAACCAAAAAGATTTAAATTGGGTTAAAATTTCAACATTGAAATTAATCCTCTTCCTCGTCTGGAACCGTGGAGCTTTCCATAAGCCCCAGGTGGCTTCCTTGTCAGACTGAAGTATAAATCCCAGTAACTTGCAGTCATAAATTGATACTTTTCCAAAATACTCCACCCCAGCTGTTAAGCAACTCTTGTATTGCCACAAGAACAAATACAGTCTTATGAAAAGGTCCTTCAAAACACTTCCAGCTTGGAGGCATTTTTATTACTTATAAGAAACTTCAGTTACAGTGACCTTGATATTTTTCTGGGTTTTTATTTTGTGTTGTCACTCCCATTGAAAAACATGGCCTCCTCTGTTTGCTTGGGGAAAAAAAACAAAATCAGTTTTCTCTGAGAAGTAATATAGGATTATTCAAGCTTTTCCATTCTATGCATGTTGTATGAGTTCCATCAAATTAACTTTTCATCACAAGGATTTTTATTATGTTTATAGTTTCTGAAACAATTCAACTTCTGACTGATATTTGCTGTTGAAGTGTTGATATTTCAGTTGAATAGTTCCATCAGCTCTCAAGTTTCTAACATATCAAAATATGACTTTAAGATTCATATTTTAATACATACTGGTTTTATGTAGTATTTTTTATTTTGAAAACAGGTGTAATAGTTCAGATCATGTGTTCAATGTGAACTTTTGAGAAGTGAAAAAAGACCATAACACTGTTTTTTCAATAGGAATATGATAACTCCTTCATTACTAGTTATCTTGTGTGATATTACTCCAATCATTAGCAAAAAAAAGATATTTCAGTAGACAATAGTTAATATGCGACTGTTTCATTGCTTATTGTGATAATTTCATCAGTATTTTCCTGACACCTCAAGTGGTAAAATAGACATTTTCAGTCTCTCTCAGTGCAATAAACTGCAATTATCATTCTTAACTCCATAAAGCTCAAATGTGCTTCTTTTTCCTTACCTGGCAAAATGACTCCCTTTCTTCCTGTATTTGGCACTTGTCCTTGCTGACCAACCTGTAGGAAAGAAAATTGCAATGTATTAGTATATTTACAGGTTCAATGATGAACAGTATACCAATGTGTGCATTCTGTACCTATGGCGTACTTAAATTAGTACAAATTGACCCCTTTCCCAAACCACACTGGACAACTCAAAAAAGCAGATCCTACTTCAAAAAATCCTCCGCCTTACAGCTTTCACAGGTCTACCTTGCCTCATGTCATCAATGCTGGCAGTGCCATTGCCTCTGAGAGTGATGTTCTTACAGTCCCTGAAAAAAGTTCTCTAGCAGTACAAGTCACTTAAATGGTAATTTAAAAGCTCCATCATGTTAGCAAAAGCAAACACTGAAAGTTTTCATTTATCCCCTGTTCTCAGAAGAAAAAAAGATTTTTCATCAGAGCGGGCACTAGTAACCATTTACATGTAATTTTGATTTCTCAGTAAATAGCAATAACTGGAAAACACCTAACAAAAGAAAGAAACTCAGATTCTATGAAGAGAAGCAGCAATGCACTAGTAGAACTAAAGTTACAAAACTCCTGACGGTAAATTTCTGAGAAAAAACAGCTGCCTTCCAATTGCAAGTCTCTGACACAAATGTCCACGTGTCTCTGCAGCTTTATTACTCTCTTTTGTTGCTATTGTTGTATTTTTTAAAGGTTTCTTCAAACATTCAGTTCAAATTGAGACATTTTCCTACAGTGTGTAAAGTTACCTGTCAGAGAATAATTTACAATTTTATAACTGTTTAGCCTCCCAATTCCACTGCTTAAATCCAAATATAAGCTAATGGCTTCAATTTTATGAAGCTTTTGAAAGCAATATCTAATCTCAGCCAACATGGAATTTTCTGTATTGCATTTTTATTTCATCTTCATCTATATGCATCACTGATTAGTTGTTCCTTTTTTTCCCCAAGGTGGTTTTTGTACCTTGCTTCTACCTGGTGTTTTGTCTTTTTTTTTGTTTTTTTTTTTTTTTTTTTTTTTTTTACAAGTAATTTGCAAGAAATGAGGAGGCTTCAGGAATGCTTTAAGCTTTGTCTTTCTGACTGAGTGTCTTTTTTCAATCATTTTTTTTAAACAGAAACAAGAGATGTGAGTTAAAGACAAAACTTATGTTTTAATGGGTGTATTTACGTTACTTAATGCTTCTGTGCTACTTCAAATATTTTAACTCTTCCAGCATGCTTAATGGAGAGAAACCATTTTCTTTATTTTGTTATTTTTCCTTCAATAAGTACCTCTGTTGATATGCTGCAGGTTCCCTCTAAGAATAATTTAAACTCAATGAAGCCAATGATATTTAATAATTGCACATTCATTTCATATTTCCAGCATCAATTGTATTCTAATGTATACTTGTAGAGTGTGTTGAGACATCAGATTGATATTCCAAGTATGTTTTCTCTTATTCTAGTTAGGTAGCTACAGACATCTGGGAAGAGCAACCTAAAGAAAGTGACTGAGCTAATTGGCATTGTTTCACAAGAAAGAGAAGTCAAGAGAAGTATATAACTGTCTAAATACACGACAGGCTGCTGCTACAAAAAGGAGATACTTATCTATTGCAATTTATAGATAGCAATGGGTTAAAATGCAGCAGAGAATTTTTAAAGGTTAGACAGAACTCCACCTTAGTACCTTTCAATGCTAACCATACTCCAGTCCTCTGACAGAACATGGAGATGCTTTAACCTTTATTGAATATAAATAACAGCCATAGCCCTCTAAGAGAGAAAACAAGTATTTTGAGGGTTGTTCACTGATATTTCCTTCTGACTGCATACTGCATAGTTCTAAAAAAATTAATTAGGAAGTCAGGCACCAATACATAAAGAGTAATTAAACTAACTCAAATAGTGAAATTTAAGATACCTTGTCATACTATGATAGACAAAACAGTATCACTACTGTGATTGAACTTTCAATCACAGTAAAAATGGTTATCCAGTGATGGGTCCTTCATTATTAGAAGAAGTATGGTCTTCACTGAACATCTTCCAGTTTTTGTAAGGAATGGTTTCATTTTGGTGCTTTGCCCATTGCGCATACTTTGAAATCACAGTAACTATAATAAACACCAATTGTGATAGTTCTCTTAAAAAATTTGCTTTCCAACTTTGATACATTATGTCCACCTAAAATGCTAGACGTGACCAATCAAGGCCAAAAATTCACAAGGTAAGATACAGTATGAAAGATATTTAAATTTAAAAACAGCTAAAACAGAGTGAAAGCAATGTATCAACTTCACTACAACAGTCATTAGAAATCACAGAAGTACATATGAGAAATCACTTGAAAAGGTTCTTTTTTCTAAAAAAGTATTTCTGTAATTATGTTCTTTTTCATTTGTTGAAAAGCCTGGAAAGGCAAGTACAATTACATAGCTTCCTTAAGAACTACGCCCAATTATTTTTTTCCTTTAACTACATGAGTAAATCGTTGGCAATAAGCCTTCAAAATTAAAAGGAGGAACACTGAATTACGTGCAGAACAATTTAACTAAGACTGCTCAAGCAGCACACAGGAATAAGAATCTAAAGTTAGAATTTTATTTGGTCTCAGGTTTTTAAGTTGTCAGATAACATTCTATCAGATGCTGAATCTGTAGGTGCTCTGCTGCTAGGTGCTTCACACAATGCCCCTTCCACAGATACTCCCCATATTCAGATTTCCATTTAACAGTTTAAAAAAAATTAAGCACTACAGGTTCTTATCATACCATTTTAAAGTCCAGATAGACAGCTTCCATAGAAAAATATGACTGTTTATTATAAGTCCATAGACAAAAAAGCCCAAGTCTGTTCCCTTTGCTACTGATGTCCTCATTCTATCACTGAAAAAAAAAAAAAATCCACTTCGGGACTTATGTTGAACAGAAATAGCGATAATTAAACAGTAGAAAAGAGAAAAATTAAATAACTCAGCTTTCAGCAACAAAAGCAAACAACAACAAAACATAAGAATACTGATACATAAGTTTAGGTGGCACAAGCTTTCCACATGGCTCCTCAAAACATCAAAATACACCACCATCTAAATTATATTGTGCGCATTAACAAAATAGAAGTCACCTTGTAACAGATGATAACAGGGTGCTCTTTGGCAGTGTTTTGAGCAGCTGCTCGTTCACAAAACACAAAGATTGTGCTTCTACACCCCTACAGAAAAGTCGTAACAGTGCCAACAAGATATAACTAGAATGGAAGTACTTAATGAGAATGTCACTCTAAGCTATGTTAAGTAAAAATGGACTTTTAACAAAGGATAGAAGTAGCCTAGCAGCATAAAAGGTAACCCAGTTGTCCATCCATCATTAGGAAGAGGTAGAAATTATTCAATACAGAAATAATAATTGATCATTTGAAGGTCTTTAAAGGAAATAAGCGGAAAATTGGAGTTGTATATATTTAGTAGTAAGACACTTAAATGCTTAAAGCTTAAATGAACAATTATTTCTGATCTTGAAAAAGCAGAGCTCTCTTATTCATACTATCAGGAATCATTATAATAATGTTATAATGAGCCACCTGCAAACTTTCTGAAACTTTTCCATTCCTAGACATACTTATGAGTCTATTAATGCCAAGAAACCTGAAAGCTAGAGATTTCAGGGAGATTATAACAGAATCAGAGAGCTTCCCACCTGTGTAAAACCAGCTCTGAAGTCACACCATCACTAGGAGTGACAGGAGATCATTACGAAGTCAGAATGTTTCATTGATGAACATGGAACACTTTGGTAGTCTCATTTGCTTGTATCATCTGTAATGCTAATTGGCTCCTGTCTTGGTAGATTCAAATGAATCTAAGTAATGAACATGGAGACTGAATTGCATTTCATTCATTTTGTAGGTAAAGCGTTTAAGTCTTCATAACCAGCCCTGCAAATTCTTTTACAGTTTCCAATTTAAAGAAAAAAAAAAAATCTCAAATCTAACACTGATGAATCACACAATTTCATATTACTACTTTTTACCTAATCCAATATTCACCCCTTCTGTGAGATTCACACAGAACCAGTTTTACCTCCTTCCTACTCTCCCTCCCTCCCTTGTTAGAGAAGTATTTGGAATAGACCAAACTATCCCTGGGTCTGCAGAACAGGGATCAGGGTGGGTAACACCAGTGCTCCCTGCAACTGTTAAAGACTGAAAAGTTTACAAAAGGAGCAGTCTTCCTGCTGTCACCATAAAAACAAAAAAAGAAAAACAAACAAAAAAATAAGTTCACATCATTTCTCAAATGATGACAAAATGTTTTCACTGTAAATAGGTCAGAGTGGCATTTTGACATTTACACAAATGCCCAA
This sequence comes from Centrocercus urophasianus, assembly GCF_019232065.1. NCBI lineage: Eukaryota > Metazoa > Chordata > Aves > Galliformes > Phasianidae > Centrocercus > Centrocercus urophasianus. The sequence continues at coordinate 5,921,053 of NW_024884800.1, read as the reverse complement.
GATGAAAAACCCTGCGTGAAGCGGCAGGTACAAGAACACTTGTGTTAGGAGACAAGTACAGGAGCTCAGGTCACAGGGAACATTTATCTGTGCTTGTTGAGGTTCTGTGGATTGCTCAGAATGGAGAGAATTTCTACGGGAACAAAGTCTGTGCAGGAGGATGATAATTCTAGATGCAGGAACAGGTAAGGAGAAAAACTAAGTACTCTGTGCTTGCAGGATTTCACAGGTGACATTTTAGACACCTGAGTCATTCCCCAAAAAAGGATAAGGCACAGAATAAAGTCCATAGGGCCAGCCATCAGAAAACTGAATTTTCCACCAGATATACAGACTAGTTGATGATTATGTGTCTCTTTCACCATAGTGGTAGACCTGGCTTCTAGAAATGTGAAATTCAAGTTTAAATGAAATCATCTGTTAACCATACAGCAGCTAACCTAGCCAGCTCCAAATTTTTGCACTTTGCATTTTCAAGAGGTTTGTACTGTGCGGAATAACAGCTCCGAACTTGTCTAACAACCACTGAAGTCTGAAAATATAAAAGGAATTTTTAAGAACTTGCGATTTTGTATTAAAAGCAGAGCAAATAGCATCAAATCCAGATAGTGTCTTTAAGTGAGATGAAGCAGTAACTGTTCATTCAGTTGGGGAGAATAAAACTCCCTCTTCCTTCCCCCAAAAAAGATTACTCTAAAAGGCATGAGAGTCTCTTTACAAATCCTAGCCTTAATTCCCATGTTATATTGTACTTGGTAAGGATAGAAGCTGTATAAATTATTTACAAGGTTGCTATCATTCTCAGTATGAGACAATGTTTTCAGTTTAATTTAATGCAAATTCAAAATTTTTGAGATCTAAGTATCAAGGACCAATTTCATAATCTGTGTAAAGGACTAGATAATATTATTGTATATTCAACTCAGCATGACCATTTTTACAACACGTTGTGCATTTTTTCTTTTTTTTTTTTCTTTTTTTTTTTGCCTAAGTTCTCTCTTCTCTGCACTTTTAAAATCTCCTGAATTTACAGGGAAATAATCTACAGTTCCTTTAGCAGCCACAAATTTTTATTCACCAGGATTTTAAGTACAAACAAATTTGTATGAAGAAATCATTCCAAACTGCATGAAAGCACAAACTTGGTAGTTGTGCTAGGAAAAAAGCCTTACTCAATAAAAACTACCACAATATAACTGACTCAATATTTTAAATTCCAGTTGCGAAAGCTTCCTGCAGGATATTTGCACAACTAGAAAATCATTATAGGTGTGTTAGCTTATTGGATGTCCAGAGTCATGGAGTCCAGCTGAATCGCTTTACAATCCAGCTCATTTTCAGAATTTTACTTGTGCACTTGTCTTCAATATGGCTGAACTACGTATTAAATAGGAAACTTCTCAGACATTGTGTGAATCAAAGTTGCAGATATGACCAAACTAAGTCAATTTTCCTATCATTTTCAAATGTATTTCTCAAGAAAAAGAAATGAATCCTTCATTTAAATATATATTTGAGTAAGGAATTAACATGAAAGAAAATCAAAATTGTGGCAAAGTCCACCATTAAATATGAATCAAAGTTGCTTAAGAGATGAAAGAAAATCCCCAGTCAACTTCATCTTTTATTGAGGTTAATTCAAATAGTGAGTTTAGCAAAACCATTTAAAAAAAAAAAAAAAGTTTCCTATTACACAGAATAATAGCAATCTTTAAAAAACTACATTGGCCTTTCAAGGTTTTGAGGATATAGACTGAATTATGTTTCCAGTACAGAAAAAGAAGCAGCTTGAAGAAAAAAAAAAAAAAAAAAAAAAAAAAAAATTAAAAAAAAGGTAAAGGATTTTTTTTTTCCTCTTCACGTCCCTACAGATATTTAAATCAGATACAGATATTTATTTTATTTATTTTTATATATTTATTTTATTATTTTATTAATACAGATATTTAATTTAAAAGATTAGTTTGTTTTATTTTTGCTGGTTTGAATAAACTAGAGACTTCCTCATTGAAGGCCTACACTTTTGTGATTTTTGTTTCTTATAAAGACAATCCTAATTGTTTGTGCATGTTAAATGAAGAAAAAAAAGTATTAAACAATTAAGTGGTATATTATAGACATTCTTTGCAGCCAGCCTTTCAGCCTCTTCCTCATATGATCTCAATCGTTTATTTCTATACTACAAATTATGCATCTTGAAACAACTTCTAAAGAGGGAAGACTTAGCTGTCTGGGGAAGGTTTTCCACCAAGAGAGTGGTGATGTGCTGGCACAGGCAGCCCAGAGAATTTGTGGGTGCCCCAACCTTGGAGGTGTTCAAGACCAGGTTGGATGGGGCTGCCTGATCTGGTGCTTTATCTACTGGTTAGCAACCCTGCCTATGCAGGGGGTTTGGAACTTGATAATCCTTGAGGTCCCTTTCAACCTAAGCCATTTGGTGATTCTGATTCAATATGGCACATTTAATTTGGGATCAAGTAAACAATGGTGACATATAATTTTCCTAATCTTAACTTTTCTTATGGTAAAAGTCACGTTCAAATCTCAGTGCTCTCACTGCTAGCACACATACTGTTTAAGAAGAAACTAATTCCAACACGCTTTGTCAAGGACTGCTTTATTAACAAAATGGAGAGTCATCACATTGTTTGAGTTATGGGACTTGTAACATCAGTCATCTAAATTCAGCTAAGTGCTACTGCAGATGAATCAGCACTTATTGTTTTCACTTTCAGCCAGCAACACACTATTTAAGAAAAATTTTTATCTTCAGCCCAGCTTCAACATAGCTGGTACTGTGAAAATAATTTCTGGATCACACACAGTTTCAAGGTAGTACCCATACTGAAAATGCATTTTTCTTCCCCTTGCTCCCGTTAAGAAGTCATAGAGTCATAGAATGGCTTGGTTGGAAGGAACCTTAAAAGATCATCCTGTCCCAACCCCTCTGCCATGGGCTGGTTGTTCCCCAGTCGACTGGGCTGCCCAGGACCCCATCCAACCTAGCCTTGAATAATTCCAGGGAAGGAGGATCCAAAATCCTCTGGGCACATATAAATGGATTTAAAAACTAAAACAAAAAAAAATCCACCCTCTGCTACAGGGAAACATAGCTCCATTAAGTACTTTGAAAAAATGGCAGCCACGGATAAAATTCAGGATTAGGAGGAAATTTGCAAATACTAACTCTTCCAAATATGAATTTAAACACCATTAAACAGCAGGTTGATAGTAATGTTTAGCATGGCCTCCTCACATTAGAAGACTGTAAAAGCCTGTAAAACACAAAGAACTAAAAGTCCCATTACATTGTTATGCCAAATAATTTATTCATTAGCACTCATTGTCTATTAGAAACCCAACAGAAAAATTATTCCACCATATATAGCTTGAATATTAATTATTCACCAGATATTGTTTCTAGCCCTAGATAGACACCACATGGAAACAAAAGTACCTAAATAGTAGGTTTTCTGCTTCAAGTTTGCCTGATGCTGCTTTAACTCATAAATAAACTACTTGCAGCTTATTGCTGAGCATTCCTATGTTGTATAGAAAAACATCAGGCCAAATTCATCAGATATATATCAGAAACAAAACAGAAAGCTTACAAGAAACATTTAACAACATAGGACGGTATTGAACAATATAGAACATAGGAGAACATACTTTCTATGTTCTTACACACTACATCCATTAATTGAATAGGAACTATTGTTACACACCTTAGCGCTGTATTCTGAAAAAAAATATTTCCCAGAGGGAGAGCAAAGTCTCAAAAAAATTTACTCGAAAAGCACATGTTGAGATTCAACATCATTAAGGATTAGAGAATTAAGATAAAATTGGGGACAATAAATATCAAAATGAACCAGATACAAAGACATAGCATAGGGCCTAAATTCTTTGTTTATAACTTTGGGTTTAGAAATTACTGTTTTTGACATTGTATGCACCAACCTCATTACCAAAAGATATGAAATGGAAAGATTAAGAAAAAGTAATAATATAAATCAAAATCACTCTGTTTGATTTTATAACTGTTACATCTATTACTGCAGAACTTTCACAGCATCAGAAAGAAATCTGTTTTCCTGTATTCCAGAAGTTTTAAATCTGTGACTTCCATGCTACAGCTTAGAAGTTCCATAGTAGAATCCCCATTTACTGTATATTAGCCTGTAAAAACTCGAGAAATAAATTTGAAGATTAAAGAACCTAAATTAATTTTATATCTGAGTAACATTTTGTTCATTAGATACAACTTCTTGGCTCCTTTTATCTGCAGTCTTTAACTGATCATTCTGGCAGCGTCTGCAGATGGAATATTCAATTGTTCCAGGACAATATTATTTTCCATTTCATGAAGTGACTGGCATTGCTTCCTTCATTTCTTTGGATAAGATAATGTATCCAGAAATATGGTTAATCCCAGGGTTAAACTCTTCAGCTCAGAAAAACTTTGATATCATTAATCATGTTTTGAATAGTGAAGTCAGCAAAGAGGAAAGTTTTGATTATCATTCATTAGAAAAACAGTCTTGATGCAATATTTTATTTTTGCATAACATTGACTTGATATTTCAACTTCATTACAGTAACAAAGATACTTGTATTCAAGTGGGGTTTTACAAACCTAGCTGAAGTTACCTATTTTAAAATGCCACTATACAACAACGCTTTAAAACTACTCCTGTTTTTGTTCCTTAAGACAGACAAGCAGAGAGACAGGCATACAGGCATCTGTTCTATAACTATTAAATGCAAAGAAATGCCATTTTCATAAAAAAAACCTAAAGCTAAGTAGTCTCTATTTCATAAACAAACCAGTCTGGTTACAGCTGTCAGGAAAACTATAATCCTGAAACTAAAGAGATTTCAGTAAATTAGTTCTGTTCCATACTGACAGAACAAAGAAAATTCTTGTTGCTCAATAGTGTTTTAAAAACAAAGAAACAAACCAAACAACTACAAAACAAACCAACCAGCCAGAACACAATAGAAATCTTAGAACTCCTGAAGTGTAAACCATCTAACTCCAAAGGCAAAAGCATTTAGGTTAATTAAAAACAGGTTTTTGCAGTCATAAAGTGTCCTCAGCTTTGTTTATTCTCAGACTCACAAACCACCTTTCTGATTGAAAAGAAATTCCACCCCACATATCCAAAATATATAGTTTGCAGCATTCATCTAACTCCTACGTATACTAAGTGCTACCATGACAACATTGGATGCTGGAAGTAAGTTAAATAGATCATATTCTGCAGTTAGATGCACTGCTCTGACATCCACATATGATTATTTCAACTTATACCTAGTGACAAATCTGCAACCCTGAGAAAAAAAATCTGGAAGTATAAGGATGCTCTGTTCTTTACAGTCCCTAGCCAGCTGCTGGCACACTCGTGATGTCACTTACTGGATCTGCTACTGCCTGAGAATATTTTGTCTTTGCTGTGACCTGGTGACATCTTGGAGTAACTAAGTACATAAAGGGCTTCTCACCATGGGTTTTTATACCTGATCCTTAACTGCTGGCTGAAACCAAAGTATACGCACCAGCTTTACTACACCCCCTCTGAAAAGCTGGTTTACAAAAACAACCACCACACCACCAGAAAATAAGACCTTGGAACATGGCTGCCTCTTCTCTTACGTTGCAAATCAGTCTGTGTTGGCTAAAGCTATCTTTTGCATCACAACATAAAGGCTTTAATCTCATTCAGCCTTCTTTCAAATTTGGGTCAATTAATATAAACAAAGTCGTGGTCCAAATTACTTCAAAAGCTAAGGTAGATTAAATTTTAAGGGCTAAATCATAAGTTTGCTCTATTGTACTAGTGTAAGGAGTAAAGATCAGATGAAGTTTATTGAAATGAATATTTGAGTTATCACACAGGCATTATCACATCTTAAATGTTAACAGTTTCTGATAGGAAATAAATTTTCAGAGAAATAATTTGGACACTGTATTTTAGTGGTTACATAGCAAAGTTACTTCTTTATACTTTCTATGATACTGTAATCTGTCTTTTGTGCTGGAATTGTGTAGTTACATGGTAGCTGCAACCTAACAGAGATAAATTTGGTTTTCAGAGATACCAGATCTGGAATGAGCCCCACTGGACTATTTAAGTGCTACTCCTCCCCAGAGATCCTTTTGATTTATTATTAAGCTCCTCAGTGCAAATAAAAATTGTCCCGTCTACATGATACTAAATATTTACAGTTATTTCTGATGCTCCAAAAAGATCCACATACTTACTGTCCCAGGCTTCCCTATCCTTTTTGTTATTGCTAAAAAAAGATTGATCTCAACATCTGTAAAACCCAATTAACTACATTGACTGGCAACTTTAAGATTCACCACACATTCACGTAGTTTATTAGATTCAGTGGGTTTCTATTCTTTTTGCACTGATATTCAAAGCAGCATTGTCAACAGCACAGAAACAGATCAGTTGTCTTGTAGCAGAAAATAGCATTGAACAGACTCAGTGAACAATGGCGACCAAAGTAATCAGTTATAAATTGCCTGAGTGCCAAGCGATCTCTGGAAGAGAGCAATTACAACAGTCATATAGGAAGATGATTAAAATCCAAGCTACACAACCATATGACTAGATTCAGATACTTACTACTGCTTCTCCAGATATCAGTAACAGCTATATTCATAATAAGTCATTCTCAACAACATGAAGATTTTCAAAATCTGACATTAGAAATATGCTTTTCCTGTATTCCATACTCCTATCTCCCCCACAAAGATGTTTTCTTACTGAAAGAATTTTAATTTGTTTCAGGACTTTCACCACTCAAAACACTGAGATACTACTGTTCCTATCAACTATCAAAAGGTAATAAATAGAGATTTCCCTATTGCTTCTAAAAAGTGAATTTGAATTGGTAAGAGATGGCAAAGCACAAGATGCTTCCAGTGAAGTCCTCATAGGTTAACAAGACCCTTTATTTCTGTCCTTTTAATAACTCTTGCAGTTTTTCCAAACTGCATACTGAAGCACGTTTATCCTTTACAATGTATTCTAGCCCCCATTAAGAGGGATTCAAACATTTGTAGAAACTTTACTGTATGAACAGACAAACTGGCAAGGTATCTTAAGATTAGTTCATATTTCCTTTAATTACAGGAAATCAAAGCAGACAATAAAGAATTAAAATGCATGATACTCATCTTTTTCAAGTTCATCTCCATGTTAACATGTAGTAAACACTACATGTGCCCAGAACACGTTCAGAGCTACTAATTTAGAAAGATGCTTCTTTACTTACTTCCAGCTTAGACTAGCACTTATACAATAGACTAGCGCTTATACAACAAACCAGAGCTAAGGATGAAATGGAACATATAACTTCAACACCTTCCATATATCCGTAGAGTACTGTTTTTTCCCCCTTGCTACTCCTGATTATAATTGGTTTGACCAAAACTAAGCCCTAAGATATCACATACTATGTAAAGCTCTGAAACTATTGGTGAGATGTGAAAATGACGCTGCCTTACACCAACAACACAGTTGTAACCAATATCTTCCACATTTCACCCACTTGTTTGAGTACAACATTGTATGGGAACTACTGAGTCATGGCCTGAACCTCTGATTGATCACCTGAGGTGAGCCATGAGTCAACCCTGGGAGCACAGGTGAAGGCAATTCAGCTGTGCAGCTGAAAGGGGTGGAGCCTGGCTGCACCTCTCCTAGACCTATTTAAGAGCTGGCTGCCAGTGGGAAAGGATCTCTTCTGGAGATCTCTCCTCTGGAGTTTTGCAGTGAGCTCGGAATGCCAGTAAGCATTCTACCTATTCTCTTTTTGTTATTATAACCTGCTTAGCCAAACTCTCTTGTTTATTTCATAATTATAACATCTTTATATTCATTGATTACACAAACGTGATTGAACTCAAAGAGTTAACAATGATAATACAATACTCTTTGAACTTCATTCCATATGGCTGCTCCCACCATAACAGATGGCATATTATTTGTTTTTGGTTTACTCCTGATGAACTGTTTTCTGTTCAAATGTCTGTGGCTAAACAGTAAGGATGATAGCTGCCCATTCCTGTTCTCCTTTCCTTGCTGCTTGCTGTCTTAAAGATCAAGAACTGCTGAAGGAGGTGATTGCTCATACACTGCAGGCTTCCTGATTGCTTTTCTTTTTTTGCTTTTTTTTTTTTTTTTTTATCCTCTTTCCCAGTGCTCCACATTGCAGCAGCTTCTCTGAGCCATATAGACTTGCTGCAGTTTAGGAACAAAGAGTAGAAGACTCTTGAGAAGAGTTAAGGATTTGCAAATAGCACGAATCAACCCAAACTAACTAAGCCCTTCTTAGTAACTTGAAGCATTTTTGTGCAGCTTTTTTGCCAAGATAAAACTACATGTACATAAGCATGTGCATAGCAGGATTCACTGACCTTTTGTTCCTCCTATCCTCTTTCCTCTGTTACCAATGACACAAAACTACTTTCAAAAATCATATCAGAAAGTGTTCCAATTTTCTTAAATTAAAAAAGAACAAGTTTATTATATCCTTTCATAGGGAAGTGATTTTTGGAAAGATATCATCCGTAGATAGTTAAACTAATGCTTTTTAACATTATTTAACAGTAAATCTTATTTTTACTGTTTCTCTATTATGTTTTTATATATGACTGAACTACTGCTATCTGATGCAGTGTTTGGATAAGGCATGATTGTGAGTGTTCATTTTAATTCCACAAGCAGCTCAATAAAAGAAAAAAATTTGGCGTTTCTTCCAGAGTAAATCTCTTATTCCTTGGCTATCAGCAACAACAACAGATGAAAATAAACAAGCAAAGCAAACATCTCTCTCCTGCTTGTAATCCACACAGAGCTGAGGAACTCAGTACATTCACACAAAAAGCCATCCAACTAAGAGAAGCAACTGCATATTTACCCCTAAGTTAGTACAGTGTTGATTATCCCAGCTGATTATCTGTGACTATTTACTTTCACTATACACTGCCAGTAATCCTACATACATCATACCAGAGGCAAATTAAGACTCTGCAAGGTGTTCAATGCTTGTGACAGCACATACAGCGTAAGAAATTTATATCAATACTCATTTAAAACAAAGATCCACTTATAACATCACCATCTGATAGAAGAGAGGGCTGAAGAACATTTAATAAATCTGTGAAAGGATATAAATGTAGCGATAACAGGAATTAAATTTTAAACCTCTTGATAGCAGAAATATAGCACTGCATGCAATGCAATGCACTTGGACAGCAAAACGTGAAGGGGAAATTCCACAGAATCCAAGGGGAGTGAGAAAAGCAAAATGAGATGTTCTTTAAGGAAAAATGGAATTCTGTGTGGCACAATGAAATTGGATTTTGGTCTCCAGTGCACTCCTAAAAATTTCTGTGCAGACATTCAGAAAGTGTGAGTAAATACAATAGCTATTATTGTGAATAGAACGAACATGAAAAAAGACACAGCTTGAAACTAGCTCTATTATTAAAGCAACATTAAAATTGCTATTCAAAGATTATCAAGAATGCTAACATCACATTTCCTGTGCAAAGATTTTCCTAAACTTCCTGAAGTTACTCAGGTTCGTTGTTTATTTAAAACAGATTTTTCTGTTGCTTCAGATAATCTTATCAAAGAAGAGCATTTTATTAATAATCTGAGACTAAATTTCTTTTTTTCTTTTCAAGATATTAAATAAATGACTTCGTTGCTTCAGAGAGCTAGGCCATTATGTACTTCTGAGTATTTTCTGCTTTATATTCTTATTAAACCCACCAGCAACAAATCAAATAGACACAGGTAAAGGTGAATTCTCATCAGGTGCACCTAGATTTGTCTGTCCTCATTTGCAGAGAGAGCATCCAGACTAAGACTTTACTTTGAAGAGGTTCTTCTTTAAGCTTTAAGTGAACATCCTGAGTTTAATTTAAAACTTCATTACAAGCTTAAAAACTAATGAAAACAGGCTCTGAAATTTCTATTTTTGGAGCTGTATTAAAAAATGCTTTTTATGACAGATTATAACTTAAATACTATTGCATGTTTTACTTGGAGTATTTATATTGCTTTCCTTGTTAATTAGCTTTTTGGGAAAAAGCTGAAAGATTTAGTAAGTATTGCTTCCATATACAAAGACATGCTTCCTGTTCTTTCCATATACAAATGCATGGGCTAAAGTTTTCTTTGTTAAGGATGATCAAAGTAATTAAAACAGTTTTGGGTAACATCCTAACTTCTTGTTTCACACAAAGGTAAATTACAATACTCGTTAAAGAACTTATGATAATCATCCAAGACATCATCTGTAAAATCATATTTTTAAAATATAAACATTCCTAACACAAAGAGGTCAATACTCAAACCATAAGCAAAGGGTAAAGGTAAAAAAGTGAGCAATTAGTATTTAGGGACACTACAAAGTCCCCAGTTAAAAGACCTTAATTAAGGTATGTTATCTTCTTTGCCAGTACAAAATTAACAACAAACTCACAGATGCTTCACCAAAGTTATACCACTTGCATTTCATGCTTTTGGAAAAAAAATACTGTTTCCTGAATAATTTAGTGGTAGGTAGATTGTGTGCCTCAGGAAACACTTTATGATTTAAATCTCTTACTGGCTCCTCCTCCCTAAAGATAAGATTCATATTTAATTAAAGGTATTCTCCATCCCTTCCTTCTCCTCCATAGAAAGGGCATTTTGGCTGCCAAATACCACACTAACTATCACTGCTAACACAGCAGCAAGCAAGAGCTGTGATCCATTACCAAGTTGTACTTGGATAATGGATACAAGTGTATTTCAGACACTTACATAATGGAGTGGTCTTCACTGAATTTACAGCATTATTTATTCTACCAAATGAAGATCAGCCTAGGAATGGGGGGAACAGAGAGCAATCAGTTAAATAGGATATGACAAGAATGTATACTAATCTATGGTGTAAAAATACAACCTGGGATTATTTCAGCCACTTTTCAATCAAGTCATTAACTTTCTTTTCTTCATAAGACTCATTTAAAAATCATCCAAATGCCAACAACAAAATGAAATAAGAATTATGTACTGTTAAATTATAAAGCAATCTCCTTAATGTATAAAAATCAATTTTGCAAGCAAGGTGAAATTTGTGCAAATATGTGTTTGGCAAGTAAAAAAACCATTCAGTTTTCTGACTATTTCTCACACGACCTTAAAAGCGTTATCACCTACTTACTTGAATTCTTGTAATTAGCACTGCTCACACCCTATAGCAGCATCCTATACACGTGTTGGTGTTACTCTCTTGGAAGCAAGAGCCTTTTTCCTGACTGAAACATAGAATTGTGGGTTCACACTTCCAGATCCCAGATCCTGGAGACACATATGATGTGGTGTTGGGTGAAGCATTTAATAATGTGCGACTCAAGCAGCAATGAAAGATAGAAATGCTCACAGCTATTGAAGCTTCACAGTCAAATACAAGTTTTCACAAATAGTTTTCCTATCTTTAACCTCTGTTCTTACAGCCCCAATATTACCCTCCTTCAGGAGTAATAAATCAAGTAAATCATGACTACTCATAAACACTTCCAATACCAATTTGAGTCTAAGGCTTTCATCATAGCTAAAGAAGTGACTTGTAGGTTATGTCACCTTGATTCACTCATGGAACTAAAGGAACACACAGTTGGAAATCCTTGCCTTTTAGATGTTACACGTGCCCCTTCACCAGGCATTCTCCCCTCATCTTTTAAATTTTACTTATTTCAAGAAACCAGGTCACATACTTTGTAGAGGATCCACTTTGGCAACTTTGCTTAGATATCACTTTTACATCTCCCATTATCATAATTTGATACTTTGGAATAATCTTAATGTGTGACTATTTTTATATTTCAAATAGTTTCTCATTACTCCCTAGGTTCTTCAGTGGATTTCCACCTTAACTGAACAGGGAATTTCTTCCACTCAACACTGCCATTCACCCTCAGGCACAAAAAAATAGATGAAGTTCATGCTGCATTTGCTATGGCGTTATAGAGTTCCGTATACACGAGTTAAGCTACACTATAAAACACTGCAAAACTGCCCGCTGCTATTTTAAGACTTCCTGGGTTGAATAAACAGATTCTGTATTGCATCAATATGCAGCATAAATATAATCCAATTTTTGAGTTTGTAGCAGCTTTTACCTCCTCCATAACACTCTATGGTTAATCAAGAATGGCAAGCTAGTCACACACCTGCTGCCTGTCTCAATCAGGAAGAACCGATATCCCACTTTCGCTTTGAATTGAATTGCAACTTCAAATATGAAGTAGTAATGGTGCAGCATATACAGTAAGTACTAATCTGGATGGATGTAAACACATTTGCAATTTTTGCAGACAGTGAAGGAATAGTAGATATGCTGAAGTGGATCAGTTATTGTCAGAATTATTTCAGTTACTTGTTATGTGCAGTGCATACTGTCACTAGGAAGGTTATGTTTCCTTGGCAACTATCAAATATATTGTTAATGTCCCTGAAGTTTTTCTGATCAATGATGATTTGAGTGCTTTAAAGATTATTTTTAAACTATCTTTCTGGTTAGTTTAATCCTTTCTCCAGATTGTATTTTTAATTGATTATTGTCAGTTAACTGAACATATTTATGAAGGAAAAGTTCTTAATCTATACCTTTGTTCCCCTTAGAGAGTCAATGAGAAATAAGAACCTAAAAGAAACCTATCTAATCTTTTATGACAGAAATCTAGAATCAAAATGAATTAAGGTGAGCACTTAAAAGAAATGAAAATACTAATTCCCATTTAGGTTGCTATGTCAGATAAATGTTACATAGAGAACAAAGTGCTTGTGCAGTTTTATTACAGAATAAGGACAATGAGTGCAGATACTGAAGTGGAATGATAAAGAGAATTGCTTTAAATTCAACTGGCCCCAAGCAACCGAAGAATATTAGCTAGAAGTTCTGAACACTTCTAAGGTTAGTACAGGCTACAGCCTACTGAAAATTAACACTTTATTTTTAACTAAACAGTTCAAGTTCCATGTTTTCCTTACCACAACAAAAATATGTAGTTAGAGACTCTCATGCATGAAAATCTCAAATGCGTGTTGGAAAAAAAGATTATTCTTGATAAGCAAGAAAGGTGAAAAAGACCTGAAGGACAAAGAAAATATGATTTTACAATACTTTTTGTGGGTTCAAACTTAAGAACTATTTAGCTGTGTTAGTCACCAAAGCTAAAAAAAAAAAAAAAGGAAATCAGAATCAGGTTGACATTTATATCTGTGAGCCTACAAGCATGCATAAATTCAAAATAATTCTGTTTTTAATCAAAATTATCACAAACATTATTTGAAAGTAATTGGAAAAAAACAACAGAAGCAATAGGTAGCAGCAGGCAGCCATGCTTTAACATGAGACTCTTCAGGGAGGGAGTCTCTTTTCCTTCTCTAGTCCTAAATGTGATTATTGCATTTAAATATATATAAATAGCTGGACCATTTTTAATAAATTTCATAACTCTTGCCTCAACATGCTACTTACCTTGATCTGCATGAGTTACAACTGCCTTGTTTCATTTGAACGACAGAAACCAAAGAGCCTGCATACACCAGTACTTAGCAGTGAATGCTATAAATCTCAGTGGTCAGCCTCTTCAGAAATTTGATCATAATTTGCTGATTCAAGACTCTCCTGTCACCCTCTATATTACAGTGTCCTTGAACACTGCTGCCATCCCTATATATGCTTATCCCTTCAGTTATGACAAATATACCTCAATTTGTGTCACACTTCATCAGTTATCAGTTTCCTTTCTTCAGCATCTTTTCACAGCTGTTATCCAGGTAAAACCAAGATCTCATTACCTAACTTTTCTGCTGACTTACTTCAGGTTTAATTTTGCCAATTGTTACTTTCTTGCAATGTACACCTTATCCTACACTGATGCAAATGTGGCAATCTCCACAGCTCTTCAACTGTACCTCCATACCTTTACCATAGACAATTGCCTTTAACACAGCCTCCAAAGAAGCTTCCATAATGAAGCTGACAATGCCTCCTCTAATGTCTCTTCGTATACCAGCAGACAAGAAATAGCACTAAATATCTTTGCATATTTAATTATGTTATTTCTGGAATTAAATCAGACTTCAGAAGTGTCATTTTTTTCTGCACAATGACAGTAAGAAAGTGTCAATTCTAGGACTCTTACTAAAGATGAGAACTTTTCTAGAATGTTCTGATTTCAGCATTTAACTTACGTCATTTCAGTCATATCATTCTCACAAGCAAATTTTTTCATTCTCACCATTGCAAGCTTCAGTCCCAGAAGGGAAACAGAATAACCATGAAAGATCGCACAAAGTTGAGAATTCATAATAATGCTGACAATGACCATAATAATAAGATTTCTTTCCTGCTCATTCCAAGAGAATCATCTAGAGAGTATACTGTATGTACATTAGAGTCAGTATCCAGAAAAACATACATCTATTTACAGAGTTGTTAATATATTCTACTGACAAGCAGTAGTGGAAGAGAAGTGTACACTAATACTTGCTATGACAACAAGAAAATTTACAAGGGAGTTGCAACAATTTCTGTTTGTTTAGGTCTGTTTATTTCCTCAATATCAAACATTCAAATCTCCACACTTTCTTAGATGATTATCAGTAGTTTTGTGTAACGTCTTTTCCTGGTGTCTAATAACAAATCAAATTTAAAATTATTCACTACTCAAAGGAATTAAAAAAAAAACCTGAGCCATTTATTTCAAAGAACCTCTCCTGATCTAGTAGAAAATGCTTACCTGCTACTCAAAATAATGATTATTCCTTTTGCCCTTAAATGACTGATATGACCCGCCTTGTGCATCTCAAAACATAAACATCACAGAACTGCACTTTTCAGTTGCTGAATATTAAGATTTCTTTTTTTTTGGAAGGGGGGGAGGGGACATATTAAAAGGTGAATTATATGACTCACTTGAAGAGATGAGTTTTTTTGTAAAACGTAATCTTTTACTAAAACCACTAGAAGGCAGTCCAGGTATTTTCTTCAGAACTGGTACTTTTCCTCACATCGAATGCTTTGCTTTATTAGAATCTCAGCCAAAAAAATACTTTACAGGAAAAAAGAAGCAATTGGTTTTGCAAGCTATAAAGGTTAAAATACTTCTCTAAAATATTCTCCTTGGAGAGCTTGGAAGCAACCTTTTCCTCCAAAATTTTATTACAGCTGATAAGGCAAGTAAACAAATACGTTGGTTTTTTTTTTTAATGTTGCCTAAATAAAAATAGCTGATCTGACTTATTAACACTGATTCTCTAACGACAGAAACAAGAGTTCCCTGTAATTTTACCCACCTCTTACTAAACATAAGTAACACCTGCTTTTGCATCTGTTTCACGTAAATCATGTAAATGATTTAGAAACCATGCTTTCAAATATATTAGCTTAGTTTGAAACTATTTTTTTCGTTAGATTGAGAATGATTAACCCAGGCTTTTAAGGCTAGAAAAATAACAGTACAGTGTTAAGGTATGATAAAAGTCATACTTGTGATTATCTGATTCATAAACCAGATGAGTTCAGTTATTTCTGCTTTGAACCAAATCTTAAGAGCTTTTTTTTTCATAAACCTGGATTTAAAAACCAAGGAAGACTGAGTATAGAATAGTTAATCCATGAAAACCCTAACAACGCTAAATCAAGAAACATATGTACAAAGAATATCCAAGTAAAAGTACATACAGTACACCCACAGAACTATAAGAACTTGCCACAAATTTAATATAAGTATAACAGGAATAAAGAAGAATATTTACAGTTAACTGGGAATCTTTTGCAAAAGTGAGTCTATTAAGTCCTTCTCATTCTCTAGATTCAAGAAATACAGCACACTTAGATCTTTCCATTTACAAAGTAATTCTCCTTGCTGTAGATAGAAATTGAAGAGCAACACTAGAGAAGCAGAACCCCATTACTGTGTCAAAGTCGGTTTATGGTATAAGTTTTCACTCATGGACACAAGAGTAGTTCAAACTCATAAGTATGCTGGCTACATTCAGCTCTCTAGGAGACATGGTAGGTAAGGAAGGTTATTGACCTAGTAAAAAAGAGCATTCAGGCACTCATCTACATCACATAATTTTCTTACAGTTCACTTAGCTCACTGCTGAGTACAGGCCAGAGCCAGTACAGGTTGTGAGAATCCTGAGAATAAACAATAGGGCAGACTTGATTTACTCAGTTCTTGAAAGCCACGTGCCAACATTCAGAGAGAATTTTGTGCATGTAAAGGCTGTATGGCTTAAAATACACAATTAATATGAAATGAGGTGTGGTGTTCTCCTTCCCAGTAGGTTAAGTCATGATTTAGAGCACTCACACAACATTGTATATAAACTGAAAGCTTTTATTCCTGTTAAGCTACAATGACTGCTAAGATAACATAACCACAAACAAGTTCAGCAGTTTTAGCTCCAATATTGATCAGCTCTTCCAGCCACTTTCATAGCACAAGAACAGGCTTTCCAAGGGTAAATGCTGAACTACACATAGCACATCCTTTCAGAACAGTTTAAAAGCTATGTTCCTATGTTATTTTTTAGGCATCCCTTAACTCTTCCTGAAGAATTTTCTGTCCTCTAAATGCTTGTTGATATCAAGTATTAAATAAAACCAGTTTTACCTTCCCTCAGTTTCTCTGCTTTCCTCAGAGAGTCAAGTATCACATCACAAACCACAGGCAATACTCTCATAATCTTGCACTTTGGCAGCCAGTAGAACTTTCTGTGCAGCTTAATGTTAAATGAGATTAATAATGTATGAGAATGTCATTTGATGGTATACGAGAGAGATTAAGCTGTGTAAGAAGAGTGGCAAGAAACCAATTTATCACCCTCAAAATTAAGGGCATGTTTACTTGTCCAGAAGTTAAATGGATGAATGTATTTATGACTGCAGGCTATCCCAGAACTTTCATTAGTTAGTTCAAAAGTCCTATCCAGAGAGCAGTTTCATTGCTGCTTCCAAACCATAAAATCCCCAGAAGAACCAATAAGACTTAATGAAATATCTGGTTTTCACACCGCATAGAAAGACAGAAGTAACTATGTTGAGGCTTATTGCTAGGAAGTAGCAAAATTTAGATTTACAGGATTACATGAAAACTGGATGGCCTGTACTAAAGATGACTGAACAGAACAATTAATTCTCAATAAAAACATAATTTATCTAATTTATCTTTAAAAGATAATTTATCATTAAATTCTCCTTAGGACTGGAGAAAAAAAACACAAAAAAACAAAAAAAGGAGTATCAGATAACAACCCGAGCTTCAAAAAAAAGCAGCAAAGGAACTAAAAACTTTAGAAGAAATTACTAATTGTACAGAAAATGATCCCCCAATTTAATAGTTCCACAGCATGAAAGAATACTTTTTTTAATTTCAAGGCAACATTTGTGGTCTCAAGAATAATGGAAAGGGAGTGTAGTCAAAATATCCAGCAACATTCCTAATTTCTATGAAGATTAATCCTAGCTAACTCCAAATAAAAGAAGGCAATAGGAGAACAGAACTTAAAGGCTTTCTTCAAGCACACAACTTAAACTGAAAAACATTTGCTAAGCTCTCATTACAAAGTAAATTCGGACAATGAACAAAGAAATGTTCATATTGTAACAGGAAATAAAATGAGCCCCTCCTTCACAATGGAATTGCTGGTTCACTGCCAGTCAGAGGACCCTCCTACCTCAGAAGAGCAGAATGAATGGTTTTCCTTCTTCTACTGCTGAGAAAGTTGTAGTTTTGTTTTTCCAATATTATAGTGCTACTGATAGTCAAGGCAGATTTGTGTTTGTTTTATGCTTTTTACTTCACATAACAAATCTAAGCAATGATCTAATGATCTGAATTCATCTCACTATGCTTTTCCACATGCAAAATATTACTGCTTGATATGTGATAGGGATCTCCCACTGTGTTTACTGTCTTTGCTGAAGCCTCACAAATCTGCGTAAAAACAAACATGTTCTGCAGATGTCATACAATTAACTTACAGACGTCCAATGAAATTCTGTTCAGATACTATCTACCTTCAGCAGTTTCAAGAACTGCTGTGGTGAATGCCATGTGTCCAAAAGCACCCACCAATCAATATCAGCTTATGTTTCTCAACATATCATTGCAATAACCAATGGTGCGAGAACTTAAGGGTCAACAGAAAGAAGAAGGGATAATGACAGAAAAAAAAAATGATAACAGAAAAAGACTGTTGAAAATTGTGACAAAAATGCAACAACTTAGCTCACATTTCAGTGTGATACTTGAAAGAAAAAAGTTACTAAGAAAAACTCCTTATGATACAAAGACAGATGAGGCTGCAGATCTTTGAATCAGAACGTGCTAAGACAGCTCTTTCATCTTGCAGCCTATGGTAATGCTCTACACAGTTCTACAAGGCTGTTATTTTTTACTTTCCTTGTACAGTTCTTACCAGTCTATCTAATGCTAATATGTAAATCCTCCCTGCAAGACAAAGCAGTGCATATCCCAGAAGTTCCAAGCAACTAGAAAGGATCACTGAAATCCAGTAACATCCACACATATGTACATGCAAAGACATTAGTAGTATATCCTCATACGGGTCATTCTAAGTCATCATGTTTTCCTATAAAAACATTATAGTGGTATATCCTGTACAGAAAATTACACTACCGTTACATAAAATAACTGCGGTAATGCACCTCCATAAAAATCAACAGACCAACATCAAATACTCAGCAAGATGTGACCACCATAGAGTATTTTACTGGTAATAAGTCTCAGTGGATAAGAGGAGTCTCTGCAGAAATCTCTTATGTAGTAGACCATCTTGCACTAGTCATCTAATCTTGGACACCAAAAAACCCTCAATACAGTATCATTTTGATCTATTTTTGTCCTAGCTGTATTACAACAGGGCAAAATTGTTTTAAGTAAAGTTTAAGTTCATAGTGCTTGTATCATCATAATAACTGGCTAAAGTGGTTAAGGTGGTATTTGTGGCAAGTTGGCACTTTTTCCAAATGTCTTTTTTTGGAGGTCATTTCAGAATGGATTCTAACTGACAGCTGTATCAGGTACAATTCCTATCAGTTTATATGCTTAGCTCATTTGCAGCATGTCTGCTAGGTTGCCTAAATGTAAGTAACTGCTGCTGACTTCAGTGAACTACTCAGAGACTTGAACAGAGACTTAACTCTTCTTTAGAAACTCCTTTGAAATCCTTGTCACTTGCTCAAAATAGAAACCCAATCTATTCCATGGAAAATCTACATCATCCACTCAGAGTGATTTGATTACTCTGGCTTGGCAAACAGACTATACTCAAGGTTCCTGTGGTATGTCTAATGCCATTTGTCAGTTCAGACACCTGCTTTGAGTAGGTAAAAACTTTGTTTTACAACCTATTAAGTTAGTAAAATAACATCACTATTGCTGAAGTCTCTCCCTTCTGTTAAGTTGCACAGACAGTTAATTCATTACATAATTCTGCCTGCCACCTGGGGACTAACTACAGCTCCTGAGACACATCAGGGTATTCTGCTCAGGATTTCTTTCTCTTGATGAATCTTTTTTCCTAACTTCAGATCACTGTAATTTTATATCAAGAAGATTACTAACCAAAGTCTAGAAATTCTAAAATAGTCAAACCCTACAACAAATGTGCACTAATACTAGTCATTCAAAATAGTTAAAGCTAAGAAAAATACTAGAAGACTGCACAGGAACCATAGCATTCTACTGTATATCTTATAGTGACTCAATGGAGAAGGACATTTTAAAGAAATACTGGTATTCTTGAGCATCAGAACAGATGTGATACTGGATAATTCAGGGGTTTCAAATTCGGTATTACCAACCTCATGTTGCAAATATATTTTCATAGTTCTAGTGTCTCTGACTCCTCCTTATGTGCAAGCTTGTTTGGAAAAGTGTTTGAATATATATATTGATACTAATTATATATAATTATATATATATAGTATATATATTAATATACTAATATATATTGATTATAACAAATAAACCCTAAATATTCAGCAATAAATGAAGCAACAGTTGGTTTAATTACCAAATGTCAAGAAATTCTATTTTAGCAGCAATATTCAGTTCTCTGCAATGGCCATTTTGCTGGCTACTCAAGACAGTGAAAAGAGTTTTCAGAGAGAACTTCCATCTTTGACTGTCTGTATTTCTCATCTACTGATGAACTTCACAAATCCACCGCAGGATATATTAGTGTCCTTGAAAGTTCCTGTCAAAGTATGCTTTTTACATTGCACTCACAGCACCAGCAATCAACCTTATACCTGTTATGACAGGATAACAGTAGAGCAAAGAAATGCAAAGGAAAAAGCTGAATTCACATACAGTCCTGTTTGAGCTCTACTGTAAGTCTGTAAGGCAGACTATCTAAACAGCTTCCCAGAAGCTCAGATCAATTTAACGTTAGAACTTCAATTTTAAAAGTGGAAAGTCTCCCATCAAATTTCTTAGCTACAAAAGTGAAGAATCTCCAACATTACACATGATAAAGGCAAAACGGCATCTTTTAAGATAAAATTGTGGATTAAACACAGAAGTCTCAACCACTTGAAAGAACGCTCAGTGATATGTAAATGCTTTGACAGTGTGTCAAATAAGTGTGTTCTTCATACATAAGGCAGTCATACTGTACCAGTGTATTTAAACGTTCATGTTAATTAGACTTCTAAAATTATTAGTAGCTTTTTCCACAGAGAACCTAGTACAATCAAAAGCTAAGCATCTATTTTGTTGTACTGGATAGAGTGACTAACCAAGACATTTGTGTGCTTTTGGCACTAGCTGAGAGAACGAGACTTGTGCTTCAAAGTCCTCCAAAACTCAAGGAGGACAAGAATTCTCCTTTATTACAATTACAAAGTTAAGCTGAAAGATAAATTTCAAATATCATTCAGAGGCTACATGGTTCATGGGTTCTGCACTGGATAAAAGTGTTCATTGAAAGATTCAAATACTTTACTGCACACTGTCTCTAATGTACTGCTAGCACTAGCATCACTGTTACTAGTAGACTTGAAATAGCCTAAAATATTAATAGGTTTATTATCTTTTCACTTTCCAGAACAAATCAATGTAATTTTAGCCACTTCATAAAAGAAATATATTTTATGATGCAAATAAAAGATTTAATCCTTCCTGTGCAAGAGACCCTAATGTGAACGCTCTTTTGGCTTGCTCTTTTTTCAGAATTTTTGTTGCTTCACAAAATGGAATCTACTCCCCGTGAGTCAGCCATTAGAGGGCAGCATCACATCCCCAAAAGTAAGTTAGTGCACTTCACAAGTTAGAATGCCTTACTATTCAGTACTTTCCCAATTAAGCTTTTTAAAGCTATGACTTATTTATACAGGACAGCATAGATGCTGAAACTACTGAAGAATGCTGCTATTATCTCACTGAGTGATATTCACCATTGGAGCCTGCTGAAGTACTTCCACATGAGGAAGGAATTATGCATATAAGGCAAGATTCTCCAAGAGGAGGGGAATTTTGGCATGAATATTTTAATTCTTGCTAAGAGAATTTATTCTCTTTATTCTTTTCAAATAAATGTATAAATTTTAAGTCTTTCCCAATCACAGAAGCAATTATAGATTAGCTTCACTGAATATTTCTGACTATTCAGTGCTTTCCTGTTTTCATCTTAAAACTGGAATTTGGAAGCATAATTAAGGAACATCTCCTTGCTAAATAAATTAAAGCAGTAAATTATGCTCAGAAATCATGTTAAAGTAAGAATTAGTAGAATGTGTCTCACAATACATGAACCTCAGATATTTTTTGGAAAATACAACACTGTACAGACTTCTGTAATAATGTTTTCCTCAGATTTCTGAAAGTACTTTCTTAGCTTTTTTATTACTTTAAAACAACAACAACAAAAACAACAACAACACACAAAACACTGCTTCTTCTATGGCACCGAATCTTGAAGTGTAGCCTTCACATATTTCCACACTAACCTGAGAAGAGACAACTTTCTTCCATTCCTAAAGGAGGAAGACAGGGAGATCAGACAAGTAAAACAAAACAAGAAAATGATATTCATTCTGCATAACATATTGAATTTGATTGGTAATCTTTAACCTATCACTGACCAAGAACATCCAACTAATGTTTGTATGAAAATGAATCTACTCTCAGCTGCTAAGCAACTAATTTGCTAATTTTAGTTGTGTATAAAACCAGCTTTGTATCAATTTTCATTCTTTATACTCATTCTATAGATACTAAATAAGGCTAGCTTCCCATGCAAACTGCTTGTTGTTTTTTAACAGCAGTTTTTCCCAAGAATTTAATAGGCTGTTTGTTCTGTCTAGTTGCCCAAGGAAGAAAAGCTATATTCCCAATATACTTAGCTGTGGATGTTTTATTCCCCAGTGATCACATTTAATCTATTCACCAGTTTACTCACTAAGCTTTTTAGTCTACACCCAACCCCCACCCCAAACCTTAAATCATTGTAAGCTGAAGAATTTGCAGTTTCTTCCCATGCTTTGCTAAAACTGAAGTCTTTGAACTTTAAGGATTGTGCTCTGCTCCTATGCCATTGGGGAGAATGTGGAGAAGAGTTCTAAGAATTTGGACAAGAAGAAATGGATATTTTTTTATGGGTAGTTACAGTAAGAATAAATCCATGTGGAATTATCTCATCACATTCCATACAAACAAGTATTTGCCAAGAAACCTTTAAATAACTTGGCTTCAGATAATTTGCTGTTTTATTTATTCCACAGTAACTGGATGAGGAAATTATGCAGTACAAGTCCATCTTGCTCTCCACTTTATCAGCTTACATGTTACAGTGTGAAGGTCACAGAAAGTCATGGGAAGAAGCTTTTATAATATTAACTTTAAGGAGTATATTTAAGTACAGCAAATTTAAAACACTTCACTTAGCAGTATCTCTGCACATGGTTTTAGTTCTACATGGAAGTATTGTTGTCTAATTATAACTAAGTTACACCTTAGAGGAATGAATTCTAGATACCCAAGTTCAATAACTGAAATAAAGAGCCTCTAGTGTGCCTCTTCTGAAAGAGAAATTGCAATGTTATTTCCACTTGTATGGAAAAAAAAAATGTTTCTTCTTAGCCATCATTAGGTAGTAATAAGCTAGGAAAAGCTTAAATGGGAGACTATCGGAATCATTTTTTCCTACTATCTGCAAAATTCAGCAAGTTGAATTTATCATATCATTCATTCAAGCTAATTAATAAACATTATACATAATGAGCTGGATGAGATGTGGATATTTGTGTATTTACATGGTTCTTAGTATTGTCTTAAACAAAAGGTCAAGCAGAATAACGAGTCAACATCCAGTAATTGATTGTAGCTCAACAGGGCCACGTGCCTCACACTGAATTTAGTTGAGGTATTACAATTGCAGTTTGAGTTGAGTTATCATACAGATGTGAGACAGAAAATAAAAACCAGAAATCTGATCTTATGGAGTAGCACAGATTCACATTATTCAGAATATTGAAACTATTCTGAAAAGCTTGAAAAAATTCAGCAAAAACACACAAAGAGCTGCAAATGCAGTCAAGTTCTGCTAATAATAGATGTTTTCAGTATTTGAACTCGATTATCAAGATGAATGCTATGATCTTGTAATGACAGAGTTAAACAGGTTGAGCTAGTTGCTTTCCTACACCTGCTAATGTCAGCTGCTGATTTAACATCCACTGCAGTAATTATGCAAGTTATCCTGTAAACTCGCAGCTATGCAACTCTAAAAATCAAATTACTACCAACTTTGGAAGAGGAGAAATGTGCAACTAAATCAACATTAAAAAATCAGACCTCTCTTACAGTTCACAGTTGAATGTGTAGCTTTGCAGAAAAGCACACTGAAGTAACAAATTAATGTAGCTTGGTTGGCTTTCTACTTTTCCTTCCACCCCCAAATAAACAGGACATCTGTCCTTAATTTCACCCAACTTCCACATAGCAGTACTGTTAATACTTGATTGAAAAGTGGCTTGTGAATGGTAAGCACATTATGAAGTGTTTTCTACTGTTGAGATAAATATGCATACTTGCATGTTCTTCAGTAACAATTAAAAGAAAGTGGGAGAGGGAACTCGAAATGGAACAGCATCACATACAAACTTCACCTTTTCATTTTGATAGGATCAACTTACGATAGTTGAAATGATAACCATACTACTGCTTATGCACATTTCCTTCTAATAGATGCCACTACACATCACATCACCGTATTTGCTCTAAAATAATTGTGTTAACCACGTATGTATTTGTGAGTACAAGAGACAACAAAACACTTAGGTTTGGACAATGTTTCGTTTGTTCATGCTCATTTCTTACTTTCTTTGGCTTAAAAGTTATTTTCCAATCGAGGATAGGGCACAGTAATGAATATATTTTATCTTTCATAATTTATTTTTCACAGCTTTTTCCTCTAGTTACATACCTGTTTTTAATACAATGTCTGGTTTCCTGTTTCAAAATCACTTCCTTTCAAAGAAAGCTCCTGGGGACATAAATCACAATGGTATCTGTAAATCAGTGTTAACACTAATATCATCTTTGCAGAGTCAGGAAACAGTGTGGAATTTTTATGCTACTGTTATCCATAACAGCAGACTAAAACTTAGACAAATATACCCTAGATTTATACATGTAGAAGTAAACTAAGACAAAAACAACAATCCTATTTCGTATTTAATTTTATGTTCCTGAGAAGTTTGGGAACTTCCAAAGTCTGGGATTAATAAATAAATAGAAAGCTTCAGGAAGAGGCATGCAAATTACAATAAATTAGTTCACATGAGTTTCCTAATTCATGTGTGGCTCAGCTGCTTTGTAGGAACACTAATTTTACTCTACACCAGTAAGACTGTTTTCATGTAAATAGATTTAATGAGGGAAAGGATCTAGTGTCATGGCTATGACTTTCCGTATCTAGTATTCTGTCATCCTAATAACCAGCATTTGTATGATTTCATACTGTTGAGACACCTCTGCTTTCTAAGATAAACTTTCCTGCATGTATTCTGGGACATTTTGGGAGACTATCTAAGCATGCCACAAGACCTTAACTTTGCCCCAGCCACTGCATTACATAAAGAATGTCTGTAATTGAAAGGCACTATGGAATCACACACCTAGGAGAGAATAACAAGTCTTAAGAAATGTATTTCCATTTTCAAGTAGACGTGTACAGTCCTACCTGCATTCCCTACCTAAAGAAAGCAGCTTAGGTAGCTCTAAGTTACATATTCATAGTGAGATGTAATGATAAGTTTGTAAAGGACTTAAAAGACAAAGAAAGGGATATTGTATTAAAGGAGATTCAACCAATGACAAAAAAAATGTCTGTTTTTCTCATGTAGAAAAGCTGCTAGACCATATGTAGCACTGCCTTTGCACAGCTTGTATCATAACCTGATTTGAGTACTTCAGACAGTCTTCTTACTCATGTGCCTATTTCCAAAACTTATTTCATATTGCTTAAAAATTAGAACTCCACTTCATGCTGGTAAAGGTCAAATTCAGAATTCCTTCAACAAAAATAAATGTATTCTTGGTACAAGGTAAACAGTGTGTGGGTGAAACATGGATATACTCCTACCTCTCCAATACAGATGTTTTTGTTTTCCCACTATTAGCACTCTTCAAAGATGCATGACCTTCCCAAAAGTATACATTCTATGCATTACAGCCAGTCTGTGATATATTCTGACTGCAGTCACTCAGCAGCCTCCAAATGCCAGACAGCTTTTATTGGAGTCTCAGCTTAATCTTTGATTACCTCATTGACTTCCCAAATACATAAAGAGGCAATACTGTTCCATACCATTAATTAGCTCCATATCATTAACTTGAGACTCATAGCTACTCCGGCCTTCAGAAAAATAAAGGCATTTCTTCATTTAGTTACAAGTCCTTGCTACATGGTGAAAAACAGTATTTCTTAAGCACAGCAGTTTCCAGTAGTGCTTAGAAGTAAAATTACACTGCACAAAATAAGCAAAAATACAGTTAGTAAAAAAGCATGGAACATAATGGTAATTTCATAAAGTAGCTCTTACAGTTTATCTTTAAATCTAGATCACAGATTTTGAAGTTTCTAGCATAAACAACCGAAGATGACAGTCATCAATCACTAACAGCAGTTTGACACGATAAAGGAGTCCCTTAAGCTGAAAATGAATTAATGCTTATTACATTTAATCATATTTAAGGCAATTTGTTCTTTAGTGGAGAATATCACTTACTGAAGTTATTCACACAACTAAAATTTGCTACAATATTATTGCCACTTTTGCCAGGAAACATTCAAATTCCTCTCAGAAGTAAAAAAATAAAAAGTGTATTGCTCTCTATTTTTGTATTTCAGTGTGAAATACTGCAAGAGCCTAGAAGCATTTCATGCTTTCTAGTATGCTCATGAAGAGTTCAATGAGAGTTGTATTTCACAGAATTACTAGTACAGCAATGATGCTGTTTTTATTTCAATATTTATACACAGAGCAACAGCTGATAACAGTTCTCATCTGGAGAAACTGGAGGCCTTAACTCTTGAGTAAAGTAAATTATGGCCAAGGAAATATCAACTAATCTTCTAGACTTAAGAAAAAACTAAGATATAGAAAAGGCTACACAGTTTTTGTTTGCATTTCTGGAGCCACTTTGGCAGTCTATTTAAAAGTCAGTCTTATTCTGTGCTAATAGCAGACTTCTGCACTCTTGGCCTTATCTGTTTGTGAAGAACTAACAGATACTTATCTGCCACAACTGTGGGACTAGCTCCAGATGGGAATAAATTTTCCTTTCTCAGTATCAAGCAATACTTTAAATTTAGAAGTCAAGATGTTTCATAAATAAAATAATGGTTAACATGTCCAACATTGCTTCTGTATCCTAGTTCACTTCCACCAGAAGCCACGGGGATTATCACTGTTCAGTGTAAACTCAACAAAATCTTGTGTATATTGAAATACCAGTAACCCACAATTCATAACTGCAAAATTATTTTTACTTGCTACTTGAAGTTAAATATAAAGCTACTCTGCAGAATATTTAAGGATATTAATTGTGGTTGCTTAATGCAATTGGTTGCTCTGTACCAAGGGATTACTCTGTTGCACACTTAATTTGCAATTTACATTTCCATATGGCTGAGAGATGTTTTGAAAAATTACAGCACCTGGGATATTTTTTTTTCCCCGTGCAAATTATAAATGCATGATATGAAAGTATGAATCATCCGCTATGTCTAATTCAAGTTAGTGATCCAATGAGTGCAATCATAAATGTTAATTTTTTTTTTTTTTTTTTTTACTTTTTTAACTTTAATTTTCAACCTTTTCTATGTCATTAAAACATTTTTATCCTAAATAAATATGCAAATGCAAGGTAGCATTAGAAATTATTTCAAATAAAGTGAGCTAGCTCATAAGTGAAACAATTCATTTAAGCAGACATCACATGCTAGTATGTGCTGCAGAATCTGTCAGTGGTAATGACTCACACCGGGTAGCTACTTGCTAAAGAAATCTTATTCAGTATGACTTCAAACATCTCTGAAAATGCTGCCTATGAAGCAGATACTAATCAGTACTCTACAAAGCACATAAGGTACCCGCAATAACCTGATCAGTTTGGTTATTTACTACCTAAAACTGTAAGTGAAGTACTGATACACAATATCTGCTTTACAGCATCTTTTTTTCCACAGAAACAACTGTCAAGTTATACAGTATTTTTCAATAGTGGAATCCATCTACTTGGATAAGATGGATAGAAACATGAACAATGGAAAGACAATCTTATTTTGAAATGCAGTAGAAAAGATAGCACAAGCCACCCTCGTCTGCCATACTTTTTGGCTCTATACATTGTTATATTCTTACCTGTATAGCTTGTAATTAAAAAACAATATATATTTTTTCCAATTATGAATGCTTACAAAGAATAAGACATAGTTACTGTATTTGTATCTCTTTTGTTGCATTATAAGTGCCTGATGTTCTGGCCACCACAAGTAATAGACATGCATTTCTTTGTTTCAAAACAATTCTAAAACTTAAGTAACATTAGAGACCTGTCCTTGGAAGATGCAACTACAGAGATAGTGTTCTATAAACACCCAGGGAAAGCAACTCAGTATGTTTGATTCTTAGTTAACTATGAAAAGCATTTCAGTTTATGGATATCAATTCAAAATTGTAAATAAAATACCAAAGATTAAAACTTAAATCACGGAATCGTAAAGCATGTTTTCTTTCAGAAGTATTACAAAGTCCTAACTGAGCTCTGACAGTTACAAAAAACTAGATACAGAACATCAATCAGAGACCTAAGCAAATCCAGGACATACACAGAAATACTCTTATTAAGACCAAACAAAATGCAAAAGGAGGTAGAAGGAGGAAAATTAAAGGTAATTTGCATAAACACGAATGCAATCATACTTACTGCTTTTAAAAGACAGAATTTGTTTGCTGCTATACAAGCCTTTCTTCTCAAGGGTTTAATTTTGGCTTTTCGGGTTTAAAGTCAATCACTTTTTGCCTCCCCAACAAAAAGACTCACTTTCAAATACATTTCTTGTTTGCACTGATTTGTTGCAATTGTTGGAACAATTTTTTCTTAGAAACACTGTGTCAACAACTCCCTGCCCCCTTCACTTCACCCCTTCATGCAGATCCATGCAGTTGACTTTTATCCTTCTAAAAACCCAAGCAACACCCTATGTAGGACACTATCTCAAGGCTTCATTGATGTACTTGAGAGTAAATGCAGAGTTGATCCACTTTCTATTCATGTAATAGTGAATTCCCTTACTGCCCAATTAATTATACCACATGGATTTGATCTATTTTTTATGTGTCATTATGGCTCTAAGTTTAAAGACAATATTATAAATATTTGACTAGCTAGAGTATTCACACAGGCCAAACATACCAGATTTTTGTCTCAACAATAGGATCATGCTACACAAATTCTATGAGTGTGTATCAAAATCAGATTGGAATTATATATCTAAACTCTACTTTCCAAACCTTAGCTTAAAGAGGAAAATCTGTTTTAGATAGCAACATGAACACTGATGAAGGTCAGATCATCTTCAGTATTCCTTGTGATACATATTACAGTGCTGATTAAATGATTTACTAAACTTTCATAGTCCTAAACAAAAGACAAGTTCTCTTTAGTTAAGACAATGCCGTTATAAGATAGCAGAAGACTCAGGTAGGGTTTCTACTGTCATGTTACAAACACTGTTGATTCTGCCAGATCAGAACTCTTCAGATTACTATCAGTAAGAACTTTCTCATGAATGTTTTGAACCACTAGTGTTATGAAGACACAGTACTCCTGTACTCCTTGTGCCTTCATTTTTAAATCCCAGTTTCAAAATAATTTCAAGAAAATCTCAGGAGGCAGCTTTTATAACGTCTTTGAAGACAGACAGTGAAGAGAGCCATGGTAAATTTTAACTGAAAGGGAAAAGCTACAGCATAGATGTATCCCCTATGCACCAGAGAATCTAGTGGTAAAGAGGTAACTGAAATTTGCCTAGGAGTTGAGACAAAGTTGATACCTTGGATACGAGAATGTAAACATGACAAAGTTAAGGAAGTCAAATTTTGTGAACTCTGCTGTTCATAAAATTATTTCTGCTTTTACAGCTTGAATTTTGTTGTAATTCTAATGATCTGTCAAAGATCTCAGAGACAAAACTATTTGCATCTGAACTTGGAGAAAACAAGTTTCACATATTATCTAAGTATAAGAGAAACAATCTAGAACGCTAAAAAACAAGATAAGCATGCAGAGTGTATGTAGAACAGCTTAAAATAATGGAACTTGATTTTCAGAAACACATTCTGTTGGAAGCTTTCTGTCTACTCATTTTCCATTCAGGTTTAAAACTTAAAAGGAGCCATTTGTTTTCTGAAAAGGCTAAGATCCCCTCTGATAGCTAGAACAGAAGATACAGAGCTTGCAGTGCAAAACAAAAACCCTCATCTAGAGACCCAGATCTACCCTATTAATAGGTAGGAGATCATGTTGCTATCATAAACACATGAATTGTTTACCCAGTGTGTTTATTTGTGATACAAATGATGCCGTTCCAGCTAAGCACTCAATATTTCAGTATCGCATAATCTTGTTGTACTTACATGGAGTAAGTATCCATTACTACTTGCAATGCTCATTTAGTCTGCTCAACTGACTGCTTAATGAGGTCTGAGAAGTAAAAGCCTTATCTCTAAAAAGCCAGTGCAAGAAGCAGCATGTGTGCATGCTCGTTTTTAAAGCACAGAAAAGTACTTGTCTACCCATGAAATTGAATTAGATTAAGAGCATTCTGAAGAGTATAAATAATGAAATATGGATACATCTTTTTTTCTAATAATGAAAAACTTGTTTTTATTTGTTGAATATTTTGTTCTTAGAAATTTGCTTTGTTTTTCTAAGTATAATTAGGCCTTCAAAATATCTTTTAGAAGCTGTGCATTCTCTCCTCTCCCCCCCCCCCCACCAAATAAGTTCCTTAGGAATTCCACGCTGTAATAGGTTTCCAGCAGCTTTTAATAGCTCTTTTGGAGTGTTTATGATGAGTCACATGCATCTGTTTCATCTCCAGAAATACAAAAATGGGACATCAGCTGCATTCACACAAGTTGTAGCGATGACTAGCATGTTAGTTAAAAGTTTAAAGGATACTGACAGCAAATGCTATATACCTCCCTTTCACTCACTACTTATTTGTAGGCACCTGCAAAAGTCACTAAGCAAGCCTGTTACTGTTAATAACTGCTACACCATCGTGGCCAAATGCAAGTTAAACTGATGTATTTCAATTCAGAGATGGACAAACTGGGTCAGATAGAAATCCAAAATTTCCATTTAGATTACTCACATTTTACCTTGTACCTTCACTGAAGCAAGTCACTGGCTCTCAGCTGCTAGCATTTGGTATGCAATACATTTCAAATTGAAACATAGATCCTACATGGCAAGAACTATGTTGACTGACTGAAGAAACTTGTTTTTCTTTCAAAAGCAGCATTCTATGAAGTTATTTGTCAGATAACTGAAAGACACCACTTCAAGCAGAATATTTTTACAAAGAGTCATTTCAATGCTTTAAACTAAGTTGATGCCCAGTGACATATTTATTTTGCTGGTTTAGATTCACTGCCAAAAAAAAAACCAAAAAAACAACACCCATATTTTCAGTGATCCTGCAGTAAACAGAGCACTTAACCTTTTCTCATACACGTTGTTACTTGAAGATCAGCATACAGCAATTCTTACATTTGTACAAAGGTCACTGGCACTACTCAAAGTTTCCTTTTAGTTGTCCTAGATGCACAACAAGAAACTGAGTAATTGACAGTGACTCTGATGGGCAGAAAAGATCTGATTTCTGTTATTCTAACAACTGAAATGTTTGTCTCCATTTTCCTCAGTGCGCAAGACTGGGTGTTGGCCAGAACTGACAAGTTACTGTTTAATTTTGTGAAGTGTCATGATGAAGCACTCCCTCAAAAAGGAAGTATGACAAAAAGCTGTTTCCTGATTTCTGCAAACGTGTGGCCACATTATGAAAGTGTA
Source organism: Centrocercus urophasianus (assembly GCF_019232065.1). Classification (NCBI taxonomy): domain Eukaryota; kingdom Metazoa; phylum Chordata; class Aves; order Galliformes; family Phasianidae; genus Centrocercus; species Centrocercus urophasianus. The sequence continues at coordinate 5,889,342 of NW_024884800.1, read as the reverse complement.
TCTAACACAAGTTAGAGTCTGTTTATTAAGAAAACACGTTTTCCTCCACCTACTGACATAGTCATAAGTAAAAATACAAACAAAAAATACACACAAAAACTAAAACAAGAATGCTTCTGTAAAATCCACATACTTTTCCTACAAATACTTGTTCTTTACCACTCACATACATTCAAATATGATTATATTTTTCATTTACAGTTTAAAGATGCCACACTAGTCTTCTCTTGCAATTACATCCGCATCAGCATGACACTGGTTGAAAGCACTTGGAGGGCCAGTTACATGAAGTTTCCATACTGTTGCTGCCATTTCACAAGCAAATTCATTCAACTAATGACACAAAACAGCAAATTCCTTGACTACATGTAAACAGGGAAAGCCAGCAGTAGTTGAAACCAGGAGAACCTTTGAGCTAGAAAACAGAACTGCAGCCAAGTTGCCTAGAAATATAACTTTTATAAAGCAAGGGAGCTGGGGGAAGCCCCTATTCCCAAGATACTTAAACTTTAAAAAAATTATGTTTTCCCCTTCTCCATCTATTCCATCTCTGTTCTTTCATCATAATTTAGAAGACTATGCAGCTGCTGTAACCAAGGATAACAAGCAGATGTAAAGAACAGGGCCCTGCTGATGGGTCAGCATAAGCCCATTTTTGAAGTAAGCCATTTCTTCACAGTGGAAAAATTTAAGCAACTTTTGAAAGAAACAGGTCATTACTTTTGAGACAAGCATAAACTCTGAGAAAGCATACCAATATCACTGTAAGATTTTTCTCAATGGATATTATTCAGACCTTTAGCTAGTTCATGATTATTGGCTATGTTTTCCTACACAGAAAAAAAGGAGAAGAGTTCTAGAACATGCTCCAGGTAACATTGTGTTAAGAGGTATAAACAAACGGCACAAAGTTTTCTTTACAAATAACTGCCCTGGCAAAGGGTTTACAACAGCAAGATAATCTGACAACATAGCAACAGAATTCAATTTCCTAGATAAGTGAGAAAACTCTAAGTGAACTAGCCGTTCATTAATACAACTAATAGCTAACTTTTTATTAGTGTTTCAGGTTGCCCTAGTATGAAAGATTTTAGTGCTAGGCACTGCTGAGTTACTGGTTTAGAAAAGTTTTAGAATGCAGACGAGAAGACATAACACCATATACACCTGAATATTACTGTCAGTTATCAAGAGAAGATAAATAAGAAAGCTAAGTAATAACTAAAACCATGACGTTATTTAATTACCTAAACACTGACAGTATCAGGCATTTCATTCTAGAGTTTAACTATAGATATGAAACTGAATAGTGAGAAAAAACAAACAGGCCTATAACCATTCTAACTGTATTAGTGTGGGAAAAAAAATGTAGACATACCAAATGTTCCTAAATCATAGAAGGGCAAAGTGTAGCAAATGCTCTCCTAAGCACTGACTTTGTGCCAGGGTTTAACCAGTAGTGCTGACATACCATCATCATAAGTCTGAACTGAGGGAGCAGTTATCAAAGCACAGAAATACAAATAATATCAGGAATAGCAGGAGATACATGAACTAGAATTAACAAGCTTCAGAGAAGATGCATTTTCTCCAACAAATGCTTCCCCATCTTCAGATAGAAGCATCTGGTATCTGACATCCCTGCAATAAGAACATTCACCTTGACACTTGGAGGCCAGCATTCTGCTCAACTGAACTGAACTTGGTATTTTTTTTCCTCCCAGACAACACTCCACTCTAAATGTGTCTAAATACGGTTGCTTGTTTGTCTTTAAAAACACTATTCACTTCTAGGTGGTTGCTTGTTGGTTCTTATCTACTGTCTTTTTTTTTTTTTTTTTTTTTTTAAATAAAAGTATTCATTTGATACAACCCATCTGTGATGGCCTAAGAGTAAAGTAATTGGTCAGGAAAAAGCAAAGATTATTTCCTCTATTTCAGCCAAGTGTACAGCTGCTAACTATTGACAATTCTTGATCCACTAATCAGACAGGATAGCAAGCTTCTTATTATGCTAGCTCATTTTAATTAGGAAAATATTTGCACAAAAGTGTAAGCATTGGAGAGATTTGAGTGGTCATTTATTTTTTACAGTTGGTATTAGAGTAAGGAATTCTAACAAGCAGTTGACAGTCATCTCTTTTATTTTTTTAAAGATAAATATTATGTACTGATGATGTAATATAGCAGATATTATAGCAAGAGATACTGAAATAACAGGCAAGAAAGAAAAAAAAATTGAAGACAGCTGTTATAGGGGAAATTAACTTCATAGCTTCAATAAAATAGTAGTCATGTTACGTATCTCTTTATTTACAAGTATGGTCTCATAGCACACATCCCACCACTGAAAGAACTGCAACAAACAACAAAAAAGCTATTTTCAAAAGTGCTATAAAATTACTTAGTGATAGTTCCAGGTAATAGCATTTATTCAGTACCTGCCCCTTAACAGCTGCCCTTTGTAGTAATGAGATTCATGAACATTCAAAAAAGCTGATTACTAAACAACCAAGGATACAGTGCTGTAAATTTCCAGCCTTACTATTGATTATATCCCAGAATGACTGCATGAGGAAGTTGTTTACTTAAAGTCCATTACAAGCATAAGCTTACCACAGTGGAATGATGTAATATGACAGAAAGTACAGCAATGATAACAATCACACGATTCTAGGCTACAGCAAATGAGCACAAGCATAGCAGCTGTTAATGCAAAAACAAAAGAAGAAAAACTGTTTACATTTACAAGACCTCAGGTATACAAAGACCTCCAACGAGATACCCTTCCCTCCACTTCCAACCCTTAAATGAGGTCTGGGGAAGGGTGGATCATGGCTCCCCAGCCCTTCCAGTCACTACGGTTCATTGCTTGCACCTGAGCTCCCCTGGGTTGGCCTTGCCTTCCTACCAGGTGCTCAATCACTGTTTCAAGCCATGACTTAGCATTTCCACTACACACAGCAGATACTGAAAACATGGCTTACCAGATCATCAAGCTAGGAAGTAAAAAATGAAAATAAAAAATGTTGGTATCTGTTCATGCAAAGAACAAGACAGCTAGCCAATAAAGTTCCACTGATATGCAGAAGAATTATCTGCCAGAGTCCTGACTCATAAGCAGCCTCTTGGCTGTGTTTAGCAGCAGAGGAATGTTTAGTTGATTAGTCCTCTATAACAATAAACAAGAACTATTGAAAAATGTGGAAACTACTGTTGAGGATGTCAGGGAGTGTGACATAATTGATGTAAAGCCTGAGACCCCCAGTTAACCAAATGATGAAGTACACAATTTAAAATAATGGCTCTGTTGTAAAAAGCACTAGGATTTGTTCTCAATTATGTCATCATCATCCTTATCTGAACATTCATACGGTTAAAATATTTTTAACTTTAGTCTCTTCAACCATAAACAAGTGTCTGTGTGACTACATAAGCTGATCTAGTGACTCATCGCACTGAAAAACTGATCTCACAAAAGCTACACAGAAAATAGGTGCTGTACTCTGAAACCTACATTTTGCAGAGTTGTTTTTCTTTCGTAAAGGAAATCTGTATGAAAGGACATTTTGTAAAAAAGAAAACAAAATAAATAATTAAAAAAAAAAAAAAAAAAAGAAGAAACCCTAAAAGATATACTCCAAAGGAAGCACTGTAAAAGTTCCTACAGCATACTCTGCTGTTGTGTTATTTAGGTGTGCCTCAATACAAAGGATCACATGAACTCATTCTGGTCAGTTCAGAGTTCAAGCAGTGTGACATCATTATTCTCTGTAACAGAGTGACTAATTTTTTTTTCCCGATAAGACAAAGGCAACATTGGATAAGTGCTGGGTACAAGGATGCATAACCTTCCTCAGACTGAACGTGTTCACAGATGATAGTTGTTTAGCCAGGCACTAAACAGAAATAAGCACATTTTTCTTTTGCCATAGAAAAAAAATCCAAGAAGCATTGTTTTTTATATACAGTGTCTGTAAAATTCAGAGAAGCTGAGCTGATCCAATATCTGTATATGCACAATATAAGGAAAACTATTTCTAATGCATAAGCAACTTCAATCCACACTCAAGACATGCACTGTCAGACATACTCACACCTGCCTAAATGTCCCTCAAGTCCCAACAAAGAAACGAGATCATTAAATTATCCCCTGAAGAAAGACTGGAAAACTACCAATAGCTTTCTCATTCTTCTTCTGAGAAAAGGACTCATAGACTTCATAGAAAAGGACTGTTTCATAGTAGGTTCAAATAATGACACACTTTCCTTTGATTGTGAAAGGGTGTAGCAGTCAGATCAGAACAGAATTTGAATCTACTAAGCTAACTCATTATTTTCCCTACTCTTACAAACTCATTGTCAAAAATACTACCGCCAATTTCTCAGTAAGCTCTAGGTACAGATTCTTATCTGTAGATATTACCTTTTTGCTCCCCCCCCCCCCCCCTTTTTTTTTTTTAATAAGGATAATATTTACCTTTTTTTTTTTTTTTTTTTAAGTCATTCTGTGAAGTCGTTCTGTGCAATTTTTTCATATGTGTATTGTTTCCAGAAAACAATAAAAAACAGTAATAGGGCATGAATACAATTTCCACCCCTCTTTTTCTTAAAACCTAAAAGAAAATAATCACCTGGAGAAGAGAATCTTTGTTATGGTCTAGAATTGTAGGATAAATATTCAAAATACAGAAAATGAGAAAAGTAGAATTCACCTAATTCAGTTAACTGCTTCAAAAAGGGAAAAATGCTTCTGATTAAATACAACAACAGCAGCAAAAACAAACATAAGCAAAGAACAAAAAACCCACAACACTTTAGGAAGCACAAACCTAAAAAATGGATTTTTGTTTTTGGTATTTTTGGTAAGCCTAGCCTGGAGCAAATCACTAAAGGCTTGATTCAAAACAGTATTCTGCTGTTTTCTAATTTACCTAAGTTACTTTAATGAATAAAATATGTTGACATACGTTGACTCTGTACCTTTAATGTATAAATGTCATATCAATACCTCATCTAGCTCCAGTGCTTTAGGCTTTAAATTAGAGCTAGACATAAGTAAAGGTCAACTATAAGTCTTCTGTGAAAGAAGAGATCATTACATTGTTAACATATTAAACATAATTTTTTTTAAACAATAGGTAGGAAGCTGTTAGCTTCCCCTTCCTATAAATAGCTACAGACAAAACTTGTAAGCTTATTCAAAATACAAAAATATAAAGCCTAATCAGTGGACTGTTTTGCAGCTGTGTCATGGCTACAAAAAAAAAATGTAACTGTAGAATCTTCTTGAAACAGCTGTGAAGATGCCTAATTTGTAATCCTTATTCACTTATGTAAATGTTCATAATTAGCTGTTTTAATTAACATTTGTGACACTATTCATGATAGCAACATAAAACATTGCTGTTTTAATGGTCAATTAAGATGAGAGATAAGATAATCCAGGAGGGCAGATGAGACAACCTGAAGACAGTCTACAGCATTACACTAGTGGAACGATTCTGGTATGTTAACTGTAGAGTGGTTGTGCTCATGATGTAGAATTTTTTGGATGAAAAGATAGGATATGCATCCCTGAGTAATTTAGCAGTGTTTTCTTTCTGTGGTTAAGTCAAATACTGTATATATTCTCTTGTTGTAGTATGTAGAATAATTCCTGTATAAAGAAAAATTAAAAAATCCTCCCTCCTACAACCACCCAGTTACATGGTTAGGACAAATATTTCAAGTTTGTTAATTTACTTCTTCAATACTAGAAACCTAAAGAACAGAATATTTCTCAAGGATTGAAACCTGAGTAGCTGGTTTAGTCATAAGTTGACTTCAGTTGTCTTAGAATTACTTCTCAGAAGCCTATGCTTTCACTGACAGATGAAAATTCTGTCACTGGATTTATAAAATCTCATATATCTTTTTTTTTTTTTTTTTTTTTTTTTTTTTTTCCACCAGATATTTTTGGAGTACATAGCTTCTGGAAACTCGCATAGATGTATTTTTTTTTAATATGTTTGTAGGGAGGATGTTAGAAAGTTTTTAGATTGCTGTATTAGCCAGTCATCTTGAAAAGCCTATTTTGTTCAAATTCAGATATAAAACAGTACATGTTTGAGGGACATTCCTATCAGCCTATGATCATTTTATTGTAAGCTAACTGTCTGACTCACTTGTTGCAGTTAAGTGTTTGACTGAGATTACATTAGAAACCAAGAGGAGAAATACAGCTACATAGCAGGAAACTTCTGCAGCTACACATTCTTACTGTTGTAAAATGAATTTTGCTAGATGTAGAGATATAAAATTTCTTAGATATGAAGCCAAGTTAAGAACATTTTGTACAACTTTTTTCACCCTCAGGCCATACCTAAGTTGCTCTCAGAGGTGGGCCAAAACACCACAGTGCAAACTGGTTGCCAAAATAATCCGAGGTTTGTTTGGTTGCCTTAAGTAGTTGTGGTTTTTTCCTTTTCTGGGGGAGGGGATGGGGTTGGGGAAGTGAGGGACTCTTTAATTTTAATTTCCTAATTGAGATAGTTGCATAGTATCACCTCACTTTTTGCTTAAAGTTGCCTGCAGAATTTATATGCTCGTAAATTGTTGGTTCGCGTGTAGAATACTGTTTTTTCATTCTCAAATCTGGGTGAGGGTTGGGGTGGAGTAGAAATAGGAATACTAACATTTTTAAGTATAGCTAAAAAATTGTTATTATTCCAAGAAATGCCAGATTGTTCCACAAATCTCAGGCATGCTTTAACCATGTGTGTCAGTACAGGTGTATGGAGACAGAGATGGGAGAAATCTACTGTACAGATCTTACTTGCACATTGAACATAAAAAGGTTTGCTGTGGAAGATGTGCAAAGCTCTCTAGGGAACTCTAGAGGGAACATCCTCTATACGATAATAAAATGATAGGTTTGTACATAAATCTGGACTCCAAAGATTTTTGGGTTGCCCTTGTCCTCTTACAACAGACTGTGTCTGTTTCTATGGCTGTTTTCCTGGTAACTTAAACATACATTCAGCTATGCCAACACAAAAAGCCTGTTCTTCTCTCATTTGTATAACAATTATATTGATATACAGGGACATGCATGAGGTCCAGCCAAAGAAATTTAGTTTTCTACGTAAACTTCAGGCAGTTTATTTTGATATTATGAACCACAAACATAAACAGAAAACTCAGACTTTGAGGACTGGACTTCCCAAAGGTGAGGGGTAAAAAAGGCTTTCATTTGTGGTAACTCAATTTTAGCCAACATGCCACAGTTACCCTGTGCACCCAATATACTCCTAAAACAAAACGCAAAGGAACATACTTCAGAAAAACCCCGTGGGTAGCACTGATATTCCACACATGAAATGCAGACCTTTCCTGCTCCCAGCATTTTGAGGAAAAAAACTAAGCCAAGCGCCTTCACAATGAACCCATCCTACTTGCTGGCTCTGTACTACCTAGCCCTGTACCAATCAGCCTGTTATTCACTCTTACATCTTTCCAACTGGAGTTCCTGGTCCCAAAGCTGCACCCCTACTACGCCATTTCCTGGCAAAGCCTCACTGCCCTTTCCGGCCGCCCGCCCTCAGCTCATGCGCACTACGTAAGCGCATGCGCAATAGCGGTCGTCTGTCCGCGCGCATGCCTAGATATGCTCAGCGTCTTAGGCGGTTGATTGGGAGTAGGCGTCTCGAGTACCTCCAGGAACTGCTTTAGCCGCCATGGGGAGACGCCCCGTTGTGGGTGCCGACTCTATGGGACCGTGAGGATACAGTCCTGACGAAAAAGGGGCCTTGTGCCGAGCCGGAGCCGCCGGAAGGATGGAAGATCAGGCAGCTCCGGGCTCTGGGGGCGGCGACGAGCCCCCGGGCCCTAGCAAGATGAACGCGAAACGGAGCGGGCGCTCCTCGGAAGAGGAGACCCGGAATAAGACGAAGTTGGTGAGTGAGCGTGGGGGTGGGGGAAGCCGGGGATGGAGGGGCAGGCGGTCGGACCGGGGGGGCTGCTGGATTCTTTTTTTAGGAAGGGTTTAATAATAATCTGTGATGGTTTTTGGGTACCCCGGTGGTAACGGGAGAAAACGTGCGGGGGGTGCGCGGTGCTGGGAGGTGCCGGCTGGAAGGAGGGGCGCGGCGCAGCGCCGGGCCGCGCGGCTGCGGCACCTGTTGCTGTAACCCGGGCCGAGCGGCTCGGCGCTGTGTGCGTGCGCTGTGCCGTGCGGGAAGCCGCGATGCGAGCGGTGTGCTTCACGAGTGAGCTCCCGAGTTAGTGCGAAAATAGCGTATAGCGTTACGTGCGTGTCAGGGAGATAAGGAGGCGTGTGTGTGAAGATGCTGGAGTTTTTCTGGTTTCTTTGTAAGGAACAGGTAAACTTTTGATTGCACCAGCCCTCCTTGGACCAGTACTGTTTATAAATCAAAGCTGCTTTTTGGTCTTAAGCACTGTATTTCTTATGAACATGCATAGGTACATTTCAAAGCCACCAGTCCCGTATCTCAAATTATAAATGGAGGAGAAGCAAGAGAAATTAATTATATCAGTGTTTACTTTGCTTACTTCAGTTACTTATATTTGGTTTAACTTTGAGTGAATTCGTTTTACCCTTATCTTCAGACTGCCTTTCCAGACAAGCACTGGAGGCGTTAATTAAAACCAGACTGAGACTTCACATTGATTAGAGCATTAATTATAAAGTTTTGGTATAACTTGTGCGAGCCTTTTCACAGGTGAAACTAAGTTAATATTTATTTGCTCCCACCTTGGATTCCTCTCATTAAGAGTAATGCAAAGGAGCCTTGGGCTGATCAGCTGGAAACCCATTTTTCTTGAAACCCATTAACTTGAAATGCACATGGGGAAGATGTTTATATGGGGCATCACAAATGCACTGAAAGTGACAATCGCTTAAAAGGAAGACAAAACGCTGAATAACTTGAACTTTGCTTATATTGAAGGCAACCATGTATATATTAACTCAGCATAAACAAATACTGTGGTTTATTTTGTTTTCTGGTGCTATTGGAAACAAACTCTCACTTCCGTGCACAGGATACATAGTATCAAAGTTTTTATGCTTAAAGTAACTAGCAAAGCTGCTTGTAGATGTTTCCGAGGGAAGAGATTTTAAAAAGTAGTTTTGTTTGTAGTTTTTGGATGCAGGAGACTCCTTTAATTTGAGGCAAAAAACTTGGACAGAAATCTTCCATTGCAGAGGAAAGGGCTTTGTCCTAATTGAAATCCAAAATTTTATAAACTTGTGTGAGATGAGCTCAAAATTGGATTGAGCAGGCCAGCTATTTCTATTGCATGCTCTCATCAGTTACTCTAGAGTCAGTAGGGTTGAATTTTTTGCTACTCTTAATGGGAGAAATATATCCCACTAGTACTTCAGTTTGTATGCAGACATGCTTTTGGTTTTTGAGGAGATAATTACACGCTAGCAACAACGTGAATGTGAATGGTGGTACCTTGCTTGAAGTCAGGGCAGATCTGTCTTTCAGAAGGTCAAGTGACTTGCTTCTGGTGATATAATTGGGTGGATGTATTGACTGGGTGAGGAGATGTCTTATTTAGGACATGATGTATGCAAACTCTGGATAAAGCTGTAATGAAGTGGGGTGTACCTTTGAGAAAGGATAAGGATGGAATTAAAGTGTATTTGAAGTTGAGGCAATGTGAGCAGACAGATTTATTACTTAATGGTAATGGTGACTGTTTGTAAGGGCAGAACAAGACATACCAGGAAAGGCATCATTCATTATACAGAAGAATAATCTTCTATAAATTTTGCATTTTTAAACATTGAATAAGGAACTAATTCTGCTGAGGCTAGCAATTTCTTTTGGCTATTCGAGAGCTACCTTGCATGTACTTATCTTTACTGTGCAAATAAGACGGATAGTTGAGACTTCTAAGAAAATCCATGCTGCTTGTACAAGTATGAAATTGTCACTGAGTTTGTAAATGAAACATAAATTGTGGTATGGAAATTTCCTTGGTTCATAGCTTATAATTTACAAATGTTCAATAGAGTTAGATAGATGAATCCACCTGTAGGTTGTTGGCTAGTGTTTGGAACTGTATGATGTACTTTGAGAGGTATGCCTCTTTTCAATAATCGCAAATATAAAGTGGCATACTGAAAGGGGCTTTGTGGGACAGGGTATGTAGCTACATATAACACCAGATTTATTTTCAGTGTCTGGCATCAGGCCTTTGGAAGAAGGATGAAGGGGAATGATTTTTATGTGGAATGTCTTAAAGTTCAACAAGGCCAGGTATAAATTTTTGCATGCGTGGGTTGGAGCACAAATACAGACTGAGTGGAGAATGGATTGAGATTAGCTCTGAGGAGAAAGGTTTGGGGATGAAAAGCTCAGTGTCAGCCAGCAGCAGTGTGTGCTTGCAGCCTGGAAATCCAACTGTATCTTGGGGGTGGCTGTATTAAAGGAAACATGGGCAGCAAGTTGAGGCAGGTAACTCTTATTCCTCTACTAGAGGCCACAAGGATGCTCAGAGAGCTGGAGCACTTCTTCTGTGGAGGCAAGTGGAGAGAGTGGAGGTTGTTCAGCCCCAGAGAAGGCTCTGGGGAGAACTTTCAGTATTTGAAGAAGACTTGCAGGAAAGCTAGGGACCCTTTATCAGGGTATTGATAGGAGAAGGGCTAATGTCTTCAACTGAAATAGGAATGGTTCAGGTTTGACATTGGGAAGAAATTGTTTACTCAGAGGGTGGTGAGGCACTGACACAGGCTGCCCAGAGAAGCTGTGGATCCATGGAACTGTTCAAGGCCAGGTTCAGTGGGGCTTTGGGTATAACCAGGTCTAGTGAGAGCTGACCCTGCCTATGGCGGGGGATTAGAAATAGGTGATCATTAAAGTCCCTTCCATCCCAAACAGTTCTATGATACAGTTTTCTGTAAGACAGCTAAGTTGATATTCTCACGTACAATCAAAGTTGAGCTGCATTAGAACTTTTTTTTTTCTGATTTGGGTTATTTTGAGAGTCATGTAAGTCTAATATGACCTTTTGAACTTGACAGAACTGCGGAGTGACAATTTAGCTCCATATTTTGTACTAGTAGTGTGTGTGAATGGGAGTAATTTCTATGAAAAGTTTATAATCCAGGCAACACTGGAAGGGCTCTGATTTAATCTTTTTTCATATCATTTTGTGCTAATGCAAGGACTAGAGGTGGGAATGAGTGCCTAGTGTTTCTGCCACGATTTTTGTTTATAATGGAATGGGCAGGAAAAAATGAAATTGTTTTAATAAACAATCATCTGATCTCATGCCAGCCCTGAGCATGGGCTAGCATGAGACAACAGCGAACAGCTACATATTTAGCTTGGTTTGGCAACAGGCTTGTTTTGCCTATATAGCAGGCATACTCTTAAATTAGTGGAAACAGACTAAATTAAGTTGTCAGAGAAATTGCTGAGACTTCTGGGTTTTAGTCCTTAACTTGGATATTGTTTGCTGTGTCTAACACTAAAGTAAGTATGTACTAACACTAAAAGAATTATTTAGGTTTTTTTTGGCTGCGTAGGAAACAGGTGCATGCTCAAAAGTGTTGGGTCTGTTTGAATGTGGTTGTCATTGTGTAGCTGAACCCAAATATTTCTCAAGTCTTTTCAAGACTTTTCAAACCTTTCACATGAGGAGCTGAAGCCAGGCTTTTTACAAAAGTTCATATGATGAGAATGGGAGGCAGTGGAAAAGTGAAACAGGAGCAATTCTGACTGGGAATTAGAGGAAAAAGTGATTTGAAAGGTGATTAAGCTTTGGAACTGGTTGATCAGAGGTACTGTGTATCTTAGTCATTGGAAAGGTTTGAGACCTGGAAACGTGGACAAAGCTTTTAGCAGCCTGGTTTGTGTTTTGTGTTGACTCAGCTTTTTGAGCAGGAATTAGGGTGAGACACCTGAGATATTTTCAGATGTCTGTGATGACATGAATCAGTGCTTAAAAAGACGTTGTTAGAACAGGATATGTGGTGCTTCCTGACTGTTTGAATGCTGCCTAGCTAGAAGTTCACATGGTCAAAATTTTTTGTCTGAGTCAAGGTTTTGTAGTATATCCTGTTGATTTTCTATTAGCATAAAAGAGAAGTATTTCTGTGCATGTAGTGGCTAGTGCCACGCTGAAAGCATGCTTCATTACTCCAAGTTAATTTCATCTTTGTGAGGTTACATCAGTGATAAAAATAACTTAGCAACAATTTTAGTTTTCACAAAGGGCAGTGATATGAGTATGGCACTGTCTTTAAAAGTAGATTGAGACAGAGCTTGTAAAATGGGGTAAAAAATGTTAGGGGTAGGAGAGAGATTACTTAGTTGGAATGCAAGTAAATGCGGTGATGTGGATTTGATGATTCATCCCACAAGGAGCAACTCATACTTGAGTTTAAAAACGGAAATAGTTTAAAATGCTTCAGTATGAAGCATAAACACTCTGAGCTCTCAGAAATCAATCAAAAACTGAAAATCCAATACTCTGACTAATGTGCCATCAACTAATGTCCAACAGTGGAATAAGGGCTTTTGTCAGTTAGCTTATATACAGAAGTAAACTGACTGTGCTTGCCTGATAGGTTTCTCAACTATGCTGCTCCACCCATGTTTGGGCAGGAATGCTTTAAGTGAACTGTCAATAGTCTTGAGCACTCAGTGTTTTACAGAACCTACATCTCATGACCTTGTTTAACTCAGGCTGTTGGGTCTCACGCTTCTGTGAAGAGAGAATATGTTCTTTACAGATGACTCCTTTAGATGTTTGTATTCTGTGTACATAAGCTATGAGTCAGATTAAGCAGATTTTGGCAAATGAATAAAATGCGTTGTTTGAGATTGCAGTGTGTCTCAGTAAAATCAGTGAATGCCTCAAAGGATTCTTGCTTCACACAACTGAAATTAAGGTGCAACCATTACTGAAGGGTGGTATTGATGTCTTAAGAAAACTCATTTATTGCAGGAAAGGATACTGATTTGGCAGTAATTCTAATGTGGTGGAGCGGGGCATAGCGCTGACTAGCTTTAGCTTTTAATGTGTGAGTTGATATTGACACTGTTTAAATGAGGTGATAGAGTGATAAGACTATCTGCTTGTGGTAATTGAACTTCCTGAACTACTACTTGTAAGACAAAACTGTAGAGATATTCTGGATGATACAGGAAGCTTTGCAAACAAAGCAGATTCCACAGAGGCAATGTGGAAGAGATTTACAGAGAACTGGCAGTATGCATATCAAATAGGAGAGGTGTTTTCTAGGCTTTAGAGGAGAAACTTTTGTTTGTATATTACAAACAACCTGTAAAACATTAATGATTGTTGATGACTCAGGAGAATGAAAAGATTATACTTAATTAATTATCTTGTGGGCTACAAGGGGTCTTCATGTTTGTTTTTTTTTTAATCAATTTCAATTCTTTAGAAGTAGACAGAAATGTCTAATACAATTCCTGTGATTCTTTAATTGCTACCCATACCTAGGGACACAATAGAAGATGTCTGTTGCTGCTGAAGCTACTGTTCATTTCAGTTGGTTGTTCATCAGTTTACTTGTTTAATTTTAAAATCACAAGAAATTAGGAAATTACTAAAATGCATTTTTTTGCATAGTTTTTACAACGTGTGCATCCTGGTTATTCTTCTATCATTTAATAACTTTATTTTGGAGGAAATAAGCTCACCATTACAACTTCCCTAAATATTACCTGCTCTCCCATTATGAGAAGATTAACAGTTGGAAGTCTTTCCTTGTTGTTTGTGTAGCATTTATGAAGTTGCAGGTAGACAAAGCTAATTTGGACCAACTTCAAATTACATGTTATTTTTTGTATCAAACTGAAATTTTCCTTATGAATGAAATAGTTGGTTTTTTTTTTGTTTTTTTTTTGTTTTTTTTCTGATGGTATTGATGGAGAGACCATCCCTAGAGCTCCTGCTCTCATTTATAACTTTCTAATAGTTAATAAAGTTCTCACTAAACTCACTAAAGTGAGTTTTTAAAGTAAGTTTGTAAAGCTTTGCAGTGGAAAATCCATTATATGGAGGAAAAGGGTGACAAAGAAATGCTGAAGCAGTTGCTTATTTTTTTGGTAAATGTCCTGAATTGAATATGTAGCCAATGTTTGTGGTTTTAAATATATGCTTACTGCTAGGCTTAAAATGTGTAAGGTGGACTTAAAAATAGTTCTTAAAAGACAGAGAAGAGTAGGCTGTCAGCTTTTCTTAGGCAGCAGTGTTGGCCTAGTCTGCATGCCCACCTCAATGCTTTGATGAGTTTTGTGTGGCAGTAGGACTAATGAGATCAAGAAACAGTACAAAAAAAATCTCATTTATTTTCTTTCTTCTTTGATTGTTTACTAGAACTCTTAAGTTCGTTTGTTTCCACTATTATATATGATTGTGACTGCTTGTCAGCCATCTAATAATAACTGTTTAATTCAGCATGGGTTGAAAGCAGAGTATTAAATGCACACAAGCAGATCTGAAATGAATTTACAATTGCAATTAAATGATGTTATAACACACATCTTGATGTAATCCACAGACTCATGTGATTTGTATGAAAGGAGAAATACCTTGAAAGCTTATTTCGTGAACAAGCAAGCCCACCTGGAAAACGTAGGATTTGATAGAGCCCAAGAAGTGTTGGGCCCAACTGGGTGTGGTAACGTTTGGCATTATGGTGCAGTGCATGCTTAAATATTACCACACCTTTCCTGTTACATGAAACAGAGGTGTTCCTAATACTTACTAATACTCAAATGTTCTTTTTGTGTAAACGAGGCACTTTTTTTTGGCTTCAGATGATTTTGCACGAGAGTGAGAGAACAGAAAGTTCGGGGTAATGCTTATTACAAATGGCATCCTTCCTTGTAAGATTCACTCCTTGGTCCTTTCATCAAAGCTCAGTGATTGCAGACAAGATGGTGTTGGAGAAAGTAGTAGGTGTCCTGAGTCTGTGTCTTTCAGAACAGTAAAGTGTGCTTGAACTTGTTCTGAAGATGTAAACTGTAAGGGTAGAATCTCACTAGCTAATTTAAATAAATAAATAAAAATGAAAGGAATCCTGCCTTCTGTTCCTCAGGGTGATTTATTATTATTTTTTTTTTCTTCAACAATTATACTTCTACTCCTGTCCTGATTGCAGTGGAAATGTAAAGTTGTCTCTCTACAACAACAAAAAACAACCTAGTATCATACTTAATTCCCCTTTTTATATGAGAATAAATGTGAGAGGACTTAGCAAAGGGGAACTATCAAAGCAGTGTTCTCTCTTAGTATAAGACAAATTTCTAAATAAAATTACTAAGTTTGAAACAGTAGAGAATTAGTACCGCAAAATGCGAACACTTGGGGCTGTAGGACTGGAGGCATACAAGCAATGGAGCAGCAGTTGTAGTTTTGTTATGTAGGCCAGTGGAGTTGCAATAAATGTGCAGGTGGATATAGATTGAGCCTTGAAGGCTCATTCTTTCCTGTTTCTTTCTTCAGGGTTTAGCTAGTTAATTGCTAATCACTTTGTCCTATGTGGGATTGCACTTACAAACCACATCATAATGAATATTTAGGCATAAAAATGAGAAGAAATAACTGGAGACCTTAAATATTCCTAGTGATGCCTCTTGATGACACCTCTGTGCCACAGCTTGTTGGTTACACAGTTACAACCGTGTACATTTTGGGGATGATTGTGAAAGAGAAAAATAAGTACTTTGGTCAGGAGAAATGTTAGTTGTAGAGTCTTTCAGTTAGCAGTATGGCAAGAGCTGATCACAGAATCACCCGGGTTGGAAGGGACCTCAAGGATCATGTAGTTCCAACCCCCCTGCCTAGCAGGGCCACCAAACACACACATTTAGATCAGATTGCCCAGGACCCCGTCCAACCTGGCCTTAAACACATCCAAGGACGGGGCATCCACAACCTCCCTGGGCAACCCGTTCCAGGGCCTAACCACTCTCCTTGTAAAGAACTTCCCCCTAACATCCATCCTAAATCTTCCCTCCTTCAACTTGGATCCATTTCCCCTAGTCCTGCTGTTGTCAGCCCTTTTGAAGAGTTTACTCCCCTCGTGGGTGTAGGTTCCCTTCAGGTATTGATAGGCTGCAATGAGGTCACCCCGCAGCCTTCTCTTCTCCAGGCTGAACAAGCCCAACTCCCTCAGCCTGTCCTCATAGGGGAGGTGCTCCAGCCCCCTGATCATCTTAGTCGCTTATTAGAATATTGACATTCAAAGATGTTTGTAGTTTTTGTTCCTCACAAAGCTATGTTCATGAGGAAAAAAAGCGAGCACTAATACAATGTGAGGTTCACTAGATACGTATAGTTACCTGTATAATATAGTTTTCTGCTTTTGTTACATTTTGGTTCTTCAGATTGTGCCATGATTTACTTTCATTCTGTAGAATTTAAGTAACTTCTAAAATAACTGTGGCTTCATAATAGATCTGTGCTGGAATATTTGCATTCGATTATGTGTGAGGAGATGAAAATTTGACAGATATTAATAGTTCAGACAGTTACATGTAGCGTTCCAGTTGTTAGAATAGGTAAGTATTTGCGTAAGAAAGAGCATATTGAACTGCAATGGTTGTCAGCAGTGTAAATGCAGAAAATAATCAAATCCTATTTCTTAATGTACTTGAATTGCAGAGCTAGGCGTATGTATTGATGCCACATGTATTTAGTTTTTGGGCCACATATCCAAATACCAATGCGTTTATAGTAGACCTAAATAACTTCATGTTCAAGTCTAATAATTTTGATACTGCATACTCGAATGGTTTTTTTTTTTTTTGAAGAACAATGTTTATGGGGAAAAAAAGGAACTGAGGTAGTTGAGTGTCAGTTACATTTCATGTTTTCCTTGATAAGAGAGCTTACTTCATAAGCTACAATTCCTAAGCTTCATTTACTATAAACTTGGTACGTTAGAAGTGCATTCAAATAATTTCAAAAATCCTTTCAGATGCATATACAACTTTCTGTACCTATTTTGTGCTTGGTGGAATTCCAGACATAATTTATTAGAGAGTTGTCTGTTATTGTGCTGGTATTGTGCAGGATACCTTGTCAGTATCAGCATATTCTTTTTGTTGCACCTAGATTTAGGTTTGGAAGAAAATTTCTTTTTTTTTTTTTTTTTTTTCCCCCCCTGTAAGAGCAGGCTGAAATCACTCAATCAGTCACTGAATCAGCTTCTGGGACTGCATTACAAGTGAATGCAGTGTAGCACTAAAGGTACCAGTGTGGTAGATGGATTGTTTGAATGCTGATGGACTGGCAGAGCATTTGTTGATTTTGGTTTTTTTTATTTTTTTTTTCTGCTGGCAGTGCCTGTCAGTACCATATTAGGCCCTGCATCTCTGCTAGCTACTTATTTTTCAAAAATACAACTGTTTGACTTCTGAACTCTATTTTTTTTTTTTTTTAGGCTTAGGGAATGTTTTTTAAAAAAAGCTGAGTTATTGTGAGGCACATTTGAAGTAACATTCTGGAACACTTGTTTTGATCTAGTTTTTCCAAAATAATTCTTGACTTCTTAAGTGCAAACTTGATCTCAGTTTGATGCTTGCATATGAGCTATTGTTTAAGCTTTTTCATTACAGTGTAACAAAGATATTTTGCTAGATAGCAATACTTGATTTGCATCAAATTGGCTCTACGTATTCCTTTCTTTTTCTGGCCTATTCTGTGTGCAAGAAGCTGTTCTGTACAGATATGTTATGGAGCATATTAGACTGTGTAAAAGGTATCATAAAGCTAATGAGTTTGGCCAATTCAATGTAGCAAAAATAAGTTGCCACCTTATATCTATTTTTAAGAACTGGGGATAATTTTTTTTTATTGTGAGGTTGAACTTCACTCTTACTGAAGAGTTTTTACCCTTTTCAATGCATGCAGCTCTTTTAACTACAACTATGTGCTTTGAACCTTGGATTGATCCTTTGTGGAATGATTTTTCTTTTAAGATAAGCAGTGCGTGGTAAACTTTAAAAATGAGAGTTCTTTTTAAGTCACTGAGCTACTGTGCTTTGGTTTGAGAAAATTCTCTAATTCTTACGTGCAAGTCTGTGTTGTTCATTCCTGTATGCTTGTTTTCCAATTGGCAGTGCCCAAAAGTATAGCCTAGTAAAAGTGGTGGGCTTGGTTTGTATGTACTACGTGTCTTGCAGAGATGGTTTGATTTTTTTTTAGCTGAAGGTGCTTATAGCTCTGAAACACCTCTAGCTCTTGTAGGTAGAACAGATAGTAAAGTGAATGTCATAGTTTACTTGAAATTTCCTTTGTTACTATTTGAGGAGAGGGCTAAACAGGTAAAAAAATAAAAAATAGCTGTTTGGAGGGAATTTAATTAACAGTAGAGCAGAAGACATGTAGTAAGTTGTGAAAGTTGACAGTGCCCATGCAGTGAAGGATTCAATGAAATATTGGGAAGTTTCTTAAAAATGAAGCATTTTCATTTTGGTAAACTCTAAGAAGGGGAGGGTATGCATATTTATTTTTATTATTTACAAGTTAAATAAACTACCAAAATACTGCAGAACCCAATCAGCAAATCAAAGCCTTCAAAGGAACTACTAGCAGTATTTGATCCTTTCATGAAAAGTTGTTGGTGAAGTCACTTTTTTCCCCCCACTAATAATACACTTGATATAATACAAAAAACCTGGACAAATGCTGTAGCAATGAAGTTTGGCTTTTCCTCAAAGAATAGAAATTGTAGATCCAGAAATACCAGTGCGTGTGGACTACAGTGCAACTTATTAATCACAGCAGCTGCTTAAACTGAAATTACAGCTGTTGTGATATACACAAGGGCTTTCTCCTCCTTTTGCCGTTCTTTCCTGTTTATAGCAGCTTCCTGGGCAAGTTCTTTGTCCTATGGGCAAGAAGGAAATGAAGCAGGATGTGAATAGAGAGGAATTACATTGTACATAGTAATGAGGAAGCCAGTAGCATCACTTTACTTTGATACAGTTGGGAATTCTTGTTAAAAAGGAGCAGGAATTCAGGATTCCAGGTGCTTGTAACGGACCGTGAGGAATGCGAAGTGTTGTTAAAGGAGGAAGTAAGCAAGAACAGTTGTATTATCATAATGCTGTAATGTTTTATGTGCTTAAATTACCCATGAACAGTTACATACTATTAATTTTTTGTGAAACAATAGTTTTTAAATGTTAACTGATGGCTTTACTGCTTATCTCAAATTTATTCAGGAATTAGCTTGAATCTCAGAGCAGTGTAAATTAACCTTAATGGAGTTGGGAAGCCTATCTTATGTGCCCAGGCTTTTTCTGAAGTTCAACTATGAATGCATAGGTTAGGAATTAAAAAGGTCAGAGTTAAATAGTAATCAGTTTACAGATGGGAACTTCATCAAAGTGTAATGCTGTACTTCCACCTCTGTTATTTGGGAATGGTTCTACTGTGTTGTAAATAAATTGGACAGTGGAAGTGCAACTGTTCATGAAAGAGAGTGTCCTTTGTTGAGGACCAGTGTACAATATGATTACTATGCCTCAGTTTTCTCTTCCCTCCTATTTGAGAGCAATGCTGAGGCAGTCAGTGCTCCAGCTCAATGTTTTTAGCTTTCTACCCCTCTGCTGATATTAGTCACAAAGCTTGGTGACCCTCTGACTTTCACATGGAAGTTGTCTGTCTTCTTTTCTTGGTATTGCTCACTTCTGAATGGTCCATCTCCTCTTGGATGTGGGAATAAAGTACAGTAATTGATGTCTTCAGCAAGCTTGGAAAGGATTAATCTCCTTTTGTCTTGTAGTGCTGTAGCTGTTTTATAGGTGGCTGAAAGAATAATGCTGGAGGACTGACTGTGAAAACTGTGATACCTTAAACTTCCTCTTGGGCAGGAAAACTTTTGGTTTCTGTTTTTACATGAGATCAAAAGCAGTACATAAAAGACAGTGTGATTTCACTATTAGTGTAAGAGACTGTCAATCTGAGTGTCAGTGCGAATCTGCAGGCACAACTGCTTTGCCTCTGCCTCCAGCTAGGATCACTTTCACCTGTTAAATGTGGTGCTTATCTTGAGTAGCTACAGGCAGCTCTGTACCTTCTGTACTGTAAGGAGTTTGGAGAAGTGAGCTGGAGATGTCTAAGGGGAAAAAGGGTGTGAGGTATCTTGCTTTCATATTCAGTATTTTGCCCAGAGGATTTTGAGTGACAGATGCAATATAAAGGTAGAGATTATCCTGCTGGAAGTTCTGGGAGAGATTGACAGTGCTAAAATGAAAGGTGGAAAAAGGTATTTTTGGTAGAAGTGACAGCTGAAACATACCCTGAGTTCCAGAACTTATTGCTTACATAGCTGTCTCTGAAATCATGGTTGGGTATTTTTCCTCTTGATCTTCTTGCTGAATAATCTTCATTTTAGAAAGTCTGATCAGACTAAGGGCATCTTAGTTTTAATTTCAATATTGGAGTATTTTACTCCTGACTCATACTAAATTTACACCTTGATAATATGTAAGAGGTGTAGCTGGAAGGAGCATGTTGAGATGCAGTTAGAAAGGTAGGAGATTTACGTTACCGTCTGGAGTAGTAAGAGAAAAATATTCTAGCTGTGTGTCCAGAATCTGACTGGGAAGGAGTGTTGTTTTTTTTTTTTTTTTTTTGTTGTTGTTTTTTTTTTGTTTTTGTTTTTTGTTTTTTTTTAAGCGCTCCAGTTGCTGCTGTGTTTTGATAAGTGACCAAGACAGTTTCTATAACACACCAGTGTTTTAGCTTTGACTAATTAGCGCTTTTACAGTGTCAAGGATCTTTTTCTTGTTTCTTACAACTTCTCAGGCAGTAAGCTGGGGATGGGTGGGAGGCTGAGAGGGGACGCAGCCAGGACAGCTGACCTGCGCTCATCAAGGAAACATTCCATGCTGTGTTATATCATACTCAGCCATAAGACTGGTTGGGAGTTTTGCCGAAGTAGCAGTTGTTTAGAGTCTATCTGGGCATTGGTCTGAATGTGGTGAGTTGCATCTTCTGTATCCAGTTGGGGTTTTATTTTATTTTTGTTTGTTTTCCTTCACTCACTAAACTGTCTTTAAGTGAACTCATGAATTTTGTTTTACTTTTGGCCTTGTAACACTGATTCTGTTGGGGTGTATGGGTGAAATGAGTGGGCCTTGCATGCCAGCCAGCGTCAATCCACTGGTGAGAATACATCTGAATGTTTATTTTTCATCAAAGTTTTTAAGAGTGAACCTGTTGTTCCTCCTTCCTACGTTTTTAATGTTAAAGTACATGAAATATAGACTTCTTTATTCTAAAACAGTAGGTAATTTTTTTTTCTTTTATTTGTGTGTGTTTTTGTTTTGATAGAATATCCAAATAAAAACTTTGGCAGATGATGTGGTAAGGTCTTTGGAACGTCTTAATTTGCAATGATAACTCACACTGCATGCTGTCTTACTCCAAATGTTGTGGACAATATGACACGTTCTTATAAGGATATAAAGCATTACATTTTAGAAAATTGAGTTACTGTACTTCAGTGCCTTCATTTGTAACAACTTGAGAAGCTTCTTCAATTATTTCTCAAATTGGTATCATTGAGCATATTCAAAATATTTTGCTAATACTATGGATGTGTTGAAACTGTTGGTGTTATTTCCTTTGGCCTTCTTTTCAGTGGTAGAGATCTACAGCGGTTCTTCAAAATTAGCCAAATGATCCAGATGGAATTACTTAGGCTAATGAAAATGCACTGCATTTCAAGCACCCACTTTGTATTTAGAAGTATTAAGTTGGTAATTTTGAATACTTCCATATGCTTGATATTATTTCATTATTTTGAAATAGACTGTAGTAAAATTACCAACCTATGCTTTCTCTATCCGGAAGTTAAGCCATGCTGGCCATTCAGTTATATTTAGCCATATTACTTGTCTGTGAGATTCTTTTGTCTTTGAAGTGGTCTTACGTTGCAGTGCAGTTAAACAAATTTGTTTTTAATGAAACATCACATTACAATGAAAGTGATCTTAAGTAACTTTTTGACTGCTGAAAGGGCACTTATTAAAGAGGAAGACGAATACAACTGCATTTGATGTCAGTTGGTTAATTTGGGTCCTGTCATTCCAGCATTATGTAATATCTTGTGGCATTTTCAGTAGATATGCCCTAATTTCAATTATAAGAGAAAAGTGTGTTTAGTGTATATTTTTTGTCTTTTTAAAGGCTGTTATAATATCCTTTTAAGTAACGTGTTTCTGTCCACAAATTTAAGACTTATTAGAGGGAGGGAGGAGAAAAAAATCCACAAACAAACATAACTCCCTAAGAATTCGGTAGGCTGGCAGCTTATCTAGGGATACTCACTGTTCACGAATTTGAAATAAAGAAGACATCTGAAATCTCAAAATGAAACATACAGAAAAACAAACAAACAAAAACCTCAAACAAGCAGAAACAACAAAAAACTACCGCAGTACAATGAAAGAGGAAAAAATAAACAATTACTGTAGCTTGTATTCCAAAGTACTTAAAATTCTCCACTACAATTTAGACTAATCTAAAATTAATCCAGATTTCCTCCAAATTAAATACTCCTTTGAATTTGTTGTGTCTACAGATATTCTGTAATTTCAGACAACATAAATTTTGTTTTATATGTCTTGATAGATATTGTGGTAAATGCTATGAACAATACTGGTAACTCTACTTAAGCTGCTGTTACATGAAAGCACGTCTTAATAGGCTGTTCCATGCCTAGAACAAATATGCTAGTATTTGTTGATGGAAACAATTAATTTACCAAATCTTATGTAGAGCTAACATTCCCAGTGTATATGTATGTATGTTCATGCATATATATTGACCTATCTACTTAGCTTCTGTCTATTACAGCAGTTTTACTGAAATAATTTCTAACTCTTTATCCATCTCTGTTTAGAGTAGAGATAGATTTTAAATAATACAGTGACAATTGGCCCTGTAAGGAAGGTGTACTTTTCGGTTGTTTCCAATATTAACAAATTAACTGGATAAGCATGCTTAATAAAAATAAACAAGGGAAGGGGGTTGGGTGTGTGGTATATAACAAGTCAGCCTTAACCAGTGTCATTCTGTGGTACGCTTTTACTAATGTCTCTCACACGTATTTAACTGTGAATGGCTGCTTCTACGTGAGTAATCTGTTACATTGCTTTTGAAAATTGCCTATTAGTTTCAGGAATCTGTGCTCAAAAGCACTTCAAGGAATTGTGAAATAGCATTAATTCCTCTTCAAAGTTTATCTTACATCCGCAGGATTGTTTTTATCAGTCTGAACTTGTGAATGCTTTCTTTCCAGCACTAGCTTTTTCAATTGTCCTCTAAAGCTGTAGAGCTCTAGAGGTGAGGTAACACTGGATGTACCTTTGTGGTTCCATATTTTCTTCTCAGGATAATTAGGGAGTAAAAGATCAAGATTTTGAAATTTGACACAGGTAGTATACTTTTGAAACTGTGAGTAATAGTCATACGCCTTTTGCTCAAGTTGTTTGAGTTTTACCTCTGCTGCTGAAATTATTAAAAAATGTGTGTATTACTACCATGCCATAAGCATCTCTGCTTTTTATCTATTGATCTCTGCTTATTTTCAAATGGATATCTTTGCAGCGTGACAGAATAACGAGCTTCAGGAAATCAACAGTGCGAAAAGAGAAACCGTTAATTCAGCACCATGTTGACACACAACCTACTATTAGTGAAATTCCACTCGCCCAGGCGCTTCTGGATGAACGGTGCATGAACTTATCTGAAAAGGAGGTTATGGATCTCTTTGAAAAGATGATGGTAAGGTCTTTTATGAGTGTGTGTTTGAGTTTATTACGTACTAGTAACTTCAAAATGTTGATTTGGAAGTACTGGCGCATAAACAATTGAGTGACTTAGAATGCCCATGTAATTTAAACATAAAGAATACCAGCAACTTTTTTAGAGGAAGCAAAAGAAAAAGGCAGAAATAAAATTAAAAAACAAGCTACTGCTATTGGTTGTTCATTAAGATAACTGATAGTTATCCTAATTGCAGTTGTTAGACATTATTGTTGAGAGCTGGTTTTTAATAAACTGATTATTAAGTAGAAACACATGCTTAGGGGGAGATTTATGTTAGGTATTATGAACAAGTTCTTTACTCTGAGGAGTAAAAAAGGAGTGAGGCACTGGTATAGGCTGTCCAGAAAAGTGGATGTCCTGTCCCTGGAGGTGTTAAAGGCTGGGCTGGATGGGCATGGGCAGTCTGATCTGGGAGGATAGAACCAGTCCATGGCAGGGTTAAGAAATGCATGGACTTTTAGATCTCTGAAAGCCTAAGCTATTCTTTGAGACTATCTATGATTTATGCAAATTTTATTTATCTAGTAGGATGCTGTGTTTTTAGTTTTTTTTAGGGTTGTTTTAAATGTGTTACATGGAACACTTTCACATCTAGCCTTGTTGCAAGTTAGTAGTCTTTGTAATCTCAGCCTCCTGGTTAGATATAGCAGGGATGTTGTCAGTGTTAATAATTTTTTTTTTTTTTATCTTTATAAGAAACAACAGGAATGTGGTAGGCATATTGAATACTTGTGTTCAATATTCTAGTTTAATTTTTGAGCTAAATTTCGTTAATGGTAACTGCTGCTAATGTAGTCATGATTTTTTGCTGGATGTTGTGTTGAGGGATATGGTTTAGTGGGAGCTGTTGGGAATAGGTGAACGGTTGGACTGGATGATCTTTTAGGTCTTTTCCAACCTTGGTGATTCTATGATTCTATGATTTTGGCTAACTCTGGTGAACACCAGATGCTTGTAGGAACAGAATTAGTTGAGAAAATCAGGTAGATCAGAATTAAACAGATTGAAATACAGATATGCTTGAAGAAGTCTCTTCTGTTTAAAAATGAGCAGTTTAAATAGGAAAAGGAGTATAAAAGTAGCAAAAAAAGCCACCATCAACAAAAAGAAATTAAAATCCTGGTGTCATATGGTCTTTCTCTACAGGAGGACATGAATCTTAATGAAGAACGGAAAGCTCCTCTAAGAGAGAAGGATTTATCCACGAAACGTGAGATGGTTGTCCAATACATTTCTGCTACTGCTAAATCCGTAAGTAGTTGTCTCTCCAGGACAGGTGGAACTAATAACTTCATTTTTTTTTTTGGTCTTGATTTATCTCCCAAGAAAGGGGAGGCTGCAAAAAATCTCTACTGTCTGCAGCTGTATCTACAACTGTGTCTGCAAATTTGCATTTTGTTTTCTGAGCAGTGTGAAAACTAAATGCTGTTCTGTAAACCACAAGAAATTGCAAATCTACTCCTCTAGAGTAGTGGATAGGTAGTATTTTTGTGCAATTGGCTATATGAATCTTTGTAATGAAAAGGACTTGGAAAGGGCAGCATGACTTCATAGTTTCAGTAATGACATCTGTACAATTTTCAGTGGTAAAGAGTAAAAATATTGAAAGGATTTCAAATTAAAATTAAGTCAGTATTTTAGCTTAATTTGAATATGTTGAGTAGTGTAAGTAGCTTTAAGATGGTACTAAATACTCTGCTAAGAAGTATCCTGAAGGTACATTATGTTGTTCCTTTAGTGAAAAGATTGTTGCAAAATACAACTTGAAAATGTTTTTGACTAGAAAATTATATATTCAGACCTTCTAATTGTGTTGGTGATTCTATATGAAGAATTTTTGAAGTTGATCTATTTCAGGGTAATGAAAATGTATGGTTCAACACTTGTTGGGATGAAGAGACATAATTTCAAATACTGCAGAGCTGCAGTTTATTTTCTGCAATAGTGGGACTATTACCACCAAATAGATATAAAATGAAACTGTAAATGCCTTTTCTCTGCTTAAAAAATTGACTATGGCAAATATTGTTATTTTTACATAATAAGAGAATGTATCACAAAACTACACGGATGTTGTATGAAACAAAAATGCAAATAGATGTTTTGATTTCACTACGAATTGCCTGCACTCTGATTTGTCCCTCTATTTGCTCTATATAGAACTTCAAAGAAGCTTGTACTGAATTCTAAGGAATTAAATAAATAAGCTACAGCTTATATGCACTGGGAGCAAGTGATAGAGGAGGGTAGCTTTTCATATTCAAGGAGCAGTAGTATCTTCACGTGATGAGATCTGTTGTCGGTGTATTTCTTGATTTAGATAAATATGTATGGTTTTATTTAGAAATTAGGATAATATGTAATTCTTTTTTTTTATTTTTTTTTTAACTTTTTATGGCAGTAATATCTTACTAGAAATTAAGCCTGTTAAGTAGAGTAATTCTTCAGATACCTAACAGCTGCAGCACTTCTTTCTACGTAGCTGAGTATCCTTTCAAGAAACAGATAACATTTATTAAATATCTGCTTCTTGATTAAATGAGCTTTTAGAATCAAGTGGATGGAGTTAAATTTCAAGAAAAAAAAAATCAAAACTAGAACCTAATGCAATTGTTAAGCCTAATTGCCTTGCATTAAAGAATATGAAGTTATATGAAGAAAAACTTTTGCAAATGATGACCTATGCTTCTGGCAGTGGTGATCTTCCTGCATGTAATTATTTTAAACAAAATCAGCAGTCTTTTACTCTGTCATGTGAGTAATCAACTGCTTCAAGCATTGTATTGCTAAACATACAAGTTAATTGAAAACTATTCATGCTTATGGAGTGTATCTTAGAATATTTTCAGTTAATGTAGTTTGCCTAGACTCTCTGAGAACCATTGCTTGTGTTGTAACGTTTTGTCTTTGTTTGCTAATCAGTGTTATTTCTCAAATTTTTCTTAATAAACAAGAGTATTTTTGTTGAAGCACTAGTAATTTTCGTAGTGGAAGTACCTGCAGTTCTTTCCCAAAACTAGTTAGGAGATGGTGCTCTCTTGTTTGTAATGGTATTGGAATGTAGTCTCTTGATTACTATGGTACAGTAGTAGAGTAAGAAAAGCATGGCTACCACTGCATGTCTAGCTGCTGAAAGTTTTAACAAACTACATTACCACCACCATGTGAGCTGCAGCATGGGGGGAGGTAACAGAATTGAGAACACATTAGCTCAGTGACAGTTGAAGTGGAAGGGGAAGAGAGGGGACAACCCACCAAAATAAAATCCCAAATATGTGAACATATGCTTTGATCTTGTCAGCTCCAGTGTGAATGTTCAATAGATATGCAAGATATTTTTTTCTAATAGAAAAGGGGCTTGTATCTGACTCTATACACTCCTTGCAATTGGATCACAGCATTTGAATGAAGTGTTTAAAGTTGTTTGGAGACATGAATGACATTTTTTGTCACTTTATACCCTAAAAATAGCTAACATCTTAATTGAACTACAACTCAAATGTACAAGTATTGATTGGGGTCTTACAATAATGCAAAGCTTTGTTTTCATTTTTAATTACACCTTCTGTTTAGTTAAATTGTTATGCTGACTTAGTTGAATTCAAGCCCTAACTAGTTTATACCGCATCTTGATTCGGCAAACTTTTATTTTCCTCACACCACCTTCAGCTTTGTCCTCTGTGAAATCGCTCACTACATAAAAAATGATATTTCTTAATTTTTCCTCCCTTTCTTTGGTCACAGATAACTATACATTTTTCATCTTATCTGTACTGAAGATACTTTGGCTTTTTCTTCTGCTTAGAGCTCATGGCTTGTGAAGCACACTGGACAATTGACGTGGCTTTTCCAGTTCCATTCCATGTTTGTTTTAGTTAAAGCTTTTGAGCTCTCCATTCATCTGAAATATGACTCTCATTTACTCCTGCTGTCTTAACCAAACTTAAAAGTCAGTGCTTCATATCCTTTGCCATCTGCAGCACGTTGTCCATGCTTTTCTGAAATGCTCTGCTGTCCTCAGAGTTCTGAGTGAGAAAGAAACTTGATTTCTCCCATGGATGAAAAAGACTTTCCTTTTCCTTGGAGGACAGAGGAAGCAGGGAAGCTAATAGGCTGGATCCTTTGATGTCAAGTGCTTAATCTGTGGTTGTGATTTCTTCTATCATTTGAAAATTGTACTTCGGAAACGGTGAAGGCTCAGAATTCTGTTTCAGAACTGAATTTATTGATGTCTTGTGTTGTATTGAATGAGTTGAACGTTGATGAGAGAATTCTGTAAATTAGGAAGAAAGATTTCCTGTCTGGTGATGACAGTTCATCTTGTGCTTCTGGAGGAAGCTTCATCAGCACAAGGAGAGAAGAGGTGATTGTGAAAGACTTGCAAGGACTGTCTTCTGAAAGGGTTCCAAAATGAGTAGTGGAAAATATGAGTAGAAAATGAATCAGGTAGAGGCTACGCAGATAGCATCAAATTCAGATCATAGCAAGTAGCTGACAGGGAAAGACCTACAGACTTCTCTGTAGTACTAGATTTTAGAGGAACATGGTCATTTGCACAAAGTAGTAGAACAGAGCCAAGGTGTGCTGATTTTCTGCCAAGTGTTGAGTCTGTATGAAGTCAACTTCTTGTTTTAATATGCAGAAATGCTGTTTGATGGTGAAAAAGAGAAAATGTCAGTTTGTAAATCACTGGTTAATTATCCATGTAATTAAAAGTATCCATACTGAGCATTTGAGGAAAAAAGCTGCATGAGTTTTTCTGAAA
The DNA here is from genome assembly GCF_019232065.1 of Centrocercus urophasianus. Classification (NCBI taxonomy): domain Eukaryota; kingdom Metazoa; phylum Chordata; class Aves; order Galliformes; family Phasianidae; genus Centrocercus; species Centrocercus urophasianus. The sequence goes on along the minus strand of NW_024884800.1, from coordinate 5,860,733 downwards.
TACAAGTTAGATTTATAACTGTAGGCTGTTTTTGATTGTGAAAAGTTAATTAAACTCTATGACATCATCTAAGTAGTTCAAAAGTAGCATTGTAAATGAAGTATTGTATGTACAAGAAAGTCAGCATGACATTTGTTTTTCCTGTTGCTTTCTCAGTGTCATATGTAAAATATTTGACCTGATCATTTGAACAATATGGCAAATCTCTTAATCTCTTAAGATGTTGATGTCAAGCTAGGTATTTAGCTACTTGTTTATAAATGTGTAAAATACTGATGATTCATCAGTGGAACATAATTTCAAATCATTTTTCCTACAGAAGTAGTGCTGTTTTCCTGTTGAGGAACTGTAACTCTTAAACATTTTGATTTAAAAAAAAAAAAAAATAATAATAATAGTGTACTAATAAGTAATAAGTATGCACTGAAAAAGAAATTGTGTGATGCTACATCCTACTAAGTACTTTGCTGTGTTTATTTATGTATTATTATTGTTATCTTTTTCACACAATAACTTCTCTTGGCTGACCACTGCATGCAGATAGTCGGAAGTAAAGTTCCGGTGAGTATAAACATGACAGTTTTGTTTCCTTCTTACGTTTTGATTGTCAGAGAATAGGTTAGAATAATCTGGACTTCTGTCATGGATTTAAAAGTTTAGTGGGCATTGGTGCATCCTTCTTTCATCAAAATAATTATCAACTACCAAAATCAGATTTGCTTTACCACTATAAATTCATTTAGAGGGATCCTTTTTGATTTTATTTTATTTTATTTTTTTTTTTTAAGGATCTGTTTTCAGAGACTTGAAAATGAAAATTCGTGTTGTTCATGGTGAGGAACAAGTACAATTTAGCCATACCTTGCTTGTTATTGAGGGCAGTCAGTGGGAATTTTAAGCTAGGTGTTGGCACGTTTCAATCTGTTTAGATGTGGATTTTTGTGATGTTCTAGTTGTTAGCAGTCATGGGTAGTTGTAAAAATGTCAGTTTTTGGGTATCAGTGTAAATAGGATTAACAGAGAGGATAAGTAGTTCAAGATGAGATCACTTGCAGCGTAGCTTTTCTCCTAATAGGTTCTCTGTTACATTTTATATTAAGTCATTGTTGAATTTAGTAAGGTTTAGTTTTCTTAAACAAGAACTTGAGATTTCATTTACAGGATAAATCCAGGAAAAAGGATACAAAAGACTTTCTGGGAGTTATTACATTTTAAATGATCCCTGAAAATAGAAATGGAAAGATTTTAATTGTAGCGAAAGCAAGCTTTTCAAGTGTAGCAAGGTTTAGTACTTAGATTGTATTCAGTACTTCTGTTTTATAGTTAACAGGAAAAGCCCTCAAAAAATCAAACAGCCTCTGACAGAAAACTGCCTAACAGTTACCTCAGAATTTTTATTAATCTCCAACCAGTTTCAAGTAATTCATGCTCCCATGTTATTTCCTTAAAACACAAATAGATAGGAAGAGCTTTTTTGTGAAGAAATTTAATGAAGGAAAACAGTTAATAAAGTACAGAGTATAGGAGGATGTTTTCATCTTTATGCCTGTTCTTGCTCTTTGTCAGACCTCAAATTAATAGTCATGCATTAAAAGCATGTTTTTGCACAAATAATTTGCAAAATAGAAAATAATAAAATGCACCTCTTAGTGTATGGCTTCTGTATCTTATTGTTTAAATAATGCATGTATGTTGTGCATCTTCTCAGTATGGCTTTGTTTTGTTTGTTTTTTATTGGATTAATCTGCTGGAAGCTGAGTGCATCTGTGAGCATTAATGTTGTACTCTCAGAACTGGAATGATAACATTAAAAAACAACAGCTGTTATTTTTAACTTACTGTTATTACTTATTTTAACTTACTGTTCTGTAGAGGCCTCCAGGCAGACAGAGCCTCCTGGGTGACAGACAGCTATCTTGTTCACTTCATTTTTTTGTTGTGTATGTCACATACAGTTATTTTCCTGAAGATTTACAGTTCTTATGTCTAGGAATGAGAACTTTGGACTGTTGATAGTATTACTATTGCAGAGATTGCAGTAGTAATTCTCTGCAACTTGCAGAGAAAGGTTGCCTATTTTGTAGAGAATGCAGAGGTTTAACTTAAGCTTAACTAGAGATGTCACATGCTGCTGCCACTTTCCATTTCAGCTGACTGTTTAGCTACCTTTCTTGTCTTTTCAGGGCGATGATAATTCCTTTGAAATGGCAGCTTTAAATATGTTTGTCTGTGAGATGCTTAATCTGGATATTCTGTTGTGGAGTTACATTGTTGGTGCTGTTTGTAATAGGTTTTCATGTTTCTCTACAATATGAGAGATGAAGTGGTTATGTACCAGGTGAAGTCTGTATTTCTGATGCAGGAGCTGATGCAATGTTTACTCATGCGTGAACAAATAAACAGAGCTGCCACACATAAAACTTACATCATCGGGCTTTGTTGTGTGCTAATTAAAATTTATTTTCTCGCCATATTAGTGGGCAGTATGTAAAACCCTAATAATTTGTTGAGAGGGAGAGGGGGAAGTATAAGCTACTACTGCCATTATATTAATATTACGCAGGTACCAGTTGGTTCTGTAACAGGTATGGTAAATTGAAAGAGGTGACCATCACGACTTTGTGATATTCCTGATCTGCTTGATCACTTAAATAGTGTCAGTGTAAGCAGAGTAGTTAAAACATCTTGAGTTCTTGAGCTGAACACAGCTGCAGTATGAGATCTTAACTATCTGGTGTCCCAAAGAGGAGCAGCTTGTGCAGTTTTTTCTGGTCTCATATTTTAACTGTTAAAGCCCATCCATTTGATGTGGATGTGTTCAACAGTTCTTCACCACTAAGCGACAGAATACCTGCTTAATTCTCAAGAAGCTTAAAATGCTTTTGAGTTCCTGTTTTGTTGGACAGTAGTTCTCAGGCTTGTTCACTGGCCTCCTCTGGTGACACGTCTGAGTAGTGTATAAAGCTGGGCACCTGCAAAGACCCCTTTAATATTTAATGTTACTGGTTGAGGAGTTTTTGTGTAGCTAGCTTTGAGATCACTTGTCGAAATAGACGAAGAGAAGTGCAAATAAAAAATTTTAGATCTTTAATTATATTGCTTGGTTTTCCAAAGAATAAAAAATTGTATAGATGCAAAGACATGCTTACATTTTTTTCTTGACTGTGTTCTGTATTGTAAGCTGTCTGTCCTGTCACTGTTATCTTTCAAAGCCTGGAATATATACAGCACACAGTTGAATTGATTAGGTTTACGTTCCTTGAGAAAGCAAACTATGTTTTCTTTTATACATTTGTTTTCTGTGATACCTCCAGGAATTCCTTTTAGCATGTGTCTTTTCTTTCCAAGTTCATAATTTCTAACTTCTTCAGAGAAGAATTTTACATGTGTGACCTAAGCTTTCATTTGAGTGATTGTGAATGACTCATGATTCGTAATAATGAAGCAATTACGTACCTTAGTTGTAATACTGAGGTGAGTGACTGTGAAGTAAATCAGTATGAAAATCAAAGGGGTTAGAAATTAATCTCTTCAAGTTCTAGTCTGCGACCAATTCTTTGTACTTCATTTTTGACTTTGATCTTATCAGAAACTCATACATGCAGCTTCTTACTTAACTGAGCCTTTGTAGTCCTCTTTTTTTTTCCTAGACTGTGCATTCAAAATAACTGAAAAATATGTATATTAAAACCTGAGCCGTGTAGAGGCATAGCATTACTCAGAGCACGCAAATCAAACTCTTCTTGAATAAGGAAATAGAAGAAACAGTTCCTGGTTGTAGTGTTTCATTTAGCAAGTCTAGAGGAAAGATGGGCTGAGTGAGACTGAGAAAATGCTTGCAGAAAATAATCCTGTTAAGAAGCTGAGAATTCCTTAGCATAATTTGCAGTGTTTGAATGAAGGGCTTTGAATGGATTTTGAACCACCTGTTCTGAAGAGGAGAAAAGGATAAAAGGGAAGAAGAGAGATTTCTTATTGTTATGCAGTTAAAGATGCTTAGTACTGCCAACAATGGAGAATACCTGTTCCATAAAACACGATAAGATGTAGGGGATCCTGCTGTCAGTTCTTGTACTTAATCTGTTGATAATGTGTACCTCTTCTTGAGGGTGCTTTCAGTTTTCTGGGGAGAAAGGACCTGCATAGAAGAGAAGAAGCTAACTGATGTCCCAAGTGCCTGTCAAAAGAAAAACAAACAGAGGCAGCAAGAGCACATCCTGGTTTAGATATGAAAGAATCTTAAATTCTTCTTCTATATAGGACCTTTCTTTGCAGTTTGCAGCAGAATGCAGTGGGAGGGTTTGGTGCAGGAAATAATCTTTTAAATTGTCGTTCTCTTTCTGAGAGCTTTTTTAAAGGTCTAACTTAATATATAAGGGCATCTGATTGGAGCTTGCATTATTTCTTTTCTTTGTATATTTGTGTGACTTACAGTAGTGCTTGTGTTGTGATTCTTATTTATATACTCGGGATTTGGGGAACATCTATTTTCTGAGATGAAAAAATTGTGTATAATCTTCTCTAGGTTTCCATGCAGCGTAATGGACAGCGTAAATTTATTCCTGTTTACTAGTTCTTTACACTGTGGTCTTATAGAGTAATGGTTTTTCTGTGCTATTATGTTTTTTATTATGTAGTGCTAATTCTTCTCAACTTTGAAGCCAGGTTTATCTTTCATATCATGAAAGATCATAGCAGCATCTTTTTGTTTAGGAAATTGGTAGTGGCAGACTGTAGTTCTTTTATATTCCTTTTCTTATCTTTATCTCTATTCTGGTCCTTTCATGCATAACTGGCACATTTTGTTTAGCTAAAGGCACTTTGCATGTCTGCAACAAACTTCTTCAAAAGCTGACTCAAACTTGAGGGCATTCTTGGCTTTAGACCTTCACAGTCTCTGCTTGACTTCTGTTTTTGTTAGAATGTTTTATGAATGTTTTGGTAACTTGGTTATTGCATTAATATTGGAACATAGGTAGGTCAAAATTTCATTATATTTTAGAATTTCAGTGAAGCAAAACAAACATCAAATTTTTAGTTCTGTGGAGGAGTCTTAGGTAGAAGATCATAGCAATCAAAGATCCTGATAGAAATAAAACAGCATAAATGTAAATGCTGTTTTAGGTCTGAAACTTTTAATACTGCCTTTACACCCATGACACATCTTTATCAGGTTCTCTTCAGTTGAACTTAAAGAGGTCAGAGGCTTTAAGGACTGCATTTACTATTAATCACTTTTCTTAGATAAATCAATTATTCTGCAAATGATCAGAGCTGTACAAAAGATTAGTTGCAGTATTTGGTAAATTGTTTTGCACACTGTCTGAATGCTAACTGATTAACATACACTTTAATGCTGAAATAGCTTTGTAAATTGTTAGTCTTGTGTAATAGTGCTACAGCAGGGATATGAACTGTGTCAATTCTTCTACATCATTTATAATGTTTTGAAGTAACTGCTACATGAGATTGTGTCATAAGCAGTCAAACGTATTAATACAGCTGTAAGATAGGAATATATTTTTATATCCAAGAATGTACTACATGGACTTTGCTCAAGAAAGTGAGAAATATATTTATGATGCAAGAGGTAACATGTTCTACACTTTTCAAAAATCAGTCAGGTTTTTTTAATAGTTGTACGAAGAAAAGAACAATTTTTGAAATTCATGCAAAAATATTGACCTTATATGTTGCCACCCACTTAAAAGTTACCATGATTTATATAACATTAACGAGCATTCTGTTTTCTGTGATAGGGTGGACTCAAAAATAGCAAGCATGAATGCACACTGTCATCTCAAGAGTATATTCATGAGTTACGATCTGGAATAGCTGAAGAAAAACTGCTTAACTGTCTTGAATCGTTGAGAGTGTCTTTAACCAGCAACCCGGTTAGGTAAGTAATTTCTGTTGTGGTTTTTGTCGTGCTTGAAGGCAGACTAATAGCAATAATGCTTAAAAATGGTTGATTCTGGAAGTGACCAGATCGCTTGTTTTATTCAAGGGGGAAATTATATTAATAGTCTGTAAAGCTGCTCTACTTTGGTATCAAGTGAGACACTTAAACAATGAAATCTTGTCTTTATCCTGCAAGTGACTTGATGTATAAAACTGGAAATTTTCTCAAATTACAGTTCTTAAGATACACTCTGAAGTTTGTCTTCAGTGCACAGTTTTTTATCCTAATGTGTAAACAATGGGCAACTGGACAGACTTCATATGTTACTACTTAAATTCTTTTTGTTTTTGCGGAATATTAGCTGGTAGACCTTTGTCATGTGTAAGAGAGCTTGGGTTGTTAATGATGCTGATGCCATTCAACTTACTGATACCCAATAAGTTTCGTGATGTTGGGAAATCCTAAGAAGTTGTGGAAAAGTTTTCCTATTTGCATAAGAAACTTCAAATGAAAATTTGACTCTTTGCCTAAATTTTTTTTTCGGGTAATAGTAATACTTGTTTAGGGTTGGTTTCATTTTTTTTAAGTGTTATATTGCATCGTTGTGTACTGCATATCCCTGTTTCTCTGTTGTCCTTTAGTTGCTTTATGCCCTCTTGTACTTGTGTTATAATTGTCTTAATTAATCCATATAAATCCTGATAACTTGTTACAGCTTTAATTATGGATTGCATTAAAGCTTCTGCAAAGGAAAGTTCTCATGGTTAAGCTTTGAGTTTTCTGTTAATTTGAGAAGCAATTGAATCTTTTTTTTTTTCCTGCTTTTCAGTATACCACTTTTTCTGAATATGGCATTATAACATATGCTTCTTCAGAATGTATTGGAGGAACTCTGTATGGGGAAGCATAACATATACCTGTATGTAGAAACTTGCTGTACTGCTACTTCACAGTTCCATGCGTTGTATTCCAAGAATGATTGCCTGAATCATTCCTGTGATACGCTGCATCCTGTGACAAAGAGTAATGAAAAGAGTACAACTGCTCTATATTAAGAGATGAATAATTGCCTAGAAGGTATCTTGACAATCAGCTGCTGTAAAAAGCAGTTTCAGTTAGTAAGCCTGATAGTGGAACTCTCTTTCTGCTATAATGGATCTTGAGAATGAATTTTGTATTGATTGTAATAAATTTCCTACTCTGGATGTGAATGGTGCAACAATAGTATTCAGGCTAGATCCAACTGGCTTTCTAAATCTGTTTAGTTAAAACACAAAACTTTATTCTTAAAGTGAACTACCTACACTGAGTGTGTTTTATTTGAAACAGAAGTTTTGACTGAAGTTGTTAAAGTACTGTATGTCCCCAATGAGATGTTGATAAAAATTTTGTCATGTCTGTTATTGAAGAAGTGTAGTGTAACTTTGCTAACAGAAGTTAAATGATACAAGATTATCATTGATTTTTGGATTCTGAAGAAAAACCATCTGAATTCATCAGTTTTATTGTAACTTTTTCAGTGTCTTAGAAAGTATGGGTTAGGACCATATGGGGAACTGAATGTTTTCAAGTGATTTTTGGGGGATGGAGAGGGTACATTGAGACATGGGCAGATTTAACTTTGAGGATTAAGAGAATTTGTGTGAATGTGGGATTTTTTTTTTCCCATTGGTTGCAGCATGTGAAAGCACTGTGCCTGAAGAGATGTAGTAGCTGTATTGGAGGTACAGAGACATAGCTTTGCAAACTTAATGTTGATTAATAAATAATGAAAAACATTTTCCCTCCTTTTTCCAGCTGGGTTAACAATTTCGGACACGAAGGCCTTGGACTACTTTTGGATGCCTTGGAAAGGCTTTTGGATAAGAGACAGTAAGGAATTGAATCATTTGAAGGGATGGCTGGGGTTAGCTAATGAAGGTTGTACTTATGTTATTTTTCTTTTCCAATCCAAGACCAGAAAATATTGACAAGAAGAATCAACATAAACTCATCCAATGTCTGAAAGCTTTTATGAACAACAAAGTAAGAAATATTTCTGATTCATATGTTTTTAATATGATAGTTTTTTTATTTCAAGATGAATGTGGCATGTTGAATCTTTGAGAAGGAAGGAAATCTCGTATATCCATCGTCAGACTGTTTAGGAATGTAGATCTCAAGTTAGTATAACTTTCTATTGAGTGTTGTTCATAAGTCTTCCTGTTAAATATGAGTTGTCTTTATTTTTGTTAGTACTAATAATTTAGAAATGAAAATATTTGACAAATGTAATGACAGTTTACACTGAAAGTGGATAAGGAAATCAATTTCCATGTGGAAGGAAGGAAAAATACTTTGGAATTACATTAAATTAATATTTTTGCTAATAAAAAGCACTTTTCACTTGATCTGAGTTTAGTATAATAACACTTTAGCTACTATTTTAAAATTGTAATGCAGTGGGTAAAGAATTAAACATTGGTCTGGAGTAAGTTGAATCTATTTCTAACGCGACTTCTCCTGTTTGAAGTAAGACAAATGGTTTTAGAAGTTCAGATGTTAAACTTAAGTTACCTGTCAGTAAAGGAAAATTATCCAGGTGTTATTGCAGTGATTTATCCTATGCCCTCCCACCTTCCCCATAATAAATGTTAACTGAATATTATTTTTAACTGCTATTATATAGTTTAGCAAAATCTAAAACACAGAATAGCTTGCTGTATACATTGGCTGTTTACTGAGATTTTTCAGCCTGTCTGGTATGGGAATAGTAAATTTCAATGTTCATGTTTCTTTTTTTATTCTCCTTACTATTGCTGCACATGCAGTGTAACATCTGACAATTAGGGGTCTGATTTTTTTCTAACCTGTAGTTAATGAAAGTTGAGTAATAATTTAAAAAAAAAAAAAAAAAAAAAAAGCAAAAGCTATTTTTAAGGAGATGGCAATCTGTAAGGTTTGGATTGTGGGTTTTTCTTTTTGTCTTATTCTATTTCATTTCCTCTGCAAGAACAACATATAAAAGGCTATTAGTTTTTTACCTTTCTCATTCAGGATATAGAGTGAAATATTTTGACTTAGCCTGAGACTGGTAAGCTTTTGGATTGCGTTTGGATATGTGAGAGTAGTAGAAATGTAAGAATAAACTTCTTATACTATTAGGTTTTTCAGTTACAGAGTAGTAGTAAATTGGTCCCTGCCTTTTATGAGGTTGAGTGTCTTTTAAGATTTTTTTTTCTTGGGAAAAAGCTTCAAATATAAGATTTGAAGACTGATTTGCATCCCAAGCAGTAACAGCTGGAAGGCTTTAGTAGAACATTATCAATTTTGGTATGAGAGTATGTGTGTTTGTGGATACCTAAAGTTCTGAAATCTGATGATGAGCAATTGAGGCAAATATTATCTTTTCACTGTAAGCTTTTTGTTTATATAAGTATGGACTTCAGCGGATTCTTGGAGATGAAAGAAGCCTTTTACTTTTATCGAGAGCGATCGACCCAAGGCAGCCACATATGATGACAGAAACCGTGAAAATACTTTCTGCAATCTGCATTGTTGGAGAGGAAAAAGTGTAAGAAAGATTGTTAAAGCGTTGTACTTGATTATGAATGTGTGAGGTGTTAGTTAGGAAGCAGTGAGAAAATTTGTCTATGAAACTAAGGTAATCTGTCATATGTTTATTTTTTTTTAATGCTTCTTGTAGTTTAAGTGGGAAGAGACTTTCACCTGTTCTGATGCATTAATAAAGTATTAATTCAGAAAAACAAATAAGTAGAGAATCCGTGAAACATGGCCTGTGTGGAAGGTTTGAAACAAATATGATGGCTTACTCTAGAGGAGACTTACTGAGCTGTAACTGTTCTTAAATGACTGCTGACAATAAGCAAATGTAAGTGATTTCATATATCCCTGAGAAATGTGATCAAGAACTGTAACTGCCACAAGAAAATCTATCAGATTTAAACAGTTTAAAGCAGTGCGTGTTTTGATGTAAACAGTGGGCTGTGTCCTTAGAATGAGAATGTTGGCTGTTGTATGTTTTTTGACAGTTTACCTTTTTTCTTAGTCTGGACAAGGTCTTAGGAGCTATAACAACTGCTGCTGAAAGGAATAATAGAGAACGTTTCTCTCCAGTTGTTGAAGGACTGGAGAATAATGAATTCTTACAACTGCAGGTGGGCTTAGTTCATTTTTTAATATATGCTTGCTGTTACTTTTGTGTTTTGTTTTCTGACATTCTGAATGAAGAAATGGGCTACTGTGTGTTTTTCTTAACTTTCAAAATACTGTTTTTTATACTGATATTTTCTAGGAACTGTAACCAAAAGTTTATATGGCTGAGAAGGATTTTGTTAACTTATTCTCCCTGATGACAATTTTGATTAATTCCTGGTCTGTTTCTGATAATTTTATGAGGATTGGATGTGTCTGATTTTTGTCTGGGGTTTTTCTGAGAGTGGTGCAGCAGTGTCATTGCTACTTCTGTCAAAAAACTGTGCTCTTCCAAGTGAAGTAGTTGTTTTCAGGGTACTGATTCCTTTAGTATGTCACGTGTTCATGACTGCTTAAATGTTAGCATATAAAGGCTTCCTACTATCTGTATACACCCGAGTACCCCAAAAATTACTTTTAGAATGTAACATTACTTTCATAAGAACTTCAACTTATTTTCTTCTCATAACACAGTACTTGTAGATTTCATATTGCTGAAGTACCATGATATAATAATATCTAGATAAAGAAAGCTAAAATTCAGGAAGAGCACAAGATTAAACTGCATGGAAGGTATCCTCCATTTTTATAGATTGTTTGTTATCTACAGCAGTGCTCTAAAGTTTGGTTAAGCTCTTTTCTAACAATCATTTTTTTATAATATCCATAGAATGGGTTTCTGGTCTACTTCAAAAATTGTCCATTTTGAAAATACCAAGCCAGAGTTTTTTTTTATGAAATGTATTAGTTAAATTACTCAGTTTGGCAATTAAAAAGCCTTAATGAGAAATGTTGTTTAAAAAAAAAAAAAAAAAACAAAAAACAAAAAACAAAAAAACCAAAAAAACAAAAAAATTGCCTACTTGGTAATATAGAGAATCCCACATGCAACTCAGTGATATTGGAGTCAGTTAAGACTGTATTTCTATTCTTTAAAAGTACAGAAGCAGACAAATTTTATGAAACACATTGCATTTTTTCCCCAAAGTTTTTGTGTTGTCATAAACAAATAATTTTCTAGTATTAGCAGTTTAGAATAAATAAAAAATATAGGTCAAAATGCTTGACAAATGCCACCTACTATGAACAGTGGTGTTCCTGAAGGCTTGAGGTGAAATGAAGATCAATGATCATATCTTTCTACCACTAATGGTCTTTGAAATCACTTTTAACTGAAATGTTTCCTTATCTTTCTTTTGATACTCTGCAATGAGATTGCATCTACTCATTGCATATTGATTTAATACTAATGTTATTCCAAATGAAATTTGGTTTAATGTCATTGACTTTACCTTATTGATTTAAAAACAAAACAAACAAACAAAAAAAAAAAGAAAAAGAAAACAGAAATACCACTTAAAAACAAAATGGGAAGACATCCCAAAGAAACAAACAAAAAACCAAAGAAAATACTCGTAATAAACATACAATAGCAATACTCATTAACTTGTTTCTGATAAAATCATTCTTTATGTGTAATGCATTAACATAAGCTATTAAGCCAACATCTCTTCAGGGCAAAAGCAATCATAGCAGATGGCACCTTCTCTCTTTATTTGGATTGGATGTGTACTTTTGGCTTGTTAAGTCGTGTCATAGTAGTAGTATAACAAGAGTCATTCGAGCAAGAATGATGATAGTACATTATCTGAAGATGTAGCTATTTAGAGGTAGAGCCTTTTAATAGAAATTAGGGCTCCTCAAGGTGTTTCATTAAAACTAAATAATGAATGTATCTAGGACTGGAAAGGTGCATTTATCTGACACTTCTTCTTTGCAGCTATTGTTTGTTTATTTCTACCCTAATGCTACTTCTATTTACACTTAACATCTTTTACTGAACTTGGTATTTCCCTGGAGTCCCGTTTTAGACTTCCAATGTGCATCAATGCTTTAGCACTGATGATATTGTCTACCTGTTTTAAAATTAATTAAAGTGCACAGCTGCTTAATTGAAGCATTAGCCAGTAGTGTGAGACTTCGGTCATTTTGCAAAAATGTTGTACAGAAGTAGACACCTGCTGATGTGGAATAATTAGTGATTTTTTTTTTTTTTCCCCATGATTTCTGATTCCTATAAAACCGGGTTGTTTTCAAATTAGCAAGTACTGGGGGAAAAGAGGACTTGCAGTGTGGAACTGTAGTGCGAGATAACTTTCTGAAATGAAGCTTTATCCTTTACAACTGATGTAATTTTGAAGTATCGGAAGCACTTACAATATGAAAACAAAACAGTATTTGATACAGGCTAAGCTAAATGAAGTCTAGGGGTTGTCTGTGCGTGACAATGAGTAACATCCATCAGTTGATATTTGTTTTTACAAAGTAAACAAAAGTAGTATTTATTTGCATTGTATGCATGCTAAAAGTTTGTCTCTTTTTCCAACAACAGGTAGCCTGCATGCAGTTCATCAATGCCCTTGTTACATCTCCAGAAGAACTTGATTTCAGGATTCACTTGAGAAATGAGTTTTTACGTTGTGGCCTGAAAAAATTGTTGCCTGTAAGTAGTTTGTATGTAGGAACTGATCACAATAAACTGATTGTGATTGTTGAAGAGAACAAAATTGTTTTATGAATGACTTGGAGTGGAGGAGGTCCAACACGGAAGGCCCATCAAACCTAATTTGCTTTTATTCTGCATAGTTGCAGATAGTTTTGTTACCTTCAACTATAAGTTAAGATGCAGTAACTTTCTGAAAAGTAGTAGTTTTACTTTATATCCACAAAAAACATGTTTTAGGCACTCGTTAACTATAAACAGGATGGTAGTTGAATCAAATCAGTATATTAGAAATGAAAGTAGTCATCAAACTGAGCATTATTTCTGATGTATAAGTTACAATATCTACGTTGAACTCAAGTCATGATTTCTGAAGGAAATTAATGTCAAAAGTATAGAAGGATTTTTCTTTTTTTGTTCCTTTTTGTGCTTAGGGCTTAGGGGTTATTTTTCAAGAAACTTAAGTGCTTAAAGATTCTGAAAAAAGAAAAATTCAGGAGGATCAGTGTTTCTCTGTATGAATGCATAGTATGCTTCTCTGGTTCTCAAACATTAGAATTAATATATATTCCACTCAAAAGAAATTAGAAAGTAACTTTCAGTTCATACATATCTGGTATGACAGTTCTAGGCGAATTTTCATTTAAAGCATAGAGTTCATTCATTCATGCTAGTGGCTTTTGAAATAGTTTTTTGTATCTATGATTTTTGCCAGCAGGAAGCTAGAAATGAGTATTTCTTTTTAGTGGATTTGTGTGTGCATATTTTAAGGAAAAGATTGCTTTCTTCCCCCCCCCCAGCTCCAACTATTAAGTTTTGTGTTATTTTTAACATGTAAATACTTCTCAGTGTACTGTAAATGTTTTTGTGCCGTGATGTAGATTAGCTATCATTAACATAAGTTGTAGGCGTATCTTCTTTACACTTACTTAGGCTCCCTAGGTTCACTTCTGTGAATGTTTTGTAATGTTCTTATGCTTCAACAAATCTGAATTGTCAACTGTGTCCTTTTAGGAAAAGTCAGCGTAGTGAGGTTTCATGTTTCTGTAGTCTATACCTGCCATATTAGTTTATATTGTGCCTTCCACATAAGAAAAATCTCAGGCAGTGTGTAACTTGCTCCTTTTTAAAATGTATTTTCTCCTCCAAAGCTTGCCTTATTTTGTTGTGATAGAGTTTTGAAGGGGAGGTGGTGGTGATGGAATTCTTAAAGAAAAAAAAAGCACATGTTAATTTTGCCATCTTGAACATTAGGCCTTGAAAGAGAAGGAGAATGAAGAGCTTGATATTCAGTTGAAAGTGTTTGATGAGAGCAAAGAAGAAGACTTAATTGAACTATCACATCGTCTGAATGATATCAAAGTTGAAATGGAATATCCTTTATAAAAACTGTGTTATTACATAGATTAATAACTTTATTAAATATGTACAGTTATTTTGTCACAATTATGTATTATACATGTATAAGTGCTTCCTTGAGCAGGTTTCATTCTGCTTTTTAACTTATTAGTTTTTTTTTAATATCAATTATTTGTAGTGAAGTGTGTGGGTTAGGTAAGTCATTAGGAACTCAATTTTTTGTAATTATAGTTTATTTAGTTTTACTAAACAAAATTCTGACTTGTGGTGCATGAGGATATAAAGTAACAGCCATGAAAAAATATAATTTTTGAGGAAAAATTAACTTGATATCCAAGTTGAAAGAAAATTTTTAAAGTAGATTGTGAAGCTTGAGATACATGTGTTCTGTTACTGTGAAGAAGCAATGGATTTAAATTTAAAATGATGTAAGTTCAGGATGATTACTTGCAGTTTAAGTTGGAAGGGGTAATGGCTGCTACTGAAGAAGCAAAGGAATGTGAGTACAGCCAATGAGTGGCGTATCAAAATAAAATAATATTGCATTGTAGAATGGGTAAGTTTCCTATTTAAGAAATTAAAAAGATTGTTTAGTAAGTATTTGCCAGTAACCTGGCTTGCTTTATAGTGAAAAAGAGTTTTGTGTGAAATATGCTTACAGGATTCAGTGTAAGTATGTAGTATAACTTTTCCTGGTAGTAATGGAATATGTTTTGATGATTAAATGGGATAAAGTTTCTATGGATAGTTTTATCATAATGAAATGCTACTCCTTGCTAGTATAGATATTCTGAGTTTAAAAGTTTTACTGGAGCAGTAGGAATGCAAACCTAGGGGAACTGAGTTGTTTGTAGGGAGGCAGCATTTAATTTATTTCAGTTTTTTAGAAAAAACTCTGTATTTCCTTAACAATGTTCTCACTGATGTGAATGAAGTATATCATTTGTTGTATAATATGTTGAAAGATACTTCTTCTGAAAACCACTTTTTGTCAATTCTACAACACTTCCTTCTCATCAGAAGCGATTACTATGTCCGGTAAGAGTTTGATTTTTGGAGGTGGAAGAGGAAGAATAGAAATTGAGTTTCTCATGATTGCACATCAATAATTGCTCTGAAGCTGATGTCTTATACAATATTTGCCCTTTTGGTCAGGGTTAATTTTATTAAGGTCACATGAAGTGTAAGAATGCTTCTTTAAAAAAACTTAAGCCTTAGTCTGTCTACCAACTTCATCCCCAAATCAGTTAATTTGTTGAGCAGCTATTTCCTTTAGTCATCTATGATTGCTGCTTGATTTCAGTGAACTTAAAGTTAGTTGTGTAGCTAATAATTCAGAGTTTTCCAGGATACCTTATACTTCTTGTTTCCAGTGTAAACTTATTATTGTATGTATACCTCATAGTGTCCTATCAGTGCTAACGTCCATGTATACAATTTCAGAATTATTTTTGGTTGAAAATCAGCTATAAAAACAACTTCTGTGCAAGATAAAATGTCGAAGTTATAAGTAACCTGTGAAGTCTTCAATTTACGTAAATGAGTGTGTATACACATATATATGTAGTTATGTATATGCATATGTGTGTATATATATACAAAATATGTATTTGGAAGTTCAGAATATCATCAGTTTAGACTAGAATATTTCTTACTTTGTGAAATTAAGAAGCATAGTACCCTTCGCTGGTTAGAAGCAGTAACTGAGCATAGAATGCTTTACTGTCAGAGGTTCTTGATACTGCTTAGAGAAGTATATTGAGCAATTAAGGTAACAGTAAAATAATTTTTAAGTAGTTGAATATTGCTACTTTTTCAAGTGGTGGAATTCAATGTATTGAGAATATGGTAAAGAACTGCTGCAGCATGTATCGAAAATGCTAAAGCAGTCATTGTTCTAACAGTGCTTTATTAGCCCCACCTTGATGCACAAATTATTGTTCATGTTCTTATCTTGTAAAACGTGTGCTTTTTTTTGTTCTGTTCTTAAGACCTCAATATTACAAGGTGATCGAAGAATGTGTATCACAGATAGTACTGCACAGCAGTGGAATGGACCCAGATTTTAGTTGCAGAGGAAGAATGGACGTGGATTTTGCCCATCTTATTGGTTTGTATCCTGCAAGCAATTTTATGGCATGCTATTAAAGTGTTTCTTCGGTTTTCTGTAAACTACAAGGTGTACTTATAGAAAAGGCTAGATCAAGCTCTGTAGCCTTGAATAAATGACTTGGAAAAATTCCTTTCTCCAGTGCTGTACTGAATCCATGTCTTTATTTTGATAGCCTTACTAGCTGAAAGTTGTTCATAAACTTTATGAATTCCAGGTCTGTAGGAGATGTAAAAAAAAACCAAAAACCAAACGGGGGGGGCGGGGGGGGGGGGGGGGGGAGAGAAGAAGGAGAAAAAAAAAAAAAGGAGGAAAGAGAGGGATAGTT
>NW_024884800.1:5506897-5844237 GCF_019232065.1 Centrocercus urophasianus | reverse complement strand
ACTGTTAATGGATTCCAAATTGTTATATGGTCAGTTCTAAGAATGTTTTCTAAGTAATTGAGGTTATTTAAGTTAAACCAGTCAGTTAGCATCTATGGTCACTCAATAGTTTATGTGACTTGAGAAAAAAGTAGCTGAATAAATACCATATAGTTCAAATAGCTTTTATTAGCATTTAAAAAAAAAGTTTTATGCCTTTCTTAAGGTTGGTGGTATAGGCCTTATTCTTGACATGGAATGGCATTATTTGACGTAAATGTATAATAAAAGGAAGTAGTTATTCTTTGAGAACGTGTTAATTTAAGAAAGTTTTCTTTTGTTATAGTAAAATGAACTGAGAAAAGATGTTGCAAGTGTTGACATGGGGGGGTAGACAGAGTAGAATTAGTTTCTAACAAGTATCATATCTACAAAAGTGCGACAGTGTATCTGTAATTTTATTCTATTATGACTAGGAACCTGACCATTTGAACTTACTCAAGATCATTCCACTGACCTACTAGTTTTAGGAATAAGTGGTTTGTATATCTGCTAATTCCTACTTGTAATTTAATTTGTCTATATTGCTTACAAAATGTTTGTTCTTTAGCCTCCATGAAAAGTCAGTAGACTGAAGAAATCTGTGCTGTACAATCAGACCAAATTGTCTTCAACTCTGAACTTTATTAAAATGAGAGTTTTGATTTTGTAATCTTAAAAGGATAGAATTCTGAATTGAAACCTCATAAGTAACTGTTTTTATGTACTAGTGCAAAAATCCTTTTTCATCACTCACTTAGGAGTAAGATTGAGCTGAAGGAGGAAGGCAAAAATGATTACATGTAAACTCAAATCTATAAAAGATGGAACAACTGTGTTTCATATTTAACTTCATTGGTCACAGACTTTTTTCTTCACCACTTCTATTATCAAAGATGTTTATCAAAATAATTCATCAAATGTTTGGACCTATCAGCCTAGTAATTTATTATGTTTTTTTCTCTTGATTTGGCATCATGAGGTTTTAAGGTAATTATGTGTAGGAAAGGACCACGGAATTATGATGTTTTATCTGACTTCTGTTTGGTGATTTATTTAACTTTCAGATGCAGCTGTAGACAAAACTAAAGTAGAAGAGAGTGAGAAAAAAGCAGCAGAATTTTCCAAGAAAGTAAGTACTGGTTGCCACTCTTATCAAGCTATGGGACAGATGCCTGATAAGAATACTGTAGGCTTGTTTTACAGGAGAATCTTAGTGGAAGCTGGGAAATAATGAATATAATAGGATGGCTGTTCTTCCATAGTTCAGAGTTCTGCAGGCCTTTCTGTGCAGTGCTCTGATTCTGACTTTCTCTGAAATCAAACGCAGAAGAATGCGATCAGCTGCAAATATTATTTGGTTGAATTCATCTACTGTACATAACTGATGGGGAAAAAATTTCTACTTGTTATTTAAGTATACATATAATATATATATATATATATAAAGTGTGTGTGAGAGGAGGGAATGTGACAGTCTAGTCTAGTGGCTGGTGTCCCTGCCCATGGTAGGGGTTTGGAACTAGATGACCCTTAATGTTCCTGCTAACTGCAGCCATGCTGTGATTCTGCGCTTTATAGCTCTTCATTTAGCACTCGCTTAGGACCTGAGGAAATTTATCTAAAGGCAGAGTGTTGGGGGAAAAAAAAAAAAATGGACAAACATCTCTGTGGTTAACTTCACAGTTTGACGAGGAGTTCACAGCTCGACAAGAGGCACAAGCAGTACTTCAGAAACGGGAGGAGAAAATCAAAGAACTTGAAGCAGAAATCAAACGATTACGAGCCCAGGTAATAAAACTGAGTTAAAATAAGTTGAAAACTATTTGTATGGAATTAAGAGTAAAATGCCTTAGAGAATATTGTCTCCATGGAATTTGAAATGTATGCTATAGTTGTATTTGTTTGTTTTTTACACTAGTATAAACTACTAAAGCTTTTTTGAAATAGTAGTATGTTCAACACATCTCCCTTACTGGGAAGAAATTTTCTTAGTTTGATTTTTTTTTTTTTTTTTTTTTTTTTTCCTCCAGGTAGTTGATAATGCTTAAACATCACTGCTACTATATGTTTTGCTGAAAGTGTTTCTTTCAGAAGGCTGTGATTGTTTTGCATGTGTAATATACATACTTTCAAGAATGGGCATGCAAGTGGAGTCTGAACACCCACTTTGTGGACTTCTGAAAGAATGATACAGTGGTTTTGTAAAATCTCATAGATAAATGTAACAGAAATGTAAGACCCCAGGGAAGGGACAGTGGTGCTGAATTTCAGCAAAGCTGATTTTTACTTGCATTCATTTTCTTTTTCTCACAAGCACCAAAAATGTATGTCCTGATTATCTATCCGGAATCACTTGTGATCACTTGTGAGGCAGAATGCAAGAGATGCTGTGTGTTATGCTGTCAACACATTTATTGATTGGCTCTTGTTTAATGAGTTGGCCTGTAGGAACCTGCCTTTGGTATTAGCAGTTACAATGGTTTGACAATTATGCCTCACTCAGTTATTTCCTACTCCTTGAGTCTTAGGCAAGGTCTGTTTATTGCCTTTTCTTCTTAAGAAAAACTGTCTTAATGACTGTAGTCTTCCTTCCTATTTGCATAATGGGAGGAATTTCATGTGTTATTTTATAACCTGTTTGCCGTCTTTTTCTGGTCAGGGTGCAGGTCTTCTGCTGCCATTATGTGTGGTGTAGCATTAAGAAAGCACAGGCTTTCTTATTTTAATGTAAACATGTAACACTGCTTTTAACAGATGAATTGCTGTTTGTTGTGTTCTTGATGATCAACAAAAGTCATTCTTGTTACCAGTGGTCTGTTATGCTTTTTATTGCTGTTTCCATACAAACTTATGTTCCTAATTCATATCCACTTAGTGTTTCTTACAGATCTCTGCATGAAAACCAAGAGGTTTTTGGACTAATCAGTTGTTAAACCAGCTGTGTTGTTGTTAACGCAGTTGAAATTACTGAGATATCTCAGCTCATTCATAATAATGGTGCAATTAACAGTCATATACCTTAACTTTCTAGTTAAGCTCCCTGTTTCCATTCTCAACTCATTTATAGAATAATGACATTGATTTTTAGGTGCACTCAGATTTATCTCTAACCATTACTTCCATTAAACTAGAAACAGTAAATAATTGTGTAGTGAAGGAGTATGAAAATTAAATTCCATGAATTCCATGTATTACATAAATTTTTTGTGACAAAGCATCAGCACAGTTAGTTCAAATTCATATTAAAAAACTCTTTTCCTCCTCAAATGAAAAAAAAATGCACTATTAAATTTCAGGGTCCTCCTCCAGCAATTGTGAATGTGCCACCTTCTACAGCATCTCTGCAACCTAGTGGAACAGTGCCGCCTCCTCTACCCAGTGGGATAGCTTCTCTGCCGCCACCACCACCACCACCACCACCGCCACCACAGCTTGGTGCGACTGTAATTCCTCCTCCGCCTCCGCTGCCTGGTGTGACCTCAACTTCTAGTGCATCTGTAATTCCTCCTCCGCCTCCACTGCCTGGTGTGATTACAATTCCTCCTCCGCCTCCACTGCCTGGTGCAACTCCAGCTTTTGGTGCGATTACAATTCCTCCTCCGCCTCCGCTGCCTGGTGCAACTCCAGCTTCTGGTGCGATTACAATTCCTCCTCCGCCTCCGCTGCCTGGTGTGATTGCAACTCCTGCTACAAATGCAATTCCTCCGCCGCCTCCACTGCCTGGTGGTGGAGCAGCAGTGCCGCCGCCACCGCCTCCACTGCCTGGTGGTGGAGCAGCAGTGCTGCCGCCACCGCCTCCACTGCCTGGTGGTGGAGCAGGGCCTCCACCTCCACCACCTGGTGGGCCTCCAATGGCACCATTTCTTGGTAGTTATCCGTTTGCTCCCGTTCCTGTGATGCCGGCATTACCACATGGAATGAAAGAGAAGAAAAAATATAATGTGGAAGTATCTATGAAGAGAATCAACTGGTCCAAGGTATTATTATGTTTGTTTTTCTCCTGTTGATTAAAAAGTGACATTTGAGGTAGGAGGTAATGTGTTAGGGTTTATACTAGATCGTTGGTAGTACTCATGATGTCTGGGGAATTCTCTTCATCCTTTATCCAAAATACTTACTAAGCACTCATGATACAGTTGATTTTGATTTGATTAAGGGACACCTTGCATTATGAGGAAAATTTCCAAGAATTTAATCCTGCCAAGGGCCCACAACATCTTGTATTCAGAGAATACAGGTAGCTATCAGATGTGAAAATATTTGAGTAATACTCTGTCAATTAAGTTCTGCGTGTCTTCAGACATAACTGATAATTGCCTTTTTGGCACAACCACTTCAGAAATTAAAATGTCTTGTTTAAAGCAGTTTTATCAAATAGTCATTTAGTGTGTACTTAATCATGTTAAAACTACTTTCAACACGTTGAGCTTGTTGAAGTGTTATATATATAGGATATATAGGATATAGGAATTTTGGAGTTGACAGCTGAGTGGAAAACTGTTGGGAAGACTATTGCTTATGAACCTTGACAATCTGGCAGTTGACGGAAGAGTCCCGAGTTAAGGGATGACTACAGCTTTGTTTGCATGATTAAAGCAGATATGGCTGAGTCATGAGAAAAAAATGGTGCAGTCGGAAGTGAATTCAGAGAATTTATTGAGTCACTTGGAATAAAATGCAGTAAAACTTGGTAGGAATGTATATATGGAATTTTGGAGGATAGTACAAAGCAGAGTTCTGAATTTATTTTTGTACACTAGGGGATAGGTAATGTGTGGGATCTTTAAGTTGTATTTTATATGTACAACAAGTTATTTTACCTTTTGCTTGAAATTGTAAGTGGATCAGGCTTTCAGAGCCAGTAACATGAAGTTTGATGTTGTTTCAACTTGACTGTGATTTGGTTACGCTTTCTAGGAGCATGCTATTTTAAAAAAAAAAAAAGTCTGAGTGAAACTGCTGTGCTGGCAATCTATTGTGGGTTTGTTTTCTACATCCTTTTAAAAGCCTTGCATGAAATGTAAGAATATGACTTTCCCCCCCCCCGAAAGAGTGAGAAGACACTGGAGAAAGAATTGCTCCTAGTGAAAATATTTATACTTGCCATGTTAATGAATGTACAGACTTAAACTACTAAAACATTCTGCTAGGGACAGATGCCTTGATACAAAGTAATGTTTTGAGATCAGTTCTCTGAATAAATACAGTAATAAACTATAAATGACAGCATCTAATTAGGAAATTAAGCAGTATTTTGTTCTCATTCTTTTGTTCGTGTGATATTCTTGTTTTAAAAGTTTTAAAGGATTATTTTATTTTCATTGTGTTTCCTGTCAATGGTAGTTATACTACAAAACCCATCTGAACAGTATTTTTCGTATATTTGTTTTTAAATAAATACCTTTTTTTCTGAGAAAGGTAGATGCTCACACTTAATGCAGAGCTTATCAGAACATAATAAACGTGTTGTTGTAGACACTGGGGGCTTTTGTATTCAGTAGTTCTGTGTTTTCTGTCACTTTTGTCTAAATTATTTTAAATAAACTATCTAAATTATTACTTTATTTAGCAGCATGCAGTTTTAATATTAAACTTGTAAATTATTGCTCTATTAGAGCTCTGAAGCTGATGTCCCTCCCAGTTTATTTTGAGTTTTTTTAATGAACTATTTCTTGGCAGAACTTTCTGTTCAATGATGGACAGATCAGTAACCCAGGAAACTAATTTTATTGACACAGTTCTTTTTCAGAAGTTGCACCTTGCAATCCATGTAAAGATTATTGCTTTACATGAGAGGTTTCAGATAATGCATGCTAGACTTAGGGGACTTGTGCAATGACAGGTGAATATTTTTTATGCTTTGGCCATGTTCTCACAGACCTGTCCTCGTGATACGGAATTACAGAATCACAGAATTGTAGGGGCTGGAAGGGACCGCTAGAGATCTTGGAGTCCAATTCTCCTGCCAAGGCAGGTTCCCTACTGCAGGCTGCACACGTAGGTGTCCAGATGGGTCTTGAATATCTCCAGCAAAGGAGACTCCACGAACCTTTCTTGCAGCCTGTTCCAGTGCTCCATCACCCTTACCGTGAAAAGTTCTGCATATTGGTGTGGAACTTCCTGTGCTTCAGTGTATGGCTATTTCCTCTTGTCCTGTCCCCACAGACCACTGAAAAGAGGTTGGCCATTGTCCCTTTGTTTCCCACACTTAAACATTAATAAGATCCCCTTTTCAGTCGTCTTTTCTCAAGGCTGGGCAGACATATCTGTTACTTCTGTGGGATACGCGGAGCATGATCAGTGAGTGACTGAATGCTCGCTGGAATTTCCTTTTGCTGAGTATTGCTAATTTTGTTAGTCTGTATCAAACCAGAGTGTGACTCAGGTGAGCAGAGGAGGCACTATTCTATTAGATGTGAAAACTGAATTGTAACTTTGCATCAAATTGCATACCTATATGCAAAACCTTTCTAAGAAGAGTTTTAAAATAGTTTGCAACAAATAGTTATCTAAGAGCATCTCATTTAGAAACCCATTAGATTGATGATATCTAATAGTTGTATGTTCAGAGAATATTGATATCTGTCCTGCAATGATACTTAAGGTATTTATCTCATGTGTTTTTGTTGTTTTCGGGTTAGTTTTCTGTTTGGGGAGGGTTATGGCCACTAGGAGGAGCTATGGCGCTACTCAAGTGAAATTTTTGGGCACCATTATCTTGTGCTGAATGTGAACCTGTGAAGTCTGAGTTTACATTTAAGCAAACTTAATTTTTTATTATTTTTTTTTTTTTAAGAAAACATTTTAAGATATAAATAGAAACTTGAATACTGTGCTTCAAGCCAGATTAGAGAATTTGTTCAAAGATTCTTACAAAAAATTGTGTGGATTGAGGGCATTTTGTATCACTGCGTTCTGTTCAGGAAGCTTCTTTAAGAAATCGTAATACATAAAACATTCCCAAACTCAGTTCAGTCCAATTCTTTTAGCAGTCTTGTAGAACTGAGTTTAGTTTGGCCATCAAAAGTACTAATTATTAACTTTGGAAATGTTGTTTTTGTTTCAGATTGAGCCTTACAAGATAGCAGAAAACAGCTTTTGGATAAAAGCTGAAGAAAATAAATTTGAAAGCCCAGAACTATTTGCAAGATTGGCAGTCACCTTTGGAACACAAATGAAAGGTACTTCTAATTTCTCTCATATTAAGTTCAAAGCTGTGCAAAGGTGGTATTTTTATTCTTTTACAATATTACAGAACCATAGAGTACTTTAAAGCAGGAAGGTGATATGCAATATATATTTTAGCATAACCATCTGTTACAGGAATTGCACCTTACTCTGTGGCCTTGGATGGTAGCAGTGATATCCAGTAGTATGTCTCAAATTTGCATTGTATGTTGTAGACAGATGTGAATCTTCAAATTAAATCCTAATCTAAATTTATATTCAGATCTTATAATCTTGTCAGGTTCTTCTTGGTTTTCCATGTTGGGAGGGTTTAATGCGTGATGAAAATCTACGTAATGAAAGTCTACTTATACTGCTGTGATAAATCAAAATTCTCTACAATTAAAACCAAGACTTAAATTTTATCAATTAAAATATGCCCTTAAATAACAACTAATATGTGCTTAATGCTGTGAAATCAACTGTGTTGAAAACATTATTCTCTTTAAAGATTTTTGTGTATATTTGGGGTTGTATTTTTTTTGTTGTATTCTGTGTGGTTTTAACTTGGGAACAAGCAGTTAAAGGACTGATTGATCTTATCAGGTGAAGGAGCCATTTGTCTACCACAGAAGCTAGGCTCTTGTTCCTTCTTATAGAGTTAAGTTCAGAATCGGTTGCAAAGCTTCTGGTCCATCATTCCATTCTCCTTCAAATCTCTAGAACGCATAGCTTTCGCACAGCTATCTCCTTGGAGTGCTTTACCTCTCTAGGTGTTTGAGACTTTGCAGTTATGCCCTACGGACTCTTGGTGGGCTCCAAGTGCAGACCAGATAAACTTAATGTATGCCTGTGGCATATCTTGGAGACGTACATCTTAATCTTCACATTTCCTTTTTTCTAATGTGGAATACTATATGGAGTTTTTATTTAAGAAAAATTCTTAAAATGCAGGCTTTAAATTAATGTTACAATGCTTGTGTATAATCTAAACCTCATCTTCCCCAAAAGTTACGTGCTATTTAAGATAAATTACGCTATTACTGGCATTGGTGATTGATCTTTAAATCAGTTTTTTGCAGGATGAATGTGCGAGTGTACACTCTTTAATCTTTGCACAATACTTTAGGAAAACATCAGATATTTTACAAATTTTTATTGGACTACCATGTAGAGTGGCTTTTTTGACTACTAAAGAGAACAATAAAATGAAAATAAAAACTGTGCTGGAGCTTTGATCAAGTACAAGTGCGGCTATTCAGTATGTCATCTAAATAGCTTTTCTGTTAATTGCTAATGCTTATAGATGTTTAAAAAATACTCTAGGTTCATCACATGAAAAAAGGCTATGTAACTTTGCCGTAATGTTAAAATAATGTGGAGTTCATTGCTGGTTTTGGTGTGACAGCAAACTAATTAAACTTTCAAGGAGAAGATCCTATGACAGCAGATAATATTTACAGCAGATTGAGAACCTTCTTAATGCAAGTGACAAAGTTCTGCCTTGAGCTGAATGCTTTCATCAGCAATGTGAAGAAATTTTTCTGAATTCCTGAAAAAGTTTCTTCATTAAAAATGCTGGGAATAAATAAAAAACCCTCTTGAAGTTCTGACATAACTTCCTCTCATACGAAATTAAAAGCTCTTGTTGACCTAGTTGCGCAGTTATAAAAAAAAAACTGTGGGGGGAAAAAAAGGTGGTTCCTCACCTTTTACCTTGACAGACACAGGCTCATTGATCACCAAAATGTTAATTTAAAGCATGATCTAAAATTGAATTTTTCTTCCTGTTAGTCCTATATTTTGATGTGGTTTCTCAGTATATTGCAGGAGCAATAAGGAGTAACAAATAGAAATGCATTTTATATCCTCTAGAGAGCAGAGTCAACATATAAGCGAACACACGCGTAAGTGGGAGAAAACTGACAGTCTTAAAAAAAAAAAAAAAAAAAAAAAAAAATCTTAATTTGATGACTTATGTTTATCTTGTATTCCCTGGGAATTCAGAATGCCAGTGTGAATAGCAACTGAAGGAAGAGACAGTGTTCCTTGACTGGTAAAATTTTACTTCAGAACGGAATTTTGATTTAACTATATTTAAAGAATAACTATAGGGTTGCTTTATTCACTGTTGTGACATCAGATATTTAATATAGATGTACTGAGTGTGTTTTAGATAGATTTAAATTACTAGTAACGCTGAAACTGCAGTAGTTAGTCTGTAAAGTAAGTTATCAAGCCTAACTAGGAAAATGGAAAGTGCTAAGAATATTCTCTGTAAGGTCTCAAAATCTTTTGAAATCTTAGAGTTTGAGTTAAGTCGATATCTAATTATTAATGTTGTAGTACAGTCTTGAAGGATTTTCTTTTGTTTTCTTCAAAAGAAATGAAGAATCTGAATACCTATTAAAGGCTTCTATGATGAATGGACTCCAGGGCTTCAAATTTTCTTTGAATGTTTTGAGCTTGTAGTTGTCCTTCCAGATGTAGAGATGGACATGGTGATTATAGCCTCATGGATCATTTTGACAAATGATATTTCAGATCAGGTCTTCAGAAACATATGGATGCCTATTGTTTAAAAAGTCGAGTAATATTAGGAAGTGGGGCAATTGTGTACGTGTTTCCTTGTGTGGCTATGCAAAGGAAAAGGTTACAGATAATATTGCTTTCCAACTAGTTACTTTTTCCTTTTGACTTGGTTAATTATGAAACTGTATCATCCAGAAATTCATACAGTGGTAAAAATGTTTCTAAAGAGGATGTGACATAAATTTAATGAGCTGCTGTTATTAGCTGGATTAGTGTTAAGCACTATTATATTCTGTTGTGTTAAACTTTATTCTACTTTTTCAAAATAAA
Organism: Centrocercus urophasianus; assembly: GCF_019232065.1. Lineage (NCBI taxonomy): Eukaryota > Metazoa > Chordata > Aves > Galliformes > Phasianidae > Centrocercus > Centrocercus urophasianus. Next base: position 5,834,187 of record NW_024884800.1, on the reverse strand, counting down.
CAAAATCGTTGTGCTGTTCTTAGCAAGAACCAATAACGACTCTTTCAAATCATGTAAGCAGGTCATTATGTTGTTCAACTAGAAAAGAAGTTGGTAGGTTTTGCTTTCATGTCCTTAGCTGATATCAAGCTATATAGTCAGCTACGTACTTGAAGGAGAACGCCATCAGCAGTAGCACGATGACTGGTCTTTTGTGAAATATGATCTCAAAGGCTGTATGCTGGTGTTCAATTTTCGGGGTATTGAAGACACATAATTGTGTCTTCCGTTAAGTGGAAGTGAATGATCAAAATGTTATGGCACAAATAAGTTTGTTATAATGTGACAGTATCCAGTGTATCTGGCCTGCTGCTATCAAAATCACTTTTTGCTGTTTGATTGATAGTCTAATTGCAAAACGCTACAAAGCAAGTTAATGCCTTCTCCCTGAAGGATCATGTTAATTTCTGGCTCTTGTAATTTAGGTTGTGTATTTTGCCAGTCAGGAATGATAGTGGTACTCTGAAGAAATTAATTATGTGTACAGTAGATCTGTAAAGGTAGTAATTAGTACATAATAGTCTGTAACTACTGGGATTGTTCCAGTACAGAATTCATTATCCATCCAACTTACCTCAAGGGAAAACTTCTTGATCAGAATTCTGTTGCTTCTTTATGATGAGACTTACAAAATATAATTTAACAATAATTTTGATGCATGTTTTGAAGATTAAAGTAAGGTTTTAATACCTGAGTTCATACTTGTTTCTTTATGGATTCTGATTGACAAAGGACAAGTAAAAATCATCTTGTACACAAAATATTATTGAATTAAATATTTAGGTTTATATTTTCATGTCTAATGAAATAGATTATTTTAATATGTTATTGTTTTAGCAATTAGAATATGAAAATTTAAGTGGCTATCCTAAAACCAAAGTCCTACCTTTGGTATCTACATTTGAATGCAATTTCTAAAACTTCTGTGGCTCGGTTTTGAAATGGTGATCAGGAAAAACTTATAAAACATTAATTAAAATACTATTCTTACTAATTATTAAACAGTAGTTCACTATTTAACTGTTCTGTGCATTCTTTTTTATTTCTGTAGTAACTTATGTTCTTTTCCTTTTTATGCATCTATCAGATAGTGAGGAGAGGGAAAAAAGGAAGACAGACTGGTTTCACAGGAAACCTGTAGGCAACACTGTCATCTTTTTCCCTACCTTTTGCTCTTTTCGTAGATAGGTATGGATGACAAATTCTATTATTTCTCCATCCTCTCTATTACCACTTAGTTTTCCAAAGCAGATGGTGTTCATTCTTTCATCAGGATTAATGTTTTAGCGTCAGTCACTTGTGCTGAAATCACAGATTGCATGTAATAAAAGCAAATTTTAAGTTTTCATTCAGCAGAGGGGCAGTCTAGACAAAATGGCTTTTAATGCAGAAGTGTGTATGAAGTGAAGATGTGTCGTTGAATTCCTTTGCATGGAAAAAATGACACCCAATGACATTCACTGACTTGCTGAAAGTTGATGAAGGCCAAACAGTGACTGTGAGCACTGTGATATGGTGGGTAGTGCCTTTCAGCAGTGGAGACAGCAACAATGAATCACTTCTGCTGGTACAGATTTGGGTGAACTCAGTATGCAGGCTCTTACCCATTGCTGGTGAAAGTCCATAGCCCATGGTGGTGACTGTGTTGGAAAAGCATTTAGTAGATGAGGATTTGCTCAATCAAATATTGTTATTGAGCTCTTCGTATCTATGGAAGTTTCCGTGGAGATAAATAGGAGGCATTACTTTTATAGAGACCTCTGTATGTTAAGAAACCCAGATCAAATTAACTTAACTCACTTAGAGCTTGTAAAAGTTAAGTTTTGTCCAAAATTCCTTTAGCACAGTTCTCAATTTGTAGTTGTGAGAGTGCTAGTCTCAATTCAGTAAAGAAAACAGTATTAAATAAATAAATAAATAAATATAAAACATATGTTGTGCTAGGTCAACTATATGCACTCTTGGTGAAATAAAAAGAAAAAAGAATTTAAATCCTACCTAGTGAATTTGTTTCTGAATTCCAAACTGCAGGTGGCTCCCTTGGTCTACAGCTTAATTCAACATGTCTTTTTCATTCCTCTCCTCTTTGAATTCAGATTTCTGAAAATGTGAGGGTAAGAAGGAAAATAATGCTTTGTGTGTGGGTGACCCAGTGCTTCTGTGTCTAACACAAACTTAATGTAGTTAGACTGTTTGATTATGTCAGCAGATTAATATCTGAGCTTCATATAGCATTACTCTGATTTGTTTTCATCTTTGAATGTATTTGATTTATTTTTCAACAACAATAAATTTAAGTACTATGAAGAAGTAAAAGCAGAATGGTAGCTTGCCATCCTTTCTTTTCAGTGTCTTGTCCCTTTAGTATTGTCAAATTAGAAAATGGAAGAAGTTTCTTTTGTTTAGGTAAACTGATGTCTGCAATTGTTATTTGATACAGATTTATATAAAAATGCATTTTTGGGGGGGTTTATTTGTGAGGAGGGGGTTCATTCTTAAATAAAAGTAATTGTGTAAGAATGTTTCTCAAGGAAAAAAAGATTGGCTTTTAATAACAATGAAATAAGTTTTTCTGCCTTTAAACTACCTTAAGCACTTTATACCAGCTAATGATAATCAGTCTTTTTTTAAAATATTATGAGGAAGAAGGATGAGCAGAGGAAAGAAAAAAGAAAAAAAACACAAAGCAAAATAGAACCAAACAAACCTGAGTGTTCTATGTATAAAAGGTTCAGTTTTGCATTAGGTACTAAAATGTAACTGCTTATGTTTACTGTCTAATAGGTATTTGTTTTATAAATGAAATTTGATATTTAAGCAGAGAACTGTGGTTTTTAAATTGGCACAAGAATGATGCATGTAGTTGTAATGCAGCTGGGTATTGTTCAGGAAAATCATAGATGAGGTCGCCTAAGACTTTTGTATTGTTTTTTAGCACATGTAGATTCTTTAGAACAAGGAAGTCACTATGCAAATGGTGCTCCTGAACAGCTATCCACTCTTGTTGAAGGGATGCCTCTCTTAATAAAATGAGAGGAGCACAACGAAGTGGCCACAGCAAATGAATGTTTCCAATTAGGACGAAATGTTTGCCAACTTCAGTCCTTCAGATTTGATGTTGTAGGTAAAATGGAATTCAGATTGTAGAGGACATCTTGTACACATGTGCTTGCTATAAGGCCATCTTTTGGTTGTAGAACTTGTGGAACAAAAGCTGGTTTTGAAGAGTTTTAATACAATAGTGAAGAACTGAACTGCTGCTTAGCTGTTACTACAAGTTGAAATCAGTTTTCTCAAAGATTCAGCAGTAGAATTCATGGAGGGCTGCTTTCTTTTCTGGTGCATAACAATTTTTTAATCTGAATCCTTTTGTGTAAAATACAGCTATACTGCTTGAATAATTTTAGGCATTTAGTGGTACACATCCAGTAATGTTTGGAAATCGCTTGGTAATTGTAAATATATAACAACCTAATGATCTCCCTTCTGTATTTTCTTCATGAAAATCTGATTTTTGGAATGAGAGCTGATTTTTTCAGAAAGCCCTTGGTGTGGGTGCTATGGTGTATTTGTGCAACAATGTTTTTGGTGTTTGAAATTTGGAAGACAAATATTTGTGTAGAAATAGCCAAATGAGCCAAAATGAGACCTAAAAAAAAAAATCTCATTTTTAATAATGTAGTGGCAGTGTTGTTTTACTTGTGCTATCTTAATATTTGTGCTATCTTAATATTTGGGTGGCAACATTCAGAACTTATGTATTAATGTGTCAGACCAAGGTGCTCAGGAAGTAAAAGTGGAAGTACGGAGGAGAGGTGGAGGAGAAGAGTCAATTTTGACTATGAAAAAGAAAATGTCAAGAGAAAAGGGAGGAAACACTGAAATGCATGTTGTTGTTTTGTTTTGTATTTTTCCTACGTTTATTATCTCAGAAGTACTCATTAGAGAACAGTTAGTTTTACTATGCAGGTAAGTGTATGTTACTGACAAACATATACTCAAGACATTTGGAATTCCAGTTCCAATTCCAAATTCTGTATGGTGACTCAGCTAGTATGTATGTAGAACATATTGCCATATGTTTTGTTTTTCTGAGGGAAATAAAGCCTCTGTTTGTGGTGGTTTTATAAAGTACTGCAGAGGAAGATAGGCAGGTTGTGTGTTCTGAAATGTCTATTTCAGTCTCAATGACGCAGTGCTCAAATGAACTATAGCACGTTTAATGAGTAGTTGAGGACAGAGACACATGTACTGAGCACACCAGGGAAAGGGATTGTGTACAAGGACTAATTAACATGAAATATGAATACATTCATGAAGTAGTCTTCATCTATAATGCTCTTACAGAGTATTTTTTTTTTTTTTTCTTTCTGTGAGTTCGAAGAAAAAAAAAATCAGAAGTTGAACTGAAAAAAGAATCTTTGAAGTGTTTGTTCTCAAATAAAAAACAATATGTATTCCTGGAATGGAATGAAATTTATTCTGTATGAATCAGTAAGAAAAAAAATAGACTTGAAAGAATGCCTACTCTAATGTCAAAATAGCAAAAAGAATAAGATACTATTTAAGATTGTTTTTCATTTCAATTGCATTTTTTACATAGGAAATGAAGTCAGGTAGTAGGAAAAAAAAAAATATGTAATTTGACGCTACTTACTCAGGACACAATTAGTTAGACTTCCATGCTGTTGTTAATATGAACAGCTCATTTAAGGAAAAACTATCTGTTAAGGAACTTTTCTTCAAGTGCACAAGTACATAGGTTGCTCCGGAAGTAATGCCTCCTATTTATTACCACAGAAGCTGCAACAGCTGCGAAGAGCACAATAACAATATTTGTTAGAGGGAAGTTTTAGCTACAAAACACTGTTTTTCAAACTAGTCACCACCACGAGCTAACCATGTTCACCAGCAATGAGCTGAGAGCTGTAGCACTGGTTCTTCAGCAGAGATTCAGCCATGAAGCTGGGTGTTCATGGACCAATTCCTTTTAAAATATTTTGAAAGGCCAGCCAACCAGAACCAGACTTTATCCCTACACCTGCCTGTTAATTTTACGAACAAAACTGATCGATGATCTTTTTTGGTGACCAACCTCTCGAAAGGTCCTCACCTACTTTTGAGATTACAACTTGTGTCTTACTGTTAGCTATTGAAGCTGTAATATTATGAAGAGGTGCTTTGAATAGAACATCTTTCGTTGGAAATATGTCTGCTATGTATACAAAGACTAAGATAGATCCATTATCTAAATGAATTAATGTTCTTTGGAGATAGCTTTTTTTTTTTTTTTTTTTTTTTTTTTTTTAATGTATCTATCTAAAGCATTGAATGAGCAATCATGCTATTAACATTCTAAATTCGTTGAGAAATTTAAAATACTAGATAAGTATTGCAGATAAAGATGAAATTAAACAACACTTACAGAATCTGAAGAAATTGTTTTAAAGTAAGAGTATAGTTATTTTTGAACTAATAAAAGTATATTTCCCAGTGCGGAGAGGTGGGAGAAAAAGGAACTTTCTAAAAGCAGAATATAAACATGATAAACTGGCTAATTTTTATAAATCAGTGTGAAAGTATCTGGAATGTTCTGGACTGTAGTTCTTGTGGGGGGAATTTGGAGACTTTCTAACATTTTTTGCTTTTGCACTTAAGACACTTTCATAATTTGTGTTAAAATGTTGCCTTTTTAATCATTTTGTTTATGTTGCTAAAATGAAAGTAAGCAAAGCATAAATTGCATCTTTTATATTTAGAATAAAGTACAGATTCTGTGCATATGATTTAAATGTGTTCAGGAGAATAGAGAAGCCTGACTGTTGGTAAGGTTGGGGGACTGGTGCTCAGGTGTGATGTGACTATCTTGATCTGCTACAGCGTAAGTGGCTTAATTTTGTTGGTGATGTAGGCTGGTTTAGTGATGAGCATCAGTATTTTAGTTTAAGTTTAAGCAAAAGGAATCAATGAGTGCTACTTCTAAGACGTTCATTTCAGTTTTGTGTTTCTCAGTGATTCTGCTTCATTCACAAGAAGCACTGGAGTCATAATAAACTACTTGTATCCTACTTGTATCTTGCATCCACTAGGTGCAAGGACTGTGTTCTCAGATTTCACATGTATTGTTTTGGAAATTGCTCATGACCCAGCAAGCAGTGGATGTTTGCCAAATTGGGGAAAATCAGCTAGAGATCAGCAAAAAATCTCTGATGAAGCTGATGATGGAAAAATAGGGAGAAAGGAAGAGGTTGTACGACCACCTTAGATGCAACACTGCATGCCCAGAGGGGTATTAGTGTATGTTAAGGAGCTCTTGGAAGAGTCTGAATATGTATGCCAATACACAATGTTCAGTTCTTAAGGAAGATATTTCCCCAGTTGTTTTTAATATGTCCCTGCTCAGGGACATGATTTAGAGGAGGGGTTGTTAGAGTTAGGGCAGTATGGCTTAGATTGCAGTTGGACTTGATGGTATGTAAGGTTTTTCCAACCTGAGCAATTCCATGGTTCTAATTTGATCTTTCCCCTGTGAATGTAGTCTTTGGATCTGATAGCTGTGAAACCTTTTAAGGTTTTTCTATTAATCGTTAATACAGCAATAAATTTCACCTAATTACCAGTTTTATTAATATTCATAACTATTTTTCTCAGGCATAGTAATTTTTTTTCCTTTTCAACTTGAAATTAGTGGGAGTTTGAAGTTCTTAGGAATCATTAAATCAAAGTTCCCGTATTTCTCAAGCACTCAGTCAACAGAAAGGTAATGCCCTGTAGTTCACTACTTGGGTCAGACTGTAACCAGGTCATGCCATGTTATACTTAAACTACAGACTACAGAAAATCTTGAAAATGATAAGCAGATGTAAGGGTTGGAGATTTAAATACATACAAGGAAACAGTTTTTCCATGTGAATTTGTTTTAAAACCTGATAAGAGAGTTGTTGTTTTTTTTTCAAAGGGAGATGATATTTGAAATATGCATTTGGAAACATAAGATTGCTAGCATTTAAATAGTCAGGAAATTCATAGGTCAAATAATAGAGTGAGGGGAAAAAAACACCTACTTATTGTAAAGCTTTACTCAGTGCATTTAAACACCATTATCTAACCTGGTTATTTAATAAGATTTTTGGATCTTTGGATTTTTAACTTCATTTTTTCTAAAAGTTGTTTGGGATGTGAAATCTGTATCAGTTTCTTGGGAAAAACATGCCTTTTATGAACCTGGCTAAGAGGAACAATAGCTAAACTTTCCATTTAAATATTTTTGTTTTTAATAATAACTGCAAGATTTTCAGTTTATGAAAATCTTGATGAAATGTGATAGTTCATTTAATTTTACTTTGATTTTAATATCATATCCAGTGGTTCTGTAGTGATGATGACCTGATATCTAAGAGGAGGAGAAACAAACTGAGACATGACTATCTAAATTAAAGCTGTCGTTGTAGGCTGCGTTTTAGTTCTTTGGACAAATGTTTTCTCTGACTCATGTAAAAACTTGCCATGATACTGCTATAAATGCATATATATATATATAAATGCATATAAATGCATTGGCTGATCTTGTGACTGGCAACATGCACCAAGGCTAAATGTCTCCTCTTAGAAAAAGCTGTCTTTTGTGTTGTAGATATTGAAATATGGGCAGTGGCAAAGGGAGAAATGGAGTGGACAATTCTGGGGCTTTGTGCCATGAAAATATCCATGGAGAGAACGTGATAAAAGAGTTAATGGAAAATGCTGCTAGCTTTTATTTCAGCTTCCTACAACACATGGTACAACACAGTTAAGTAAGCCCACTGAGGATATTTTCAGTTCAATCAGTTTGCCTGCTGTTTGATTTCTAATGCTCAGGATGAATACTTGCATGTATTTCTGTGACCATTTGTGTTTGCTTAATTGTTGCTATTTGCTCAGTCCTCCAGGCATGGAGGGACTGATAGAAAGCTGGAAGCAACTCTAGTACAGAATGTTTATTAAAGTATGCTTTAACTATGCAGCTTAACTGCATGAGTTACTGATGCAGTTTGTCAAATGGCAGCTGAAAATTAGGCTATTTGCAACCATTTTAGGGCAATGTTAATAGAACAAAAATATTAAATATATTTCTTAAAAGAGATGGAGAAATACAGTAGCAGCCACTTGTTCTAGAAGAGTAAATAAGAAGAATACAGTACCCTTGCTGTTTATTAACAGAGCTTATTTATAAAACTAAGTCAGGAATTTTTTTCTTCCTCGGAGCAGAACACGTTAGGTTGATGTCACTTCCTCCAGCTTGATTACATTAATTAGGCAAAAACTATATGAGATGTCAAGAGATGTTCCGTGTTTTTTCTCCTGCTGTTTTTTAATCTCACGATCTCAAACTAAGAACTACTTTCAGATCAATTGCTTGCTTTATTTGTAATAAAATTGTTTACTGTTTTGTTTCTTTTTTAATGCTGCATTAGCTATTTGATTATTCTGATTGCAGAAAGGACAGAGTGACAGCAGGAGTGCTTAATTAATTTCACTTGAGGAATTGATAACTGAGTGATTTTAGGTGAACTGGAAAATGCCAGGTGGCATTGGGAATAAACATGAAACCACACAGCTGCTGATCTGATTGACAAGAGGGTGTGGCCAGCATCTGTTAATGTTTCTGCATTCATCTCTGGATGTAAAGGAAAGTGGTTTGTGGTTTGTCACGTTTTCAGTCTGAATGACCATGTTGGAACCAAATATGTTTGGACACCAAACTGCTTTAATCACAGTAAATGCAATTACATGTATAAATGTGTGACATTCTATTTAACGCATCCTGCAGGAGAGGTGATGCAGTACAGGAGAAGAGTTGTGGTTTCAGCTATGCTGAGCATTATATAAAGGCAGGGCCCTGGCATCTCCCAGAGTCTCTTATGTGGGAGCCATGAAATACTCTTAAGTTCCATCAGTTACAGGATTGAAGAAGATTATCGCCTTGATGACTGCTCTCTTAAATCTGCACTGTTGTTTTCTGATTTGCCTTTGCGGTTGTCCAAGCTCTCACTCATTCTAGACACATTTGCACTTATGATCTAGTTTTGTTTCCTTGAACACACACAAACTTTCCAGAGTTCCTTCTGTTTTCTGGAACAAAAGCTTGGACGTATTTTGTCTACTCAACTTGAAACAGGTGGTTGTTGCAGGTTCACAGGCTGAGCCAGCTGTGCTAACCAGGCCTCAGGAACTTGCTGTGCTTCAGTTTGATTGAAGAAATTGTGTGGTGAGAAAATTGAGGGATTTTTTGTCGGTATATCAGCAGGGGGAGAGAATAAGTGCAAGTTTGAGATAACATTATGTACAACTTCCCTTTCTCTCTGCCTTTCTTTGACTTTTATCTGCTTTGACTTTTGTTGACAGCAGGCTCAACAAGAGCCAGCAGTGAGACCTGACATTCAGGAAAGCAAACTGTTTTGGGTACTACATTAAACACAGCACAGCCAGCTGGTCAAAAGAGGAGATTGTCCCACCATATTTACAACGCTCTCAATATTGTGTGCAGTTCTGGATTTCACAGTGTAGATGGATGTTAAGGTCCTTGAAAGGATCCAGAGGATGGTAGCAAAATTAATTAAAGGATTGGAAGGCATGTCCTATGAGGATGGGGGTTGTAGTTTGGAGGAATAGAGGCTAAGAGCAGGCTTTGTGGCTCTCTGCAACTTCTTGAGGAAGCTTGCAGGAAGGTACTAATCTCTTTTTCCTGGGAACTGATAACAGGATGTGCAGGAGTGCACAGGGTTGTGCCAGAGAGAGTTCAGAACATTTAAGAAAAATGTCTTCTCCATGAGGGTGGTCAAACACCTGAGCAGGCTTCCTAAGGAAATGTTTGGTGCCCCATGCCTGCTGGAGTTCAAAATGTGTTTGGATAATGCCCTTAATAACATGCTTTCACTTTTAGCTCTTGATCTTGATGGACCCTGAAGGTCCCTCTGAATGGAACTAGTTTATTTCTGTTGTTGAGTACCTCTGCAAATAACACATCTTTGGTAACATGTTGAAAATAAAAACTTACGAATAGTTTTGCAAAGTCATCAACTTAGTCAAATTCAAAGAAGTAAAATTAACTTATCTTTCTGTGGCTTTCAAAAAATATTGAATACCTGTTTACTTGGTGTTCTTAGCTCCTTATTATGATTTTCTTTCACATTGTCTCATGGGATCTCTTTTATTTTTCCAGACTAATATCTCAGTGTAATTAATAACTTGTTGTTCGAGACACTCCTGTATTTTATAGATATCTCTATATATTTTATGTATCTATGTATATCTTTCATCCTGTGTGTGTGTGTGTGTGTGTCTATGTGTGTGTATAGAGGGAGAAGAGAGAAAGATATAGCCCTTAAAAATTGTTCTGGCAGTTAATTTTTCCCAATATTCTTGCACCTGTTAGCTTTGCATTCTTTTTCTGGTAAAAAAAGTAAGAAATAATTTCTTTTGTGTATTTACCTTTGCTGTCTAATACCACTAAATGCAGCTGGTAAGCCATCTACCAGATGGAAATAAGATGAACTTAGTCTTTCATTTCCCATGACAATAAATGGGCTTTTGTTCATGGTGAGGAAAGATTTAAGAGAAAATAGAGAAAATTAAAGCTCAGGTTCTGACAGACTGAAGTTCACTTACATCACCTACATCTCTGTTCTCCCCACTCCCCCCTCTTTTTTTTTTTTTTTTTTTTTTTTTTTTTTTTTAGTATATGCTTCTATTCAGAAACTATTTTTTTATTTCAAAAGTGATTGTTCTGATAATGTAAATGCAAAATTATAGACTAAGAAGATACAGCATGACAATAAAATGGTAAACACTAATTCCATTTACTCCTTTACTCTTGATCCTAGCTATATTCATCAATGAAGATTTTTACTGTGAAGCTAAGCAATAAATAATTTAAAAAAAGTAGAGGTTAACACAAACTGAACTTGAATGTGGAAGCAAATGATTTAACAGCTCTAAAATCATTAAGTAAAATTTTATCTGTTTCTAAAAATTTGTCATCATATAAATGGCATTCAGTAGCTAAATTGATGAACAGGTGTAGAACAATAATTTTGGAGCCATATGTGCTTGCTTTTTTGGTACAGAAGAAAGAAGTACTTGTGGTAGGTTTTTTTTTTTTTTTTTTTTTTTTTAATTAAGTCTCTGAAGTATTTCAACATATTTGTGTGCATTCTTTGCTATGGTTATCGTTAGTCATGGTAAAAGTATTTTGGATTTATATAACACTGTTTAGTGTCACTTTTTTTGCTTAGACCCCACATGAGCATCTGAAACTGAAAAGGACTGTCTCAAAACAACAGTGAGACAAGTAGTGCCTTTTTTGTGGGATTATACTAGTTCCCAGCTGAAGTTATCACCAAAGATACGCACTTCAGGTGCATGTGGGTTGATTGCATAATACAAGAGCAACAGAAAACAACCCCTTTCAGCATGTTGCATCAGCTTTTTCCCTCTAATGCTGATAAACAAATTTGTTTTTAATAATACAATAGAACTGAATTCTGAATGTAAAAAAACAATGCAGTTTATATAACATGAGAATTTACATCTATATTTTCTTCAAGGAGACATCTGCCCATGTTTAAATTACCTTACTTCCTTCTGCTTGATCATATTGGCTCTCTTTCCCTTTCTCTTTCCTCTCGGCTTCAGATGGTAAAATAAAACCAACCAAAACCAGTGTGAAATAACTGTGCATTAGTAGGTGTTTGCCACCTCTATGATTGATTGTTAATGTTAATTTAAAAGAAAAATAATAATCTTCCTTCTTCCAGTCTGAAGGGAGAGTTGATTTTGTACGCAACCATCATTTTCTTTCTTGGAGGCAAAACTGAAGTCCACACGTGTATGTGTACCCAGTTGTGTGTGCAGTTACAGGGAAGTCAGCATGTTCACCTGTGTAAATATCTGTGGAAAGGAAACACTCGATGAAATAGAGATGTAGAGCAGGATATTTAAAAAAAAAAAAAAAAAAAAAAATACTTTGCACTGTTAGTTTGTGATCTGACATAAGGACTACTTGACAGAACTTCTCTGCCCTGCTGTTGTGTAGGCCTCCTTCACATGATGCCAAAATACTTGTGCTTCTAGACTCTTTTACTGGTGGAGGAGATAGTGGCCTGCTAAAGGACCTGGGCAGTGTTAATAATAACTGTAAAAAAAACCTGCTGTCATTTCATGGCTGATTAAAGCAGTCAAACACTGACAGAAGTTTCATTAGATCATTCTGGGAAGAAAAAGAGATGAGCCTTGAATTTGCAAGGCTGTTGGATCAAGCTTGACATTACAGTAGCAAAAAGCTGGTAGCATGCTTAAAAATGGACAAACTTTTTCAGAGTACTCAGAGACAACTGTCAGTCTCAGCAGGGATTTTAAGTGATGATGATGCCTGTGGAGTAAAGCTTCAGGTACAGTCCAATGAGTTCTAAAGGATTTTGCCTGTGGGGCAGAATAGTTTATGGTTGATAATCTGTTTCTTGCATTGCCCCATTGTATTTAGTTGCGGCATTTCCACTCTACTATACCCTCTTTGTGAAGTGTAACTGAATTTGTTATGGGAAGCTGCGTTTGTGAATGTCATTATCTATGGGTACTGTCTGTAAGACGTTGTCTTGAAAACAAGCTGATTTTAATGAAAATTCAAATCATTGCCTTTATGGAAGGGCTCTGACAAATAAGCAGTGCACTAAATCACAATGTCTCTAGAAGTAAAACAGGTGTTTTAGCTTCTATATGTTTTTTGAATTTTACTTTTTTGAGCTACCCTATATTAACTGCTATGAAATTCTTATTCAGCTCTTCCTTTGGCTGGATCTTATGTTGAAAGGGATTCTTGAAAAGATTTGAGAGATTGGCCATTAGTAGTATTTTGATTCTAAAACTTATCAAGTAGCATTACTTCATTCAGTTGTTTTTCTGAATTCTATAATTCATAATTGTGCTGCAGTCAAGCCACTGCTAAAATGGACTACATGATCAGAGGGAGAAAGAGCCACTATGATGGAACAGGAAAGGTGTGGCTTTTGTTGGCACTCTGGTGTTTAATCTATTTCCCAGCATGAGTCAATCTCATTTGCATTCTTCGCGTAGAAGAATTTCTAGTAATTTTATGTCTCTTGTAACTCTTAAGTTGGTAAGGTTGGTGTTGATTCTGAGTTGCAATTTTGCAGTCAAATAAGCATTGATTTAGGTATTTCTCCTTGTTTTTTTGTGACTTGGTATAAAGGCAAATACAAGTTCTTAATCACGTGCTTGAAACAATTAGTTCCTTTGGAAAGATTTAATCTTTAATCTTTTTTCCAAATTACAAAGTTTTAATCAAACCTAGATATCAAGTATTTATATAGGGATTGTATTACCGCCCTTCAGGCTGAAGCACGTAAGAGTAGCTGTTTATTGCAAAATTGTTGAAGGTTTGGTTTTGTGTGTTCTAATTGTGGCTGCTAGTTTCACAACTGGCTGTTGAGTACCTAGTTTTATTTTCTTGTTTAACCAAGGGAAAAAGTAGTGATAAGTGTTGGGTTAATTTATGGAGGGTCACTTAAAGGTTTTGAGCTGCAGCATGTTATAGTTAACAGGTCGGTGCTAGTGGGAATTTTGAGTATTGTCTGCCTATGAGATTGAAAAAAAAGTTGTTGTGTAGCTCTGTTCTTGTTCAAATATAAATCAAGTTGGTCATATGTTGTCATGGTTTTATGAAAAAACTGTTGATATACGTGCATGCAGAATAATAGCAGGGGGCAGTGAAGAGCAAGCAGTGCATTATTGTAGAGTTGTCTTTTCTTTTTAGCTTTTTCTGCCTTAGGCTGTTTAGAGATAGCTGGAGATGAGGGAACTGTCTTGGTCTAGTTTAGCTTATGCTGGTATGAAAATGCCCAAGGTCAACTAATTATTCAAGTGGTATAAACCCAGAAATGTGTTGAATTATGCAGAAAATCTAGCGTACCTTTTAGTTACTTTCTTACCATGTTGATTTCTGTGTAATTTTAAGTATGGAATACAAAGCTTCTATTTTGTGTTTTGTTTTGCTCTTTAAAAATGACAAGAAAGCAACTAGTAAAAACTTATCTCTGCAGGTTTATAGTGTGTTAAATAACAAATACTTTATCTTACTGGTTTTGAATGAAGATCTTCAAATAGTATTTCTGTTTCAACAGAGGGCACTCATGTGCTATGAGGTAATACCTATTTGATGCATTTTTAAAGATGTTCTCAATAAACTGGAGCTCAAGATAGCAGAACGTGTGGGTTAAAATAAGCAACAATTTGATAGTGCGCACAAAAATGGCGTTGTATAAAAATTTATTTCACTTCTAATGTTATAAATTGATATTATTTGATTCTTTATGCATTTTTACAGTACATCAAGGCAAAGGATTCACTTTTCCTTGAGCTGATTATTACAAATGTAGTATTATGGCTTTCTGGTTAAGTTCCTCTTAGTCTTGTAAGAGTTGTAATATTTAATAAATACCTTTTTTTTTGTGTTTGTTTTTTTTTTTCCCAGCTAAAAAGGCAGTAGAAAAACAAGAAGAAAAGAAAACAGAACAGTCAAAGAAAAAGAACAAAGTATTAAGAGTTTTGGATGGAAAAACTTCACAAAACTTATGTAAGTGATGTCAGATGTTTCAGCTGAATATGTAATTATCTTGTCTACGTGGCTATTCTTTTCTTCCTTTGTTTATGCCTACAGTATTTTTCTTAAAATATGCATTATGAATTGATTTTTAACTTTTTAGCTCAGAAAAGTTTTGTTACATGTATGATTTAAATGCATTATACAACTTTGGAAAGCCTGAATGTAACAAAAAATGTTGTGGACTTAAATGTTAATGAATTACATTGGTTTTGTACTGAGAAGTGATTCTTTCTATAATTCCTTTAGACAGGAAGTATAATTAAATTACAGTCACTGATTCAGCTAAGTCAGCACTGGTAGGGTTTGGGTTATGGCCTCTCAGCTCACAGCTTTGATAGTTCTTAATAATTCTTCAGTTAGAGCAGTGCAGAAAGAGCATGATAGTAGCTGAACTTCTAAAGAGGATATTGCCAAACTTGTGGCAAATCAAGTATGTAAAAGCAAATCTCTGCACTGTTTATTACCGTCTTCCTGAATAAACTTCCCTAAGCAGGAAATATGCTATGACATGAGTGAAATAAAAATTCAAACCAGGAATTGAAAATATGGTTGCATAGAAGTCAACTGTAGTAGTGGGATGGAATATACAGCACTTTATGAAAAACAGTATGTTAATCTGTCTGTGTTAGGGATGTTTTTGTGTTTTTAGAACAGGACTTTGTTGAGATGTTGTAATAGCTGGAGATCAGATTACTTTCAGAAATCCATCTTTGAAGTGTATACAATACATATAGCCTCTTTTATAAGGACTTGTTTTGTTTTGTTTCTTTGCTTTTGATAAGGATTTTTTTTAAAGGAATATTATGTGAATATTCCACAAATTATTCTGGGAATTGATTATAGTTTGATAAACATAATGGACACAAATCTTCAAATGGCTGAACAAATCTCTTCTAATTGTAATACAAATATGTTGCTTTTTATAATACTGGAACTTAATTTTAACAGATGAACAGATGAGTGACACCACCTAGGAGCAACTGAAGCTACTTTAACAGTTAACTCTTGTCATGATTTCATTTCTGAGAAATAAGATTAATTATAATTTGAATAGAAATGTGTTTCATGTAATTTTTGTTTTTGTATAGGAGACTTTCAGTATGAGTTATCTTAATTTGAATCAGGTCGACTGATTTGCTAGAATTAAAATTCGCATTCTTGAATCTGTCTTTTTTATTCTAATTATTCTGAATTTCAGCAATATTTTTGGGTTCTCTACGTATGCCTTATGAAGAAATAAAAAACATCATTTTAGAGGTTGATGAAGAGAAGCTGACTGAAACCTTTGTTCAGGTATGTTAACAATGGCTAGTTTCTGTTTATTGCTTACTGTACATGTAGTAATTATGTAAAAATGTAAGAATTCAAAAGTAAAAATAGTGTAGTGTTTTCCAGGTGTCAGCTATAAATGCTTCTCTTTGAACGTAATGTTTTGTTTTTATTCTACTTTTGTATATGGTTATATAGAGCTGTAAAACTGTTTTTCAAAAAGATTTTTTGCTAATAGTACCTTTTAATTTCTCGCTTTATGAAGTTTCTCTTTCAAAAGGAAGTCTCTGATACTAGCTTTTGAACTTGAGACAATTCACATAGTTTAAACTAGCCGTTAATGAAGTTTCATCATGCTTCTTTAAAAACTTTTGCTTGCTGATGTCATTTGATCTTTTAGGCCAAAATTTCTCAGCTTCTTAACATATCTTTAGATTCCCCACAGCGGGAGAAGAGCAATCTTTTTGGAAGTGGCAGTGTAGCAGAGAAACAGGCAAACCTGAAGCAATGTGTAGACGTACCTCACCAATGATAGTAGTGTTTACTTCATTTTTTAATATCACATGCAGATTCATGATTTTGTAGCTGTTAGCTGATCCAGTCTTCTCTAAGTGATGCTTTTCTGGCAAATGTGCTGGGCTGCTGTTTGTCCTTTCATCCTCCAGTGCACCTGCTTGTGTCCCCATTCCTGTTCCCTTAAGGCTTTCTAAATGAGTGTTTTCCTCCTTTCTTGATCCTGGAAAATGATTGATCTATGGAGACTGGGCTAAACTGAATTGCCTGTTGTTTACACAGTTTACATTCATAATTTAGTCAAACTTCAGCATGGATTTTATTAAAAACAAAATTAGCTCTACTGCATTTCCAAACATACAGTATAAATTGGATTTATCAAATTAACTTAATTTGACTGTAATCTGCAGTTTTGTCTGACACCAAGCTTCTCCTGCGCTTCTGGAGGTATTTTCTCCTGAGGCTCTAAAGGAAGAGTTTTCCCACTCATAAACCTCAAATTACTGAGGTCATAGAATCATAGGTCTCATAGACTTCGAAGTGCATGCCCAGGAGTGCATAATGTTTTGTTTTCTCAATGTCATCTTCTGACCTATACTACCTAACACACAAAAACACAAATTGAATAGCAAAGAATCTCATTTGTATTTCATCTGAAATAACCTTTTTAGTATAGTTGATGTATTTAGAAATTAATAAAAATAAGGAGGAAGTCTTGCTGTTAGGATCCAGGATATCAGATTGCTTGAGAAGCCTGTATGATTAGTAATACTGAAAAACCACCATGAATACCTCTAGCCTATCCTTGATCTGCTTGCTGCATGGGCAGAGTGAAAAATCAAGAAGACCTTGAAGCTGCAAAAGCACTGTTCAACATTAGCTACTATATTGGTGTGTTAGTTTTTGGTCACAAGAAAATAAACTTCATACCACCCAAATTGTGTGCAGCGCGAAATGCACAAATGTGATTGTAAGGTCTATCAGTCAATTTCTGTAGGTAATTCTTATGTTTATGAATAATGCACACCCAACACATTATCTAAAATACTTAATATGTTTTTCAGAAATGAATTTAAAATGGAGAAGCTGAACTTTGCTCAATCATCTTAAGTAGTTTCAATGGAGAAACAGTTTACAGGAGGAAGCTAGAAAAGACTGCCTTGATTAGATTAGCAATATAAATAGCTGAGAAGGTATCTGACTAAATTATTACTATTCTGAAAGAAGAGAGATATGTATAAGCACTGGGGAGAAAAATGGCAATACTTAAGTAAAAGGCAGTGTTGACCACAGAATACACGTGTATGAATTTGTCATGAGTGCAGCCATGCCACTAACTTGACTGCTTAGAATGGTCCAAAAATTGAGGCGTTAGACTCATGTAGTAAGTTTAAATTACTTTTATTTGGCAGTTGATCCATTTTTATGAGTAATTGATCTGTCAGAGTTACTTCTAAGACAAGGAGACTTACTTAAGGACCCCAAGGAGGTTGCTTCTCTGTTTCCAAGGACAATTTTAGAAATGTATCGGAGTAGAGGGGCTCTATTATCTATCTGATTTTTGTTCTGCTTTATTTTTGTTCTTATCTTCCAATTAAGTGACTCAGTAACTAATTTACCGGTTTAATAGTCTTCAGTATTACTAATTGGAAAACTTCTTCAAAGCAAACCTAGCTTTCTTTCATGCTTAACTAAACTTGAACTTCATGAAAATGCTCATGCAGAAAATGCTTTATTCTGAGTATCACAGTGGTGAAATCTAAAGGTTCAGTTTGTATATTAGAAAAAACTTCTCAGAAGGAGTGGTTGGCTCTGGAATGGATGGACTGCACAGGGAGGTGGTTAAGTCACTGTCTTTGAAAGTGTTCAAGAAATGTTCAGATGTGTTTTAGTCAAGAAATATTGGTGATAGGTGGCAGATTGGAGTAGATGATCTTGGAGGTCTTTTCCAATTTTGATTCTGTGATTGCACAGCTGAGCATACAGACAACTGCTCTTTCCTTTGAAGTACTTGTTTCTTGCTACTTTTTGATCTTACACTATCGTAGTTAGTAAAATTTATTGGATTAAGCAGGTTGTGTACATGATCAATGATGACAGTGCAGTTCTGTGAGAACAGCATACTAGGAAAACTCATTATTCATTCTTATTGTCTTTGGAAGAGTACATTTTCTAAGCATACTCTTGTAAAATACCATTTTTAGCAGAATTGTAGGTATTTTAACTAAGAAGTAAGTGAAAGCATTGGCCTTTAAATGTCAGACTTAAACAAACAGAAAAACATTTTCCTCCCTCTGCAAACCCTTTTGGGCAGTGCTTTTGATTTGATGTGTGTTTGCCTAAGCATGTAGTTTGCATTGCACTGATCATTTGTTTATGGCTGAGTTCTGTGTTGAAGAGAACAGTGATCTGACTTCAAACCTTGGAAGTGCAATGGAGCACATCCTCTCAGAATTCATTTTCAAATGTTCGAAGGACTAGAATGCAGTCAGAACTAGGACCCACTCCTTTCCTCTCCTATCTTTGAGGACCAAGATGGGTGGGACACAGGAGTTAAAAGTTTTGTTACGTGATTTTGAGGAATATGGACTCTGCTGAGTTCATGTCTTCAAAAATGTTGAAAGCTGACTTCACCTTCCAGAATATTTGTCCAATCTTGAGATTGTCCTTGTTTATTGTGTGCAGGTATTTTGAATAAGAATTAAAGATCGTTTTTACGTGGTTATGTGTAGCTTGATGCTTTTTTCTTGCTTGATGTTTAATGAGCAGTATATGAGGGCAATGAGTAAATTGTGAGGGCAAAAAGGTTGGCAGGTAAAGAATAATTCTTCAGAGTTTGACAGTAGCTGAGAATTTTTTCTGTACCTTTTTAATACTGAGAGGGCGTTCTTCAAATTGAAGACAGTATCAGAGGTATGTATTAATTATTGGTTTGATTTTAAGTTTATATAGCGTCTAAGCTATGTAAATAAAAGAATAATTTTCTTGTGCATTTCTATGTTATGTTATTTTTAGTGTGTTGTTTGAAGATCATAGCTCATTCATTATACCAAGTTTAATATAATGTATTTTTGTTTTAGGCTGTAATGAAGAATCTTCCTGAACAGGAAGAAATTAATGCCTTAGCTGCATTGAAGGATGAATATAATGATCTTGCTGAGTCAGAACAATTTATAATCGTGGTATGTATTACTGCACTAATTAACTGGAGAGAATTATTGTATCAAGTAGATGCAAAAAGGAGGTTTAAAGTATTTTGGTTAGTGTTATATCACCATTTTCCCCATGCACAATACTTATTGATCAGCAACAATTTAAAATACAAATACTGGGGTTTTTTTTTTGGTAGGAAGTATAGCACATAATGGAGAGGAACAGCTATTTCTGCCATACCAAGTCTTTTGTCTTATTCTTATACAGTGTTTTGTGTGAAAGGCTTTTGTGTCTATTGAATTTGGAGTGTTCTTCCTAACTGTTTAAGAAGGTGAACTTTGAGTGTTCATAAAAGATCCATTTATTCCGTGGCACTGATAACTTTGGTAAATTTATTTTGCTGTATTGAAAACTGAACAGCTGAAAGAGATAATATGCCCATAATATAAGAGTATACACTGTTAAGGGGAGGAAAGATTTCTTGGTGTGAGAAGTTATATTATATATTATAATCTTATTTTGCTCAACAGAAAGCTTTTTCAAGAGTTGAACTCAATGTTATGTGTGGGTAACTACCACTTCAGGATATTTTTATGACAAATATATATGCATACTATATGTAAATATGTACTGTGTGTATATATATACACATATGAATTCCTGAAATGGCTCTAGAAGCATAAATTTTTATCATAATTGAAACTGAAGATCATTCTGTTGCTTCTTCTATTTGTTTAGTGCATATATCACAAAAATTGAAATATAAGATATTATAATGACTAGAACAAGTCTCTGAATAAAATTATCCAATTTGCATAAACTACCAAATATGTGCTGGTACATGATTGTATGATACCAAGTATTAAATAGGACTTGAAAGACTGCATAAATTACTGAATACTTGTTGGTAGGTAATTGTTTGTGAGTACTAAGCTAGGACTTGAAAGACTCTTTTTGCTGTTGGTCTTCCAAAGATATTATATGGACTTAACAAATTAGTTGATCTTTTCACTCCAGTTTTGTTATTCTAAAAGATTACATTAAGGACGATCAGCTCAGTGTCCTATAAAGTAAAATATATTGAAACAGAGGTCCTTAAAAGAAGGGAATGAAATAGCTGATACTTCTGAAGTTAGCTTCAGAAGTGTCTTTGGTATGATTTGTTTGGATGCAGGGAACATGACGTGACCTAATTAGATTTTTTTTTTTTTTTTTTAATAGAAAAATTAAAAAATGAAAGGTATTAATGAGTTCTTTTGAAAAATTCAAGGCTATTGATTTTTCAAACTTTGTCATTCATAAATAATTTAAAACATTTGAGGACAAGGATAAAGAAATTTAGTAGAATGTGTTTGGTATGAATATGTTTATATTCTATGAAATTTCCTCATGCTTCTGAAGAAAAAAAGCATGTTTGGGGAACAGTTTTATTTTTTATATTTATTATAATGTTTTTTGAATATAAGTATGTGGGCTTTTAAAACCTCTGGAGGAATAGTTTATCTCCTGTCATTTAACAGACGTTATTGACTAAAACAATGTGATGAAATGACAGTAGTACTTTAATCCCTAAAACAGAAAGGGCTCCTGTTCTCTGGGAAGGAACACAGGTCAGAACAATTGCACTGTCTACTGTCTGCATTGTGCCTACTTTCAAAATGGCAAAAAGCAGATCTTAAGAGGGAGTGACTGCAAAAAATGAATATTATCTTACTTTGCCCTTGCATGTAATAAAAAAAAAAATAAAAAAAAAAATAGGCTGAACCGAGTTGTGCATTGCATAGATTTTGTACAAGGAGAATATCTAAAATGCTTAAGGAAAATACAGGATGAAAGCCCACGAGGTAGAGGTAGATGACTCTCTATGAATTCCACTAATTTAACTGTTTTACTAAATAAATTCAGAAAATTGTGTTTAATGATCTTGACTTAAAGCATTACTATAGACATTTCTCGTTTTCACTCGTCTCAGTTTCTTACTGCAGCAGCCTTGATCTTTATAACTGAATTCTCCCAACTTGATCCCTCCTTTTGCTGTATATTTCTATTTATAAACATCATACCCTCCTTGTTACTTCAGCTTCAACCTTTCTCTTTTATTCAGTTTAACTGTGTTTTTTCTCTTTAGCTTTTACATAGAGATATTTTTGGCGTGGAATGCTGTACATCTGCTTCCTCCCATCATTCTGCTATCTAATATATAATAGTAAATTACTGCCGGGGCTGTGCTGAGTGTTTACCCGCCTTTGCTGTTAAATTTGC
The DNA here is from genome assembly GCF_019232065.1 of Centrocercus urophasianus. Lineage (NCBI taxonomy): Eukaryota > Metazoa > Chordata > Aves > Galliformes > Phasianidae > Centrocercus > Centrocercus urophasianus. The sequence goes on along the minus strand of NW_024884800.1, from coordinate 5,812,292 downwards.
TTTCCTTACATACAGTCAGAGGTTCCTGAACACCATCTCATCTCCTGTTTCTTCTCTCTCACAGTCCGCCTTCAAGAATCTCTGTTTCCATTTTCTCTCTTTTTTTTCTTTAGAGAAGTTCCAAATGGCAGTTGAGCAGCTGTAGGCAGAAGAACAGATGCTGTGGGTTAATGTTAATAGGGACATGGAAAAAGTATAAAAGGAAAATAGACAGCTGCACAATACATATAAATGACAATGCAAAACCCTTTTCAGTTTTATGTTATCAAATGTAAATAATAATAATTGAGTGTGTGAGAACACTCGAAGACTTTTTATGCACTTATTTAGAAGTTTTTTTTCTACTTCTAATTCAGAAGACCATATGTTAGAACAACTTGTTCTCTTGCTTTGTCTTGATGTAGAAATTAATGAAGTTGCCAGGATCCAAGTAGTATATATTAAGTATATGTAGAAAGTAGATGTTCTGAGTACACTTCTTACCTGAGTAAGAATTTGTCATTTTGTTTTGCAGATAGATAGCTGAAAGCCACTTGATCTGAGATAATGGCATTGGGGTTTTTGCAGTTGTTGAGTAGTTTAATTTTTTTAATCGAGCATCCAACAAATTTAGTACTTAGTGCTTTCTCATTGCTTCTATCTGATAGTATGATTTGTTTCTTATTGCAATGATTCACTGCAATTCTGCCAGCAGACTTTCACAGAAAATTATGTATCTAGAGGAAAGTCACTGAGTTGACTGTATCCTGTTGGTTATCTTAGAAACATGGCATCTTGCATTTATCTGACTTGTCTACGATTGTATCAAATCTAAAAGATTCTTGTTTGTTTTTTTTGTTTTTTTTTTTTTTTTTTTTTTTGTTCCCCACTGAAACATGTTGGCAAAATCATAAAAATATCCATATTTTCAGGATTGCTTCTTTGTGATTTGTTCTTTTGAGGAAAGCTTAAAGAAGTTTTTCAGTATTTGCTGGAATGGAAGTAGAAGAATTTGCTAAACGAAAATGGGGATGCTTGCTTTATGAAGAGATTAAGTTTCCCAAAGCTTAATTGCATATTCTATTTTACCGTCTAGTTTAGTAAAAACAAAACAAACAAACAAAAACAAAACAAAAAAGAGCAAACAAAAAACCACACTGTTTTTATGATCTAAAGCTTTTGACAATTTAAGTCTCATTTTGAATAAAAATTGCAGATTGAAGGTTAAAGCAGATTAAGTCATTAATTGTGACTTTGGTTACTGCACCTCAGTGAAGGTAGATCATTTTCAAGGCAGAAGTTTTTATTATAATGTTTTTAAAATACAAGATGCTTAGGAAACTGTCTCAAGGCTGAATGTATGACTTGCACGGGCTCAAATAAACATTTCTGATAATGGAGATGTATTTAAAATCTGGGAAGGGAAGAAGAAATGCTGCTTATACTGAAACACTTCCACTTAATTTCCTCACAAAAAAATCTTGGTTCCTCAAGGAGCTGTGGTAAAGATTTGCGCAACAGAGACAACAGCACATAAAAATCCTTGTTTTGATAGCTGTGATGTGTGATTTTGTCACATAACCAAGCTTTTCTTTCAGGGGCACAAAGTCCTTCAGGAACACCACTGATAGTGAATGCAATGGGGGAGAAATCTTTCTGTATTCTGCTAATTAAAATTAAGATTTAGATTTGGAAGGTAATCATTCCGGCATTTAAATGAAAATTTTTAAGTAGATTAAAAATTTTCAGTATTTATCTTTATCTTCTAATTGTCTTTTATCAATTACAGTCCATTGCTAAGTAGAAGGAAATATTGATTACTTGTGGAAAATATGGAAGAGAAGGATTTGTTTTTGGTGTTTAGAATAATGAAATTGGTCTTGGGGATTTAAGCTAATCAAATTACTATCTGAGATACTTTTCAGCATCTGTGTCAGGCATAGTTTTACTACAGTGTCATTTATGTCAGGAAGGAATTAGTCTTATACTACTCTTGCAAACAGAGGATAATATCTCAGGGAAGAGTTTGACAAAATTTGTTTAAAAGGACAGAAACATACTGGATTGAGATGCAGGTAGTGTTGTATTTACACTCGTGATCTTATGTGATGAGAACCCCTGAGGGGGTCCCTAAGGATTTGTCATCTTTTTTTCTCCCCCACTGCTGCTCTTGTGGCAGTGTGTAACTTGAACTGTGCATCAGCTCAGTAAGAAAATCTGAAAATGAAAAATACAATTCTCAAGTTTAATCAGTCTGTACGTTTACATTTGTGCTTGTATTAGCACAGACACTTGAGATATTGTTGTACTATTTTGGAAATAACTGAGAAGCTTATATTCTAATGGTGACTTTACTGGAGCTGTGACAATAAGTTTAGCATATGCATCTTCAAGCTAATCGTGGCTTCTTGTTAAGAGATGGAACTGGCTTACATTTACTGTGCTGTGTGGAGGGATTTTGATATTGCGTATTTGTTGCCAGTGAGTATGTGCAGGTACAGTTTCTTGGAAAATACAATGTAAATGATGGAAACATACAGAAAGTGTAGTCTTCCAATTGACTGTCCAGTACTTTTCAATATAAGCTATTTTACACAAGTAACCTTATATTCTTTTATGTTCTGATTTAATATTTTTTGTTTTGTAGATGAGTTCAGTGAAAATGTTGAGGTCACGTCTCAGTGCAATTCTTTTCAAACTTTCATTTGAAGACCATATAAACAATATCAAGCCTGGCATTATGGCAGTTACACTAGCTTGTGAAGAGCTGAGGAAGAGTGAAAGCTTTAGTAAGCTTTTGGAGTTAGTGTTGCTCCTTGGAAACTATATGAACACTGGCAGCAGAAATGAACAGTCTCTTGGTTTTAACATCACATTTCTTTGCAAGGTAAGATGAAGCTATAATACTGCTGAGTGTGAATTCTTGAAGCTCTTAGTACATTAGAAACAGCCCTAAGAAGGGAAAACAATCAATATTGTTCACTTACATATGCCTATTTTTAATAATGGATGCAAGAATATAGGATAAAATGATCTAGGATGGTCTCCTGCTGTAACTGACCTACTCACTGCACTGGTGATTTAAGACAGTTGTTATGCTGTAACCATAATGAGTGTTTCTGGGATATAAAAGTGGAACAGCCTTTTGAATTTGAATTTGTCTGTGGTCTTTTCAATAGTATACACACAGAACTTATTTTAAATATTCTAGCTACTTGTCTCTTATTTCTGTCTTCCATCCTACTATCTATCAAGCAAGAAATAAGTATTTGGAATTAAAGTTGGATGTTGTTATTCTATGTCAAAATTCGCTTGTGGTTTCAAAATATGATACAATGCCAATTCAAGACTTCAAAGAAGTGCTGCTATAAATGGTAAAATATGTGTAAGACATTGTTCTGAACTTGAATATATCAGTTCGTGAAGCACTTATTGGAAATGCAATGATGAAACATCTGTAAACAGATGTAAAAAAAGGTTAACATATTTTGCTATGTTTTTGTGTGTGGTGTAATCTGAGGGCCCATTATTCAGGCCTCTGTTTGGGGCCCCGGAGAAGTTTGATGTGTCCCTCTAAGTGTAGTAACCTTGGGGGACAACAATGTTTCAAATACACAAGTCTGATCTGACATATGATAGCAGAGAAAGAGTCTGCTGTAGTTTAATAAACAGATTTTGCCAATTTTAGGTAAAATAAAAAACTTCACCTGCGAAGTAATTTCATTTTAATAAACGAATATTTTAAACTGCGTCTAAATTTAAGGTATTTTTATAAATCCAGTACTGCCTTTTTCCCATAGCATTTGAATCTAAAGGGAAATTAATCTGCAAGTACTAAACAGTTTCTTAATATATTTTTTACTTGAAGGGGAAGGGAAGTAATGAGTGATCTTGAATGATGCTTGAGCATAGCATAGCTTCAAGAAGGTATTCTTGCACTTCAGGTGACTTATGAATTGCTTTCAGTGCAAATTCTACAGATGTTGACACAGCTAACGTAGATCCTACAAATTGTTCTCTACTGAACTGAGTAATTGCTGAAGTACAGCTATATGTGCTTACAGCTAAATTCCATTAAAAGTAACTGAGATTAAAAAAAAAAAAATTGACTACTTGTCTTGCCCTCAGAAATAGAATCTGTTAATTTTTTTTTTGTTTGCAGGTCATACTTCCTACAGAAACACTTATTTTTCCCAGTGAGGTTTAGAGTAAATATTTAAAACATTCTCTGTAATACATACAGTGCAGTGCATATAAGTACTAAGCAGGATTTGTCCACTTCAGTGGACGTTCTGCTTGTCTGTGGAACTGTATTAAGAGAGCTGTAAATCATTATTTTAAAACCAGAAGTTAAACAGGGCTCTGTGCAGGGAATAACATGTGTCTGTGTGTACACATTTCTGTGTATAAAATACATGTAGAAAGCAGAGTTTGCTTTAATTATGAGGTACCCTAACTTTATAAATTCACTTGTCAACAAAACCTGATAGCCATAAGAATTTTGTGCCGTTCTTGAATTAATATTAATTGTTTAGTAAATGTAGTGTTTTAGTATATGATCCGAAAGAAAAAGTAACTAATAAATGGCAAGTATTGATCTAGGTTTTTCTAATTTATTTTTTTCAGATATTCTTAAAATAGTCAGAGCTGGTCATTTGATTTGTGGAAATCTTATTAACAATTGTTAATAGAGTGTAATGAAGAAAAGCGCTATCTTAAACCCATCTGGTCATAGTTAGAAGCAAACAAAAATCCAGCCACTATTTTTAACCATACCTCAGTAGCAACTGTCTTTTCAAGGACAGGAACCCTCACATGTCTGTGAAGTCAGACTAGATAGAAATTTGAGTGAAAAAAAGATTTGCCTGAACAAACACACGAAAGAAAAAAACTTGAACCTGATTCTGATGCCATTTACACATTTGAAATGCTTTATCAATGTACTAAATTAAAAGGGAAATTTTATTATTGTGACATTATCTTTTTTGAGTGGCTGTGCTTGCAAGTATCAAATTCCGTGTATTATTTGTCTTAATCCCTTCCCAAACAATGAATCTCAGTACTGAGTACTCAGATTCATGCTTTAACATGCAGCAGGAAGCTACTCCTTAAGACCTATGTTGATTTACTGACTTCTTTAATCAGAAGTGTAATTTCCTTTTTCTCTCTCTGATAAAGGCCATAGGATCAAAATTGTTCTTTTTAAAAAAATTTTAGTATCTATATTAGTGTCTCCTTTAAAAACAGAGTTGGAATATCTGTAGTCTGTGACATGCATTGCTAATATTTTACAAATGCAATATGTATTGGCACTGCTTAAGATCTGAATGATTGTTTACTAGATGTTTTAAATAACTTAGCAAATGCTAATATTAACTTTTGACTGTTACTGTTGGTGACAATATTTATTGCATTTGTTGTCCACAGGTAAAGCGACTTTGTCCTTTTAGGGGAAAAAATGTTTCATCCACTTAATGTAGTCAGAACGATGAAAAAATGCAAATCCCATAGTTCTTGTTCACAGAAAAATTGAAATGCAATTTCTTTCTATCATACAGATGTTGAGACACTAAATCTATCTTTTTTTTTTAAAGTTGAAAAACCCTTCATATACGTAACGTATTAAAACCTTTTAACTACATACCGTTACTGAGCATTGTTTAATCCTTAATCACTGATTCAGTATGATTTAAATTGCATTCTTAATTGTCTAAATACCTTATATTTTTAAAAGCCTGTTTTTGGACTGTAGTCATTTATTCTTAACAGGGTAATCCTTAAAGCTGAAAGGCCTGTATTAAATTGAACATCAATGGCAAGCCTGTCATGAGGATTATAGAATTAGAACTTCTAGTGATTTACAGAATGAGAAAACAAATAAGAGATTTTATACACATTTATGTACACTTCTTAAATAAATCCTTGATTTCATTTGTTGTGTATGTTGTAGCTTGTTTTTGTATAAGAACTGTGGTAGATGAGTTAATAATGTTTGGTTTAAAGGTCTTTACAAATACATCTGTAATAGTACTTCGTAAGAAGTGAAGTATGCTTAGCTCACTCTTCCATGCACCTACTGTCTCTAACTTTAAATAACAGATAATCTGCTTCCACTGATTCTTCAATCAATTCATACATTCATTCCTTATATCTGCATGAAAATGGATAAGCTAAACATGGCTTTAAATTCACTTTAAAAATCCTAGGTTGATTCTAGCAGGTAATGCCCTTAGGATAATGGGGAGCAGAGTCATATCACCATCGAGAGCACTTGTTTATCTGAGACCACTGGAAATGGCCTGTCCGCTTGAGAGGAGAGTGAAAACAGCAGTTAGGTTCATCATGTACATAATTCTCATGCAACTTCTCTTAAATGAAAGTCTACTTACGGAATTCAATTTACTGGCAGTTAGGATTATCTTTGCTTGACTGTTGTCATTTGGTATTCCAGTAGGGTGCATTTTAAATTGGTCAGAAATTCCAGTCAAGTTTGAATCCATAGATTATGATCAAGTGTTATTCTCTACATTTTTTTCTTCAGTAAAAATTGTGGTTTTACAAGAAGTTCCTTTAACATGACTGGTAAAAGAGCAAATACCTTAGCCCTGTGTCCAACCATTCAGCATGTAAGACACATTGCTTTAGAAATCTGGCAGTGAGGGCATTGAAGGAATGAACTAAACTGCTCCATTTAATCTCTGTTCAGGGCTTTTAGTTCTTTTATCACATCATTTTGAACTGCCATTGCCAAAATCACATACTGTCTTCGGGTTTAAGAATTGATACCAAGAACAAAAACCATGCAGCATGGGGTTAAATTCCTTTTACACTTTTGCAACAAAGAAGTGCAGAAGTTTGCTGCTTAAAATTCACAGGCCACTGATTTACTTAACTTTTTGCTAATGAATTTAAATAAAATGAATCTGGCAGATAAAAAACAAACAAACAAACAAAAAAAAACAGGTAAAAAAAAATAGTAATTTTTTTTCCTGTTATTTCCTCCTGTGTTCACTTCTCAGATTATAGATACTAAATCAACAGATCAGAAGACAACCTTACTGCACTTTCTGGCAGAAGTGTGTGAGGAGAATTATCGAGATATCTTAAAATTCACAGATGAACTGCAGCATGTTGAGAGTGCAAGTAAAGGTAAGCAAGTAGGTAAAGCACCTTGAGGTAATAGCTGTTTGACATGAAATATTTGCAGCATTTCATTTTAGATTGCAGGATTATGTAACATGTAAGCATTGATAATCCACATGGATTTTTCCTGTTCTGATGTTTATTAAGAAAAAGTGAGGGGGAAAACCTGTAATAAAGTGACTTCTCTTCTTTTGAAATAGATTGTGGGAATAACACAGGGTAGTGAAGAGATTATGAAATTGCGTATCAGAAATTGTTTAAGCATTGTAATCATGATCATTAGTTTACTATGTTAGGTCTTTAGTGTGTGCCTGGTTGCTTGAGAGTAAACACTTCTTTTTGTGTGTGTATAAGCACAATATGTTTCTCATTTTAACACTTGATTTTTATTCAATAGAGAAAAAATAAATATGCTTTGAAATGTTCACAGATGGCATGTGAAAAGTACAGTTCAATTATACTACCAAGTCAACAATGCTACTTATATTTTTGGTCAGACAGAGTATTGTTCAGTGAAAATGTTAGGAAACTTCGTTTACTATTGCATAGTTTTGATGTATTACGTAATGAGCTTCTCAGTGCACTGGTTGCCTGGCTGTGAAAAGATTAAAATTACTTAAATCATAAATACTGTCTTTTGACATTATTATATACATTAAGTAATGTAATTTGAACAATTATCGTGTTTTCTAAATTGTAATTAAGGTTTGAATTTTCTTTGGTAGCAAGTGAGTGTAGAGTTTTGATTATCTTAGAAATGTAACTGTTACATCAAACATTCCTCTGGAGGTGGTCAAGGCCAGGTTGAATGGGGCCCTGGTGATCTGATATGGTGAGTGGCAACCAGACAGAGCAGCAAGGGGTTGGAACTGGATGGCTGCCTTCCAACTCAAGCCATTGTATGGCTTTGATTTGTTATGTCAAATCTGGGTTCAAATACCAGCTGCATTTAAGCCACCACTGTCATTCTTTGTCATACTTTTTTACAGTTAATTTGCTAACTTTGTTTCCATGCTTTTTTTTCCCCCTGCATATACAATAAAATTTGTGTTCCTTAATGTTGAAAAAGATCTTGATAATTCAGATAAAGCAAAAAAGAAGAAGTGTGTTGATATCAACTTTTTTGGAGGTTAGCTCAGCAGTTATGTAGAACTTCTGAAAACAGCTAAGCTACAAGCGAAGGGCAGAACTTAACAGTGAATTTGATACAAATACTAAAGTTCCTTTCAGAAGTTGTTTGCTCTCCCAGTACACAATGGACAGAATTCATTGTTTGAAACCAAGGTATACCATGTGGGGGGAAAAAAAGTATTCATTTGAACAAGGAAAACAAAAAAGTAAGTCAGAGAATTCTAGGCAAAATCAAGTGAAAGAGGTCTTGGGGGAGGTGAGTTATGTCTGTGTAGTACTAATAACAGGAGCACACATTTCTTCATGTAGACATAAAAAATATCTTTCTTTAATTTGCTAACATGCTTCTGCTAATTGTGACATCACTAGGAAGGACATCAGCAATAAGAAGCACTGTGGATTGCAAACATTTATATACTTTACATAGTATGTTATTACAAATACTGCATGAAAGTACAATTTTTTGCAAGTCTGGGAGGTATTTCAGTGAGATCTTGTCGTAAATTTGATTGAGAAAAACATTTTAAAACATTCTGTGTCATTGTTGTTTTAAAATATAGCAATTTGAAACATACTCATAAGTAGTAGTCATTTTTCTGTCAAGAGGAAGTTTTATAGTTTGTTGCAGTAGAAGAAACAGTCTTTACAAAGAAATCTGCAGTATTTTCTACCTTGCACAGTTTAAATTGCTGAAACAGATTTTGCCCAATCTGGCATGTTAGTGGATATGAAACAGACAATGCCTTCTGGCATGATAAATTTAATGCCTACATCTGTGACTGTTCTCTCCATAACAGAATCTGAAAGCTGGCGCTTTGCATCACAATCAAAAGTCAGCCTTACGCTGCATAGTGACTTCTGTCATTCTTTTCATTCACATAAACTGCAATAATGAAATGTCAGAAAATCTCTCAATGTATTTTTCTGGATGTAGGTACTGGAGGACTCGTTTTCCCCTAGAGAAGCTCCTGTATTTGCACATAGCATTACCATATTGTTGGTAGCCTAGGCATCATCTAATTAAAAGCTTTTCAACAGAAGTATTCATCTTCATTGACAAGATGTCAGTGAAGAAGACGGAGAAGCAAAAAAAAATTCACAGATTGATTTTGTGTAGTAGTTCCAAGGTACAATTTCTGAAAAAGATTCTGTTAGAGATTCAGTGGTATTTCGGATTGGCTTGCACTCTGCTAGAACATAGGCTACATTTTCCCGTAGGGTTTTCAGGATTTATTTGGCAGTTATCTTATAATATGCAAAGTCATGGCAGTTTAGACTTTGAAACTACTTTTTAAAGCTACAGTTTGAATTCTAGTTTAAACAAAACTACTTAGTATGGCAGGTTCTACTTCTCAAAGTAATTATCGGGGGCAAAATTAGAGAATAGACTAGATTACTCTCATGGACTGTTACTTACTAAAGAAATTAAAGCATTAAAGAATTTCTGTAGTTAGACTAATTAAAGTTTGAAGACCACTTTAAGTGGCTTCTCAAGTAATTCCTTAATACCAGCCATTAGTAAGAAGTTGTGGTGTGAAAGCTACAAAATAGTACCTATTTCTTCCTCTTTGTCTGTTCTTGAATTTGCACACTTCTCAGTACAAAAAAAAAGAAAGGGAAGCGTGGCTTGCGTGGCTTGCACTTGACTAAATTGGCAAGACCAAACTCCTGTCAGAACTAGAGAGCCCATAAAGAAATCTGCTACATCAGACTGTTCAGTGCTTGTCTAGTGAGTTTTGTTGTTAGCTGCAGTGGTGATTAAACCCAGATTGTGTTAGCAGTTTTTTTGCTCCTCTTACATTGCATTCCTTGCTCTCTGTAATTTTTGCACATATGCACCATGGTATATCACGTGCCATAGCTGTTGGACAATGAGTTACGACATATGTATATCAATATCACATTATACAAACAAGCCAGGCAAAGTTGGATTACAGACTAATAGTGATAATGGGAAATATGAGGTTTTTGAAATAAATAGATGAAATAAATAGCAGAACTTGGGATGCCCAAAATGGATTGAAAGGAATAGAATGTAGACATTCACTTAAATCAGTTAAACTGGTTGTTTAATACAAAGCATACAAATAGTAGTTTATGGTAGAATAGCATATTACATACAAAGCACTGTTTTTCTAGTGTAGCCTTTATTTAGTTTTTGGTGCTATACTGTGAGTCCTTTTCTTTTTTTTCTTTTTTTTTCTTTTTTTTTTCTTTTTTTTTTTTCTGAATTGTCGGTGGCTTTAATTATTCAAACCGACCTTTGGTGTTAACAGAGGGTTTCACAAACTGTGGTTTATAGAAATCAGTTTAATTTCCCTAAATAAATAAATAAATTTGATCTTTTTAGCGTCTATTTCTTAAGTCATTTCTGTAACCAAGTACATGCATTAAAAAGATATTCATTTAAGCAAGTACAAGCATTAATAAGGTAAAATCTCTTTGAACCTTAGCAACTTTCTAATCTTTGAATTAGATTTAAAAGAATGAAAAATTAGAATTTTTGCCACTAAATTTGGATAGAATATCAATCATTTGAACTAATTGTAGAATTGAGTGGTGACATTTCCACCCTAGGTACGAAGATTTGGTATACTACTAAGATATTTTCACTTATTTTTATAAACAGTAGAGTTTTTTTATAAGCAGAATTTCAGAAACAATTGTCTGCTTAAAGGACTAATTCTTCTTAAGACTGTTTATATGGTTGTTGTTTCCCCTTCTGATACTCTTTCTTTCTTAGCATAATATGGAATCTTTTTACTTATTAACTATTTTTCTTAGTTTCAGACAAAACTCTGAAGAGCAACCTAGACTCAATGAACAAACAGATCCAATGCATAGAAAATGACATTAAGAGATTTCCTAAAACAGAAGATGAGCACGATAAGTTTGTAGAGAAGATGAGCATATCCTTTTTGCATGTCTTTATACCTGATTTCAGAGTTCGGCTTATCTGGTAAAGTATTTACAACATTTAAAAGCAAGTTTTAATTCTCCCCTTCTCTGTTTTTATTCTAGTGGAGAGAAAAATGTCAGAATAGACTAAATGTAAGAAAACAAAAGGCTACTAAGGAAACTTAATTTCATGATTTGTTCTTTCTCACTGCATAACTGAAAGCATTTGAAGGGAGAAAAATAACTCCTTCGTGGGAACTGTAGTATAATGTCATAAAGATAGTTCTAATTTTTTCTCTTAAAAATCAGTATTTAATGGTATTGAAGTCATTTTGCTCAGTTACCAGACTTGAGAGGAGTACTGGTTTTAATTCCAGATATGCTGATTTCTTGTTTTGAAGGGGAGAGTGTGAGTTTTGTCAATTTTGTTGTTTGTTTTTGCCTGATCAATTTTAGAAGAAAAGTATTTGCATGTTTTTTAATGTTAATAAAGCGTGGTTTGGTTTCTGTGGGTTCCTTAATATTGGTAAGTAAAATCTAAGGGAGAACAACAAAACATGTCTGTTTTGTCTGTTTTCACTACAAAATTTTCACTTCTTTTCATTTGTTAGATGTCTATAAAGTAATGTGTACTGCCAATGTAAGAAATTCTCTAAACTTGTGAGAGAACTAAGCAGAAGTCTAACTGCAAACTTATTTCAGGAAAAATACTTTGTGTAATGTATATTTCTGTACTTGTGGAAGGATTTAGAGTATGTTATGTGGCAAAGACAGGCATCTTGTGCTTTTGTGGAAATTTGGATAATTCATGTGACTGACTTGTTTCAATGAAATAAGACTTAACTTGATTTCTGTGTATGTCTATTAAAACAAAAATAGGGCTAGCTATCTAGATCCAATAGTACCTACTCATCACACTTATGTGATGGTGAGGTGTATGTAATGAAGTGGTTTGATTTCCAGTACTTGAAGAGAGCGCAAAAACAGGAGGAGGGAGTACGAGTGATAGGACAAGGGGGAATCGTTTTTAACTGAGAACAGGAGCTTTAGGTTAGATGTTAGAAGGAAGTTTTTCACACAGAGGGTGGTGAGGCACTGGAACTGGTTGTCCAAGGAGGTTGTGGATGCCCCATCCCTGGAGGCATCCAAGGCCAGGCTGGATGTGGCTCTGGGCTTTTCAACTCAGGCCATTCTATGACCTAACTTCTCTGTGTTTGGAAACTAAGTTTTTGCATGGCAGGTCTGTATTAGAGGTTGTATGCATATTTTCTGTTGTGTTAAGCAAGTGCTTTATTGTTTGTTATTCTGCTGCTTGTATGTTAGCCATACTTATAAAAATTATTTGTGTAGTTCAAGTAATTTGAGTATGAAAAAGAGTCGCTTTATTTTCTGTACCTCATCACGTGAATTTGTAAAGAAACTGTTTGACAGTGCAAGACAGTTTAAAATACATATAGATATAAAATATGCTTTTAAAAATGGAAGTGAATATGCAGATCCTAAAAATATTTGAAAATTATTTGTTGAAGGTCTGTTAACAAGGCAGCTTTGCTTCACTCTGCGTGTATTGATGTCAGAACTAGATTACCGGCTCCTGGTAATTATGATAGGCACTAGATGTCTGACAGCTTTTATCATACCAATGAATTTGGTAGCTTGACAAAGTAGATAAGACTAAGAAATGAACTGATTCTTCCCAAGGGTTTGTTTTGGTATTTAATAGATGACCTGACAAATTTTTGTTTTTCAGAAAGTCATCTCCAGTTCTGTCAGATGATCAAATTTGTTTCTACTTAGTGAATATTTTAATTTTCTTCACTCTCATTAATTTTTTTTTTATATAGGGGAAGACTTGGAAGTTAAGAGGAATTAGGAGGGAAAGGAAGTGACCTTTTAGTTACCAATATGTGATTTTTCTTCTGTTTCTGTCAGCATGTTGAGGAATTGCTTTTGATAGCACATACTGAGATTAGGAAGTTGAGAACGTCACTTAACTGCTTTGAGTGTCTAAGGAAAATCACAACATGTTGGAACATAAATAATGTCTCAGCAGTGTCCTAGAATGCATGAATGTGCCACGATTAAAGGCATAGTTTCTCTTCTCTTTTCTTGCCAAGAAAGAAGGCTATTTACCCTAATTATGAATGAGATTTTCTTCAGCAAGTATGAAATATGTATTGTATTCTATTGAGCTAATAATCACAATAGAAAATATCATTCATAAGCTTTGTTGTAATAATTGCCTTCAGATAACTTTTCCATTATCTTACTCAGGTCTAGAATTATACTTCACATGAAGAACAAATACATATTAGAGATTTTTTTACAATTAACTCAGCTTCATGCAGTACTGAGAAATCTGATTCAACAGTTCAGGAGTAGTTATAAACAATTAAAAAAAATTGACTTTTATCCCTTGATTTTGTTTTAAAATTTAGAATTTAGAATATTTAGAATAGAACTAAGAATTAAATTTAGAATAGAATTTAGAATTTTTAAAATTTAGGGTAAATTCTAAACTATGAACTTCATACTGATATTATAGTAGCATATGCATTGTTTTCTTCATAAGGATGTTAGAAAATGGTGTTTGTCCTGCTTGAGAGACTGATTTGTTTTGCAGTAGCTGCTTGAATTGAAAGAACCAGAGATCTCAGTTTTCGACCATTATATAAATTTTAAAGAATCTTGTGTTTTTTATGTATAACGTATCTCCTTAAGAGACATATAAATAATTATTTAACTCTTTTATCAGTTATATCATTTATTGTAGTAAAGTATGTTAACATGCCTAGTTTTGTTACAATCTTTTGTCTACCTGGATAATAAATAACTACTTTTTGTACTTGGTGTATTCATGTGAAGAATTTAAAAAATTAATTCATTAAAGAATTCAAAACTTTAGGAAGCCGTAAATGATCCAAAATTGCTGCTGTTAAACCCTACTTTGAGCTTGTTATTAATTTATTAATTAGAACAGCATTGATTTGTCAACGATTTTTAATTTTCCAAAATGAACCTTAGTAATACAGTCCTTTCATTTAAAATAGAAAAAGCTCTCTTGAAAGTATTCTCATTCAACTTGAATTTGTACTCCTTGTTCTATGTAATGATGACTATTGCTATGCTACTGAATGTGAGATTTATTGGTTGGTTACTCGATGTACTTCACTGGTAATGAAATCATCTGGGGAACAGTGTATTTTAAGTGTGTGTGGGTCTTTCATGCACTGAGAATGTTAGAAAATATTTCATGTACACTAAGCTTTAACTGATAATATTCTTGTAGGAAGTACTGTATTACAGAATCTCTTATAATAGGCCACTAGGGAAGAAACAAATACACTGAATCAGAATTCCAGCATCTGGAATTGTCTATGAAACTTTCTTTTTCTTTGAGTGACTGAGCAGCAGGACATCATTTGCACACTGACTAAGAATGCTGAAAGAATGTTAATGGCATTAACACTTTTGTCATCTGCTAACACTTGGGAGTTCCTTTTAGCTTGATATGGAAATATAATTCACTTCAAGTCTTCTGAGATGTCATTTTTGGGAAAGCCTGTTTTGTTTTTGAGACAGTTTGAAATGCACTGTCATTTTCATTTCTGCATGAAATAGCATTGCCAGCAGGAGCAGGAAAGTGATTATCCCTCTGTATTCAGCTCTGGTGAGGCTGAACCTCAAGTACTGTGTTCGGTGTTGAGCCCTTCACAACAAGAAAGGCATCGAGGCCCTTGGGTGTGTTCAGAGAAGGGCAACAAAGCTGAGGGGTCTGGAGCACAAACTTAATGAAGAGAGGCTGAGGGAGCTGCGATTGTTTTATTTGGAAAAGAGGAGGTAGAGGGATAACTTCATCACTCTCTACATCTATCTGAAGGGAGGTTGTGGTGAGGTGGAAGTCGACCTCTTCTTCCGAGTAACTAGCAATAGGCTAGAGGGAATGGCCTCAAGTTGTGCCAAGGGGGACACAAGTTGGATGCTCTCACGATCCAAAAAAAAGAAAATACTGTCATTAGAAAATACTGTACAGTTCTAGAGTAAAAGATGTGTTTCAGGAAAATCTTGGTTAGATAAAATACTTTTTCTACGTAGTATTGAGATGCAGAAAAGTTACAGTACTGAAGTTAATACATCATTAAGATTTTTTTCATATTTTTTCTCCCAGACCAACTTTTCAACCTAGTTTTTATCTATCCTCCTTCTCTTTTTCTCCCACCGCACCAGTGAGAAAAAACTTACAAGCAATGAAAAAGCTTGAGTGTTCTGCAGTATTAAGTTCTACAGTGAATAACAAAAGATCGGAAAGATTTCTGCTTCCAGTTAGAAAATGGATTCTAAGGAAACACATGACGTGAGACTTAACGCTTACTTAAAACAACTTGAGTGCACACAGTGGAGGACAATGAAACAGGACTGATTTGTTCTAGCTTAAGAGATCAAAACATTGGATCTTATCTTCAAGAATTACCTCAGGAAAAAATTAATGCTTAAATGCTTAACCAGTGAGCTTTTTTTACTGTTTTCAAAAATTAATTATTAAGTTTTCTAATATTGAGAAAACAAAACCAATAGCAGAAAATTCACGATACTGATTTTTGTTTGTTATTGGGAAATGGCTATGAACAGTGAAACCTTTAAAATTCTTTTGGGTAAAATTAGATTACTTTAAGCTTCACTGAACTCTTTCAAAGTTTGAACTCGTAAGAGGATCAGTTGAGGCCATCTGATCTATTTTATATTTTCTCCTATGAAATAATTATGTACTTGAAACTGCCCAAATAAGCACTGATGCTTTCTTTTCCCTACATATATCACTGGAATCCAGTTATTGAAAAAGGAATCAAGAATTTATCATTTTATGAGGGGTTCTATTTAAAAGCCTTTTCTCTCTTACACACTCGCATCATATATATATATATATATATATATATATAAATGAGTGTGTGCTAAAGCAACCAAGATAAACTTGATTAAACTGATCCTGCTTGTAATTCTTCAAAGTACATCTGAAGTTCTGACGTATTTGATCAGTACAGACAGAAAATCCCACTTAAAACACAGTGCTAGAGGAGGGGAAGAATTAGTACATACGTATAATCTACTTTTCTTTCGAAATTGGCAGCTTTCTTAGAAAATTCAGAACATCAATAAATAAACAGTGTTTCCTTTTCATTGCTAAATGTTCAAGCACATAGCATCTCAGTGTTTTGAATGCTATTGAAGAACTGACCCTGCAAAGTTCAAAAGAAGATTAGAAGTGATTTGTGCTAGGTTTAGTTATGTTTGAAATGTTGCCACTATTAAGCTAGTTTGGAGGCAGAGGACAAGAGAGGACTATTTGATGTAGTTGAGCTCAAATACTCTGCAGTTGTTTCAATTGGTAGAAAGAGTATTTCCTCAATATAGACTCATCAGCATTCACAGGTTCTGGGATTATTTTTTTTCCCCCATGTTGTTTCAGAGGCAAGCATGACGCAAAACCACTTCTGTCAAAGAAAGGAAGAGGTTTAAACATAGCTTTGGTCTACATTTTGTGTCCTCTGCTTTATTTCCTGCGGATAAATGATACTCAAAGTAATATGTGTGAAACAGTGGTTGAAGTAATTGACAATTCGATAGAAAAAAACTTTTTTGTAAAGAGCAGGTGTGGATTTATAAGAGCTTCCTGTGGGGCATAGTGAGTAGTGAGTTTACCTTGAAACAGTGAATATATATCTGTTGCAAATCTAAATCCATCTCCTTTGTTGTATTACCTTTCTGTCAGCTCTAAAAACGCTTGTTGAAGGTGTTAAACTTGGAATAAACATGGAATGGCTTTCTTTATATGTTTTCTTAAAGAAAGGAAGTGTGAATTTTAACTAAGATATACTAAAATTAGTAAATTTCCGTGTTTTTTCTTCAGGATTTTGTTCAGATAGATAGGTAGCTGGCAAAAAAAAAAAGAGGGTTGCTTCATCTTAGACCATAGAGCTTTTTCATAAAGTTGTTCAAGTTGTTGTCAATCATTCTGCATATATGAAAATCGTTATATACAAAACAAAATATCAATTTTATTTTTCATAGTACACTTCTGCTTTTAGATAACTTCTTTTTAAGAAAGAAGCCTTGATGTCAGGTTACAAATGATTACGTTGATATTTTTTCATATTGGACTAGACCATAAATGTGAGCAGAAGCATACAAACAATATGTAAAGTCCCTTATGGGCTTAATAAAGGAAGACATTGGACAATTACACGTGGGGAAATGTAATGATAAGCGATGGGTATCTGTGTGGCAAACAACCTTCATTTGACTTCGAATGGCTTACTTTTCTGATTTTTATTTATTGACATTTATTCTGTTGATTCTATGTTATGAAGTTCTCTAGGTTATCTGCTTCAGATAAAGTCCGGTATTGGATGATTCACAACATTTTTGGTTGGCTGTTTGATCATTCAGATTAAGTAGATATACCACATGAGGGAGCTCTATTCTGTTCTGCACTTTACATCTAGAAGTGTGCTTCATAGAATTCAACACTAGAAAAGGGCAAAGGTTGAAGTGCATTTTTCATATGTATTTTGTCTTAACTAGAGATAAAATGATTTTTGACAGCAATCTCTTGCTCTCTTTATGCTTTTCTGTATTCAAAAGAATAAAATTGTGAACAAAAATCCATTTAAATACGTGAAAAATCTAGAATTGCCTTGATTGTGGAAAAACTGCCTGAGGGAAGCTGTACTTCCATCCTTAAATCTCAATTAAAGCATGTTGTCCAGATCACTGAAATAGATTTTTATTTTTTTAATAAAGAATTGTGTGCTACTTAAATGTTAATTAAAGATCCATCTTTTATTTGTTGTATGTTTATTTTTAATCTGAAATTAAAGGGAGAGTGCATGCTATAAATCTGTCTGTTCAAACTGATAAAAAAAAACAGTTCAAGTGTTTGTGGAATGACTTTTTGTCCTGTGCACTTCTCTAACCCTGAGGAGGAAGCGAGTTTTCTATTAATTCCTATCCAGCAATTTTAAAATAATTCCTTTGCTTCTGAACATTTAGGATTTTGAAATACTGTATGATGTGATTTTCTTTTTTTTCTTTCTTTTTTTTTTTTTTTCCCATAAAATTCGGATAAGAGAGAAGACAAAGGCTTCCTGGCATTACTATATTAAAATAATTCTAATATGTCAGTTAATGACTTCACTTGTAGATACTTTTCTCTTCCACATTTTTAGCCCTGAAAACTATCTGGGCAAAGTAACCATCAGGTTTTTTGGTGGAAACTTGTTAAAACAGGATAGAGCTGGCAGCTCAGACATACCTCTCAATGCAGTTCCAAAGTGTAAGGAAAAACTGCATGATCAAAGAGAAAGTGACAGTTGCAGATTCTCTGATACATTTAGGGCATGCAAAGCTGTAATTATTGTTTAAGGCAGCTCATTGTATGTTGCAAAGCTAACAGAGTTTTTCTAGGAGTGGCAACTTTAGTTTGCTGCAATAGATTACTGAACCATCTTTTCTTTGGAGGATGGGGAGGGAACAAGGTGTGTTAGGTTAATTTAGTTTAATACCTAACCCTAATTTTGGAAATTTTCCACCTTTTTTTCCTCTCCATTTTAGACAGCCAAGATCTTCCCTTCACTAGATGGTGGCTTTGTAAATGCTATAATTAGTTTTCTTGTTCATACTCTTAATTCAGCGTTGTAAGTCTTAGAGTGGTCGTCTTTAATATAAACTGATAAGCCTGCAGTGTTTCATTGCTTGGACTGAATATTTATAAAACAGAGCATAATTTTTCAGTTTTTCTCAGAGTTCCTATCAGATTTTTAGAGAAATGAGCACTGATCGTTGTTTCCTGATTAACAAGAATATAATTTAAAAAAAAAAAATCCTGTTGAAATTATATTGTTATAAGCTTTCTTTTGTGCATATTCAAGTGATGTGTATTTAATCAATGCAAATAGTCTTTTCATTATTGAAGAGTTTGAATTCATGACAATTAAGAATTGATATGATTGCTTAGAACTAGGAGTAAGTAAACAATGACATTTTCTACTATTTATTAAGATGAAAGTTTTATAGCTCTTTCAGGCCAAGTTGAAAAGGCTTGATCTTAATTAACATCTCTTAGACATGACAGCTAGCAATGGTATCAAATGGTTATGATCTTCGTGCTTCATTTTCATGAACAGAAACACTGAAGTATGGTCTGTGCACACTGAATGCAGTTGCATTATATAATTCTTTTAGTTAATGACTTCGTATACTAATGAAATGTAATTGAGGACAAGGAGATGTACGGAACTCTCTAGTATAACTGAGGAACAACTGTTTCCCCTGTTCCTCTCAGACTATTCTGTTAAATGATGAATGATGAAGTCATTTGCTTTGTAGTGAGAAACAAATTCTCAACTGAGATGTTAATAAATATTTTATTAATCAGTGGGTCTATAAATTCTCTAAAAGGACATGATTCTATGTAGACGAATAAAATAGTCTTGTTTGTCTCAGTTTTGATTTCTTTGGTTTCTAATTTGGATAGATAAGTGTGTTGTAATGAAGATTCCTGCCAGACTTCTTTTCTACTTCCAGAAAAGAAAGGCTTTTTACAGGAAGATTAGATATATAATTGTGATTCATAATTATTTGTGTATGCTCCAGAAGTCATCTTCTGTGTAGTCAAAGAGATACATTATGTATGTAGTGTGAATGATGAAATTGTTAGCATCTGTTTACGTACTGATAGCAGGTGAAAATAAAGCTATCAGCGTAAATGACTTACTGTTATTAAAGCTGAATTTGTCTTCAGCTCATAAGGTCTGTTTGTGTTTCTTCAGTTCAATTTGAAGATGCTCTATTATGGATGAGCTTAGGAATTAGAATCTAAGAGGAATGATACATCCTTTATTAAAGATTATGACAGTACAGTATCATACTTCTTCTTCTAGCTAGGTAAAACATATATTTAGCTTACTTTGGAATTTCCATAAGCCAGAGCCCTGTATTGAAATTATGTGCATGAGTTTGGAAATGATGGTATGCTAAATGTATACTTGAATTTTTTTCAGTAAGTTTTCATATTTAGTGGTGGTTATTTGGAAATCTTTTTATAAAGGCTAATATTCTTGAGTGTGTTTTTGTAGTAGCAGTAGGAAGTTCTACCCTTGCAAAAAGTGTTTCACTCTAAGAGCAGTGGGAAGCAATATAGAGATCAGCAAGTAGTCTACTTACAGCTTGGATATCAACTGATAGGATTACATCATTTTCACAGATAGTTTTGAAGCATGGGAGCCTTTTTGTGGTTGTATGTTCTAAGTCAGGCAATGAGTTGGCCTAGGTGCAGATCAGGTAGGAGGCTAAATCAAAACGGCAGATAGCCAAATTTATTTGTCTTATCCTTAAACTTGCTATATCTGAATTGTTGATATCTCGTAGAATTCTGATCATTATAATTAATTTTGTATAAATAGGGAAGACTTATTAAACAGTTGATTATTTCAACTAATCAGTTAATTTTAGGACTGAATGATATAGTTCATGGTGAAGGTTTTGACAACTGATATGTTAGTGTTTCATGTTTCTCTTCAGCATTTCTTACAGTTTGATTTCCTTCTAGCGTGCTTGAAGTGGTAAAAAGCTCTGTTTGTGTGAAGACCAGTGCATAAAACTCTGTAAGCTTAGGGTATTTGGATGACATGAAGTTGCATTATATATCTAGCTAAAGAAGAAAAAAAAAAATTAGGATATTTAGGATGAATTTGGAATATTAACAGGATATTGGTTATTCTGTATAGATTTGGATTTCTCAGAATCGTAGAATGATTGAATTGAAATGGACCTCTGGAGGTCTTCAGGGCCAATGCCCTTGCTCTAGCATGGTCACCTGGAGCGAACTTCCTGGGACCATGTCCAGATGACTTTTAAGTATCTGTAAGAAAGGAGATCTCCACAGTCTAGGCAATGTGTTTCTGTGCTCAATCATCCTTTTACACTCAGTTTGACTGTGATTCAGCACTTGGTTCAGGCTGAGAAATACAGGTCAAAGACAAATTAGGTTGTAATTTGTCACTGAAGTACCTGTCAGTATGAACACAGACTCTTCTGTGGACGTGCAGTTTTCAAACTATTTCCTGGTCTGTTGTCTGGTCTGCTGTATACTCAATGTCCTTTTGTTGCTAATTTCTTAGTGTTGAGGAGTACAAATGCCGCCAATGAATAAGGCCAATTTACAAGCAAATCTGCTAATCCACACATTCATATTAGTAATATGAAGTATTTATAATTATTGGTGTCATGTTTTTAGTCTCCCTCGTTTGTTTTTTTTTAATGTATTATGAAGTCATAGAAACAAAAATCAACTGCTAAAGATTATTTACATAATTCTTTCTGCCAAATTAGTTCTCCCCTCATCTTTTCATTGTGGGCTCCAGCAGATTCACTTTCAAGTTCTTAAATAGGCACTTTTCCATTAGTTTATTAATTTTCATTTGTGTTGGCAGTAACATGATATGCACTGAGCTGACTGACAGTAAGTTAACAGCAGTCAAACAAATAAAACTACCTCATGTTTCTCCAGAATAACAGAATTTACAATAAAGATAACAGACTATTTGTATGTTATTAACATTATGTACTTTGAATTGATTTAATAACAAAGCTGTAATTTTATGAAACAATCAACTATATTACCCCTGATATTCCAGCTGTATCTGTTATTGTATGTATATCTTCAGAATAATAAGGTGGTATTACATCATGCAGCTTTATTCCCTTTTACTTTAAGTACTGCTGACACTAATTCCGTAGTTCATTTCAGGACAGGAGAGAAACAGTCAAACATAATTTGTAATGGAAATTTTAATAAGCTAGTTTAATTAAACTCTGTTATCTGAGACACAGAATATTCTGATGGAAATTGTCAATTTCTGGAATAGTAAATACAGTGCTTGAGAGTTTGGAGTAACTCACAACAGCAATAATAATAATAATTGATACATTGATATGAAATTCATAATAAGTATTGTGATTGAAGCAATAGCTATCCCTTCAGTAGATTCAAAATCTTTAACCTATCTTTCTGTGTTGTTTATTTTTCTCTTTCATCTATCTGCTTGGAAAAAAGCAGTAAAAAGCATGGAAGTATCCTGGCAGTGATCCTAGTACAGATACATGGAATTTAAATCTAGTATTGACAGAAATTGGAGATTCTTTATGTCTGATATAGGGCGGTTGCATAGTGTCATGGTGACTTTTGTATCCATTGCTTGATTATTTATTTACCAAAAAACTAGTCATCTGTTCGGGTTTCAACATCTAAAGATCATCAATATAGTGACCGAAAATAACGTATGTACAAAAGATTTAGATGTAAACTGAAGTTTGCAGTAAATGCAAAGGCAATCAGATAAATCATTTTGGGGAAAAAACAAAACAAAAATAAAACAGTTTTTAAGTATCCCAGTCTCTCTTCTAAGAAGAAGAAGGGACTGGAAAAACTAGAATTAGTAGATAACTAAAATTTGACAGTGGAAGTTAGCTTTTATTTTCTTTGGTGTTCTCTAGAGACATGACATATAATGAATTTTATAAGGTTATAGGATAAACCAGATACAATATTAATTTTTTTTGTATCAGCTAATTAAGGTTGATTTTCTTTAAATTATTTTATTTTTAATCCCAGGATCAAGTGTCCAATACACTGGTTGTAAATATCACGTTCCGAAATGATCCTTAAACGTAAACATCAACTACTTCAGAAATTCAGGCTATATATATTGTTATTACTGTAGATGTTTGCTATGTTGCTGTAAAATGTTCAAGTTTCACTATCAATATTTTCTCATTTAATATTTATTGTTATTTCTCAAGGTGGATGTGAAACTTAATAGAGGTTGGACTTTGAGAGCTTTGTTTAAAAGAGTTAGTTTCAAATCAGAAATGTTTGGCTTTTTCTTTTAGATTTCCATGTCATCTCTGCTGTGTTTATTTTTTTGAGTTGTTCTTTTTTTTTTAAACCTCAGATGTAATTTGTATAATTATTTACCTTCATATTTATGTTTCCCAGTGTTTTTGGTGAGTTGTTTAAGACAGTTGTCTGTTGCCTGTAAGGCAGTTGATGTTTTTCTAAGAACTTTTTAGACTGTGCTCAATAATTCAGTAATGTGCCATTAATACCTATTTAATGTATTCTTTCCATTAAATTTTCATTTTGTTTTATTCAGCTAGATGTCATCAAAGATGGAACTGTACCTGGTTTGTCTTGTGTTAAGATAAGGGATTCAGCTCTGTGTGCTTGAAATTTTAACAAAGCATGTTAAAATTCATCAACTGTAATGAAAATATGGTTATTACTCTCCTGCCTTTGCAGTGGTACAAAATTCTAGAAATAAATATTTCTAGTTAAAAATCTTGATATTTATGTATTTGAGAGGATTGCTTGCAAGTTTCCTTGGAGGAAAAACTGATTTTCTCTAATTGTTTTCCATCAAACTTTAAAGATATATATATATATATATATTAATATATATATAATATATATATATATTAAAATATATATAATATATTTTTTTTGAATGACCATTTAGGTACCCTGTAATTAGAGGAAGAAATCCAGGTGAAATGCTAGGCCTCTTTCCAATGAAGCATATTTTCAGCCTTGGTACTCTTTTGCAGGTGAATTGTGAAATGACACAATACTCAACAGTGTCCTAACACTAAGGAAATGTTAGAAGTAGAATAGCTACCTGAATTTCCTTTCTTAATTGTGACTGGTTTCAGAATTGCTTGGGGATTTAATCCAATCTCAAAAATAGATGTTTTATGTGATGTCTCTTTAGATCTTACTCCCCTAGTTACTTTCCAGATTGCTTGTTGTTTTGCAGAGAGATAGGGATCTCAAAGATGTTATGTGATTACAAACGTGGTACTAGGCAGACTCTTGGATTGGAAACAGAAATGTGGGGGAAGTTTGAAACATGAGGTCTGCTGTATTAAAAATCAGAGAATCTGCATCTAAGATAGTTCTTACAAATAAATGCTTCAGGGAGCTGAGCTGTATGATTTCTGTAGTTCAGGAAGTAATTTGTATCTTCTGTTCTTAGGTTTATATGTGTGTGGCATAACGCTTTAATCAGCTTCAATTCACTATCAACAGAACTAGTTTAATCATGTAGCAGCTGTTTTCTCAGAGTGATTTGTGACTTTATATCTTTGTGGATGTAAACAATCTCAACAAAATAAAGTAGACTGAAACCTAACTAGCTTGAAGGCAAAGTAATATTTCCTTTTTCAGCTTGTGCTATTTCTGCATTTGTAAGTAAATTGTTCTGTGAGTAAGTTTCCACACAGGAAAAATAAATCCTTTCTATTTAAGATGATTATGCCAAACTTTTAATTACAACTGCTGAGTTGGTAATCAGTCTTACATTTTTACTCTCCGATTATTAATGAAAATGTGTAATATAGTGCAACCTTCTTACAGTATCACTTTATGGAAATTGAAGCAAGGAGTACTTCTTTCAGCATGGGAGAGGGCGATAGATAGCCTGTAAGAGAGAATAAATACAGATACCAGTCTGGTCAACTTCCTTGGTGTTTCATTTCCGGCCTAATTATGTGTTTATCATTAGTACTTCAGGAAACCAGATATTTGCTTTTTGTATTTCTGATTTAATATTAGTGAGAATTTTTGATTGAGTTCATTTTAAGTGAATATTTTTATCTGTTGTGTGTTTTGTTCTGTTATACGTTTGAGTAGCCAGCATTTTACTTCTGACCCACCAGACAAGTATGCAAATATTCTATAGAGAATATTCTTGTTTTCTTATATTTATCTGTTTCTTGATAGCTTTAAAACTCATGATTTTATGTTGGTAAACAAACATCGAAGGTAGAAAATACCCCATAGGAGTATTTTGAGTGGCTGTATTGTCCTTGTGTATTTGTAAATTGTAAGTTCAGCTGTGACCAAATAATTAACTGTATTTTCTACATTAAGTGTGCAAGGAGCTGAAGTGCTGTTCAGTTATCATAATCTAGATCAAAGTAAGCCATACGTATAATAAACCAACAGGATTGATGACATTTTCTGTCGTAAGTTGGAATGTACTCATATACATTTACATTTAAAGACAACATACTAGAAAGCAGGACAGTACTACCAAATTTTCCAGTTTTGCCCACTTTTGTGCTTTATTGTCTTGTTTGTGTTTTGCTGTTAGATTTAATTCCAATTTAATCTTTTTCCTTAACAAAATCTTACATCTTTGCTGAGAATGCACGAGACCAATATGAAAAGCTGTCCTGCATGTACAGCAACATGATGAAGTTATATGAGAATTTGGGAGAATACTTTACTTTTGACGCCCGCTCAATAACCATGGAAGAATTTTTTGGTGATCTGAACAAGTTTAGAATTCTGTTCTTGGTAAGTAGTGTCTCCCATAACATTATTTTATATTTTTATTTCTCCTTTTGGTTCTACCAAGTAAGTTTAAGTCTGTTTTCCCTTCTTTCTAATGTTACACTTAATTTTTTCCTTTGTGCTGTGGCAGGGAATCAGATGAATTCTTTCAAAATAATTTTGGTTTTGGTCACTGGTAATTATAAATTTACAGTTCGTAACTTGCAAAATCACCTGTCAATTTGATAAGATATATGGATAATCAGATTTTTTTTTAATTGCTTGTTGTCTGTCACGTAAGAAATAGACATGATATAGAAGTGCAACAAAACCGTTGCATAGACTAAGCCTAAATGGATGTGCCTACATACACATTGTTATGGAATCTGGTTGTGTTTTAATAATGCTTTGAACTGAAGCTTAAAATTCCATGTTGACTTCTTTACTTCTGGCATAACTCCTGATATCCACTTAGATGCTTATTTTACTGCTTCCAGTCAGTACAGTTGATACCAGGGCTTGGTTTCTTTGTGGAGGAATTTAAGAATTTTATTTAACAGCTCAATTTTTAAATGTCTTTAATGTCATCTTTCCTAGTGGCTGTCTGGGAGTTGTAATTGGTTGCACCATAGGAAGTGTACAAGGAAAACAGATGCCTGGAATGTCACATTGTGTCTCTTGAGAATATTAACACTGCTTGGAAATACCACTGTTTACCATGCAGCTGTTGCTCCCCAGTCTCTCTATTGCCAGTAGCTTAATTCATTGCATAATCATAAGGACTTTCAGTTTTAGTGTGATAGATGGATAAATACTTAGAAACCTAATTTTAGTGCTGAGTTTACTGTATTACAAAATTTTTCCTACAATATATCTAACTACTCATTTTAAATTGACTGCAATGGTTTTTTCCTTTTTTCTTTTTTTTTTTTTTTTTAACCATAGGCAAATTACCATCCCTTTAAAATTAGTAGGCATGGCAGCATTTCTGTGTGAAGACATACAAAGAACAGGAATAGTTGTTGAGAGATATTTCAGCATTTACTTTTTCATAAATCCAAGGTGGTGATTTTCAAATAGGGATGTCTAAATTTGGAGATCTGTTTTAAACAGTTGCAATAGAGTGGATTTCAGACCACCAGTGTCCAAACATTGTGTTTGAAAAATCTGTCTTCGCGTATTTATTTAAACTAGTTTGAAAGTGAGCTAGAAAACAAATACTCATGTTTTTTACAAGGCATATTAGAATGAATGTATTTCCAGTTGCTTAAGTTTTACTACTCTAAGGTCTGACTGATAGTCTGTTGCTCTTTAGTGATTATAATTGAATTCAAAGACAATGAGTAATAAAAGGAAAAAAAGATCAGAGATGCTTAAGCATTTCAAGGTGTAAATGCGAGAAACTAAATATGAAGGGCTAGAACTGATCAAATAACAAAAATGGCCTATTTGTATGGCCTTCCGAAGGAATGGAAGAAACTAAAATACATACCTAACATATAGGTAAAATTGCCAGTGATGTAGATTTGGAATGAATTTCTGTAATGAACTCTTAGAGAGTTAAGTGTTGAATTCAGAGGGTGAGAGGCATTACTGAGTTAAATATAAAAGACTTTTCATTTCACTGCAGCAAGCTCTACTGAGTGCTCTACAAAATCATGGTAATAACAACTTGCCCTAGTCTTCAAGGTCCTCAACTTTGGACTGTACAACATAATCTTACTCATGTTTTGTTTTTTTGTTTTTTTTTTTTATTAAGGTATCACAATCTCAGTAGCATCCATCTTTATGATGTTCTTGTATGGTTGTTATTGATTGGATGTTGCTAATTCTTTTTCATAAAGAAATAGAGTACTGTCATTTTATCCAAGTTAATTGCCAGTTAATTAAGGAGAGGAATTTTTTTGAGATTTAACTGTCATTGTACAGTGGGCAAATCTATTTGAGTTTCTAGGTATATTTTTATATTTTCTATATTAAATGTTGTATTCTATAGAAATAAATGATTATTTAGTCCTTTATTCTTCAGTATGTTAACTATATTGTGTGTGGTAGTTGAGACTTAAGTTTGTTATTGTGATAGCTGAAAGAACAGAGTCAACTGAAGGAAAGTGTAGGGTTAAAACCATTAGGTATGAAGAAATTACCAGCAAGCTTGTGTTACTGAAACTTCAAATGTGTGAACACATAGTACGTTTTCTGCTGATACAAGTTTGCACAAACTGCAGAAACATAATGAGATTTTTATTAGCTCTTTATTTTTATACTTTAAAACATCATTATATTATTGCCTGTATTTGTCTGAATTCGTGAAGTTATGTTTGTTGGATGTCCTGAGATCATCTAGTCCAACTTTCAGCTCAACGTAAGTTCAACTTAGAGCAGATAGCACAGGACCTTGTTACCTCAAATTTAGGTTTGGGCATGGAGACCTTACAGCCTCCCTGGGTCCATTTTTTACATTGTACATTCAGACTTCTTTGTTGCAGTGCACACTGTTGCCTCTCGTGCAGCCAATTGTTCAGAAGTATCTTTAGTTTGCTGAAAAGCAGCTTTCTAAGATTGCTTTTCTGTTTTACATTAGGTGTATTTAGGGTTATGAAATGTAATTCAGGCCTATGCTGTAGAAAACCGCAGCATAGAAAACTGTAGGAAACAGATTTGGGTTTTTGTTGATTTTTGTATTTTGTAAGCTTCACTAAGAATTATTTATGAAAATACTGTTTGGATTTGAGTTTCAGTTCATATCTAATACCAACTGTGATGGTGGTTGTTTGACTTCGAATGATTTTTGCTGTTTTTATTTGTTTTCTGAGTATTTGCTAGCATAAATCATTTAAATGAAGTCCAGCAACATTTAGTGAAATATTTTAATCACATGTGAGAATGTTCTGCTGATTTTGAATATTGCATGTTAATTCAGAGTGCAGATAAACATAGTAAGGCTTGTGAGAAAGGAAACGTATTTAGTCAAGAAGAACTTTAATTTGCAGTGAGAATAAATTCTCTTCTGTGTGAATGCTATTCACTTGTACTTACAGCAAGGTTCAACAAATTCTCACTATTTTAGGAAACTTGAAAATGAGGGCATTTCAAACAATTTTTAATGACTGAAATAGCTATGACAGTGTAATGAAGGTTTTGAAACTGATTGTGCAAACTACTGTTAATTATTATTGCCAGTTTACAAATAATCCTAATAAATGTTGTATATGTCTTCTGCTAATAATTCTCTATGTATAAGTGGGTTTTGTTCTATAAACCATCAATATAATTTATTGATGAATAAAATATATTTATTTTATATGAAATAGTATCTGAGTTTATTTTCTTCTTATGAGTGCACAGATGCTCTCTTCTGATTACCAGATAATACTCAGAGAGCAAATTTGCCTTGGTATTTATTTATTATTAGCTGGTTTTTTTAACTTTTAATTTGTAGACGGTAATGTTAGCATACTGTTTTAATGCTGTATTTTGGTCTGAATAGTTAATTATCTGTGTGATGCTAAGGTCTTTAAAAATTTTTAAACTGTCCTTCTTTCTAAGCCTCTTTAATATTTAAAGCTTAAATAAAAAAAAAAAAAAAAGTGAAGCCTGAGACTTACATAGCTTAAGGAAATGCTTTCGTTTCCTAAGCATCGTTTGTACTTTAGTCAAATTCACTTGTTCAGATATATGCAGTAGTTGTAGTGATTGTAATTAGGCCTTCTGAGAATATCTTGACTTATTGTATCAACTAGAGCAGAACTGTGTACACTTTAGTGGCATAAAGGTTCTTGTTTAGGGATTTTGGTTTTTTTCAAAGACTTGAGGGAAGGCCTAGGGAAAGCAATGAAAGTGCATAGCACAATGATTTCATTTTCTATAAGGAAAATTATTTTAGAGAATTAAGATTTTTCTACATCTTTGGCTGTTATAAGAAGTTTCTCAAAAAGAAGACAATAGGTGTTCAAGGACAAAAGTAGGAATCACATCAACCCATTTAATATGTGGAGTTTACTATTAAAAGTCGTAATCACTAATATAAATTTTGGAAGCAATGAGGAAAAAAGATACACAATGTAGAACAACAGAATATACTGATTTGGAAGAGACTCGTAGAGATTGTTGAGTCCAACTCCTGGCTGCTTCACACAGAACCAAATAATTCTAAATCATGCATTATCTCCATCACTGGAAAGACACTGACTGTGAGGGACTGTGCTGAAGGCTTTGCTAAAGCCAAGGTAAACAACATTCACCACCTTCCCCTCATCCACAGAGCCTCTTGTTTCATTTTAGAGGGCAGTCAGGCTGATGAGGCACAGTTTGCCTTTCAGAAGTCCATTCTTGCTGCTCCCAGTCAGCAACGTGTCCTTTATATAGCTGGAAATGGCTTCTAGAAGGAACGTCTGTGGTCTGCCTGAAAACATGAGTGATGGCTGACTGCTGTGTAATACCAAGCTTTCCTTCCTCCACTGAAGATGGAGATGTGCAATTTTTTCAGGCATTGGAGATGTCCTTTGAGTGCCACAACTTTTTCATGAACTAGAAGCCTTGCAGTGACATCAGCGACATCAGTCAGCTGATGATAGCTTCTGAGGCACTGATGGTAAAGGATAAGGTATAGAAAGCACTGAGTACCTCAGGCTGTGAAGCCAGGTCTCATGCTCCATTCAGCAGCAGGCTTACCTCTTCCTTAATCTTCCTTTGGTAGCCTCTGTATCTATAAGAGGCTTCATTGCTTTTCACCTCACTTAAAATTATAATCTCCTAAGTCTGTGGTTTGGCCTCTTTCCTTCCATGTGCAGTACCTCTATCTTCCTCTTGGGTAGCATAACCACACTTCTATCTCTGCCAGAGCTGTCAGGAGTTCCTTGCTGCCAAACCTCCTCAGCTTCCTGGATGGCAGGATTTTGTGCTTAGAGAAGGTTTTCCTTCAAAATATTCTGTGATACAGCAAATTTAATTGAAACTACAGCATATATAGTTTTAGGTAACTGGTTTTAAATGATTGACCTCTACAAGTACCTAAAATTCAACACTGTCATTCAGAAAATCTTGACTTGTTTTGTATTACCTTTGCATAACATTTCTAATTTTAATCACTCTTTCCCTCTTCCTACTGAGTGATGCTGTGTATGATTCTACCATGTGAAAGCAAATTTACTCACTAAATAAACAATCTTTATAATGACATGTTTTCTTCATTCATTTGCAACTGCAGATAAAGATATGACTCTTATGGAATCTAACAAATTGGCTACTGTATTTGAAAATAGATGAAATATCCGTATCTTTAAAGATGAACCAAAAGTAGTTGTCAGAAGTATGACCTGATTGGCATATCCCATGATCACAGACATAATTCTGTGTGTATATATATATATATATATATATATATATATATATACATGTGTGTATGTATATTTGCACGATATGTCTATCCTGTAGTTCTCATATCAAGCTATTTTAACACTGAGAAAGTAAAAACATCTGGTCTTTTGAAAACATTTTAAAGACTGTGATGATTATTTGCTGAAGTTCCATACATCCAATGGGAGAAATAGTGACAATTGTTAATTTCTTGATGTAAAGAATATATGCATAGAATATATGCATTTTCTTTCTTTGACAAGTTGGACAGAAACAATATTTATTAATATTGTTCAGAAGTTCTGAGCATTTAGAAGTTAAGTTGAATGTCAAGATGTAGAGCATATCAGGAAAAGAATTCTGGAGCAGTCACTATTGCTTTTTCATCTTTCATTCTTCTTATCAAAGTACATCAGCAATACAGTGATATTCTTTTTGGTCCATTTTGGTCTTTTCACAAATAATTTTCCAACAAAATTTTTTTTAGAAATATACTGTTATTCTGTTAAACAACAAGGAAAGAGGAAATGACCAGGAGGCATTGTAAGCTGATACAGTAGCTGACCTTTCTCAGTTTCTGGGACATATTGATTGCTGCTGGAATGTTTTCTGTACTTGGAGAGGCAGAGCTGACTTTTATTTTAGAGAAATGGACATGGACTTATTGAATGAAAATTGACTTTTTAAAAATGTCTTTCTCATTTTTTATCTTTAAAACTTCTCATCTAGAAACTTAATAGTCAAGTACTAAATTAACCTCTCGTGCTTATTTTTTGTTAGTATATGTCTAAATTTGTGATGAAAGAAATAATTTTTGTGCTGTTCATTGATAATAGGAGGAGAAGAAAACACTGCATAGCTAGGAATACACAGTAAAAACTGCAAAACTGTTGATCATATGATAGTAAGTAGACAAATCAACTTAGAGCAGCTCTGTCTTACCTAAACATGCATTCTTTGTGAGCCATTTAAATTCATCCAGATGCAACACAGTGAATCAATTTAGAGGTGCAGATACAAAAAACAGAATTGTTTTTATTTGTATATACTTTATCAGCTCCCTTTTTATATACCTAGGCTTCTGTACCCTTTTTGCAGGAAATGTAATTAGTGCCAAGAGTGCAGTGAGAGGACTGAATTTTGTGTATCACTTTACAAATTCTTTTTACCTCTCAATCTTTACATGGCTGTGCCACTTCTTGCTCATCTTTTTCCTGGGATTACACAGAATATGTACACATTGAAAGTGAGTTTTAAGCTAGACTTCTTCCTGTTTCTTTTGCCTCACCTCTGCCTAGGTTTATTTCTTTGGTTTCATACTTAAATACGTCTTTGTATCCTCATTTTATTCAGTGAACATTACAAGAACTAAGTAACGCACTTGAGCGTGAGGACTTCAGTTATAAATGAAATACAATTAAAAATCAAGCTGCTTTTGTGTTGTTTTTCGTGGAGAGCGGAGAAGTGTGTATGCTCTCTGTCAGAGCTGACAATTAGAAGGAAATTGAATCAAAAGTAGCATCCAGTGAATAGAAATATGCGTTTCATATGCAGGACTTGTTTTGAAGCAGTTTTTTTTTAAGATGATATTGATTTAGTCCTTCTGCTCAGTGAAAGTAAATACAGATTTCCATTGTCCTTGATTAGCAACATAACCTTGGGACAATTGCAGCCTGATACATTTGGTTCAGTATAGTTTTCAGGCTCTTAACAGATAATGATTAATCAGATTCCTGAAGCAAGATGCCTGTTCTTTTCTATTTCAGTTCTTCATTTTAATTTGTTGTCTCAAAATCTTCATATCAAACGATCTGAAATATGTATGTCACTTTCTGAATGTTTGTTTCTTTTGTTGCTGGAGTATTTAAAAATATTCACCAAATCTGTCATGCTTGCATTTAAAAATGCACATAAACTCCCTTTTAATCAGGTCATGTGCTTTATGGAAGGTGTATGAAATACAGATTTCAACATTGGATGAAAAAATTTTGTTTCCCTTAAGTAACAGTTAAGTCTTTCAAGTTTTTCCCAGTGGATTCCCCTTTTAGTTCACTTAGTCCTAAAGGTAAGTTTTAAGTAGCAGAGTAAAATTTGGGGACGTAAAATTTAAGAAAGGAAAACTAGGCATTTATAAGTATATATATTATGAAATATGGTAAAGCTTCTTCCTCCACTGAAATGATATTTTTGCTATCTAGTGGAATGTGACTACTTCTCTCTCCCAGAAGGCATTTGTACAGATGCACCTCTTTGAATAAGGAAGCCTTTTTATTATGTTATAAATGTACATGGGGATAAAGGGTTGTATTGTACTATCAGGAAAGTAGATAAGAACAACTGATCAGTTAGCAGTATGAGAGATGGCTCCTTCTAAGAGACTTTTGAAATAAACGGCCCTTTTTTATCAGTAGTGTCTATTGATTCACAAATGATTAGTGTGTAGCTGAAATATTTTATGGTAAACCTGAGATAAAAGATCCAGAAAACGGAACTCCCCAAAAGATATTATAACATGCTGAATGATCAGTAAGCTGACACTTTTTATTGGGCCACAAGTATTGTGGTCTGTCAAGGTTCTGTAAGATTTGAACTCCATAGCAGGCAGGAAACAAAACATCTGTTATGTTGCCATCAGAAATAAAATATTTTTCATCACCGTAGACTCCGCAACTAGACTATAAATGTCCATGTAAGTCCTTTTTTTTGTAGTAATTGTTTGCTTCAAAGCAAGTGTTAAGCTGTATGATGCAGGTCCTTTTTTTTTTTTCCTTTGACTTTTTTCATGTGTTCCCTAAATACAGTGAGACATTGGCTATGAGAATATAAATTGATGAATATGCAACACATAGATTAATATCTTATCATATGCTTTATTATTAGAGACTACATAAAATCAAGCTGAATTGTCAGGTTTCACACCAACTGAGTGTGCAATTCAGAAGTGGCTTTAAAGAACGGATGTATATTTTTGTTCTCCCTGATTGTTTGTCTGGGAATACAACTTCTCCCTTCTGCTTAAGAAATAGCAGTTCCTTAATGTGGTCTGAAAGACAGCTTCTTTCTTCTAGCTAGAAGAAAGCTATGGAAAAATAAAGAATGATCAACAATAAGTATTTTCTCTAGCAAAGTATCCCAGGAGGCAGTATCAAAACTGAAACATTGTCCATATTAGCAAGCTCTTGCTGCCCCTTTCTAAAGATGATAAAAAATAAAACAAAAAAAGCACAGCCAAACAAGAAAAGAAAACTTTTTATGAAGTCTAATTTCTTCTCTGAAAGCACACCCACTCTGTGCTTAGGAGAATATTTTTATTTGTGTTTTATTTTAACGTGATAAATCAGAAAATGGATGTAGGCCAGAAAAGTTTTTAAGTAATGGAATTGGAAACAGAAGCATTCACATAGAAGTGGTAACTCATTGCCTTTATTAACAAGCTGTTAATGCTGTTAGGTAATTGGCCACCTTTTATATAATATTTAAGGAAAAGGTGACATCATAAAAGATAATAAAAACTGAGTTATAGTGCTCTGCCTTTGGAAGCACTTGAAGACAGGCAAGTGTAGGCTGTTGTAGTTGCCAATTAGACAATACAGATGGAATTGAAACTTGTTTCTGGCAAGGCAGATTTGTTTGTTTGGTGGTGTTACAGCTTTGTGGTTGGAGAAAAAGCAACAGCTGTCATATCTCATGGCAGCAAAGCCTTTTGTTAAATATTTTTTTCTGAAGTAATATGGGAAAAACATGGTCTTAGAAACTGAAGTTAGGCTTTCTAGATCTTGAAAATAGGGTTAAAATAGGGTTTTTTAGCTTCTTGCATTTGAAAATTTTAAGCTGACTGTCCAGTTAGTACTGGTTGCAGTAAGTCTAATTGAGTCATCTCATTATTCCTAGGCATTATCTTGGAAGCTTATAAAATTTAAATGAGGATTTTAAATCTTCCTTCTACTCTGGAAAGCAAGCATAGTTTGGGATTTTGAGTATCACTGTACCTAAATTGTGAATCTAACCCAGATGTTGAGCTCATGTAAACGATAGACTTACTCCCTGTGGCAAGATTTTAAATCTAAAAGAGACCCTTTCACAGAAGATGCTTTTATTTGCAGATGCTTACATCTGTGCTTATCACTGTAGCTAAAAAGCTGTCTTTGAGTGTTGGACTCATAGGAATCTGAGCTCTTAAAGTTTTCACGAGGGCACTTCATCTAGTTTCAGGTTCATTGTTCTGCTTGCTCATATCTCATATTAAGCTATCAATTTGGTAATTTGAACCTACTCATTTGTCTTAATTATGATTTGATTGATCACTGTTACTGCATCTTCAGTTAGCTTGCTGATGTTGTGGTAAAGCAGTTTATTTCCTCAAGTTTATATTTGCTTATCAATTTTAGAAAAATACAAAGCAAGCTAGTAGAGTTGGATTATTCTGTCAAAATGGAATTTGAAGTAGTAGGTAAGAGAAGCCTCAAGAAAAAAAACGGAAGATGAGAAAGTGCATCTCTGTGATAGTATCAGTAGGGTGCAAGAAGACATTGTAATGATGAAGAAATATTGATTGCACCCTCCCCAAACCCTCACGTATCTGGTAAAGAGCTGCCTGATGCCCATCTTGCTGGCACAGACAAGCCTAAAAGCCATGATGATAGGTAGCAGCTGTGAACAAGTGGGCTGTATTTAATGAGCAACGTAAGGTGATATGCACATTTACATACCTTAATTTGTGTGCTATGTAAAGTGTAGTAAGCCAGGCAGGTGACTGTGCTTGAGGCAGTGCCTCTCATGTACCTCAGCTTTATCCTTCTTCCCAGGCATGGCTGTGTCACTGTGACAGGGTCCCACAGCTGAGGACTGTCTTTGAGCAAGCGCTGTGGTCCTGCAAATACTGGCCTTGGTCCTGAGCGATCTTGATCTGCAGTGACAGCATCCCAAAGATGTTTCATGTCAGATATAATGGCTGTGGTGCACAAAACATAGGGCAGTATCCTGAGCAGTTTTTTTCTTTTTGTTGTTTTATACCTGCTCAATCAGGAAATTCAAGTGTGTCATTGAGCAAACTGCTGTGTCTTAGCTCTGCTTTTATAGATGAACTGCCAGTTAATCTGAGTTCACGGAGTAATGATGAAGAAAGTTCTGTGTGTTTGTTATTTATTTCTTGGAACTTCAGATCACATGTTTTGCTAGTGCAAAGGAAATTTAGGGAAGGCCTGAGGGATCACAGACAGCCTTCATTAGCAGTGCATGACTGCTTTGTAGCCAACTGCATCTTTAACATCCTAGGCGATATCTGCATTACAGTTTGTTTTCTTTCTTCTCGTTTTTAATAATTTACCTTTGAGAGTCTATTTACAACCATGTTGGTGTGCAAAGATCTGTTTGTCTGTCAAAACTTAAGATATGTACAGAGTATCAGATGCATTAATATTTCATTTGCTTCATAAAGAAACCAAGTTGTAAACTGGCTGTGCTGGATAACAGAGCCTTATTTCAATGAATCCTAATAAACACAAGGGGGAACATCAAACTTTTGCTGGGAGTCAGGGGGAAGCCTCTCAAACTGCATGCTCTTCTGCATCAAGAGAAGAACAGAGGATCTTGAATGATCTAGAGCAAAAAAACCATTTTTTTGAGATTCACTTGTCAATGATTTGGTGTTTTCCATGCCATTAAGTCTTTTTAAAAGGCAGTATCTTGATTAATACTGTTTGAGGCCTTTCCCAAAGCTGTTGGAAAAACTTTTAATTCTGGCTGGCTTCTTTGTGATGTTAGTCTGAGTTTTTGCTCTTAAAAATATAAATATAGATGTTTAGTAAATACTTATCAGCCCTGTTAATGCTTTGTCACTGTTAAGCTTCATTGCAGTAACAAAAATGGTGATTTTTTTTCCCTTAAGAGCAAAGTAAATTACAGAATTATTTTTCCAGTATTAAGCTGATTGCTGCCATTTAGTGATCAGGTAATTTATCCTGTGAACCTACACAGAGAGGGTGCCTCTGGCACTGAATACTCAAAAATAACTCAAAAATAACATAACTTGTAATGTGTTGTTCTGCATAATAAGAATTCCAATAAAACTCAAGAGTTTGGAAAAAGTAGGGATAGATGATGATGAAGGTATGCCAAATAAAAGCTAAATGAAAGTGTGGGAACTCCGTATTTTTGTTACTGATATCCAATATCTGCATTCTACTGAAACACGGAGATACAGTAGGTACAACAAATACAGTTCTTAATCCAGTTTTCATGTGCATGTGTAGATTAATATCAGTGGTAATTGTGTTTTCCACCACCTCTGCAAAGCAGTATCCCTTATTAAATAGCTCTCTATGGTACTGTATCACAGTGAACCCTTGAAGTGGCATCTTCACTCCTCCGAAGATGAAGATACTGATTTAAATGAGACTTAAAACCAAACAGTTCTGCAACTTTTCATTCGCCCAAAATGCAAAGCTATTTCATTTTTTATACTTTTGGTTATATAATAATGTTAATATGTATAAATAGTGTGCTAAATTGTGTTCTCTTGAAGATTTCTAACCATGCTTGGAATTCTTAGTTTTTATTTTTTCGCATACAGGACATGAATAGAAAACCTGTATGAGCAAGGCTATTTTTGCTATTTTGTGTAGTCTTCCTTGGAATTTAGAATCCTTTGTTCATTTTATTTAATGCAGGAGGCGTTAAAAGAAAACAACAAAAGGAGAGAACTGGAAGAAAAAATGAAGAGAGCCAAATTGGCAAGAGAAAAGGCTGAGCAAGAGAGGCTGGAGAGACAGAAAAAGAAGCAACGGCTGCTTGATATGAACAAAGGTAAGGCATCATTTTCAGTATAGCAGTTTGTTAAAAGGAAAAAAAAAACAAAACAGGGGAGTGAAAAACTGAAGACTGTTCCAGGTCGGTAGGAAAAATACTTGCTGTCTGTTTTGTAAGCAGGAAAGAAAGGTCAACTTTTTCAGTAAAAACTGTGTTTTATTTTGGCCTACCTGCTCTTATAGTTCTACCATTTGTCATTTAATGTGTAATGTTCCTTTCGAGCCATTTTACTGTGAATTATTGGCTTGTTTTCCTTTGTTGCGGTTAATTGATTTTTTTCATATGGATTTCTTTCGAAGAAGTAGTATCTTACTTGCTTTGTTGTTAATCTCATTCTGTAAACATCTTTATAATCAAGATATTGTGGCAATTAACATATTTCTTTTCAAGCTTGAAGGATCTGTGTTACAATGGATGTTCTCCCAACAGTCCTGTTATGAGCTAGAAAATCTGATTGAGCTCAGTGACTAAGTAGAGAGTGGCATTTCAGCATGATAAAAATGCAAAGTGTTGAGCTTGTGAGCTGTGAGGAAATTGTATTTTATGTGAGGCTGCAAAGAAAAAAAAAAAAATAACCAGAAAGCAGGAGCAATGAGGAGGCCCTGATAGTCGTCGTTTGCAGATTTCCACCAAGTTGTGTCTCTGACTCTAGTGAAGGTGGCCTGTACAGACATCTGTTGTAGAAACATTGATGTTGTAGATGTGGTACCAAGAGATGAGAAAATCCATAAAATACTTTGATCTCTCTTTCCTCTACCAATACTTGAAGGCATTTGATTCTTTGAGAGTGATTAGTTTTAACTACCACTGAAGATACTGTATGCTAGTATATTTTACTAGCTGTTGAAAAGAATGAGGAGCCTACCTGGACAGTGTTGTCAGTTAATTGGTCTGTGTTTAGGGGCTGTAGCAAACTGATCAAGGCTACACCTTTTTAAGTTTCTTAAGCTCAGTAAGTGAGAGCATATCTGACTACATCTGTTAATTTCTGTGAGGAATAAACTGCTTAATAGCAACATAGATGCCTTGGGATGCTGATAGTATGTGTTGCTCTTCATCATTAAAATCCTTTTTTATCAATACGTAAAACTGAAGCTTAATTTTGTTCTAGTTCTTCATTATTGAAACGGCAGATACATGAATAAATTGTTACCAAAGGCATGGAAACTATCATTTAACTTACTAATACTTTGGTGACATAGTTATTTTAATACTTATAAAACAGGGTTGTTGTTTTTTTTTTTCTCCAATATTTGATAAGAGGTATATGGAAATATCTGGCTTGCATATTACATCTCTATTTCCATGCTAGGAGGAGTGGAATGGGATGATAGCGCTCTCTCCATTAGTTTCCAGGATATTGATACTGTTAATTTTTTATCAATTATTTAATTTTCCTTGATATACCTATGTCTGTATCCTCATTCCTGCTTAAATAATCACAAATTTCCCTAAGCAAATGTGATACCAAAGACTTAGAGGAAGGAGGCAGATGTCCTCTCAAGCTGTCATTTTGACGAGGTGATTTTCACCCAAAGGGTGTTTTAACCTAACTGTGTATCAGTTCATTTCTTCAGCTGTTTGTTCAAGAATTTAAAAAAAAAAAATGTATTCCAGGTCAGACTATTACATTTTCTGTATTTTCCAGCCTCTTGTGGTATAGTTCCATAAGCACTCTCTTCCTCTTAGCTTGTAATGCAGATGCAGTTTTTTTTCTTGTGGCCCCTGAAGCATCCAGATCAAAATGAATTGTTTTTCTTTTTCTTGGTGTGAGAGAGCGGAAAACTGCAGTGTGGCCAGGATCAAGAGCTGTCCTGTGTAATTCCTAGCTTAAAAATTGACAACACTGCAAAGACCAAGTTGCTCAGCTAGCTCTAGTGCTTTCTGCTTTGTGGAGTACCTAGTCTAATTGAGGTGCCTTATAAATGTCATGCCACCTGATTGCTGCAAATCCTGCTAAACATTCCAAAATCAATAAAGAGAAACGTAAAATTATAGAAAATCTCTCAGCTACATATAAGCTTCA
Source organism: Centrocercus urophasianus (assembly GCF_019232065.1). Taxonomy (NCBI): domain Eukaryota; kingdom Metazoa; phylum Chordata; class Aves; order Galliformes; family Phasianidae; genus Centrocercus; species Centrocercus urophasianus. The sequence goes on along the minus strand of NW_024884800.1, from coordinate 5,772,561 downwards.
AAGTGATTTACACTGGACAACATTATACAAGCTAAAGTGATTCTACATCTTAAAAGATGCATGTATCTAAATATAGGTATTTTATACAAAACCCAAAACAGACTGGTAGGTGACAAATTGTGCATATGCCTTCCAAAATAAAATGAACAACTTATCCAACAAGTATCTATTTTATCTTTGCTTCAAGAAAACTTAGTGATATGAACATATATTATTTCTTCTAGTCATGGTAATGGATACAGAAATGTTAATTGGGTTCTTGGTTAATCAAAGATAAACATTAAACCTCTCTAAAAGCTATTATCTTTTTTGAATTCAGTTCTAATGACATTTGCTTCTTCAGTTGAAGTCAGTGGATTTGGTATTAATAGGGATGAATATCCATACAAATGAGTTGGTTTAGACAGCATGGTGTCTTGAGTTTAGGGTAGCTTTTGTGAATTTTTCTCTAAAGGCACTATGATGGGCAATTATGTCCTGTCCATTTTTTAGCTGTTCAATGTTTAGGTGAATATTTTGTTACAGAGTGGTACATTTGTTCAGTATTTCCTTTTGTTATGGTCATTCCAAAACGAATTTGTGACCAACGTTGGTCATTTCTTGTCCTGGCCATGAAATCTAAAAATTTTTGTGATATTGATGAGTACAAGATTAGTTGGAAGAGTAGTAGATATTAGGGTATTTTACATATTAATTGAAGGAGATCACAATTAATTTAAATTAAAATAGCTGGAAAACTAAACACAAAAAAATGGACAAGAGCATGTAAGAAATCTATCTCTCTCCAGATGTAGTCCCAAGACTGGTTTCATTCTGATAACTTGAGTTTTGCTCACCATTTTTTAGAGGGATTTTCTGATTATAAAAGAACTGAGGAGTGTGTGCTATGTCTTGTGTATCTGCTAATTATTTCAATTAAAAGTTACTTATACTGTAACCTTTTAAACAGCCATGTGATTTAGTTGTAGATATTTAGTTGTAGATATTTTTAATTGTTTTAGGTATCATTTGACCCTCTTTCTTATATGTTTTGTAGCTACTGGTATTTCAGTCTTCTGGTTGCTACTCTTGCCCATATAGAGGCAATGTCTTCCTATCAGTGATTTAGCCAATACACTCTGAAGCCTTTTTGTGTGTGTGTGCTTGTGAAAATCATCCTTTACAAGGGGCGAAAGTCTATTCAGAATGAATCCAAGGGAATACTGCTGATGCATTTCAATTAAATGTATTCCTGCTCAGATAGACTTTGACCATTACAACTTTTTCTGAAAATGAAAGTGTGTGCTTGTCAAAGCCATTTGTTATTAACTTAACAGTACAACAAAGTACATTTTTCCCACTCTATTAACTTTACGTAAGCCTGAGGTCAGATTATTATAAATAAGTTTAATTGGTATGTAAGTGAGAATTTGACTTGTGTAAACTGACATGAGATATAGGCTCATTTATCAGTCAATACTGTCCTAAATTGCTCTCCTTTTAATTAAAAAGTAAATAACAGCCATGTGATTGTATTACAGTGGAAAATGCTCAGGAAGACTGCTTCCTGAAGATACTTATGCTTACAAAATGATTGCAGAATGATTATAGCAAAAGAATAAAATGCAAATATATGAAAACACCCGACACAGTTGCCAAAAGATGCTGAAAATTGACCTTTTTAAGTGAATATCTTGCAATTCAGAATTCTGATAGTAATTCTGAGTGAAAACTCTTGTTTCAAAGTTTGTACAGAACTTACATTTGACTTTTAAAAGAGCAGTGAACCATTTTGGTGGTTCTGCTGTTGAAATGCTCATTAGAAATAGTAAAATTCAAATCAGTACATTGGCAAAATTTAATTAGAAGTATAATTTTGAAACCACCTGGGAAAGAAGATAGGTAGGCAGTATGCATTACCTAACATGGTATTTAACAAGACCCTCTTAATAAGGGTCAAAACATGATAGAAAAAAAATATGTGGGCATCCCCTTAATAATCTTCACCTAGTCAGTGTGAACAAATCAAAGGATACTTTTGAGAAACAAGAACATCTTGAAGTTTTTCATTTCAGAGTAGTTGCCACGAATGTGAACTAAAGAAATCAAATAGGCAGGAGGGTGAGCCAGTTTCAGATGCAGGGACTGAGATCTGTTATGATTGCAAGTTGAGTGCTTTCTATAGTCTGTTCTCTAGAGTTTGTCAAGTCACTTAAATAATTGTCCCACAACAGGAAGTCCAAGAACATCTACTGAAGCAAAGGCAATTGAGTTTAAATACATAATTCCCATTCTTATGTAAAGTCCCATTCTTATATAAGAGCTCTGATTTTGTGTACAGTTGTCACTCATGGTTCGTAATCTCTCAGCAGAGCACTGCCACGTTTTCTATCATGATCACTCTATAGCACTCTTAATTGCAAGAGCAATTTTAAAAACTTAATGGGTTGCAATAGACAAAACAAATTTCACTTTTACAATATGATATTTTAGCAGCAGTTCAAAACCAAAACGCCCTGTTGTTCTGGCTCAGCTGGAGCTTTTATTGCTTCTCAGGCTAACAAAAGAATGATCGCTTATCTGTATATTTTTGTGAACTTTAATGATACTTTGCATTTAACTGTGGCAGATACGCATGTCACGATCTCTTTTGGAGGTTTAGATAAGAATTGTCGGGAGACAGTAAAGAAGCATAATATTGGCCAAAATGACAGTAAACTTATCTTAAGGATCATATTACAAAAGAGAGTAGCAGTGGTAGCAATGGAAATGCTTTGTCTTCATCACCGAGCTGAAATGGTTTCTCTGTTTCAGAGGAACTCTGTTGAAATAGAAAATGGGTCTAGGAGCTGGTGAAGGATTGCAAATTACTATAGGAAGTATTAAAAAAAAAAAAAAAAAAAAAAGTAAAAGTGATAACTGGTAATATGTGAAATATCTTGGCAAGAATTATGGATCAAGTCTGAAACTTCTGTTGAATCCTCTTATATAAGAATTTTAATGAAGGCTGACTAAAAATGCAATACCTTGTCCTGTTTCCAGTTAATCACTCCACAACTTTGATTGAGATGTGGCAGTGAGATCAGAACTAATATACTGTGTGAGGAGTTAAAAATCTCAACAGTGTGTTTCAGAGCTTTCTTAGTTCATGTCTCTTTGAATTGTATATTTGATATTCCAAAAATAAGGCGTTTTTTAGCAGTTGCGGTAATTAGCAGGTAGAATGACACACTCAGCAGAAAATGTGGAAGGCTGCATAAACATCTATGAAGTATTGAAGGATCTTTTTAAATAAATTCTGCCAACTTTCATAAAAAAGTTGAATGTTATTGTTATTTTTCTATGCATAAAATATTCTAATGAACTAAATGATCTTTAAAGTTCCTTCCAACTCAAAGTCATCCTATGATTCTGTTATCCTATGAACTAATTATGTATGTATTACAATCATATTTACTGTTCATTAAATTTTTCAGACCAGCTTGGAGTATGCTGGTTTGGTCAAAGTGTTCACAGATCTTTCATTCAGAAAGTAAATTTAATGCAGAACCAACAATATATCAATAAATGAACATCTGTAACATAAGGCACACAAAGATAATTATGGTGTGTGCTTTAGACGAGCTTTGGTTCTATGATTGAGTGTGACCCAAGAGAAGCTAATTTACTTATTCATTTTGCATAAGCTTTTTTTTTTTTTTTTTTTTTTTTAAGAGTTTTGGAAGAAATGAAATTAAACCTGGTATTTCAGTCTTCTGGTTGCTACTCTTGCTCTGCTTCCTTGCATCTGACATTGAAGATAACTTTGAGTGTGGCATATTATATGTAGTGGTTTAAATTACATTGATATATAATTTAAATTTACTGAGTAATTATACTGTTGATCATAATGTAGAAGTTGGAACCAGGTAATCATTTAGAATTTGTGTGTTCTTATATCAGGTCTAGGTTTAGTTTAATAAATCTAAATGTAACAGAACTAGAGTGAATGCCTTTTGCATTAATATACTGCTTTTAAACTTAAACACTTGAGAGCCTGAATTTACATTTAACCTCCTACACTTAGTGTAAGTCAGAAGTGTTTTACTGTAATGCAAGTCTTTTGCATAAAATAATGAGCTTCTCACCTTGTGATGGTGAAATCTCTGTTAGCTTAAAGTCTGGGAGACATGAACAAAATGCCCACCTATCTGCTGGGTGTAATCAATATTTTAGTTATGGGTTGTAATACAGATGTGAACAGGAAAAGAAACATTCATCAATCGTATTGCTAAATTGTGGTTCTTTGACCTCTATTTCTGAAATGCTAAGGGAGACTTAAATGCATTTAAAAAAAAAAAATCTTTCTGCCCAACTTTTCATAATACTTCATGAAGTCTAGGGCTTCAAAAGCACCCTGTAAGCTTGGAGGGAGTGGCAGTGATAGGCATGCATAAAACAGCAATGATACGTAAAGTGATTTAGTAGAAGAGAGTTCTGCTTTTTAAGTAGTGCAACTCCTCCTTTCCCTGCATGTCTTTTTCATCTTTGTTGTTTATGATGTGTAGCCATGTAGTATGGGGCATATGTATTCTTGCATATTATAAGGATTCAATGCATCATAAAAATAGAAGGCAACACAAAAATGTGCAGTACTACAACATGTAACTTTATGGCATTCAGTTTCATCACGTTTTCCATGTACATTGTGTAAATCAGGAAAGTGACCTGTTTCTACTTCAGGGAAGTCTTACAAGTATTTTAGCAGTGAAACAGCAGTCATTTACCAGCAGCTGAAGATGTCATCAATAATGTATAAGATAATGCGTCTTTAAGTTTAAAGAGAAGTAGGATTGGTATAAATTTTGATTAATAAAGCATCTTACACAAGCTAGGTAGTGATAACTAAAGGACTGACAGCATCCATTACATTAAAGCATATGTCTGTTATTTGGAAATGTTACATGGAAGTGACACCATTTTTCTCTCTTTTTTTTTTTTTTTTTTTTTTTAACAATCCTATTTCAATTATATTGAGATTAATATTTTTCTCCTGTTCTCAGAAGGTGATGAGACTGGAGTGATGGATAGTCTCCTCGAGGCCTTGCAGTCAGGAGCTGCATTCAGAGATCGCAGGAAGCGTGTACCACGAGGTAAGATGCTTTCTTAGTTACAAACTGAGTGGACAAAAGCTGTTTCAGAACAGCTTGCAAACAGTTCTCATAGAAAACCATTGAGCCAGTGTGAAAACTCAGCAGACTTCACCTTTGTGATTGTTGATTTTTAAGTTTGTAGCTCAATCTTCAGGTAAGAATAAGCTCAAAAATATAGCAAGTTCCTGGTGTGTTAGAAATGTCATTTAGAACTGCATGTTTGTCCTGATATTTAAAAACAGAAGTAAAATTAATTGTGGGCGATGCTGTGAAAAATATTAATTTCTTACAGTGAGAGTTTGGGCCCATAGCTGATCATCATTTTCAAGCAGTAGTCTTAGATGTTCCAATTTCATTGGAGGATGTACTGGGTGTAGTCATTAAGGTCAAATTACAATAGAGTAGAATTTCTTTCTTGAGGAAGGTAATCTACCCTAAATGTACTCTGAACAATTATTGCATCTTGCAAGTTTGTTTTTGAGAAAATTTGAGAAAGAGTTGAATAACTGCTGAGTTTTCTCTTTTCCCTTATAGTATGTTAGTTACATGTAGTTTTTAGACATCTATAGGCTGTTTTCCAGTTTTTAATTCAAAATGTCTTAGAGTTAAAAACAAACGAATCATAGTTGAAAATTATTTGTTATAGACTCAAATACTTACATAGAATACATATTTCTATTTTATAAATCAGCTAGGTTTAGATCTGTGTTGGCTTATTTCTTTTTATATTTTTTATGGAGCTGTAGAAGCAAATTTGGCTGCTTTATTACATATAGATAGCAAAGATTGTAAAATTTGGAATAAAATATTTGGTATATGCCTGATATTGTGAAAAGGAAGTTACTAATTTGCTTATAGCCATAAACGAATTCTGCTAATGTTTCACTATCATTCTTAATTCAGAGCATGCTTTTGCTCTCAGAACTGAAGGAATTCCTCAATCAAAATATATTTTTATCTGTATCTTGAGAAATATTTATGTAAGAGATGTTACCTCTGTGTTTTGGCTTGGGGAGAAATCTGTTACCCAGTGGTGACCAAGAAAATTCCCAGAGACTACAAAATCTACAGAAGCTGAGAAAGCCAACAAGATGACTAACCCTAGTCTGGAAGCAGAGACACCTCTGACACTATACTGGGCAGAGCTACTTAGCAGTACCTTTTATTTCTCTTTTGATACATAGTTGCTTTGTTTAGTGGATGGGTGATTTTGCATTGTGTCAGTTTGTCTTGTAGTGGGGTCTGGCTGAGGTATTTGATTGACCTAGGGGAACTTTCTGTGAGGAAAAGGCCTAGATAATCCATTTTCGTGTTCTGGGCACCTGTAAGTTTTTTCAAGTGGCCAAGAGTATTACGTGAAATTTTTTGGGAATGTCTAAAAGGAGACAATAAATGTTAGTCCCATACAAGAACCTGATTGAAGCTATTGGATAAATTTACTCATGGGATTCGGAAGCATGCAGGTTCCAGTCTAGAAGTTACTAAGTATGCAAAGGAGAGGACATACACAAAAAAGACCATTAATTATAGCACCTAGAGTGGTACCTGACATTAGAGAAACTACTTTTACACACAGAAAGAATACTTGTGTGCTCATTTACCAACAGCATGAGTACTAATGAGTGAAATAAGTATATGCAAAGCTAGCTTAATTTGCATTTGGACATTGGAATATTTGACAATTTTTTCTACTGTAGCATTAGTAGAGTAATGCACACTGGCTTTATTATTTTAATATATATAAATAATGAATATAAAGGAAAGAGGTGAAAATCATTGTTGCAATGTATGACTTTGCGGCAGGTTAATTAAACTGACATATATCTACTTCAGAATGGTTATTTTGAAGATAGAGAATTGTCTGTTCCATCCTGTTATAGGCACATATTTTAGAATTTGACAGACCTGTAACTACAGCACAGAGACCGTCATAGTTTATTTATAGTGGCTGACAACTGTAGCAGTTTAGTTTTAAGTAGCTTACTTTATGCAAAACCAGTATTCTATCCTACTGACCATAATGGAACAGAACAAAGCACAGAAATGTTAAAATCACTGTTGCACAATCAGGAGAAAATTACACACGTGGGTCAGCATACCAAAAATAAGTGTTTGGTTGATGCTGTGGTAATGTAGTAGGCAGAGATGTGTAATTAGGAAATATGTCCCTATGTGTGAAGCTAGAATCTCATTGCCATGGCTCTTTTCACTTTGTTGGGGTTTTTTTTGTGTGTGTTTTTTGTTTGTTTTGTTTTTTTTGGTTTTTTTTTTTTGTTTTTTTTTTTTTTTTTTTTTTTTTTTTTTTTTAATTTTTTTAGGCATGTTAATTTAAGAATCTATGCCAGAATGTCCAGCAACAGAGACTCAGGTACAGGGTAACAGTCCTTGCTGGAGAAACAGTCTAGATGAACTTTCTAGAAGTGCTGGGAAAGATCTACCAAGAGTACAGGGTGGGGAACACTTCATGTGGACCTGACAGTGTAATTGAAGAGATTTAGATTTATTCTTACTACTCTCTTATGTTCTCTTCATTTATTTCCATTTAAGTCCCTGATTTTATTTTATTTTTTATTTAAAAAAAAGCTGGCTTAAACATACTGTGGCATCTTTGTCTTAGTGCTTTTTTTCCAGTAACTTGTTCATGGACTTAGAGTACTTCTGAAGTATTTTTTGCCCCAAACCATACTCTTTCGTTTTTCATTTATGATAGTTTCTCAACATTTTAAACGCATAGAAGTTTAGTGAATTCATTCTCTTCCAATATTTTGTTTAAAAGTCAAGCAAGTAACAGAATAAAAAGAAGAATAGTGGTAGTAATGCTGGTATTACTCTGTGTTCGTTGTATACTCTCTATTTAAAACAATCTAAAAGCTCTTTTGAGAGGCAGACACTTTTCCCCCATCTATCATCTAGTGGACGAGTAAACAAATGGTGTATTTCTGTAGTTTGCATAAACTAGCATACACCAGCACTGGTGCTGAAAGAGCTTATCCTTCTCTGGCAAGATTTATATTTTTAAGTTTACGATAAATTCAATATCTTGCTTTCATTTTGCGACTAGCATGAGGGTGGTGCATTTCTTATGGAGTCAGACAATATTTTAACACAGTGTCATTGTCTCCATTACAGTTCTGAAACTAGCATAGGTGCTTCCTGTGATGATTGCGTATTATTGTTGCAATGTTTTTTTTGCTGAGTTGTTTAGTTGGTAATATATGTAGTTGAGGAATTAGTTTTGCATCCTAAAAACTATCAGTGCTGGTTAATCAATAAAAATGTTCTGCTGGATTGCTTCAGGTTGAATACACTTGTAAAGGAGTAAAGGGTGCTACCAGTAGATTGAAGTTACTTTTAATGATGAGTAGAAAATAGGTGCAAGATAATTATAATAGAAACATATTTTGAGGAAATTCAATTTGAAGTCTTAAAATGAGTGGTATACTATTTAAAACACAAACAAAAAAGACACAAACCCTGGAAGAGTTAGTTTTGCTTAGTCCTTTTAATACTATACTGCAGAAGAAGAGGACCTTAAACATTAGTTGTAATTTAAATACCGTGTGCATACTGTGCAATGTATTCTAGATGAATGCCTAAGAAAAATAAAAGATGCTGGTATTTCTGAAGTTGGAGCTATGATCTTTTTGCTTTCCATGTGCGTGTGATTTCTCTATTTTTTTTTATACATTTTCTTTTAATGCATTAGGGATTTCTTATCTTGTTGAAAATGATTGTTTAAACATGTTGGTGTATAAAATTGTATAATAATGTCTGTTTGCCTATAACGTCATGAATATGTTACTGGAGTGGATTTTCTGCCTTTCTGTATCTTTTCCTACAAAATTAGGTTAGAACAAAAAGTACATCATACTGGAGTAGGGAGAATGTCTAATTATTGTGCAGGTCTCTCTGTATTTGAAATGAACAGATTTCTAAAATAACATAATAGATTCAAAAAAAATCAAATTGACAATGTTTCTTCAGGAACTGATCTTCCTCAAGTATTTATACTGAATTTTCTTCTTGTTTTGTCTTGGGGAATCTTTGAAATACATTGATATCATTGGTGGCTCATGAGACAATGCCCATGGTAAAACATCAGTTCACCATTTATGGTGATTATTCTAGTTATAAAATAGATAATTTTAGACAGAGATAATAAAGATTATAAGATACAGAGATATCTTTCCCTAAGTCATCAGACCTCTTCTGGTAACCAAAAAAATGTAATCTTACTATGTGCAGTCTGAAAACAAGAAAAAAAAATTGCAGTTCCAGTAACAGTGTGCACTTAACACAGAAACAAGTAACTATTCAAATTAGTTGCAAATTGTCACTGATTTTGTAATGGAATAAGTGAGGTCAGGATTTCACCTATTTCTAAACTGCAAACTAAATTCAGTAAATTAATTGCAGTTTACTGGCAATCTGATCTGACATTGTTGGTTTTTGGGGGTGTTTTTGTTTTCATTTTTCAAAGCTTCCCACAAAATATAACTAACAGCTTGCATTTTGTAGAAGATTGTATGAGAAGCTGAAATACTAAAAGCTCTCTGGTACACTTATCTAAAATGCAGCTCACAACTTTGGTAGATGTACTGATGTAGGTTTTGAGGTGATGTGATCTGAAGTGATAATAAACAGTAGAAATAAGTACTTGAAAGACAAGTAATTGTTGTCAGGCAAATACATCCTTATCTTCACAGTGTGCGTGCAAGTTATGATGCTTCTGCTCTGGAGTGACCTTTATGCTCCTAACAACACTTTGCTTAAGCATTGTTGTTTGTGATAGGAGAAATGAGGTTGTCTTTATCTTGAAAATATTTTTTTCTGAAAGACACCTGGAGACTGTATACTCTTGTCTACTCTTGTCTGTACTCTTAGAAGTAAACAAATAGTAATTTGTTAGTCTTTAGAGATGTGGAACTCTTAAATTGGACAAATATTTCCCATGACATTTTTTTGTATCAAGTGCAATCTTGGAGCTTTCTCTGCTTAACAGAAAGCATCCGCACCTCAACTGTTGTATTCTGTGCTGCTCTTAGAGTTCCTGTTTCACAAGTCAGTAACAATGAAGAAAGGATAGTCAGAAAAGTCCCAAGACAGTTGTAACAACTTCCCTGTGGTTAGAAAGTTCAGAACATTTCTGTTGTTTTTTTTGCCATTTTCTGCATTTTCTTGTCTATGCTGTATTTCAACAAAACAAGGTTTTATGTCACTGTGAATGGGTTTTGTTTTTAAAAGATTGTCTGATTCTCCTAAAGTTTTAGCTTTCATGATTTTAGTTTTTTCCCCAAATTTCTCTTGTATACTTGAATATCTGCATGATATTTTTTATCAGTTCAGTACTTGATATAAAAAAATGTGAGAGTAAGATGTACATAGGGCTTTGATTTCCATTCTCCACTCTAGTGCAATAAAATTTTTGTTTCTTTATCTTTTTTGTTAGCTTTTTTTTTTTAATGTACTCTGTTTTACATTTGGTCTCAAGCAATTAGAATTAAGGCTGCATTTGCTTTTTTTTTTTTTTTTTAGTCCAAAATTCTGGAAAAAATATAATAGCTTGAAATATATTTCAAATTAAAAGTATGTAATACAGATTCTTGGTTTAGCCTTGTAAAAAGTATTCATACAAATTTACTATATTGATGATCTAATTACTTCAAGTTTACTGAGTTTAACTAAACAGTAAGTGATTTAGAGAGAGAAATCTCTGGTATGTCAACCTTTTCAGACATAATCCTACTTTCAACATTGTCTGACAGGTAGTCAGCCCATCAGGCCTGAGGATGTGCTCCAAAGCATCTCATCTCTTCACTCTTGACTAGTTATTTATCTTATGAAGCATAATTCACAACTGGCACATGGAAGGTTCTTATTCAGAATGAACTTGTTCCACAGCCATAGAAGAGAAATGAAATCCCTATTTTTGGAATCAGTTATAGTCTGTTTTGCATAGGGTTTGAATACCATGAAAGTATTCATGAAGGGAGGAAGGAAAAACAAACAAAATGATTGCCTTCATCTTCTTCAGCCCTGAAGTAATAAAGGTATGTAAAACCAGGGCTCAGAAGAAATCATGAATAGTTCTAGGATGCAGCAAAAGCTTTTAGAATGCTTTCCTAGGACTCATCCATATGATGGACTCATGGTCCATGGATACCACTAGGTGGTACCATTAAACCTCCCTTTTTTGAGAACATTAGTGTTGATTTGTAATACAAACGTTTTTTGGAAGAACTTAAGTAAAAGTTTGAGTTTCATTTGTGTCTATGACTTCTGAAATGAATTGGTACATCTTTGGCTGAAATTGTTTTCCCCTAGAATAGGCAATGCGATCTTTCCCATAGTGGTTATCAGATTATAAATTCTGGCAATAAAGAAAACTTTCAGGTGAATTCACTTCAAACTACTCTGAATGTGTCCCAGTTGCTTTCTAAAATCCACTTCCTTAGTATATAATCCATTCTCCAAACATAATTTAGGCTTTTCATAGAATTTTCTTGAACAAGCTTTGTTAATGAATGAAAAAACAAAAAATGTTTTTAATCTTTGTTTCATAGTTTCATTCTTTTATGAAGATAATAGTGAATCTTTGGAGAAACTAACAATTTCAAACTGTGACTGATAGCAAAATACTAAGTAAGGGGTAAGACATAGTTTTCTAATTTCTCACATTGTCTTGTACTTTAGATCTTAAATGTGCATGCTTTTTATACAGTAGTTAATCTTTTAGTACTGTCACGAGGCCAGTACTCTAACTGAAATAAAAAACTAACTCTAACTGAAATAAAAAAGCTTGTTACTGAGTACGGAGATCTGATGTTAAATGGTGGAATAACAGTTCAAAACAACTGCATCATGAAATTGTGGACTCTTAGAAACGAAAGCAGATAAAAAAAAATTTATGGTGCATTTTTTTCATTGATGGTTAATGATTTTAGTAAGATGGTAGCAGAAAGAGGGAATCTCTCTATTCGTAATGGCTCCCTATCCCCTATTTCTCCTTCTTTGTGTCTTTGACTTAGCAGAGGTGAGGCTTTTCATCTCAAGATCTACACAGTGCAGTTGCAGACAGCAGGGGGAAGAGTTGGTCAAATTACCATTGTAACAAACATCTATAAAACAAAACAAAAAAATTTACATTAGCAATGACAAATCAAAGCTGAAAGTTCGCCTTGCCTGTTGTCATTCATTGCCATTCATATTTAGAAAGCAGACTGCTGTGATAATTGATTTGATGGTCCAGCTTGAGTGGAAGCACTTCTGGGCATAGCAGGCCTCAGAGATGCCAAAAAAGAAGAAAAGGTGGGAATGAAATAATGCACTACTTTCTCCTCAGAGGCATGTGGCCCAGTTTTTGAGAACAGAAAAACATGCTTTAGAAGAAGGAGAAAAAAACAACTCAGTAATAAATACAAAAATGACCATATAGCCTCAGTCAGATAAAAATAGGCATTCAAGCAGAGACAATGAGTGTACATATTTTACTGGCAGGTGAATAATAGGAGAATGCTGTGGAAATAATCTGATTTTTAACGGACTCTATCTGTGGGAGTACCTTTTTGCTGTTTTTTTTTGTGTGTAAGAACAAAAGAGGTTCCCCCAAAAAGTAAATTAAGGGGGGGTGGGGAGGTGAAAAGCAACTTATTTTTTTGAAGGTTTTCAAAGAGGAATTGATGATTCAGAAGAAAGGAAAGAAGACAATTATTGAATTCAAAAGGCAATATTTATGTTTTTGGATTATCTGAGCTCCTATTGAGTTTGCTTACTTCAATCAATAGATGATAATGAAGCTTGTCTCTGTATTTCTGACTAGGGTGTAGTGTTCACTCATAGCCCCCTGCTGATTATGAATAACTTAAGACACTGAACTGCTAGTTGAGGAAAGAAGTAGATTTAGAAAAAAAAAAAAAAACAAAACTACTGGATTCAATGTTTGACCTCTTAATCGCAACTGTAGCTCAACTGTGTACCCTGCCATTGATTTAAAGAACCAAACAAAGCCAGATTAAAGATGTGAGCTATCAAAATAGGAAATTGTAACCAAAACAAGTTGTCTTTTGAGGAATGCTTATTTACTTGCAAAAATAAATGTGGTCTGTCAACTTTGCTGAACTCTTTGTATTCAGCCTTAATCTTTCATGTACAACAAAGAAGTAAATCAAATTTAACAGTGAAGATGTGTGCAAAAAAAAGTTTGAATTAGATAGTAGGGAGAGAGTAAGTATGCTGATCCAATCCATATATAAATATTACTTCTCATCCTCAGTCATTTTTTTCTTCTTTTCCTGGATATATTTCCCTTTACATCTTTCCCCCTGGTCTTTGGTCTTTCTTTCTGACAAAGAAGAAAAAGCTCTAGCTCAGGAAAGCTTATTGCTTTGTTTCTCTTCAACCTGTCTTGTGAACATCTGTAGTTGTTGATTGAAGGAGGAGGATGATGTTTTGTGAGGCAGTGTAAGGTTATATTCAGCAGGAACCAGGGGTATGTAGTTGGTATCACTGCACAAATGAGCCATGACTTGTAATTAGTCTGAAGCTTTGGCTATGCCATTTTTATATGATGCATTTTAATAAATGTTGTAATACCTGCTAGGAAACCACATAGTGGTAGAATCAAGTACGCATAGTCAGTTTTTGTTTATTCATAGTAGTGCAGCTCTTATTTTAAGAACATCTAGGTTTTGGCAGAGGTTAAAATTGGTTTAAAGACTTGATGAAGTGAATTCATAGTATAGAGATGATTAGTTACTGCATTCTTAACCATGTGAGATTGAATTTTTGTTGTAACATGTCCATGGAACATAGTATTTTGAATCTGTTCATAGGTTTGTATGTTTAAATCCTATAGCCAGTGTCTTTCTCTTAAAATTTGAAAGTCTTTAGGTATATACATGGAACAGTGTTGTTTCCAAGCCTTCATAAAGATGTGGATTTTATCACTAAATTTTTGTACACAAGTCACGCCCTGTTTTCAAACCCTTCAGTTCAAAGAAAAAAAGGAAAGCTTTTCTTTGTTTGTGAAGCTATTGAAAAGTTGTTTTTGGAGAACTAAATGCATGTTAACAGTAAGCAAGAGATTCTGTATAGAGAAATGATGCACACAATAACTTTTTATGGTATTCTGTTTCATTTTTAGGTAATATACATAATAAAACAGTAGCAAATCATCGCTTCCACTTATTTCTTGGAGGTAAATATGCAGCTTAGGTACAAGCAGTCTGTTACTGACAGTTGTAACATTTCTGCCTTGTTGTCTGCAGGAATTGTTCTTCTGTCAATCTTGGCAGAAGACTTCTCTTAGAGGTCTTAGTGAAAGCTGCATTGTTGTGTTGCCTGGTGGTGGGGTGTGGAAGGAGCTAGAAATTGTGTCACAAGGAAGGTGGGACAACTGAGAAATGAAGATCTCTGTTTTAGTTACAAGAAATTCATGCAGACAGCCAGGAGGTGATGGCAGGGAGCATACTGAGCTGCTTAGGACAGTACCTGGATTAAACTAAGTGGATCAGTTATACATCAGTGTTGAGTTAGCCAGGATCTGAAATCCAGATGAATTTTATGATACTCCAGAATGTGTGAATTCTCCTTTGTACACGTAGGAAAAATTTAGTTATTTCCTGAGTATACAGAATATCACTGGTTTATCAGAGCTGTAACTCAGAGCTGTTGTTGGAAATACAAATAGATCTTGATTAAAATATAATAATCTGATTTTTCTTAGAAGATATTTACTTCAAATTTCATGTGAACTGCTGTATTAATAGTGTTTTCCTGCCCAGTAATTTGTAGTAAATTGTAGTCGCCTTGATTCTAATTATTATCAGTTGGTAAGTATCATTCCTTCACTAATTGCATGTACCTACTAATCAGGCACATCTACTGATACCATCACCTGCACCTTGGGTTGGGACCACAGGAAATAGAGCCTGTGTTCAGCATCCTGGCTAAAAAACTGTGTCTGTAAGAGGAATATTGTAGCAACTATTGCATTATGTATATTTATATGCAGATATATGCTTATGCAGATCCTGTCCCATGGCCTGACCCATGCCCTGAGCACTGGGAAAAGTCAGAACGATTTTTTTCCACTGACACTTTTGTGGAGTTCCTCCCATTGTATTGCCTACTTTATTCATACAGCAGTGGTGGTTGTGAAGCATTGATAAAAGTACACTGATCCTATGAAACAATTTCCTTCTGACTCTTTTCCACTGAACATTAATACAGAAAGTGGGGGTAGAACTGCAATGGCAGTATTTTGTGATCTGATGCATATGCTCTTAGGATCAAACAGAAGTCTGCTCTGGAAGCAACCTCTTTGAAGGTCATCCAATCCATCCTTCAGCTGAAAGTGAGTCCTTACATTAGGGTTTGTATCACTTAAGTATCCAAATAATTGGCTGTATTGGGTAAAACCTTCTCTGATGGCCAGCTATCATAACATTTCAGAAGAAAGTGTTCTGTAACTGGTTAAATGTGCTTTCCATACTGTCACATCATTTTTAATAGTCACATGGAATTTCTAAACCATAAAAACAACCTGTCCAAAGCTCTTCTCAAAGCAGAGGAGAGATCAGCACAAAAGCACCTTATTTTAAAAGGAAGAAAGCTATTGGAAGGTGACAGCTGGAATCCCAGTGCTTAATCTGTGTAATTAAAACTTTTCTAAGGAGCAGGAGAAGCAGGTTAGAATTGAGGTAGTTTTAGGAGTTAATTAGCAGGGTCTTTTTGAATATTAAGAATGCCTTTGAAGGATAAAGTTTTGAAAAGTAGTTCAGGCCTTTCAAACAGCATAAATTAAGGCAGAAACTTTTTTATACATCCTCAAGATGCAAACAGAACTATCCTCCCTTACTGATCCATATGCTTCCATCAGAAATATAATCATATGTACTTCTCAGTGTGTGATTCTCATTTGCTGATTTACAGTACAGATGATCCTTGTCATGTTTGTCAGTGTCCCTTGCTCTAATTCTAGCAGTTCTCAGAAGGACTTGTGGAGAAATCCTTCATTTCACATTATGTGTAGGAGTACCTCAGGCAGTATTTGGATGTAGCAAATTTCCGAGTAAAATGTTCCAAGACCAAGAGTATTTTGTTTAAGAACATGCTATAGTCAACCTGTAGTGCAAATTACGTGTGAAAGATAAAAACTCTTCTACAATGAGGGTCAATACATTTTCATCATTTGAAAAATGATATCTATTTTATCTCTTGCTTCATCTTGATGCTGTGGGGTGGGAATATGCAGGACTTAAAAGTCACTTCTGCTGTGCAGAAAATGAGAGTTATACCTGCACACCATAATGTTACATATATATGTCCATGGAAGCACTTGTAAGTACATAAAAATTCTTATGCTGGCACAAATCTTTTACGCCACAATGAAATTTTACGTTCACCCTAAGTGGACATCAGACTGATTCTGCGTGCAAAAACATTTCAAGATGTCAAAATAATTTGAGTGAGAAAGGTATTACGTAGCTTTGGTTTATCAGTTTATAAACTTTGTTTCTCACTTGTAAATTTTGCTCTTATGATGATCTGTCATGCCTATCGGTTAGAATGCTTCATCCTCATTTACCTGATTCTCATGCATTGACAGAAAAGGATAAATTAATTATTTTATAATCTGAAAATGTTGCAATTTATTTTTATCTGAATAATGTTTTCAACCATGAGAGTGGGAAGCTTCTTTGCTGAGGATGAAAATATTTGCATCTTAATATAATTTTAAAACGGCAGACTTCAGTTTGGAAGTTTCAAACTTCAGTTTGGAAGTGGTTTCCATAGAGGCAATTGCAATTAGTAGTGGTTTCATGGTATGTATCATTTTATTCCTATCTAATACATATTACATAAAGGGCAGAAATTTGTTTTTAAGGTAATGTTGATTTTAGAAGTATAACCTGAAAATGAGTAAGCTGAAATACATTAGTTAACGCTTTCATGCAAAATCTTATGTGGTCTGAAGTCTTCCAATTCCTCACAGAGTCTTCTTAAAGAAATGTTATGAACAAAAAAATGAATATTAAGTATGAACAACAGTGAGTGTTTGGGGCTTTCAGGGGAAAAGAGGTGGAAATGAGTGTGAGAGACAATTTTGGTGTTTTTGCTGTTATGTCAAACAGCGGCTGCTTCCAGCTTTAAGCAGGGATGTAGTAGTACAGTCAAGGTGACTTAACATTACAAAACCCACGGGCATATTGAATTTTCCATCTCTTCAGTAGATGATGTACAAATGAAAATAGACAGCAATGTGGTATTTATGGTTTATAAAACTAAGTATTTAAAGACATCCTAATAAACTTATCTTGAAAGCACTGCTGTACAGTAGGCGTGGTATCATGACAGTGTCTCTGCAAATGTTTCAGATCCTGTGTGTTACTGTTGTGATACCTCAAATATTATACTGACATTCGCAGTCTTTGCACTGTGCTTTATTCACCAATATTTGTGATACGTGACATTCTTGCTAAGTACTGTCAGGTACAATATATCATGAAACAATTCTTTAGAGTATACACAGAGACTCCAATCTTTATGCAGGGACACATGTCCTTGAGAAGATGATATCCTGAGTTAAAAATTTTCTGTGCCCTACAGAATTGAAATTATTGGGAAACTCCATATGATAGGCTAAAGTAAAACATGTTATCAAAACAGAACATTTAACTTCAGGTGCAATGCTGGCAATTGAAAATTAGTTGTATGCTTCAGAATAGCAAATTTCTTACATGGCCTGTATTTGACAGTTCTTCCCACTCAGCTAACGTAAATCTACTTAAATTATTCTAAAGATCTTCAGACAAAACAAACATTCCCAAGGCTTTAATTGTATCAACTGTGTACCTACTGATAACCTTCCTATCTATGAAGCTGTGGAGAGACGGGATGCAGGCTTTGGGGACTGATGGAGAAATTTTTAGGTTAATTCACATTTCTGGTTTTCAGGAACATGGACAAAGAGTTCATTTATCTTCTGTGCCCTTTGTGAAAGGGGACTGAAGTCATGGATTCTTTTGCAGCAAAATAGCTGGAGGTGGATTGGACCCAATCACTGCAAAAGAATTTTCATGATCTTTCTGAATCAGATATTATATTTTGGTTAAATATATGCCTTTCTTTAACCTAGTGAAGAAAAAGAGATGGAAAAAACAGAATACAGGTGAAGCTTTGGCTCAGCTGCATTCTTAAGCAATGCAGTTAGGAAGTGTATTAATTTCTACTTAAGAAGACTTCTGGACTAATTGCATAGTCATAATTGGATAAAATCATTTTGCATTTGTGACCAATTAAGGGGAAGATGCACAATATAAGAATAGCTTTTTCCAAGTTCCGTACGTTTGGCCATGTAATTCCGTTTTTGTAATAAATAGCTAGAATGTGCTGGTAGGTATAATGCTGAGGCAACAAGACTGGATTGCATGTTGGTATACATTTAATATTTCTAATGTAATGCAAGTTCTGCATTATATGTTATTTATTCTGTTAACATGTTGCAGAGAAAATTACTACTTTTTATTAGATCATCTTTTTGAACTGTTCTGTAATTAACCACAAAAGTAATGAATTCTAAATTGTTTTCAATTACTTATGACTAAAATTATCTTAAAATGAAAAAAAAAAAAATTGGCTTTATTCCATGGAAAGTTTCACTCCTTTACCAGTGTTGTTGTAGTAGAGGTCTAGGGTAACCTGCTTTTAAATTAAATGTCAAATATAATTTGCCATTAGAAATAAAGTGTATGCATACAGTCTGAAGGAGAAAAAAAGACACTTCAGCATCATTTAATAGTGATTTATATGTAACATCAACTTTTAAAAATCAATTAGATGATGTCTGGCAGAACAAAAATATTAGAGGTGTGAAGGTGTGCTTGTGTGTACGTAGGTACAGACACCCCTACTTTTGCATGTGTTTTCTTACATATGCAGTGCTGTCAATAGAGTAGACTGCAGGTTAGTCACAGACATTCTAGAAATAATAGATTTCATAATTTAATGTTTTTCATAAGATATTAATGACTTTTGAAATGTGAAATTCCTGCTTTGTTGGTTCTGGACATCTCAGGATGATGTGTGTATGAGCGGAGAGGTGATTGATGGAGAAGAGCAAAAAGCTGTAAAGTGTTTCTGCCAACAAAGAAAACTCTGAGGCAGAAGAAATTGATGCACAGGCTATAAATTTGTCTCTCCATTTTTCCACTGCTTTTAGTTTTAATGTTACTTCCCTGCAGTCATGATCTGAAAGCTTAAAAAATTACCTAAAAGTCATAGCGTATCAGTTTTAGTAAGTTGAAGTCAGTTTCTCTATAGAATTTTGCAAAGCACGTTATTTAAACAATGTGGCTCAGTGAGTTGACAGCTTGATCTTAAAATTGATGCTGTCCTTAAGTAAGCACTGTTATTGCTGCAAAATCACGGAGTTAAAATTCTTGCATATATTTTGTTACTATGGGCACTTTTCAAGGTATGCTGTTCCTCTGTTTCATCTAAGCAGAGTGTAAAAATGTCCACAGGAAATAAAGGTCCCCTTTTCACTTTACACATTAACTGTGCTTAGCAAACATTCCTTCGCTCTTAATTTTCTAAAAAAATGGTTACTGCTGCAAAGAAAATGCATAAATAAGCATTCTGCATTATATTTTTCTTTATTTATAAAATCATTTTATTTTGTTTGAATTATCATCTAAGTTTACTTAGTAATTCCTAAGGGCTATTAAATGATCATTAAATCTTGATTTTCTGTCAGGAGGAATTAATAATCTTGACTTCAGAGTGAATTTAGAAGCAGTAGGGGATTGGAGTCAAATATTTGAATACCATTTCAGTGTTGAATTGGTTATTCATGTTTCAACTCAGTCTGACTGGTAGATAAAAAAATAAATTCAGTTCATAAATCCTTCTTTGCATTTTAATATTTGTTTTTGTATTTTTTTCCTCTCAGCTGGGTTAAAATGTACATGGTTTGGGATCGCTGCTTGGATGTTCTCCTTATGAACACCTTCTCAGTCAATTTCTAATAAAGATCACAGTAGCTGTATGCACAGATTGCATGTAAAGCTATCTTCAGAAATTGAACTTCGTAAGAGTGAGTTTCTGGATGAATTGATCAATTTTATTTTAAAGGAAAGGTGAAGCAAAAGCAAATGCTTAATAGCCTGATATTGCCTTCCAATAAAATGTCATTTAATTGGGAACATATTAGAAACATGTTCTAGACATAATCATCAAATTAAGAAAGGACAGCTAACTTGTCTCCATTTTCCCCTTCTTTTTGCCTTCTGTTGTTGTCCTTGCATAGCTTCCTCTCTGTGCTTTTAGCAGAGGTGATGGGAAAAAGTTTTGAGAGCTTTTTATTTATTTACTTATACATAATACGGAAGGCTTTTTTCCCCCCCCATCACAGTGCTGACTGAAGTCCCCTTGGCTGTGTCTGTAGCATGGGCAGATGTTTAATGGTGTATTTGAGATTCTTGATCCACGTGTGCACACTGCATCTACATCATGGTGCTCCTCCAGGCAGTTTTGCAAAGAAACCCATATGCACAGACCAGAAGTGACCTGACTTATTCTCTGCTGGGTACACCAAATAGAAGGATCAGAGCATATCTGTGAATTTTGTTTACTTTCTCTTTAGCCTATGGGCACATAAGAACTATTTTAGAAACTAAGATAAATAATAGATGTTAATTTATTTTCATTATATATAATTACTTATGAAGAAGTCTCACTGAAAAATTCTGGCTTAAGCTTTGAATAAATTAGAAATGATAAATTGGCAAAGAGGGGGAAAAATAAAAAAAATAATTAAAAAAAAAAACCACAAGAATGAGAACTTTTGCATTTGAAAAATAGCACTGAAATCATAGCCTTGATATTTAGAGCTACTGAGAGTATGGATATAAATGCTAATGGTGAGCCCCAAATAACTAGTGTAATATTTATTATTTCTGAATCCTTTATATGTGCTTGCTAAGAAGTAAGAATTGATGACATATTTAGAAGGGACTTCTAGAAATCATATAAGACAACCTCCAGCTTATGAAGCGTAAATGTCACCTACTAGATGAAGCCAGCTGTGCTGTCAAGCCAGGTCCTCAAATCTTGTATGACTGCCTGATTACTTCATTCTACTGTTGCACTACATTTGTAATGAAGATTTTTTTTTCCCCTACACTTAAGCTGCAGTTGTTGACTATTACCCCTTATTATACCCTCTACATGACCAAGAAGAATTTAACTGTGTTTTTGCCTCACAAAAGTAAGACCTCACTTTGCAGTCACAGGTTGCAGTTAGATCCCCCCCTTTAGCTAAACAAGCTCTACTCCCTGAGCCTTTTTGTAGTTTGTGTGAATGGCTGTCTCATAGGTCATCTGACAGAAAAGGCAAGAGAAGGCATCCTGACAAAATGAATGCAGAGTTTCATAAGGGAGAAATACTGCCAACTGCATGATGTGAATCCAAGTGTGATTTTTTTACAGAAAGTAAATTTTACAAAGGCAGGAGGCATGGAGATACAGGAATCAATTGTTACAGTGTCTTATTTGGATATGGCCAATATCAGTATTATTGATTTAAATATACATTTTGTAGGATACAAATTAGTAGTTAGTTATCTCACTTGTCAGTTATAGGGAGTGAGTTGTTTGCTTTTAATTGCATAGAGTCAGACTTGATGATAAAGCTATTTTTCAGAAAGAAGGAAGGAAAGAGCTTGGCTGCTGGCTAAACTACCAGGATTAGACCCAGAAAATCAGAGGTTAAGTGGTTTGCTTAACTGCTGACTGTTTGACCTTGAATTTTTAAAGATACTGAGATTTTCAGTGCCACTTAGATGTGTAGGTAATAATTCTACTAGACATTAATCAGCTCTGGGGGTTGAGGGAGTTGAAATGCCTTTATACTGTTGCCCTTAATTGTATCCTACAGTGGAAATAGTATTATTACTTCCTACCAGTGTTTTTGTTCCTGTAAATTTTTTGTTGTCATGACTGCATACATAATACCACATACTGGAGTCATGATGTAAAGACCATGCTCGTTTCTACTTTATTAATTTAGAGAGGAATTGAGCTTTTGGAGAGCGTCTTCATAAGAAGAATCTGTAGCCCTGCATATCACACTTTTTTCTTTATCTCTTCTTTACTTTTAAGTTTATCTCTGTTACTTGGTATGTCTTTGGACTAAGCTTCTAAATAAAGTGTACTTAAGCGGACTTTATATCGTATCAATCCTTTTTCCAGTTGAATAAAGATAGTGTATTTCTGGTGTAGCTTTGCTCACGTAGGGATGTTAAGCCACAGTACCACATGGGTGCTGTTACAGGATGTCCATTAAACTTGCAAGTCAAGTTGTTATGCTTAAATGCAGTCATTTTTTTATTTACTGTTGTTTTTCTTGTTATTTTCTCTTGAAATACTATGTAGGAAAGTTTGAAAATTCATTTTTTGATTCATCATATGCAGCTGACAGCATAGTTTAAAGGACAAATGAAATTTGAAGTTTTTAAGATGACATCACTGTCATTAATACTTAGAATATGCAAGAAAAGTGATTATCAATAGGAATTATCAGCATCCAGAAAAGATACGTCTCAGTTCTGTCTTTTAGAAAGTGCTATCTAAAAAAAGTCTAGTTCAAAAGAATTAAAAAAAAAAAAAAAAAAAAAAAAAAAGTAACATGTCCTTTGACTAAAAGTTCAGTTCAATGAAGCAGGCTTTGCACTGTGTGCTCTGCAATCTCCAGCACTCTGCTGCTTGGATGATGGTTCATGATTTTCATTGCTTTGGCTTTAAAAGCAAGGAGAATTCCTCGGCTTTCCAGTTATCAGGAAAATCAATGAAGGAAAAAGTGAGTGATAGTTAGAAGACAGTACATCATGAATCTCAAGTTCATGTGAACACACTGACTTTCTTATTTGTAAAGATGAAACTAGTTCAAGTGTTTAAAAAAAAAAAAAAAAAAAAAAATTCCCTCATGAAATTGAAGGCGCTCGTAGTTAAAACTGTTTACAGACAACAGAATGTAATTCTAGGGGACATTGCCAGCTTTGGGCAAAAAGTATCTGATAGATTAGTCTTATTTTTGTGGCATCAAGGATGTATTTTCCTAATCATTTTATCTGGCAGCCAAGTTCCTACTCTCTTCTACCCCAAGCAGAGGCTCCTGGCTTTCTTTTCTTTCACCTGAATTCATTTCCTTGTTTGTGTGGTAAAACTTGATCTGGAGTTGTACTGTAGAGTTCCAAAAGGACTGGGGGGGAAGGGGTACACCTGAAAAGCAAAGTTTTTGTTTGTAACAGGAAATAATTATTTTCAAGGCTAGAAGACATCTTGCAGCACACAGGATACCAAAATCTCTTCCATGAAAAGGAGGATTATCAGGCAATTTTTGTCTTTATTAACAAATCAAGTTCTTTGCATTCAGGATATGCTTAAGGCCAAGATTTGTCCCTGAATGACTTGCTTGTTTTTCTGTACTGTTCAGCAGTAACCTGTTCTGACCCTCTTCTGCTACTCTGCACACAGTCAAGCTAACCTTGCCCTATCAATCTTTTCTGCATTTTCAGTCTGGGTAAACTTGAATAGCAGAATTTTTTTTCTCCGAAATCTCCTTTTGCATCTTTGTGTAAGATGTCATTCCTACTTCCCATCCAGTCAATGTGAATATGGAAATAATATTTCAAGTTTTATATTCACATAAGGTTCATTATCTGAATAAGTGGAATATTTCTTAAGTCTAGCTGTGTTATGGTGGATTAAAAAGCCTGAGTGTGACTGCCTTCCTTTTCAATGATACCAGAGTGGCGTAGTTTCCTGTGGACCTATTGGTGCATCCCAATCAAAATTTTTGTAAGAATGGCTGCATTGACACATTCTGAAAATGCAGAAAAGATTAAAGAAAAGTAAAAATGAATATAATTTATCTGCAAAATGAAAACAAAACCAAGTAGAGTGAATTTAATATGAAGATTTTGTTGATGGAAGACTCCAGAAAAATTCGAAAAGTATATGTAATAATTATGTTTTATGTTCTGTAATGAAAAGGGCTAAGAATGGAGGTAAACAATAGGCAAAATGAGGCTTACCTTGTCATTCCTACTAATAAAGTAAGGAAATGCATATAAGATACTTTTTTCCTTTTCTTCTCATCACAGCTGAAACTAAGAAAGTAGTCATGGAGAATCATTTTCTCCCATAATGTAATCAGGAGGGAGAACATATTTTACCAGCTCTTCATTGCATATTGTGCTTCAAATTTGTGATGATGGGAGCATAAATAAATGACTAGAGCATCTTGTGGCTGTTCACTAGCTAAACAAAAAGGTGAAATACATGGTTGTCTGCTAATTAGAATTTAATTTTTCTGATTTGTGTGAGTGAAAAAGTGCAGTTATTTGCTGTTCTTGAGTCTGCTTGGTAGTTCTTAGTTCCCCTGTTCATACTTTTGTATGCAACTCTTTTTCAGTTATCAGTGCAGAATTGCAATGTTGTATCAAAGTGTTATGTAAAAGAGAATTTGATCATACTTTAAGTTTAGTACGTCAGGGAAGAATAGCTAGTAAGAAAATGTATTAAGGAAATTAATAACTGACAAAGAGGTTAGAGAACACAAGAGGATTGTCAGCAATTGATAGAAAGTAATTTAACTTTCAGAAACAATGCAGTAACCAAATGAGACTTAAAAGCGTAGAGCAACAGTTTTCATTGCTAAGTGAAGCTGGTAAAGTGTATTTTTCAAACAAAAATACCCACAGTCCCTCAGTTAGCAAGACGGGACAGTAAAGCTGCATTGAAGCCAGTCTGCATGGCACAAGTCAGCAGATGAGTGAGTGTGGGTGAGCAGTCCATGTGAGGTGTCTTGAGCTTAACGTTGAATTATTTTTCCATTTTTATGAAAGCTTTGGATAGTCCACTAAATTTTGCTGTAGAATGTTTTGAATAAGCTTATGCCTTACAATGAACCATGGTTTTGAAGCTCCTTTTCTGCTGGTCACAGGGTAAATTAGTATCTACTGATTTGATGCAGGTTTTCTATGTTGTATGCATGTGTTACAGAAAAGATCTTGTAATCTCTCATTTCATCTAGATAAAATTCTCAAGAAGTAGGGTGGTTGTGCTATTCCATATGCAGGGAACTGTTATAAGTTTGAAGTTTCACAAAAGAGACTTACAAATGCAAAATGTTGATAAGGAACTACAGAGCAAGTGTTTATTAGAAGGAGCAGCTGAGACAAAAGGAGTCTTGTAAACAGAGTGGAAACGGTGTGTACAGTTAAAAGGCATTTAATATTTATTCAGTATCGTAAGGCAACCTTTCAGGTACTTTGATGTGATGATCTTTCATGCTTCAGGAGAGAATGAGAGAATCGGAAAAGGGCAAAAGGTGGTAACTGAAGTGATCTAGGATATTACTATATTAATTGAGGTTAGGTAGGTAGATAACCGACAGATAAAGAAAAAGAAGACAAGTGGAATGTTTATATAAGGCTTATATAATGGCTTTTGTTCCTGAAACTCTTTGGATGTGTGCTACTCAGGAGAAGGTCATGGCTGGATTGAGGAAGGAAAGAATAATTTTCTCATGTAGTCAGCATGTTACTAGCATTTTATTATAGTAGCATTCATTTACGTAGAAGTGTTTTTATTCATATTATGAATGTCAGCATTAGCATTTAGATATAGGTATTTCTTAATCAATAATTAAAAATACATGGAAATATTCTCATTTAAGTCGTACATCTCTCACCTAACTTTGAGTTTTAGTGTAAGTTAATTTCAACTGAAAGTGCTTAGAAGGCAGCATACAATCATTTAACAGAATATTAAAAAAAAGTGTAGGGAATATTAAGATTTTATCACTGCATGACAAAAATGATGTTAACCTTGGCGTTGCTTTCTCCAGAGCTCCTTTTCTTAGTGGTAATTAATTTTATGAAAGTTCATACTTTCTGAAGTCTGCAGCTCTGGTTGGTGTTGAGATATTGAAAGATGCCAATTAATTTTCCATTTCTTCTTTTGTCCAGAGAGTGCAACACTTGTGGGTTTTAATAAAGTATTGTCTGTTAATTGGTGGCCTGGAGAGTATCTTCAGTAGAAATAGCAGGATGAGGAAGGTTTCTAAGCTCAGTCAATAGAAATAGCTTAACTTCTTTTTAGCTTTGCATAGTTCATTTGTTCTTTAAAATAAAGCAAAATATTTATTTGAAAGTTTTGGAACTTGCATTGAGAACTTCATGCATATCTTGTTATAAATAGGGATGTGTTATTTGGTGTCTGTCAAGCCACATCTGGTCTTGCCTTTAGCACAGATAAAAATTTTTAGGGGCTTTTTCATAATGTATAATACAGGTTATCAGCATTATTGCAGCTCATTGTTTAATAAAGAAGGGTATATATTTTCTCATCTTGGATCTTTAGAGTAGCTTGATCTCAGAGAAGAAGTTATTGTGTATGTATGTGTTTTGCTTCTAGAGAAGCTATGTCCAAATGTATACAATTGCATTTTTTAAAGCGTTTATCAATTTAGTCAGACCCATTGTGAAGTAGTATTTGGTTATAGGGTCTTAAAAAGCCCTAAATGTTAAACGTGCTTCCGTATATGCAGTGATGGTACACTTAACCATTGTTTTCCCTGTATTGTTTGTAAATGGACTATTAAGGCTGTCATAAAATAGTCGCCAGTTTTAGGAACTGTCTGAATTGCACGTGCTGTAATGGTGTGCTACCTTCACTGCACATTCTTTGAGGTCCTTGCAGAAGGAACTACACTGATAGGGTGGGGATAAATTGGCAGATTTTGCAAGTATGTTTTGTATCATCATGTGCATTTTTGTTTAGTTTCGTTTGCAAAGCAGATCCAGATTATGGATTTATTTTTCTGATAGTCTAAAATTATAAAAATAACATTTTTATGAATTTAATAAGCAATAAAAATTTGATTCACATGATTGGCATATGTCTTTGTTGCAAATAATTTATAGTGAAAGTCGCATGTTAAGTAAATCTCTATTGTTATGTCTAAGCAGGTAAGAGGTGATGAAATATTCTTGCCAAGTTCAAGCAAGAGCCCTTTTTTAGTACAGGAGCCCTTTAATGTTGTATGATGAAGGTGCAGATGGGAACGGATGACTGCAGCCTGTGCCAGCCGGTCATACAGGAGTGATGTCGTTTTAAGTTTTCTCATAGCATATTCAGTTCTGTTTAAATATTGCAAAATGCTGAATTGTAAATGTTAACCTATCCATGAATAAAAAATGTTGATATTTTATTTAATCAAAAAATAATTATGGATGGTCTGCCTTTATTGTATTATTTAAAGTATTTCATTTTACATGTAGACTACAAGTTATTGCAGAGTTATGTTTTTATAAAGAGAATTTGTTTCTGATGCATAAAAAATAAAAGAGGCAGTCTTTTGCAGGATATAAAACAAATTGTTTGCTTTTGACATGGGCTGTCAATTGTGTGGGTACAGGGGAAAAATTGGTGACGTTTTGTGTGCAAGAGCAGGAGAGACTAAAGTGTTATTGGAGTGTTACTCTCGTTCTGAAATCCCATTGCAGAAAAGAGAGGTTTGAATTCATTGCTTTCATATTCTATGTAAAGAATAAAGTATTTGTGCATGGGAAATGTAACTTTCAGTATTTAAGCTGCTAACTGATAAAACTGAGAAGTGTGGGTGGGAGTGATGATCCTGCTGAGACAAATGTGTTCGTAAGCAGCCCTTTAATAAATAATTGTAAGGAATAGTTGGAAAGCTTCCCCTTTTGCCTTTCATCTGGCAGTTTTTGGTTGTAACTTTGTAAAGGAATAGATATTGACTTCTATCAGGCAATTTTGGAGAAGAGGTGAAGAGCCTTCTCTCATGACTCTGTACGTTTTGTCAAATCGTATACTTACATTTGAAGTGCAAAGTGAAGGCTGATGTCAAGAAATGCCTTCAGCACAAGCTGGTGTTGGTCTCTCATGACTTTCTTCTTTCTTAAAAGTATCAGATTAGATTCTAAAATGATGGCGATCTAGCTGGACGTAGACACGTTTATTGCAGGCTCAGCATCCATTACATATCATTAGCGAAAGGAGGCAAGGGACGAGGGGACCACTTCGATGTCAGTTTGATTCTTTTTAAGGACAAATGCATTCAGATGAAAAGATGCTAACTTTGTCTGCTCGTATACTTAAAGTTCAGAACCTATTACTCTATTTCTCTGTCCTGTTTGTAATGTTATGGTCAATTTCAAAGCAAATACAAATTGTGAGAACAGTAGTGTGAATAGGGGAGCTGGGAATATCAAATTTTGGAAGCTATTTTAAATTATTTAAATATTTATTTTTTAAATGATTTAAATATGGTTTACCAGCATCATATCAGTCTGTTCAAAATGTGTGTACACGTTTGTGCTGTCACTCTTTTTAGCAGTAAAATAGCAGGTACAGCTGAAATAGGGAAATGTCTTTGTATCAACAAATCTGTCATTTCTGACATAAAACGTTTTTTATAAGAGACTCTATTTTTACTTGTGAACAACTGCTGAAAGTCTGTGTGTACTCATGAAAGAGATGCATTCTGTATTTGGGAGCTGAAGTTTCTTGCTTACTAAAGGAGACCTAAGTTGTTTACTCTCTGAAATATGTTACCTTTCTAATTCATAAGCAAAACTCACTTTACTGTACGTGACACGGAAGGATGTGTGAATAAATTTAATTTTATTGCAGTGCATCTCCTTTATTGTTTCTTTGTTACTACTCCTTGGACTTGACCTTCTTCCAGGATTTGACACATCACGTTTGTCCTGTGGGATTTTATATATTACTTTATGTAGTACTTTGCGTTGTCTCATTTGGTTTAAAACAAATCATATATTCATGTCCTAAATGTTTCACTAGTCAGAATAATTAAGTTGATCAGGTCTGAGAGCAATGGAAGGAAAATAATAGGGTCATTGAAGCATTCAGGCTCTAATGGGAACCTGAGTTCATTCAGATATCAAATCCAATAATTGCTTTACACCTGTATATACAGTCCCTGTGAGCAAGTTCACATTAAAGGTTTAGTGGTTCAGTTTCAGTGCTAGTGCTTGAAGGGGAATCTTAGTAGTTTTCAAAAGACTACATTATTTTGAATTTTTCAGCAGTTTGTTGTTTTCATATATCAGTTATAGTCAGCTCTGACTGCTCATCGTTGTGCACTGAAAAATATTTCCGCATATCATACCTCAAGTAAGAAATTCTCACGAGTAATGCATTATAAATTACATCTAATAGCAATCAGAAAAATCTGAGGACTATCTTATGAGTTCCGCTGCTTTGAATCAATTAATGTTAGTCAAGTTAAAGGGATGAGGAGCAGTAGATTTAACTGAATTCTGAGTGTGAAACTGTATGTGTGTGTATGTGATCGTGTGTAGTGCAGCCTCAGGGTCGTAAGCAGCTGTGATTGCTACTTGTAAGAGGCAATTTCAGAAGGGTGGACTAAAAGTCAGTATTACTTAGTGAGATTACGATAGCAGTGAAGCAATAATTGTAACTTTGTGATTTATGCTGAATTCTGTGACAAAATATCTGTGAACACCAGTGGTGCAGGATGCCACAGAAATTGAAGAAAATTTCATCACAAATGAGAAGTTAAAAATACTGAGTAGGAAAAGGAAAATGACAGCTATTCGTAGTAGGTTTCAGTAAATTCCAGACTCAGATGCTGGTCACAGTTCTGATTATTACTGGTCATATTCAACCCGATGCAGTCATTCCTCTCTTTCTTTGTTTTCCCACCTTTCCTTAGTTCTCACTTGAGAATTAAAACAGGAAAAGAAATGGAAAATGGCTGTATGTGTGCCTGCACTGTACTGACGTGAAGGCCTTTTTTTCCTCTGTAATTTTAAAAGCCAATTACCCTTGGAGGGAAGGAGAAAAATAGATTGATTTGTCTTGTAACCCCTGAGGCAGGCATATGTTGTCTCAAACTGAGGCTTTTCCATCTCAACTCTTGTAGAAGAACTTTCAATGCATATCCCAAGTGGTACTACTAACAAAGGAAGCAAAGTTAAATTGAAATATTAAATAGATCATTTAAAGGTTTAAGGAATTTCAGCTTATTGGGCTTAAGCTTTTTTTTTTTTTTTTTTTTTTTTTTTGTGAAGTCCGAGCTAAGCTGTACTAAATCTTATTTTAAACATTGAAAATAAAAATTACAGATGCATTTACAGAAAAAATGTTAAATGTACTAGATTTTTTTCAGCTATAAGTAAGATAAGTTTGACAGAATTGTGATACAAAAGGTCAGCATCACAGACTTCTGTTGCAGAA
The DNA here is from genome assembly GCF_019232065.1 of Centrocercus urophasianus. NCBI lineage: Eukaryota > Metazoa > Chordata > Aves > Galliformes > Phasianidae > Centrocercus > Centrocercus urophasianus. Next base: position 5,742,133 of record NW_024884800.1, on the reverse strand, counting down.
GTGTTATTTTTCTGTTCCCATACCATGTTGATTGTGCTTACAGCTGGATTATGCTGAGCTGTGAGATGTCTTCACACGTTTAACATTTACATTTCTTATGTTATTCAATTTTAAAGCTTTTTATCTGTAATACAGAATGTAAAGAAGTGCTGTTTTGGACTGCTGGTATTTGTTTTTGTACACAGTTTTGTACAGTGTGTACCTGTTCTGGTTAAAATAAGTGTCCAAAATACTAAATAATAGTAATAATAAATTAAAAAAAAAAAAATTGCTCCCTTAACTCAGTTTTAAAACTTGTATTTTCTTGTTTAATTGCTTGCAAGAAAGATCTTTTAGACAGTGTTATTTTAGAGTGCTTTTTGATGTGCTGCTTTGGTTTCATTTCTCCCATTGCTGATCTTTACCTCACTAAGTGGGGCTTTTTTGTTTGTCTGTTTATTTTTTTAATATGAGAGACACGTTTTGAAAGTTTGAAATTAAATGTGACAGAGATGGGCAGTATCTTAACAGAATTGAGGTTATGAAGAGCTACTTTCTCTCAAGATGCTGTTTCTCAGAAAGATTTTGTTCCAGACACTGAAAGCAGTTTTGAAGCTCTTAATTTCCTTAGTTTATATTCTGTAATTATGTCACTGATACAGGCTAGACGATGTAGAGAACATAGTTATAGCTGGTACGGAGGTGCTCGCAAGATTTTTTGCAAATTCTGCTTCTGTCATTTGTTGTCAATTGCTGTTTCTAAAACAATGTACCTTTCACTTTTGATGAGCTAAAATGACAAAGATGAATGCAGTGAATAAGAAAAACAATCAAGTTCTTGTCATAAGTTTCTTTTCAGAGCAACTGATAATATGCTGTTACATCAAATTGCATTGTAGTTTGGGTCTCAATTTCCCTGTGAATAGATGGCTGAAGGAGAAAACTACAGGCTAGCCAGGATAAAGTGGTACAAATTGATTCTAATTTATCCAGATGTTAATCTTTGACATGATATAGCAAATATTTAGGTATCTTACTCAGATCAAAGACATGACTGTATGTTTCTTTAACTTCCATCTTCTAAAGGAGGAATGCTGATGTCATCAATATCACAGATGCTTTGTTTGTTCCCTGAAATTGTCACGTGTTGTGATAGTTCACATTTAAAACAGAAGTGTCTTGCCTACTCCTTTTTAGCATAGTGTAGTTGTTCTGTTCTTATGTGGAACTTCCTTGATCTTCTGATCGATTTTGATGTTATATTGTTTGTGGTGCTTGCTGAACTACGAGGAACTGCATGAGTGTTTTCCCTTGGGCTGCTCATGAAAACAAGATGTGTTTCAATAGGATTTCCCAGTGAACAAAATTTTACATGAATGAATAAATATTTGATGCAAATGCTTTCATTGATTCCCAAAGGTAGAAAGGCCTTTCAGATTCCCTTACAGGATGCATTTCTACATCCTTTACAAAGTCAAAATTCTTTAAAAAATGAAATGTTAAGTATTTTAATCATTGTTGGGTTCCTTTCTTGTATGATCTTTCTAAAGTCAACATGAGCAGATACCCATTTTAACATGAAACATTTTTTTTTATCATCGAATATGATGATTTTTTTCACCTTGTGATAGGTATTTAAAAAAAAAAAAGTAGCAACTGAGCGTGCAAATGAGTAGAGTGGACTTCTGAATAAGTTAGCATTTCAGAGTTTCCCTTACTGAGGTTTGTATCCTCCAACATGATCACCAGCACAGTAATTGCTAGCTGAGCACCCGAAGACCTATGCTATCCCCCTTTTGAATTCACCATTTTACCACTATTGTGGGATTTATTTATATGATTAACTGAGACATTTTTTGTGTGTTGTTCAGGTTTGAGGGTCCTTTGACCGTTGCATTTGAAGAAGACAAAATAGTTTTAGTAGTACTCTTCTCTCAAAAGCCTCATTGTTTTTTTTTAGCCAGTTTTCCTACAAGTGTTAGATACTTCACCTTTTCCATTTAGCTAACTGCTCAAAATGTTTTTTCAAAATAAATAAACAGTAGTTATCTGTACCAGTCGTGTTTGATTGTTGGCATTTTTTTTATTTTATCCCTAATCTAAGGATGACAATCTAAGTTTTGTATGGTAGTAACTTGAATACTATTCTGATAAGCATTATCAGAAGGTCTGCAGAAAAATAACATTTTGAATGCAATCATGTGTTTGAATTGGTTGCTTTTAATAACATAGTTTTAATACTCTGACTGAAAAAAAAAATTCCTAATGAACTAACCAAATGATGTTCCAAGCTCAAGTTACAGTGGTTTACAGTACACTTATTTATTGTGTTTATTATAGTACCCTAATCTTAATATAAGGCATGTAAAAAACACTTTTTGTGGTTGTTACCTATTAATACAGATTCTAATTGAGTATCTTTAAAATATAGTTTTGTACAGTGTGCCTTTCTCTATTATCAGATAACACAGTCTTATGACTGGGCAGTTCGATCGTACACTGCCTATATTATTACTGGCATTGATTGTTCATAAAAAGTTAGGTTTATAATTAGTAGAGCACAAATGTGCTACCTGGCAAAGTGAGTAAGTAGAAAGCACAACGGAAAAATCATTTAATCTTGATATTGCACTTCTGCAAAATCTCATTTATTTTTCTCCTAATGTAACTGAGTTTCATGCTGATAAAAAGCCACTGAGTTAATAAATCTGTTGCAGCTATTGAGACTCCTCTTTTAATAACAGAACTAATGCAAAAGCATTAAGGAAAGGAAAACATATTTGTAGAGCAAATTTTTTTGGAAAAATATTTTCCTGTTGCTAACCAATGTGCTACTAATTGATTTTAATAGTAGTGTGTTACACATACAGAATGTAAGTGAGAAGGTCTGAAGGTTGAAGTCGCTGAATGACATCGACTTGAAATACATTGCCTAAAAATTTGTATTTTTTATTGCATGGCAGACATTTATACACTAAGCTTATTATGGTCTTGTTATCTTATATTACTAGATTCATATTACAGGTTCAGTGATGCTCAACACCTTTTCAAATATTTTATACGTTGTAGATATTATTTATTCCCAGAACAGTTAAATCAGCCACTGAGGACAGTTATCACTGGACTCTTTACTCTTCGCTGTTAAAGATGAGCAGCAGCACATGTGAATTGGTAACTCTCCATCTTGGGTTTTAGACAGCATTTCTGTGCTCATAATTTCCAGTGCCTAGTGACTGCAACCAGTGTGGAGATTTATTCCCATGCAAAACAGATTGACTTAGGGTAATTTGAATACTTTATGCATGGATAAATTCATTAGGAAAAGGAGGCAAGGCAGAACTATAAAAAGAACAAAATATCTTGCTAAAGGAGCCTTAATTCCCTATAGCATTGGAGATACTCCTATTGAATAGGGAAAAGGAAGGCTGATTTTGCAGAGCACTTGCAGTCTTCACATGCATCCTCTGTTGTGGTCCAGAAATAGTTCACTGATCCCTGACTACCCCAGAACTTCATTTAAAGTTTTTAGGCCATTTCTGACTTGATTAGGTTATAATATAGTGAATCTTTTTCAAAGAATATATTTTACCCATTAGACAGGGCATGTACTGGAATGCCCTGATCCTGTGTCAATGACGGTCTGGTGCTGATGCAAACAAAGAACAGTAACATGGATGTAAAACAAGAGAATACAAGAGGCTATAATAAAAATAAACAGTGACAAAAAAAAAAAAATGAAATTATGCAACAAGACCTCATTTGAAAAAGATCAAGACCTCCAGAAAGTTGAGCAGGGGCACTTAGTTATGGTTGGTAGTTTATGATTGTCATTTTTTCCCATGAAAGACATATTATTCATTGCAATAATTACTGTGTAATATTTCATGCTAAAAGTTCACATTGTACAATCAGGAAATGCTTAGGAAATGGCTGATTTGACTGTTCTATTTTCAACTCGGTACTAAATCATAGCAAGTAGTCTAGCACTTTGGTACTTCCAGCATCTTATAATAGGCTTTCCACTACCATGTTGGTTAGTACAGTCTTAGGGTCTTGATATATATTTTTCCAGAGATTTCTGCACGTAGGTCGTTTATAATATGAGGCATTAACCCAGAATTTTGTTAATTGTGTGCTGTTTCCAAGGGGACAGTGTTTCAAGATTCTCTTAATGCTTTTATCACCTGATTTCTCTGATCAAGAAAATAATTTACTGCTGATTACAGAACTCTTGAACTCAGTCTGGCAGCTGTAGTGTGAAACTTTCCTGATCCAATCTCTTGGTTACTTATTTACATATCATTTGAAATGTTTTTCAGGGCTGTTTGGAAAACCTCTTGATGTTGCACTATCAGTTTTTCAAATCCTACAGTGATTTGTTTTTTCTGTCTTTACATTACAGATAACAGACAAGTGGGTTTGGAAGACTCTCGTACTCGTCACAGTGGAACAAGAGCAGCTCTATGATTCTTCTGATGCCAAAGAATTTAGTGAATTGTTTTATTTACAATTACATTGATATATTTTTGAGAGTTTATCATCCAAATTGGCAACGATCACAAAAGAATACTGGTATTGACCAAATGCAAAAGATGTTTAAGTAATTTTTGTTAAATAATCCACATACTGTATCTTATTACCCCAACTACAAAGATCTGTAAACAGTGTTTAACAGCAAGGTCTTTTTTTTTGTTCTTTTTTTCTTCCTTTTTCTTCCTTTTTCTTCCTCTTTACTTTTTTTCCTTTCCTTTTTTTAAAGCTGGTAATTTGAATGAAAGGAGTTGGGGGTTCCTAGAAAGTGCTTTACATGGCTAAGAAAATAGACCTTTATTGAAAGAATACAGATGTGGATTCCATTTGCAGTTCTCATTTGGACCTGAAAGGAAAAAAGTAATAAAATTGTGTGTTAAAAAATTCAGAGATGAACTGATGTACAGAATCATTTTTGTAACCATAAGAACGCAATGCATAGCCCCAGTGAGGTTGCTGGGAATCTGTATCTCTATGTAAAGCCTGGTGGATTCAGCAAGTTTGGCTCCAAGTAGGTTATACCACATATCTACACTTTTGGTGACTTGAATAATGTATAATCTTATAAAATTATCACTGCTAAAAATAAAACAGAGCATAGGATTTCGCCAAAATTAAACGATACTATGGGCAGAATATGTTTTTAACTGAATATACAGAGAAATTTTCTAATTGTGAACTTATATATTCTTTATACAGATATTTGGGGAAAATATGATTGTCCTATTTTAATTATACTGAAGATACCTTTGTGTAGGTTTTTAGATACGGACTCCATTATGAAGCTATTCAGAGCTGCCTCTGAGTTTTTCCTCTGTTTCTCAGGTAAAACATGTAGCGGGATCTCTGTGGTGGATTTTAGTTCTGAGGGTTTTGCAGCTAAGAATAAGCTCTCTACCTGGAGCACTATATAGCAGAGAACAATGATTGCAGCAATCTGATTTTTTAGGAAACTCCTCCCATTCTACTTTGTATACAGCCCCTGCACTGCAGTACCTCAGGTGAGCAGTCAGCTCGGTAGCTGACACTGTCTATGTTCTGCCACTCAAGAGGGAACTTAACAGTTCTCTTTTCTCCCCGGACTCTAGTTGAATGTACAGTGTGTTTTGGTGTTCAGGTCAGTCTTCACCATTGTTTGTACTGAAGACTTGATGCTTATTTGGATGATTTTAAGTGGGATGGAGGATTTTAAGTGGGAGTTCCAGTAGAACTACTCGTATATTGTTCAACTATGGTATTTTGAAAGACGGGATACAGTGTAGTAGATGGCACTTATTCTCAAGTTATTACTGATTGATGAATTAGTATGAATACTTTCATTGCCTGGGGTTATGGGAAACTTTTAATGGTATAGAAAGAATATTTGGAAGTCACATTACTTTCTGTGCACAAACTGCTAGCTCTAGAGGAGCGTTTGATACTGGGGCGGTGTAATTTTGCACTACTGCTTGAGCCAAGCATCTTTGTACAGTAGATTCTTTTTGCTTATCTGGTAAGATACTTTAAAGACTATCCAGCTGTATAGGGATAAATGCTTACAATTTCAAGCTATGTTCATAAATACACAGTTACTGTAAGAAAAGATAAAAGATACAGCTCCTTATCTGTCCAAGTATTGATTTTTCTATTTTCTTTTTTAATGGTCTTCAAAGGATACAGTTTTTGCCCATTGCTGCATCACTAAACACAAGAATGCAAATGAAGCCTTGTGAAATGTGTGCTGTCAACTAATACTTTACCTAAACTGGGGCTTTTTGTGTTTTTAGTAATTAAGCAAAGTCTTGTATGGTACTTCTGGAAAAAAAATGCATGCAACAGGATTCTGTTCTGTCTCTCAGTTCTTTCAATAAGAGATACAAAGAATTACATTCTGTTTTCTGTAAGGTCAACGTCAACCTTTTACTCAACCATATTAATTTTGGAGTTATAAAAATGTGCTTAATGTGCATAGCCAGTTTAAAAGGATTAGGTGCAGAATGTCAATATAAATTTGTACTACAATCAATAGTGTATTAAAATTCAAATTTTAAAATGAGCATTTTGGGATTTAGAGGTATTGATATCTTTATATGTGAAAACTTAACAGCTCAAAGCAGAGTCTTTATACTATAGCAGTAATTATTAGTGCACAAGTTTTTCATTTCCATGGCTGTATTTTTTAAAAGGTCTGTAAAAGCTGACTGCAGATTCTCAAGAACCAAATCTTAGCAAAAAACAAATCCAAAATAACATCATCATCTAATACTTCTATTTTACTACTATTTTTTTCGTATTTGAAACATTTATATAATTTAATGGACATATCTGTTAGAACAAAAGTGTCTTTCAAAGGAAAGCTAGTTTAGAGGATAATTTATGTAAATATAGGGTGCTTGTATTTATGAAGTCTAAAATATTTTCTGAAATTGATGCTGGTCACTTTGTCTTTTGATAGTTTTTTCAGTCTATATTAAATTGCAGCTATTTTTAATGTTTTTATTATTGATCTGATTTTCAGACTTGTCACATGTTTCTCTAGAAGTGTAGAGTAGTAGCACCTTTTTCAGAAATGCACTTGCCTTATTTTCTAATTTAAAAAAAAAAAATGAAATATATCAGTTAAACTATATTTGTATTCAGAATAATCCCAGAAAGAAAATTGCTGGAGGCTTCATACATAAATTCCTTGCTAATTATTTTTCACTAAATGTCCTCTGAGACATTAAGTTAACAGTATCCTATCACATCTTTTTGCATTCACATTTTACCAGTTAGAAATAATGAAGATATTTTTTTTTATGGTGTTACACTGTTTACATTTCTTAGTTTATTTAAGAGGAAAATGATCTTACCTTTGTAACGAATTAAACTAAATTTGCAATTGACATGGGAATGAATGGTTTAAATCGTATACAAATATACATCTCTGTTGCTTAAAACTACAGGCAGTACTGATCAGAAATGTAAAGACACAGGACATTTTTGCTCAAGTTTGATGAGTTTGCTGAGAAATAGTGTAGGATGATTTGTCATGTATGTTTGTGATTGAGCAAATGTCTTTTCCCAGCACGTAAGTGATGTTTGTTTTGTGTTAACCATATTCTGAACTGATGTTAAAGCCAAAACAAAATTAGTGCCTCAGAGGGCATTGACAAACACCTTCAGGAAGCATTCCTAGAAATACTGTTATGTAATTTGTTCTGATTTTAAAGAACCGTGATCAATATGGGAAATGTTATCCGGAATTAGTGATTCTTTTCTGAAAATGCAGAGACAATTGCAAACATTCTCTTAATTCCCTTCTGTATTATGCAAACAGTTATGAATATATGTATATTTTTGCATTTGTATGTGTGGTATATGTACTACCTCAGAGAAATGCTGTAAAAAAAAAAAAAAAAAAAAAAAAAAAAACCAACTTATTTTGACGATTTCTATCCAAACCACAGTTCATCCATGACCTAATTCAAATTCACTTCACAATGTACAAATGGTTTGCTAAGCTGAGAATCTGGCTGCATTTTAGGTTTGGCTCTAGAAATCTTCTTATAGCTTTTATAAAGGAAACTTTGCAGTGTTTTGCTTTTGCATCCCTCAGGCAAATTATGCTTTGATGGGTGAATTTAGTACGTCCTATACTGAGAATATAGGAAATACTTAAAGCTGGTAATAGTTACGTGGAAGCAAACTTACATAGATTGCTTCTTATCCATTAAACAAAGGCTTGACTGAGTTATATTTCAATGTTTGCCTTCAAACTGGTGAGAGGTCACCATAAAAAAAAAATGCTAAGAGAGAAAGCAGTGTAAAGGTAGCTCATCTCTTATGTGCCATAATGTTACCCATTTTGATACGAGTATTGTTCAAAACCTTCATGTCTCACAGAATGTAAATAATAAAAATAAAATCAAAGCAGTTAAAGCCAAATCCCTCAGCTTTTTCAGATCACGTACTGCTTTTGTGTGCAAGAAAGAGACGCGTAAGCCTGTGTATTCTGCAAGCTGTCACTAGGCACCCACTGATTTCCTAAGAAAAATGTTAAAGGAGAAAGATTTGTTCCTGTAGTGCTTCTTTTAGTGCTATTTGAGGTGATACATATGCCACAGAATGTGAACAATAATTGATTGCGGTTTAGTCAGTATCATGCGCCATTTGGTTTCCCTTTTAGAAGTCATACAACTCCTTGATGCCAAAAAAAAATGAAAGTGACAAAACTCATGCATTTCTATTTTTTAATCAGCTCTGTGTTTGTATGTAATGTTTTAAATAGGAATTTGATGACATTACAGCCTGGCCATTGTTTGTCCATGTATTCTGAAAACTGTAATAAAGATTATGTACATGATTTTGCTAGGTGCAATGTTTTACTTGTTCATAATAGCTATTACCTGTTGAGTTACCATCATCTCAAAATTTGCTGTGTACTTGCTGTGTAGAACTGTCATGCTGGAATTGCTCCCTGGCAGGTTTTAGCTCTCTAGGGCGTTTGGAAATCTGGATTTCTTCTCGAAGGTGTCAAGTATATTTGACTTGAATTGAGGAGGAAGGGTGGTTTTTTAATGAAGGAAAACTTCTCCAGCAAAATAACCAATAACCTGTGTACAATTTCAGAACTAAATCATGGTAATACCAGGTTATTTCTACAAAAGTAACAATAAAAGGGAGTCAATAAAGAAATTAAGATGGGTCCATATTTATTTTAAGTGACTGTGTTCCAGTAAAACAGAGAACACAGCTGGACGGCTGTGGTTGTTTTCCAAATTTATTTTCTTAGCTTGGTTGTAGAAATGGTCTTAACAGAAAACTTGGCTGACTTTAAAAACTAACTGTTGCACCTTTTCTTATGAATGTCACTGTAATGGATTGAACTGTGCAGAAGTGTGGATAGAGCATCTTGGGTTTCTGGAATAAAAACTTAATATTCAAAGTGTATGAAATTCTGCAATCAGCCAAGCTGATGTAACATTCCTCCGGTATCTTTTTATACATGGAAAAGATGCAGTGAGGGGTTGGCTGAAGGCACGGCTTTATTTTAATGAACTGGAGTTAGAATTTTATAAATATATTTATTTTGTTATGGGAGTAAGATGAAGTAAAATAAAAACTTCTAAGTGCTGGCTATAAATGAAAATGCTGAAATTGTCATGATTAAGCAGACGTAGTAATGATGTGTAATGTACACACAGTGTTCCTGTTCCTTATATTTAGGTTAATGCTTTTGACTTCCATCGGAGTCTGGAATTGCTTTTGTCCTCTTGTTTTCCTCCTGGGAGGTTATCAGGCAGAATTTGCCCTGAAATAACCAGCTGCACCAGAATACCTTTCTCAGTAATAAATATGCCTGTTGTTTGCTCACATGTGGACTGCAAGTTCTGGTGCTCTGCCATTTAGACAGAATGACTGCTTTCTTACATCTGGATACTTTTGTAACTTCGAGCTTTATTCTTCCCTTCTTTATTTCCTCTAGTTGCAGTCTCTAAGTTAGCCTTTCTGGATTTATTTTTCTTAACATATTATTATTCTTAATGTATTCTTGGGGCATTGTGACATTATTACAAAAAAGATTTGCTCTGAAGTACTTTGTAAGTACTTCATCGTTATAATTAATCCTTTTGTATAAATGCAAAACTGAGATTAGGACCAAAAAAAAAAAAAAAAAAAAAAAAAAAATCCCATAGAGGATTCTGTCCACTTAAATTCACAGAGTATGGAAAGCTGTTGTGTTGATGTAGTGATGTACCCGATGTAAGGAGTCTGTCTGACAGGTGAAGGACATTGCCTTGTGCGCCAGCCTAACAAAAATACACTTTTTTTTGCCTGAATTCACTGACATGAAGAGAACTGAGATTAGAAAGGCAAAAAGTAGGGATGGAACTGTGAACAAAGAGTTTGAACGACAGTTAGTGAATTTTGAATAGTACTTAAAATAGATCAGCAATATTTTGTATAGCTTATTTACTTTGTGATGGTTCTTGGAAGAGTCATAGCAGCTCTTTCTTAGGAGGAGATGAACTTGCAAACATCAATGAAATCATTTTTATTTCAGAGAGCATAAGGAATTCAAAATTACTTGGAAGCATTCTTACTTTTCACTGGAATATATTTATTTTGTTCCTCGTGGCTTATTGCTATCTAGAGTTGTGCTCAGAAATGAAGGTTAACCTTGTGGACTGCTTAACCGCAGAAGTCTGCAAATGTGTTATTTATGGGGGAGGAGAGGAACGTGCCCTGTTCCAAGCAGTCTGCCAGGTGAATAGGCTGTTTTGCTAAGATTTTTAAAGCCTGGAAACGAGCTGATAATGATCGAGATTGTGACTTTTGCTCTGATTGGCAGTTTTAAGCTCATCACAAGACATTGTTGCCATTGTCGAATAAAGCTTGGTGGTAGCTGTGGTGTTGTAACAGGAGACAGTGATCATGGCCTCATTAAGTCTCAATAAATATTCTCTCTATGAACACTGTGAAATCAGAAATGGGTAACTTGGAGGAGAGGGGGTAGACAAATTATGCTGGGGTGATAATGCTCTTTTTTTCAGAAAGTAATCAGGTAATTTGAAATGCATTGAGCTCTTTCTTAATTTTCTGAGGGGAAAAAAAAAAAAAAAAAAAAAAAAAGATGTAAAACATTTCATTAAATTCAGCAGAGGGTAGCCATAGCTGAGATAAAAGATGTGGAAAGAAGATCACATCAGTACAGTCTTTTTGGTTATCAGACTAGTTTTTCAATCCACTCTTCCCAAGTGGAGACCCAAACTGCAGGTGCTCACACAGCAGACTGTCTCAAGCACTGCGCTTCTGCAGAAGCAATGTGAGCAGGCAGATCTGTCTGCCCGTCAGGCTGTGCTTCTGGGCAGTGCTGTTCTGCCTTTGGAGCAGCACAGGAGGCACATGTTGCGTTTTGATTGATAGCTCTTGGAAGGGAACTTCAGAAAGGGCGATGCTGCTGCAGGCCAGTTCCCAGCAGGGCAAGAAGGCGAGGCAGGATGGCGTGCGCTCTGCCCTGTGATGCTGCCCGAAAGCTGGGAGCTGCTGTTTCCTCAGAGTTACAGCTTCCCTCTGCAGGCTCAGGAGTTGCAGCAGTTTGTTTGCATCTCTTAGCTTTCTTTGTGCTGTGAAGGTTAAGAACAATTTAAAAGAAACGAAAGCTTCGGTTTTTTTTAGTAATTTTGTACTGTGTGGAGGAGTTCTGTACAATATGGAAGACCTATTTACAAGAGCAGCATAAAACTGGTGATGGTGGTTCTGTGATTCTGCTCTTAGCCCTGCTACTCACCTAGGGCAGGTAATTTAAACTCACTATCATCTTCTCTAAACTGAAAAAAGATTAGCAAAACCTGCTCTAAATTATGTTGTTATCACTTTGATTTCTGAATGGCTGGCAAAGTAGCTGTTCCTTGCAATAACTGGATAAAGTGGTCAGTTTGCTTTCTGTCTCCAATGTAATACATTATCAGATTTTTGTAGTTAGTCTGCAGGCCTATTCACATTCATCAACACCTGTGGACTTCTCAACACTGAACTGCAGTAGAAAGAAGAAAAAAGCCTGAAGCTTGAAAAGTGTGCAGGTGAAATACAAAGCATGTTTTGTTGTTACAACCAGCATGTGTTATTTGATACAACTGTTTGTATTTATTCACCTTAGATATGGGAGTATCTCTATCACATTTATGGCGTGTTACATGATGTTAATGCATTCTGTATTGATCGACGCAGGTTCCTGTTCTTTTTGCAGCAGGAGGAAGTCTTAGACTGGTGCACTGCTGGAATGTGTTTCTCTTATGGTAGAATGGAACTTATTCGGAAACCCAATCACAATAAAGATAATGAGGGTAATTTATAGCCTTTTACAACCTACTGGTATCAGAAGCAAAAATAGAATTAATGTTAAGGGAAACAAAATCCTAATTCAAGAGCTAATAGACACAGAAACACATCAGTTTTGGCTAGATAGTGATAAAGTACAGTACATAGCTTGTATATAGCTTACAGAGAGCCTTAATTGCTTCATATTTGGATCTTTAAGTTTGGTTATTATGCCAAGCCAGACATCCAAAATGCTCTTCAGTTTAGTATTATTAGATCAGTTATCTAACATATTATCATAATGTTTATGTGTGCTGTACTCAATCATCTGGATGCTGTGTAGGTTGGGCGTATTGAGTCTGGCTGTGTGTGCTTTAAGCTGATAGTCTGAATGTGAACGAAATGCTGTGGATTTCAGAAGTTTATACCCTATCTATAAGTTAAATTATAATTATCCATATCTTTAATAAGAACTAAGTTTGAGAAAAAGAAAAATTCATAAAAACAGTAGAAAAATACTTAGTAGAAGAGATTTCTCCCAAACCATCTGTTCCCACCTAAATATTTAGATTTAAATATGTTTTTGGTCTTGAAGCTTGATAAAATTACTTAAAAAAAATTGGCAGTTAAGTGAAATGTATCGCTTTCTTTAGCAATACCTTTTGAAAGCTGGTAGAATCTGTGTTGATTTATTACGTAACATTTTCTATCTCATCTATTGCCAAAAGAGGCTGGTTCCCTAAGATTAAATATTCACATTCTGAAATTTAAAAGTGAACTTAATTGTATAAGATTAAAGATATTCTATAATTTTTTACAAAACTGAACATCAATTGTACTGGGGAAAATAAGTTTCCAAGTATCCAGTGAATTTAACTAAAACTAGAAATGCATTTTCAGTCATCTACATTATATTTAGTGCCGCATTCCTACCCAGATGGTTATTAAAGTATATATTTGTAGGGAAGAGCTGTCTTCAGTGGCAGTAAGTGGGAGACAGCCATCTCACTCTGAAATTGCCAAAAAGAAAAAAAAAAGTACTGATGATCAGCTGTCAGTCTCAGCTCTCAATCATGCTGTTAAAAACACCTCAAGGAACTTTTATTTGCTCTGGAAAGCAGTGTTTGGCACAGCAAATAAATACCAGAAAGCACAGGAAAAAAAAAGGAGGAGGAGGAACAAAAAATATATATAAAATAGTGCTGCCAAATGACTTTTGAAAGCTGGTCTGTCATAAGGAAAAAATGCATAAATTGTCTCAAAAGACAAAACATGGGAACTGTGTGTACAGAAGGAAGTCTGCTACACTGAAGAGGAAAAGGAGCAAAATCACGGCATATGGTTAATTTTATCATCTAACACAAGGTGCTGCTCAGCTCTCATCCTTCAGTTTGTGACTGTAAGTACCAGATACTTGTCCGTGAGATTAATGCTGCTGTGAGAAGTGCCAGTGTGGGGGAAGGGTTATGAGTTAATTCTGGGGTTAATTCTGGTGGCCGTAACTGACTTCCAACTGTCCAAACTACATTTTTAAACAATAACCAGTATTCTCCTGTTTGATGGGATTTGGTGCTCACCACCTCACTAACAATTCAGTCCCACATCACTGTACAGTAAACCACACACCGAACATGGGTGATCACTAAAGAAATCTCAAGCACACATAGCTTGAGAAACAGGTTACTTATTTACCATATTATGCTGTCTAAAGCCAAACTTTCTTTAAAAGATTTTTTTTTTCTTTTGATATAAGGTGTAAGTCAATTTCGTGAGATGTGGAAAAGGAGGGTCTATCTTGAAAGACCTTGGTGCTGTCAGTCTGCCCTGCAGCTGAAGGGAAGGGATAGTGCCTTCTGAGTTAGAACTTTTCCAGAATGTAAGGATGCTAACAAGGAGGAGACATGAGTTGCAAAAGGGCCCAAGAGCATAGCTGTGCTAAATCACTCCACATAACATTTCAGGTACACCTGGGGCCTTTTTGCACATGTCCTTTTATTCCTAAGAAGTTCTGTTTCTGTAATCTTAGTTTTTCAACAGGAGCCATTTAAAGAAGCTCTTAGTCATAGGGAAGTGGTTCTTCATCTTTCTTGCTATCATGGAAAGTATAATCTCTTTCACACAAAGGAACAATTTAAAATGTATCAACTTTATTTTTATGGATTTTAGTGGGCTGTATCAGAGAAGAAGTTTTTTTTCCTATTCATTTGTTTGTCTGTTCACAATGGAGTTCACAATATATTTTTCCATGCAAAATCTTGAATGGTTTTGATTCCTGCATTTGGCACAGAACTGATGCAGTGGATAAAAAGTGTCTTGATCCATTCCATTGTTCTATCTAAGTGATTCAGACTTGAAGGTACTCATCCATGAGCTACTCAGGAGAGGAAGGTGAGGTTCAAGCACAATTTCTTGCAAAGCTGAATTTGTAACGCTGAAGAATAAAGGGAAGTACTTATATAATAACACCGCATCTGTTGAATACCATCTCTGATGACTTTGGATCAATTGGACTGCTAGAAAATTAGTACTTGAATAAATAAAATCACATTTCTGCATGTTATTAAATACTTGACAGAAGTATTATGCCAGGATTAGTCTTAAATATTGCTGGCTGCTGGGGATTTTCTTGGAGGTGTTTTTTGTTGTTGCTCACTCACTTCGCTTTTACCAGTTTCAAGTTAGAGCCGGATGGATGAGCGCTGCAACAAGTGAGGAGAGGTGTGCCTTGCTGCTTTGCACTGAGGCATGGCACTGAATGCTGAGAGACATCAATCTAAGCAAGGAAACATGATCAAAGCAGGGAAAGCCTTTAATTAAATTTTTGCTGCTTCAAGAAAACTGCATTTTTACCGGAGTATGTTGTATAAAGGAGGAACCATTGTGAAGTTTTGTGGTTTTTTTTTTTTTTTCCCCATATAAATGTTACTAGTTTTCCTTTGTTAATCAAGCACTCCTTCCTTCAGACAGCCTGCTCTTTTGGTACTATTGGGTAACAAGGTAGTCATCTTTTTCTTTTGTTTGGGTTTAAATCAGATTTATTTCATGGAGGTGACCAAGCCTTAAAAGATCAGGGATGATCTGTATGTCCAGTTTGAACCAAAATGTATCTCTTTATCTTCAGATTTGTTTTTCACCTGCAAAGCAACTTTTGAAATCTTTTCCATTCTGTGTTTCACCCAGTATTTGTTGGATTCAATAATTTCAATTACCATTTTTGTGGTGGCCCTTTGTAGAGCAGAACATTGAAGTTATCAGGTAATATCTGCTATACGCACACAGGAAAAACAAGGACTATAGAATCACAGGTCATTAAGGTTAGAAAAGATCTCTAAGATCAACCAGCATCCCATCCCACCATGCCCATAACCACATCACTCAGTGCGACATCCCCATGGTTCTGGAACACATCCAGGGATGGTGACCCCCCTGGGCAGCCTGAGCCACTGATCACTACTTTCTGAGCAGTTTTCCTAATATCCAACAGCATTTATGGGAACATTTTTGAAAGAAACAATTCAGCAAACTGAAACACTGAGAACAGATCCTCATAACAGTTTTCATGGAAACAGCCTTCTTCACTCATATAGATGCACCCTGCTAAAGGACCACGCATTGGCATGAACTTTTAAAGCATACTTCACTTGCTGCAAAACAGCTGACTACTGAATGGGCGTTATGCAGAACTGAACAGATATCTCAGCATAGTGGAGATCCTATCCATATAGCTTTCTGTGCTTGTTTTTCTGCAGGCTGCTCGTCTTTTGTAGTATGGCCATTTGCTCTCAAGTTTTCAGAACTCCTTTGTGAACCAGTTTTGAGATAGGAACAGCACAGAGATGTATTCATGTTTTATTGGACATGTCTTGAGGCAGAATTGGCCACAGGAGAGACTGACAGAAATACCATTACTTTACTGGTGCAGCATACAAAGAAATGGCATATTTGGTCCTAAATGCGAAGAACATTTTACTTAGTGGGGTGGAGACAGCAAGGTAAGTGTGCAAGGAGGATGAGAAGATGTATGTTCACTGTGCCAATGGGCAATGATGACAAGAGTTGTACTTATTAGTGATTCAAGGGTAAAAGAAGCAGAAGACATTGCTTATTCTGGTAAAATGTAAATACATCAATCTGTGGTGGCCCAGCAGTGTATGATTTGAATAATTGTTTTGGTCCCAATTCATTTTTAGTGTAATTTAACATTCGTGGAATTAAAAGCGAATCCTTCAACTATGTATCTGCTCCCCTTAGGAACAAGCCCCTGTCTGGCTGAATGCCTTTCTTTGAAAGTCTTAGCAAAAGTGAATGTCATATTGAACGTGTTGATGTTAAATGTATCCAAAAACACTCTTTTACTTTAAAAGTGGTGTTTGTATATTTAATCCTGGGCTGGGCATTTTATTTTCTTTTTTTGCAGTGTTTGTCATACAAAGCAACAGTGTAAGTATCCAGCACAGAGACTGATAAAAAAGTTCTCGTATAGCTTCTAGCTCATTGCAGTTTAGAATGAGTTGCTCTACTGAGATGCTGAAAACAGTAAACAATATTTGCATTTTGTTATGAATATTTTGCATAACTTTAAGGATGTTTTCTTTATCCTCAAGTGGGTCTGTTTTGAGCCCATAATGCGCTGTGAAGTTTCAGTAACACAGAAAAATTTGTTGAGCACAAGCGGGCCGGTATCACAGCAGACATAACACCATTCAAGCAAAGAGTGTTTTGCACCAGAAATGTGTATTTGCATTTTTGATGCAAAAATCTACTTAATCAGCACTGCAAGCCCATAACTAACGCGGTGCAGAATTCTATGAAATTGAGAAGTTCTATGTAATTTCTGGAAAAGACAGACTATTTTGCACAGCTCTGACTCTAGCCAGTGTTTAAACCAATTTAGTCATCAGTGAACTAACATGGCAGAAATACTCTGAACTTCTTTATCACTGTCAATTCTACAAAAAGTTTTTAATGTCCTTAGACCTATGGATTGTGTGTTTGATTGTTGCGGGTTTTTTTTTTGTTGTTGTTGTTTGTTTGCTTTTGCATTTTTAATTACATATTTATCCTATTTCTAGGGAAAAGAGAATCTCAAAAAAAAAAAAAAGTTTGTGATCTGAGTTTTAAGCATCATCATTTCAGTTGTGTCTATCATTATTCTTAGGTTTATATTTGTTGGGAATTACACCGGGGGAAATTCAACACACAAAACTCCTGCAGAAACTGAAAGGTGCTGCAGCTGTTGATTGCAGTCAGTTGTTTGTGTCATGGTGAAGGTGTTCCAATTCTGGGTATTTCTTCAGCAATGGGGAGTACAGCTGAGTGCTTTTTGCACAGTACAGCATTAATGTCACTATTACATAGCAAGCTTCAATTTGTTTATCAGTGCCAGGAGACCCCAGTGAAAGCGATTGGTCCATAGCAGAAAAAATAACTGTCCTTCTGGGAGAAGGAAGTGATCCCAGTCTGTGGGCTTTGGCTTTGGTCGGTTCCTCTGACTATATGGGGTATGGATTGAAAGAGCCAGCAGGGGCGCAGGAGATTTAAAATACACCACCAACAAAACTTCTTTATAGAGCTGTTCCACAGATTTTGGTATACATGTGGATGGTGAAAAGCTGCAGCAGGACCTGCTGTAGTAGGGATAATAACATATTCTGTAGATAATCTTAAATAAACAGCTTGTGGAAAGTATGCATGCTCCTTTGTGATTTTATGTTCCACCTTTATGAACTTTTCCATAATGCTATGTGGTAAATCTGGTCTATTAAATATATGTCAAACTATTTGCATTTATAATGCCTATTGACAGAATTAATTCCAGCATCTCTACTTACTCATGTATGAGAGGAGATAATATACTATCTTGCAAAGTCTACATCTGTTTTTTATTCTATTCTGCTGCCACGTAGCTTTAGTATGGGGAGTAGGAGTTGCTTCATTCTGTCAAAGCACGTAATCATCCTAGGCTAATTCAGAATTTCCTTCTTTTTCCCAGCATTACCCTCTTGCTTCCATTGCTTCCTTTGTTTTGGGTCACTGGGCCAGGCTTGCTGCCTTGTTATCAGAGCTCTGCAGTTCAGTCTGAAACCCCTCCAGTTCTTAACACAGATGTTGCAGATGAGATATTTAACCACTCATGCTGCACCGGTAAACAGAGCAATCACGGCAGAAGGTGAAGAATTGCATTCAGGAACAGAAATGACACAGTAAGACATTTTGCCAAGGCTTATCTTACAATTATTTGCTGTTTATAAAAAACTACGGTGTACATTGTTTGCCTTCAGCTATCTCTGGGATTTCAGTCCCACTGCTTTTAGAGGCTCTCACCAGATGCGGTGCCTGACTTTTAGTACTGCATTCTTCAGTAGCCTTCTTTCAAAAAACTGTGCATCAGGCCATGGCTGTCAGCCTGAAAAAAGGTACAGTGGTTACAAAGTCACCAGACTTAGGGTCTAATATAGGCTATCCAACAAAGCATCTTCTATAGAAGGCTATTCCAAACATTGGGATCAGATTTGTAGTTCACTACATCTGTGGGAAAGCTGATGAGCCAAAATCCAAGGAGTATTTCTGGATGGAATTTTTTCTAATAATAGAAGAGAGCTGTTTTTTTTCTGTATAAGTAAATGTTACAACAAAATTTTGTGTACATTCAACAAAAATAGTGGTAGGAACTCCTTCCCAAGGGATGCAAGAGGTTCAAGGCAATTCATCTTCTCTTGACATTGTCTCCTGAACCCAAAACTTCTCTCATTCTAGTCTCTACACTGGATGTTTGGTTGCTTGGGTTTGTTGGTGGTGTTTTTGTTGTTGTTGTTGTTGTTGTTTTATCATCACTATGCATTAGATCTCAAATGCAAGCAGAAGTACAAACTTCATGTTTATTATGTGGAGACATATTGAGAAGGATTGATAGAGAGAATGGATATATCGGTTTTCTTAATCATTCCAATACAGTGTTTTCCTGCCAGTTATGTTTCTCTGCTCCAAGTGTTCAGTAAGGGATGTTCACCATATGTTTCTCCAGCGTTTAGCCAAGTGAGATCCTGACTGGAGCCTGTGGGCCATTAATAAAATATAAGCAAATAGTGGTAATAAGTAATAAGGACCATCCAGAGATTACCTTCCCTGGCGGCAGAACTTAGATATTCATAACCTTCTGGTAAACACGAATGTTGAAGCAGAAGAAAATGATATATGAGAAACAGGTGTAGCATCTGGGCAGCACTGTGCTCTTGAGCTGTTTGACATGCTCCTTACATCTACATCTAGTGGAAGAGTGGAAATTATTTCTTATCTTGGCAAATTGGATATGAGAGGTAATTAGAACTGTATCCCCTTGAAATTTCATGAGATTATAGTTGGTGACAGAGCTTTATGTTTCCAGTTCATATGTTCAAATATAGTTGAGATTTGCCACCATCGCTTTAGTGGACTGATACATACAAACTAGAAAACATGAGAATCTTCAGGATCCCGCTAGATTTGGACTCATTATTCTTGTATCCATTACTTTCTGAGGGATAAAATACCAGGAAGCTGGACACAGCCTGAGCTTCCAGAGCTTGGATAAGCTTGCTGCATGCTGTTACCTTAGGGCTGGATCCATGGTCTGTGTTGGTGTGTAGTAACCTGATGGTTAGCACTATGCTTCTGTGCAGTGAGGGGAATTACAGTGGAATTTACAGTAATCAACATACAGAATAATTAATCATCATCCACAATAATTAATAGGAAAGTATCAAGGAAAGAGGAGTGTGCGTATTAAAACTTAAATGACTTTCTAGTTTAGGAGTCTAATCCTGGGCTGAGGTTGCATACCAACCACCTACAGCTGAGTAACTGTATCAATGTATTTTAATTACAGAGCAGATTGCCATTTTCTCTTAATACGGAGTTAAAGAAAGACTTTGTGGCCTCATCATTTTATTTTGTGGTGAAAGCAAGTTTCCCAATAGTAGTGAGATGCATTTATATTACCTTTGTGTTAGCATTCCTCTGTACTACTTTTGGTTCAGGCTCATGGTCCCTCTTCTATGGAATATTGAGTGTTTTGTTTTTTTTCCCCTCTATAGAATGTACAATTTTTTCAACTACTGAACTGCTGTATTACAAGAAGACTTAACCAGCTTTTACTTTGACAAGCTGCTGTGCTTTCTGTGTTTCCTGCAGAACATGATAATGCATATAAAGCATGGCCAGAAAAAGCCCAATGGGATGCACTGCATAGAAAGAATGTGCATTCCGAGTGGGGTTGGACATGGCATCTGCACTGAGCCTCTCAGCCCAGAAAGAAGCAATCCTGACTGTGTCGCCTTTTCATATATGAGAAAATTACAGAATTTTATGAACTCTAGACACCCCAGAGCTCTTGAATAGATGGCAAAGATGTCCAAGGCCTTCCAGCATTTTGTGCTTTTCCTTAGCTCGTCCTCTGTATAATGGACTAACAGTATTACACTGTGTTGCGGGGACATAGTGAGGATAAATATAATAATAGATGTTGTGAATTTAAAATGCATGAACAATGGCAGATTGTGATTTTTATTTTTGCTTTTGTGACTCCTTTTTACAGTCAGGGAGCTGAAGCTTATGCCATTGTTTCAATGCTATCTGTTCTATGGATGACTTCAGATTCCAGTGCCTCTACTCTGGCATATTTCACCATGGAAAAAAAAAAAAGTGAAATTTAACTACATTTTCTATCATTGTTCTTGGCTTTCTTAATTGCCCAATTGCCATTATAGCCTCATTAGAAAAAAAGCGATGAAGGAAAAATAAAAAAGCCCAAACTATTCTTGCTTACCATTCAGAGTGAAGCCTAAGCGGTCATCCATTGTCCTTTTTCCAGTTCTGTGTCTATTGTTCCATTAAATCTTTAATGAAAAAGCTTCATATGCTTCTTTGCCTGATTAAGTATACACTATCTTCTTTCGTCTTCATCACTAAACTGACAGTAATTACACAGAATTGAATGCTTGACCTCTAAGTCTTTGCCCCAGTAAGTATAGCAGAGAAGGACTGGTTATTGTCTCTAATCCACTGTCATCAAAGCTACAAAGATTTAGTTTCCCAGTTCAGAGACAGTGATTCACATCAGTAAAAAGGTGCAGATAATTACCATTTATTACCTGCAAAACAAATCAGATCTCAATCTTCTGTCTATGCTGGCATGAAAAATAACCACTACTCAATGGAGTGAAAGGTGATGACCCACTGGGTAATGAAGTGTCAGAATGAAGCATGAAAAAGGATCGACTTTCAAAGTCAATGAGATGTGCAGGGGAAAATAAAAAGGTAAATATATTATTTATTTTCCAGGATTACTGCTAATTTGTTTTCTAAATTCTGACTTGCTTTTATAATTCAGATGCTGCAGAATCGGCTCAATCTAAAAACATTCATTTTTGTTGAAAATTGAACTGTGCTAAGAAGGCTTAAATATATTCAAACCTCAAATCATTCAAATAAAGAACTCTTCTACTTTCCTGCCTCTGTGAGGTTAGACATTTCAGATAAAGCTCACTATCTTTTGGACGAAGTATGACAACACTGCTTCTTTGAAATCGTCCCACAGATTCTGGCATTTTGTGTAGTATTACTGCTGCTGCTTCATCGCACAGATCTAGTTCTAGTCTGCTTTGCAGGAATGGAGTCGCACAATACTGGCTTTTTACATAAGAATCAGTAGTAAATGACAACCTATGAACTTCTCAGGCCAATAGTTATTTCAATATGTAATATTTTGACCTAGATTTACTTGGATCTAATCAATCACTAATTATTTTGAAGTCAAATACAGGCAATAATAATGATGTTAATGAAGAAAAAAGTAAAATCATGTTTTATAACATATATCTGAGATAACAGCTTTGATTTCTTTCAACAGAAGGTTATCGTGTGATCGGCTTCTAAGCTACTTTTCTAGCTTTGGCTTGAAAATGTTTCTACTAGCTGTGAGAATCCTTCTTACACTAGCTTATGAAAAAGTTTGTTTGCCTGTGTGTCAATTTATATCTGTGGTATCTAAGTTGCATCAGTTGGCGTGTAATGAGTTCAAGAACAGCTCAGCCTAAGCTCTCTGTCTTTCAGCATATTAGCTATCCTGTCATATAATGGCAAGGAGCAGAGCAGCTTGAATAAATCAGCTTTTGCCATTGTCATTTCCTGCTATGTGGGAAGTTTGTTAGAAATATCTTGTCAGGGTTAGCATGATAGCCACACTCTTCAGGAATGATGAAGAAATATCAGTTATCATTATCCCCTTAGCTTCTTCTAGCCAGTCATCACTTCCTGTTCCGTGGGAGTAAGTCTTCCCATTTGTTCTAAACAGTTGAGCTCATGAGAAGCAGTGAGAAGTTGCATCTGTGAGTGCTTTTGTAATGGAGCCGAGTAGTTAGCAGAGCAGAATTCCTGAAAGCACTGTATTGATTGGACAACGGTTTCTAATGAGGTTAAGGAAAAAGTAGTGCAACATCAGATTTCATTCAGCAGGAAGTTTGTAAAATGAAAATGTAAAACAGAAAACATACAGAAGAACAAAATTCAATTTCTGCACGACAGTGAGACAACTGGATTGTGTCACAGGACTAGAACAAATGTGAAAATTGGAGCCACAATACTATGCAAATATTAGCCCTCATTTTGATAACTTAGTGCATCTCAGAGTAAATCAGAGCTGCTATAATTTAAATGATGACAGTCGTCCACATAGCATACAAAGACATCTTATTTTTGTGGAGCTTTATTTATTGTGGATTATTGCAGCTTAAAGTAGGGCTGTGTGACTCAGGAATACATCAGGCGATTTAGGTTCTGAGCTACAGCACAACAGAATCTGTTCCAGTGGTCACATGAGCTATGACTCATGGGTTCTTTTTAAAATCTTCATAGCTTTTAAATAGCACTGGTTCATAATTTACAGAAAAGACTTAGAGAAAATGGTTCTGCTAAAAGAGATTTCCCTTAAAGTTTAAAAGTATTTCATGTTGTCAACATTCTGGTTGTTCTGATTCACACTATCAGATCTTGTAATGCCTCCCTTCCCAGCCATTCTCCCTCTCTATCTCTACATTCTACTCTCCTGTTACAAAAGACAGAGTTCAAGAGCTTTGTTTCTGTTGACAGAAACAAAGGCCAGTGGCAAGTGTTCTGAAGGTAAATGGGCTCATTATATATCTGAAATCATGCAGATGTATATCAAATTGCTAATGCTGTAGCCTGATTCCTAGTATTTTCTTCAGAGTGACTTTTGCATTCCTTGTAATGCCTTGTTGTTAAGGCTGAGGAGGAGGGAACAACCCTGATTAAAGTTTCTCTCTCCACTCCTGGAAGTTGAGATGCAGTTCTTTATAATGTGATTGCAAATAGTGATTTAAGAGTCCCTAGAAAACTGTATTTGATGTGGCATTTCTGGGCGTAAGATGCTTTCGTTCTGATTGAAATTACCTTCTAGTTTTGCAAACATATTAACTACTAATGAATTAGGACTAGAGCAAAACAGAAGAGTGTATTCAACAGCAGAGAGCTATGGATAGAAGAGTTTTACTATTACATGTCTGTGGCTGAGGCACACAAGACTGTGTTAGAGAACAACAAACAAATAATGTCCTTAGCAAATGGCTGTGTTACATGCGTTGTCTGAGAGGGCCAACTGAAGCTGTGGCCGCACTTCTCTTTTATAGCTATGGTGGAAACTTGTGGATCATAGGATACATTGTGATGTTTTCCTTTTGTTTGTGAAAGGAAAAATCAGGATTTTTTCAGTTTAAATCTGTATGTGATGAGGAAACGTTATAGCACTGAGTAAGAAGGTTTCAGCCCCATTAAGCAAGTAAACAGCTCTGAATGAAGGGATCTGCACCTCTCAAATACTCTTGAATATTTATAGTTGACCATTTTTCAATATAAAGTATCAGAAGTATGAATATATCCACCAGCAATAACAGCATCTCCCAAGCCTGCTCCAATATGTTAATCTAGAGCTTTGCTGAGCAGAGCCTGCCATTTGTGTCGACATGCAATCTGATTTTGAGATGTGACAAACGGGCACTGAGATAAAAACCTCCTACCTTATCACTCACAAGTGAATCTAGGACTGAACATCAGGCACATCGAAGGATTTTTGCCTGTGTCATAAACTGAACAGATTTTTAATGGTATTCTTACAGGTACAAATATAAGAAGCAAATCAAGCAGAAATTATGTAAATAAATAAAAGGTCATGAAAGAAATAAAATAGTATAGGAACCCAAATTTGAACATGGGGAAATAGGAACCTCTTTTGTACTGAGTAGCCTGTGTACAAATGAAACGAATAGAGTCTTGCAATTTGTGTGAGAAGTACTGTAGAAAAATGGATTAGGCATGCTTGCTTTTAGAATGATAGGCTACCTGCTGCCATTTCTACAAATAGTAGTTGTAGAAGCCATTGTCGGTCTTGGAGATATTGTTTGGGCTTGTTTTGTTTTTAAGGCAGACGTCGGGGGGGGGGAAGCGTATTTCAATCCATTACTTCCTTTCTTTACTACCCATCTGAAAACAGGTTAGAAATGTTAACTCCCAGATGAAGGCCTAATCATTGCAAGGTAGACGCTCAAGTCAAACTTGATAAGCATATTGACTTTAATGCTAAAGGTCAGCAATACAGAGATTTTAACCCTGGTTATTACTTTATGCCACTGTGGGGCTCTACTTTATGATTTTCAGAGAGAGCTTTCTGGCAGCTTTATAGAAACAGAGGATAACCTATATGTTTGTGTTTGAAGTGAGATTTTTTTGTTTGTTTACTTAATTTTCAGTAAGCCTCTGAAAGAAAAGGAACATATGGACGCTATATATAGAAGTTATTTCCCTCGGAATAAAGTGGAGCTACCTGTGGGAGTTAACAAAGCAGCTGTTTAGCGATCACACAGCCTTTTGAGAAAGAGTGAAAAACATTATTTCAGGATCACTGTGCAGATCAGTGACATCTGTTTACTGCAGCAATGTAGCAGCAGTTTGTTTTTTGCATAAGTGCAGCCCTCAGTTTAAACCCGGGGGACTTACAGCTAATCAAATCGAGGTGGCTTGATCTTTCACGATGGACACTGATGTAATTTTCTTAGTAGAACATCATTAGAGCTTTTGTTTTGTATTTTTACAAAAAGTGCTAAAGGGACACACACCTCTTTAGCATTTTGGGCTGATACATGGTACTACCATGAAATTGAGAGATACAAACGTGGAAGTTATTCTGAGGTTGGTTGGAGTGAGTCGTTTAAACTTCTGATTAGTATTTCAAGCACTTCCAGCAAAGTGAGGGCTTTCATTTGTTTTTGTTATTTAATGTCTACAAATCTATTTTCAGCTAAATGTTGAGAAGAAAGGTCAAAGTGAGGTAGAACTGAATTATTTAAAGATTTTATTTAAATATTTTAATATAATTTTATGAACAAGTGCGGCAGGGTTTAGCTGCTATCTCAGCATGCTGCTTTGTCCACAGGCATATCTGTGAATGAATACATTCAGTAATGAATCTTAAGTGACTGATGATCTCAATCACTGTGAAGTCTAATTGTAGTGTCAGCTGAGAAGGCAAAGTAAAACATCACAGAATGTCCATGAATCTTGTCATTACTCTAGTGATTTAAAGAAAAAAAAAACAGAAGCAAACAAAGCCAGCAGTTAGAATTTACTATGGTAATTAATCCTGCCCTTGCTGATTGCTATTTGGGCCACCATCTGAATCAAAGTAGCCACATTTCCTCTTGTAGGACCCTGTATCTTACACCTTATACATAGGTACACAGCATTAAGGAGCATGAAAGAATTTTCCTACTTGATTTTCTACTTGGTGTAGATCTCAAAAATTTTACTATGCAAAATTGTTTGTACAGAAACAAGTACCAAGTCTCTGTCAGAAATACTGTTCTCCCTAATATATCTAATATGTGGTACAACATATATTCCCATCAGCTTTGTCTGACCTAACCAGCTGATTTAAAATAAATACATGTTTTCTTTATGCACGAAGGAGACAGAAACAGGTAAGAGAGCATAAAAAAAAGTCCATTCTGATTAAATCAACTGATTCACAAGAAAATTTTGGTGGCTGATAATTATGTTTTATAGAGGAAAATCTATTTAACTATCTAAGAATTAAAGGACATTTCACAGATTTATTTTTAATTTTTAACTACGCCATTAAGTCTTATTAACATTATTTTTTTATTTTTAATTTTAAAAATTCACAAGTCTTCCCAAGTCTTTCATCTTTATGAGGCTATGTATTTGTCTTAATAAACATTCTGTGAATATTTAATGTTCAAAAATGAAATATGCATATGTTTTCCCTTTTGGTAAGAGCTTTGTGGAGATAACATTGATGCTGCTATTTTATGTTCTAGCTAATGTATGTTTTCCTACAAGCCAAATAGTTCATTACTATTAGTACAGTCGCATGATTATAAAGGTGATTCTGGCATCTGTTTTGCAGTTATCTGAGGATACAGGCTGCCTCACATTCCCAAATAAAAAAATATTTGTGAGTTAAGAAAACGTGATTCTCGCCAAAGAATGCCTTCTCCTAAGATGAAGCCTTATAGAAACAAGGTGCAAAGCCAGCAGATAGCAGCACCTCTCCCTGACTTGTAATGACTTTCCTTCACTGTAGGAAAGATTGGAAGCACTGAGTAACACTTTTACGTTTGGATGTTCAGTGCTAAATAAATCGTGGTATTGTTCTTATGTAGTATAAATGTGTATAGTACGTAGAGTTGTTGCTATGTAGGATGCAGAGACAGTGTCCACGAGCTAATAATTTTCACTCCTACTTTCTTATGTCACAGTTTCCCACTCCATAATAAACATAAACAAAAAGAGCAAATAAAATTTTGTTTTGTTGCTGAATAATGGTTCAAGAGAGACTTCTCAATTATACTGCTTGTCACCATGAAACAGTGTTTAATATCCAAAGGTGACATTCTAAATATACAAAAAAATAAACAAGCACGTTTGTTTGTGATTTTTCTCCATATAGTTCATCTGTCTATTACAATACGTAGCTCAAAATATGAGGTTCTTGCTGTTCCATGACAATTTTCTGAACTGATTTGAGTACTTGAGTACTGTTAGTGCTGGGTACCATCTCATGCCCACTGGGTCAGATCTGAAGAGTGATTGTTCAGAACTCTTGAAACTCTCAAGCCGCTATTTCAGTCATATTAAGACTTTTCCTCTCTCCCATCCCATATATTTTAAATGCCTGGATGCTCAATTATTCGTGTAGGAAGGTGTTAAAATAAATGTTCATCATTGTGTCTTATTGAAGAAAAGGAACAAATGCCTTATGAATGCTCACTCTGGTATCTTCAGACTTCCAGAGCAGTGGTATGTCTAAAAAATTTGTATTCCTCTTTCATTGCTATGTGTGCCAAGCGCAGTTGAAGTTTTTGAAGGTTTTAGTACCAGAATGCAATTTTTTTATAATAAATTTTAACACAAGCTTTATATTTAGTTTCCCTCATAAATAAATTATTCTACAGCTTCTGAGACCTGTGGAAATATTATTCAAAATGGGCATGAAGATACAATCCTTATTTTCAGGAAATGGCACCAAGTTGTGCCAGGGGAGGTTTAGGTTGGATATCAGGAAAAACTTCTTTACAGAAAGGGTTGTTAATCACTGGAATAAGCTCCCCAAGGAGGTGGTTGAGTCACCATCCCTGAGTGTGTTTAAAAACTTTTTGGATGTGGTACTCAGGGACATGATTTAGCAGACAGTTGTTAGAGTTAGGGTAGTTAAGTTGTGGTTGAACTTGATGACCTTTAAGGTTTTTTCCAACCTGATCAATTCTATGATTCTATAGAATCATAAGAAAGATTTCCATAGTCTTGAGTAGATATGTATTGCTGGAATTTGCCGTTTAGGTTTTATTCCTTTGGTCTTAAAGATTACAAGGTTTCTATTCAGCATTCATCTATTTATATTTTCTGTTTCATTTCAGAATAAATGCAAAGTATTTTGAGGACATTCTTACAAGCCAGTTGTGACACAGGAAGACTGAAAAAAAGATTAGATATTAACTATATTGTTATCCAAGCAATGGCCCTGGAAATGGAATTAAATATTCAGTGAACTGAACTCATTGAACTTTTCTCATTGATTCAAATATGATTTTCACAGTTGTATGTATGTATATCACAGTTGTAATCACAAATATATATAAACAATTATAAATCTGGTATACAAAACAATTTTCTGGAAAAAAAAGTTTAAAAATTCTTGAAAGAAAGAGTGTTCATTTTGATAATTGAAATAAATGTTGCAGATAGTTATACAGATAGAAATGTTGCAAATCTTTAGTTCCAAATGTAGATGCTTCATGTAGATAAAGTTGAAGTGTTTAATTTTCAGAGTGTTTTTGATTCATTTTGATTTCTGTTCATCTTTTTTTTTTTTTAGATTGTATTTTTTCTCCTGTTATCTATTTCAATATTAATATTAACCTTCTAATAGTCCAAAATTATTGAAGTGTTCAGATTTTCTCAGACGTCCAGCCACTTTTTCTTTAAGTGGACAGCTGACATAAAATCTTGAGCAATTATATTAATTTTAAAGTACTTTTTGTGCAAGTATGTTAAGACTTGAGTTTGCTGAAGGTTACTTACATATAAATTTACAATGGAAATTTCTAATAATCACTGAATTAAATTGCATACGTTGGTTTATACATACCATCATACACCAGATATGGAAACAGAATATGCCCAGATTCTGGCCTCTTGTAAAAACATTCCCATCACAGCTCGATATGGCCTTTTTTTTGTCCACAGGAAACATTATACTACTCTGATAATAAACTGCTATTCTGTGTTAGGGGGTCTGGAAGCTGATCGAGAGCCATGAATTTCAGCATAAGGCAATCTTTGCTCTGTGAAATCATAATGTTGTTGCTGCTTAGGTCAAGCTTATCTCACAGCTGGATTTACTGTGGCACAAGAGAAGAAATAAACTGAAATAATAACTGGAATTAGTAAATACCTAAGAAAATTTTAGCACTACTTTTTAAAACATCCACCCAAACTTTTCCTGTGTTAAAGAAATTTTTGTATGTACTGTGTAAAAAGAATGGCTGTTCTTTCTCAAAGCTAGTCTGGTTTTATTTTGATTGCTGGTATATGGTGCTGTTATAACAGCTAGTTCTGCAACACACAAGGCTGGGGAGAAAGGCAAATAAAGGAAGGAGAGGTTTTCTCGGATTATTCTGGATATGCATGAGATGTTTACCCCAGCTTCTCATATAAAACAAAATAAAAACAGACCTCCAAACTGATAAATTGAAGTTGAAACCACTGCTTGTATGTCAACAATAGATACTAATTACCATTTCATCCTTTTGAAGGTACTCACGCAAATAGTTTTTGACACAAGGTAAGTTTATTTGACTAAGTATCGGTTTTTTAAAGTCTTCTGTCAGACTGAGTATTTAACTCCTTATCTGGGCATTATGGAGCATAACTTTCCAATCCCATGTATTTTAACATCACCAACATCAGCAATGAACAGAACTTTTGATGCAGGCTTAAGCCAGCATGTAGCTCCTTGCCAAAAAGAGATGCTTTTACAAGTGTGAATTGAGAATTCTTTGGGATAGATGTGATGAGACAGGCAGTGAGATTCTTATTCATTTTCGGAGAAACAGCATTAAGATTCCTGTAAATTTTCAGAGAATAGAGAACTGTTGAAATACTCAGTGTTTCCTGTTCACTATTTCTTCTTTGCCTTTAAAAACGTGACTCTGAGTGACGCAGATTCAGGTCCACAAAGTGTAGAAAGTGGCCATCTATGGCAGAATTTGGCCTGGAACATGAGATTTTTTTTAATGCCATCTCTTCCACAGCGAAGAGGAAGACAAACAGTTGACAAAATGTAAAACTTCTTTTTGAAGTGAGTTTGGATTTTTTAAAGCATTGTTAACAATTTTACAAATGTCTTTAATGAAATGGGATTACCACCAAACATCTATTCTAATTTAATCAAATTGTAAGTAATTAGGTTTTCTATTATTTTTTTCTATGTCAAATTTATTACCTTTAGGAAGATTTGTAATATGGTATAAATTGTAGCTCATAATGAGAAGCCAGAGTAATAGTGAAATTAATTTTTATTTTATTAGGCATTACAACTTTAGGAGTGATAGATTTCTTCTTTTAAAAAGATTTGTTTCTTTACTTGACAAACCAGAGTATGCAAACAAAACTTCTCAGTTTATTTATGTAGCATCATATCTCCTGCAAAATGGCTGAACCTGGGCTTTCACTATTAACACCTCTGCTGGTTTTGTTCCTATGGGACAGAGGAAACAACAGAAAAAAAGTCTTTAGTTCCTAGAATGGGGAAGAATATTTTTACTGATTTTCCTTTATAAACTTCTTTACTACTTCAGAACTACTTTAAAAATTGTATTTATCAGCTCTTTTCAGGCAATATGTTACTGTGGATGAATAATAGACATTCACTGCTACCAGGTTTACTTCTTTTGTTGTTATTGCCTTCCTAGATTGGGCAGCCTCCTCACTGACCTGGGCCTCAGACGGGCTCTGCTTCCAAGTGGATGCACTTTGCAGTCTTTTCAGTTTGTGATGAAAAGTGAGTGATTGACAAGGTGGGTCGAGTGGTATAAATTTATCATCTCTTTTTAAATTTTGTGAACATCCTGCATTTTTGAAACTGTTTTCCCTCCTTTCAAAACCTGGAGGTTGCTGTTGTAAGAACAATTTATCCAAGGAGCAGTTTTTTTTGTAAACACTATACCTTTGTGAAGAAATAGCTGTTATTACACTCAAAAGCAACCCAAAGATATAGTCTTATTGGTTTTTACATTTTTTTTATTCCAAAATATTTGTTTCTTTATTAAAATCTATTCCAAAATTCGGGGAACTTTTATCCATCCATTCTAACATGTCATTATGATTTGCCTTTTCTGAGTAATGTTTTATGTAATTAACACTATTTAGAGATGTGTCAGTTGTTAACTAGCTGTTTCATAATGCATCCTAAACCATTGTATATCTCAGGCCAGAATCATGCTCTACAGGTGAATAGAACTCCCACCTGTACTTTAAAAGTCACAGATTTACTGAAAGAAAGAAACTCAAACTTTAGTTTGGAATTTAAATTTGAAGCCTCCCTTGTAATTGAAAACATTCACAATAAGCAGCAACAGAAGACAGAAGAAAAGCATCTACGTTTTGATACCTATACAGTAGAATTGGAATTTTATACATTTGGGCTATGTATAAAAGTATGTGAAAGTAAATCAATATTTATGGAAAGTTACATTTTGTCTATAAATATTAGTGGAAGAGCTTAAATGTTTGGTTTCAGACTATTTTAACTACTCTATGCAGTATCATAAATTGGTGTGGAAATGTATGATAGCGTATAAATTAATCCATTGATGTTAATTTGTGTAATTTAGGTATTCATAATCACATCTACCTCTTTTTATATAATTGGATATTGATGCAATATACTCTGAGTTTCTTCCCAAAGCTAAAATATTAGTCTATAAAGGAAATGGAGTTCCTACAGTGACTAAACATTAAATGGATACAATAAATTACTGCTTTTTAGACAATTGATATCACTGTGAAATGACAACTTATTACTGAACATTTCGTGGTACTCTGCATTTTCAATCCTTCAGAACGCAGAGCTGCTGGACATTTTGCAAAGACAAAGACCAACTTATCAAGAGGTATAATTTCAAAAGCTTCATAAAAATTCCAATTTAAAAGGAGCAAGATTTTTTCTGTGATTAAACATGAACCATTCTTTGGATTTACTGACTTAGATTTTATTTGGTGATAATAGTAGAGGTATTATCTCTAGATCAATTTTCTTTGTTTGCTAAATTTCATGATAGGGCAATCAGAAGACAAAATGCTTGGAAACAATTTTATTGATAAGGAATGCAAGTCATGTCTGATTTTTTTCTTACAATAAGGTATTCACAACACAGACTGTTAAATAGTCTATTTAATCTTCTTGTGTATGAGTGAGCTGCTGATAAATATAGACAATGTGGTGTTTAGGTCAAAATTATAGTATGCCTTTAACACCTCTGATCAACTGTGAGAGTTCTTATATCTAATTGCTACAACTATTCCAAACCAAAGAATGATAATCTCACAAATCCACTGAAGTCTTCTATATGAACAAACATCTCTATCAGTAGTTACTATAAAGAAGCAGAAAAGTTTTTATAAAACTGTAAATAAATCTCTCTGCTAGAAGGCAGAGAGATATTTGCTACCGTTACTTGCATAGTTTAATTGTTATGAAAACCTAGGAAATTATTTTATGTAACCTCTGTGCTGAGAAGTTTGGAGACTCTTGGATTCTCTTGAAGAATCTTGGATGGTTTTGTATTTTGAATTCAAGTTGTAAGCTTATTCACTTCCTTCTTAATGAGTTTTGACATTTGGAGAGTATGGGCAACCCATTACAGCTAGAGTTATTTTGAGTTCTTACAAGTTCATACCAACACACGTCTTTGGATATGTAATGGAAAACCAGAGAGATTAATTAAACTGCAGGGCTTCTTATAACTTCTTGATTATCAACAAAGAAAATCATTTAAATCTATCAAAGAGGAAAACATTAACTGGACTCCTACCAAAAAAGGTGCAAGGTTGCAAAGAGTAAGTAAACTCATTTTTCATTGCTATGTCAGAGATTTGTTTACAGTCCAAATGAAATATTTTTCAACTTCTGAAAAAAAAAAAATCCATCCTGATTATATTAAAATTCCTTTGTGAGAACAAAATATCTAGAATAAGATGTACAATAGTTCTTAGTCAAATTCCAACCATGCCACAACGCATGAAATGGAATTGGAGAAGAAAGTAAGAATTATACTGGAGTTGTTTCTAGGGAAGCAATTTCCAAGCAGAAAATGCAGATTTCACAGAATGAGATTCTGGAATACGTTTCTGGAATTTTTTTTCTGGGGATGCAATTTTCTAACAGAGAACATGAATTTCACACAATCAGTTTTTTCTACATTGGCATGTTTTATGAAAATGTATGATTATTGATCTTTTCAGTAGAAGCCAAGTAGTGGATTGCCTTCATATCCTTTCATTTCTCTTCCAGAAAGATGGAAAACTCTGGTGGAGTTAAGAAGGCAGGATGCTGGCCAGCTTGCTATTCATCAGCTTTCCCAGCTGCCAGGTTGACCAGAGGGTTGTACAGTCAGTTGACCAACCAGGCTCAAACATTATTCCACTTCACTAGAAATTCCAATACAATGATCCAGAATTTCTAATTGAGTGGAAATGCAGCCATCAAGCTCCCTGTTCTATTTGTGGCCATGTTTATATTCACACTGTCTGCATGGCCAGCTCTTTTGCATTTGATTGCTTTTTCATAAAAGCTGGCCTCAGTTTCATACAAAAAGTACAAAATGGATTGGTAGCTTTTAATAGTCATCCAAGCTCATACATTTCTCCTGGGCATCGTTCACTTATCCTACCCACATAGTGCTCTGTACCAGCTGCCTGAAGTTTGTTCCTGATTCCACTTCCTCTGCAGCACAGAAACAGTTTGCACAGTTGCGGACAGCAAAATGAGCTGGCCACAGCTGTCAAGATCAGAAAATACTTATTGACAATTTGTGCGCTATGAGACAAAGTCATGTACTTCAAACCCTGTTATCTAATAAGAGCTGCCTGTCTTATCCCTAACATTATTGTCCAGAGGATTTGATCGTGTTATGCTATGCATTTAATTACATTTGAGAATACTCAGCTGCATTTTTCAGAAGGATGGAGAGCTTAACCATAGAAGTTTTGATTTGGTCTCTCATCTCCAACTTCACGGTGTTTTCTTTTTATCTCTACAAAGCTTCAAATAATAAGTGTGTGAGCACCTGGGCTTTATTTCCCCAGGAATATCAAATGTGCTAAGAGTAATTTAGATAAGAGTTGATGAACACACAATTTGTATCACCAACACCAGCAGTCTCAGAGGAACACACTGAACAATTACACTGACCTAATCCCTGCAGGCACACAAGGTGTTCCTTTGTTATTTTCTTATTTTCTTCTGATACTAATTCAAATAACACTGCTTTAGATGACACCACCTGTAATTGATGCTTTACAAGAAGACCAAATGAGAAGTTCTGATAACCACACTCTCTTATGCACTACCTTTGTCCTTCATATGACTTGCAAAATAATCTTTCTTACCCAGGGCATCTGTGATTGCAAAAATGACTTCTCATGTTGGCAAGCCTGCACAAATATGGAAAGACAAATATAGGAAGGAATTCCTTCCTACAGAGATTTCCTAAAATCCTGCTTAGCATTCATTAAATCTCTGCATAAAAAGGAGTTTCCAGGCTGGTATACTGTGGCAGATGTCTTTTCCATATATACAACCATGTTCCTGTTACCTTTCTATGCGGAATTTTTTCTTTTCCACCTCTAGAGATGCATCACAAAATTTTATCTTTTGATATGGTGCTCAGGTGTGTGCTGTTTTTTAGGAAATGAGACCACATTTTTAACTAATCAGTAGTTTATCTAATGGGAACATGAGTCTCTGCTCTGTTGATCATCTCACCTGGTTTCTGCTGAAGTTAAAAGATATTTCTGTAACTCAGTGAATTAGACCAAGATTTTCTGTGTTTTTTTCCCCCTAATTTTTAAGGATTTCAAAGAAATGCCTTTAAGCAATAAGCTACACCAGTAGCAAATTTAGTATGTCTCTGTTACCTTTTTTAAATGGAGAACTCCTAGGTGTTTATATTACAAATGCTAATTTTACTATTTGCAGCATGAACTACAACAGAACTACAATGTCATCATTTTCCTCATTCAGTAACTGATTCGATTTTTTTCGCAGATAAGGTTGCTGCATTTCATTTTCAGTAACTGCAATTCTAAGAATTTCTGTCCATGAATATACAGTAGTTTATATCTCCTTCTTTCATCACATTATTTTTCAGTTTCCTGTTCTGTAATCTAATCACTATTAATTTATCATTTATTTATACAGAGTGCATTTTTATCTTCATTCTTTTTTTTAGATCCCTTTTTTTTTAGATCTTGTTTTTGTTTGACTGAATATTCCTCTCCCATTATATTTTTTTCATTAATACTATCAGCAGTGTAAAGTCTTTTTTCTTCTTGTATCTGAGCTCCTGACCATTAGTTCTATACTTCTACGCTGACTTTTTATACTAAATTTATTTTATGCTTTCTCCACATTTTTGTGCTTACTGCTGTGTGCCCTTCAATCAGAGTTATAGTTCACTTTATTCTTTAGATTTTGTATTTTATTTTCCAACTTTAGTGCTTTTTGCTTCCACTCTTTTTGCATTGTAGTTATCGTATGAATGTGACGGAATCTTATCAGATTCCCATATTATTTTAACCTGTTTTAGCTTTGCTTCAGTTTTGACTCCTACTAATGACATTTTCCTGCTGTTTCCTGCACAAAGGCACATTACAATTTAATGCATCTTTCCCAATCTGCTTTCTGTGTTTCTACTTCCCTCCCCCATTGTCATGTCCTTGTAGATACTATCTTGAATAAATTATCAAGATTGTTCTACAAGAAATCTGTCACATGGTATATGACCTCTCTTAAATCTGAGGTTTAGCTATGAATTCCTTATTAGTGTTACATGAGCTGCTCTTATGAAAATGTATAGATACTGGTGTACGGCAGTTTATTCCTGCCTTTATTCTGCTTTTCTGTCCCTCTATAATTTATCTCTTTTAGATTGAAGTGACTTTGTAAAGGATGTTTTGCCTCATGGAACTAGATGTTCCAAAGGATGTAGAGCTTGATGGAACTAGAGTTCAAACAGACATACTCAATACACAGTCTTGTAAGGAGGATAGCTGTTACATATTAAGAAATAAACACACATGTACACAATTTTTCACCTCCACCTTTATTGTTTCATAATTAATAAAGGGTAGAAGTGTCATATTATTATGGTAATCAATTCTAGGTTTTTAGATCAGCTGGGAGAGGTTAGTACATGAAACTATGAAAGCTCACTGAAAAAATTCTCCTCTAAATAGCTTTTCAAATGTTCTAGGTAAGTGAACTTTTGTACCATTTGTCTCTTATTGAAACTTAGGTGAAAAAATATCTTGAACTGCATCTTTTAGTAGATAAAGAGAAAAGCCAGTAGTAGCAGAATAAACTTTCAAGGAGAAACATTTTTTAGTGTTTTTCACTTATGAAATTGGTGCAATTTCAGACTTCGCATAACTGTAAGAAAAATAAGTAAGTGACAAAGAGTAAAAAGAGGCTGGAAGATGGTTGAAAAATGAAGCTTTTTGGTTATCTGGTTTCTCTGTGCTGAGGAAACGGAGTGATCACAACAGCTTTAAATGAGACAAAAAGATAAATGAAGGCTATTGAAAAAAATGCTGTATATTGTTTCCTGCTGCTTGTAAGGGAGGAATGTCTTCTGCTCTTATTTCATTAGGAATGTATGAAATCTACCGCTGGTAAGATAAATGCCTGACAATATCTGACAGAATCTTTTTCAAATTCTGGCTGCTAATGTAATTAACTTCAGCAATGCCATCTTCTCTGAATTTAAAAGTCCACGTAGAGTGAGAAATTTTGGATCCTTTAAATACAACCTCAGTAAAATATTTTTGGGCAATAATAAAAAATGGAATAATAATATTCTGTCTCCCAAAACAGCACAATTTTTTGATATTTGAATATGTTGCAAAAAGGCAGAAGCATAAAACAATGATTTGTTGCAGGCAAGGTTGGATCAGGGGAATACTCTTCATGTGATTGAATGATGTGATTTCCAGTTTTAACAAAATACTATCCACTGTTTTCTTAAAGCACACTTTATTTTTAAGAGTAAGAAAAAGAAGCAACTGGCTTTTACTGGTATGTATTCAACCCTAAAGAATGACATTTCACACAGTACCAAGCTCTGAAGTTCAGAATTCAACTATAAGAGATGTTGGAAGGTATACGCAAAATATGACATTTCACATGAAGAATCAAAAGTGCGCCAAGAGGACAGAGAAATGGATAAATGTTTTGTTATAGTTATTAGCTGTAGTATGATCAGATAATAAGGTAAATGAAAGCTATAGTAAAAAGTATGGTGTGGTACAGTACAAAAATTCCTATGTTTCTTCTTAGTGTTGAAATATTAATTTGAACAGAAGGGTATTCTCATTTCAAAACAGTTTGCATGCAAATCCAAGAAAATATTAGTCAATCTGGTAAAGCACATATCTACAATTTATACAGCACAGTAGAGACATTATCAATGAATTTTCTGAACTCTCACAGCGAACACAGAATAGGAATTACAATAGAAAAAAATGATGACTTTTGCCATACTTATAACCAGATTGTGCAGTCTTCCAACATCCACAGTGAAAGAGAATAACAGCTGGGAGGCAGAGAAATGACAGATTCTGCTGAGTGAAAACTCGTACAACATTTAATT
Source organism: Centrocercus urophasianus (assembly GCF_019232065.1). NCBI lineage: Eukaryota > Metazoa > Chordata > Aves > Galliformes > Phasianidae > Centrocercus > Centrocercus urophasianus. The sequence continues at coordinate 5,704,346 of NW_024884800.1, read as the reverse complement.
CCTTCACTGCGCAGCACCTGCTGTGTTATTGCATACCAGTGCCATCAGTGTGCTAGAACCAGAGTACGCTGTGTTCACCAACACAGTGGGTGTTTCCTATCTGCAGTACTTGGCAGTATGTAGGAGCTTTTTTTGGTCTGGAGAATGTTCTTTCCAAGTTTTATGTCCTAGTTTCATACACAACTCTTTTTCAGTTTGTATCTTATAAGTTCATTTTTAGCTCACTTCCAATGCCTTATATTTTTTCATTTGATTTTTTAATATGTCATATTTCACAACTCATACCTAGCTGTTCAGCAAATTTGAATCAAACCTGTTTTTATTAATGGCATACAGTCCAAATCTGAAATGTAAGGGTACACATCTTCTCTATATAGCCTGCTCAAGACCTCTGTGATCTCACAGACGTATCTGTGGCATCTGTTTGCCAATCTGTTAAAATCTGGTGACTATTAATCCATGTATCCTTTTCCATCCAAAGTAGCCACAGTGATCATCATCCTCAGTTCAGGGTCCATTTCTGCATGTTTTCCCATATCAGAAGGTATGACGAGTCACCTACATCTGCACAAAGTCTTAACCAATGGTCTTTCCATTCAGATTGGTTTGTATATGACTTTTATACTCCTTTGTTCATTAAAAGAATGAGGGTTTTTTGTTTGTTTTTGTTTTTTTTTTTGTATCTTTTTAAATTTGTCTTAAATTCCAAGGTTGTTTTGTCTGCCTCAGAATCTGAATGCTTAAGAAATGAAAATGTTGGAAAGATTTACCCAGCAGAAGTTTTTTTTCATAGTATTCTTTCTAATTCAGGTTGTTTTCATTGTAATTATGCCAGATCTATTTGTTGTTGGAATACCCACAAATACAAGTGTACATTCTTGTATTTCTACTAGACTTACTTCTATAAGCATCAGCAAAGGAAAAAAGCCTGCTGGTGTGAAGTAATTAGTCAAATGTTTCAAACAATTTTGAAGGAACTGCGTGAGATAGTATGAACCTACTAGAGTATTTCTGATCTGTGCTGCAGAGCCAGATTTATTGTCAAGTCAGATAGTTAAGTGATTTGATGTTTTGATAAAGTGCCTTGGCAGAACGTTCAGTCTATACTGTAGGTGTCCGTATATCAGTAGAATATAACAAAAGAAGAGCAAAGAATGTTACAATTTGCTTAAATATATTCTTTGATAAAATTATAGTTTATTAGTAATATCAATCTAATGACATCTTTTGTGTTTTATTTTGTGAAAATGAGCCAATAAGGGGTACAATTGATGTTAACTAAAATGTACAGAGGAAAGACATTAAAAAATAAATTGTACAGCCCTAGATTGGTCAACTCTGTCCTTTTCAGGTGACAAGAATTGGTACCATCAATAACTGTTCTTTAAACAGAAACAAATACTTTAGAATATAGCAGAAAATTGTTGTACAATTCAGTTACGCACAAACTGTGAATAAGCCCATGAGAAAAGCTTGAAATTTTGTATCAAATAGACATTTCCTTGTATGTATTTCCTTGTATGTCATGTGTGAATAGTATGAATGTGGAATAGAATTCCACAGGATTAAAATATAAAAAGTAATTTGTTTCTTCAAATGGTCATGAGAGTTGGATCCTGTTGGTATATCTAATCTCATCAGTATTCATCAATATCTTTAATTTATAAAAACACTTTTAGACCAGTAATTTATTTTCCCTTCATATAAAGGGAAGCATCAAGAATCTAGAAGTTGCTACACTTATTGCAGTTGTCTATGAGATGTCTTTGTATTTTTTCCTTCTTTAAAAAGGAAAAAGTGGAAAAACTTTCTTCTCATGAATAAGTGAGATTCAGTAAGTAGCTCCTACTGGAGCACAAATTATTTTTTTTAATACAGAGACGAGAAAAAAAGGCATTGTCCTTTTTGTGAATCAACGCTGATGAACACTGAACATATTCTGAAGACTGTATCCCTTTGCAATGAAACAGTGACAATGGATTTTACTGAAACTGCTAACAAGATTGCTGAATTTCTTGATTGCATAAATGTATTTATCACTTTAATATACAGTAGCTACCATGAGGTTTTCCATATAAGTGTTTTGGGGATGAAGAGAAAGTGAATCCAATACTTATTTCTAAGGCAAAATCAATTTTAGCTAGAACCAATGCATTTTGTATTCCCATGTAACTCAAGGCCAACTTAGTATTCATGATGCTTTTTTTCATACAGTACTCACAGTGTGTTTCATTTGCAGAGTGGCATGCACAGGAATAAAGACCCAGAGGAATATAACCCTTCTACTTCACACAAAAAGTAAATTAGGTTTTCTTAGCATTTTGTCTCTTCATCATCTGGAAAACCTGCTGCTAGTGAAATTTTCTTCTGATGTCCAATGCATTTTCTGATAAATCTGAAGCTTGTTTAAAAGGCAGCTGCTGTGTGGTTTTAATCAGCAAACATCTGCAGTAATTCAAAAGGAAAAGTAGAACATTAGCAATAAAAAAGATGATCAGAGATGATTAGGTAGAACAGATGCAAATATTATTAATAATTGAACAACAAGTGAACTCAAATGCTTTAGGATGTTCAGTAGCATTGTTGCCTGTCCTGCCCAAGAGAACAATTGTAGAGAAACTGCAAAAAAAGGTAACAGGAGAATGTCTACTCCCAAATCCCAATTTCAGCTGAATGAAAAAAAAAAAAATCCTTGCTTTGTCTAATAGCATGTATCTACTAGCTACTGAGTGTAAATGCAATTTTGTATGATATGTACTCTGTGAACTTTGATAAATATTGTAATTGTTGGCCTCCCCAGGGTTAAAATTTGGCAATCTGTGCTTTTGCAAGATAAAGATAACTGTCCACACACCAAAAAATGACTGCATTTTGTTCATTCTTTAAAGTGCATAATGCCAAAGATAGCCAAAATTTGTCAGAGTTTACGAGTTCTGAATAGTAGACAAAAGCTTGTCTACCTCCTGTAAACTTGCAGAGCCTCAATCTGTTTTGGAAAACCTTTACTGGAGGTGGAGTAGTTTCTCAGTGAAGGTGAATGACTTTCCCCAGGGCATCACAGTTGGTAGACAAGAAACAGAATTAAGTCTGGCTTTTCTGGCTCCCAGTTTCATGTTGTTAGCCATCAGATCAAGCCAGCCATACACTCAGCATGTTTCAGACTGCTTGCCTGAGAGGATACTACTGACACAAAGGGCAAAATATGCCATTTGGGTGCATGCTGTGTTTAGCCATCAGGTCTCTCACACAATTTTTAGATGAACATGAATGCCACATAAATTCACAGCAACTCTGAAGTCACTTAGTAAAATTCACAATGGATGTCACTGTGTCCACAACATTTTTTTTCCTCTTCTTTCATTCTTTCTCGTCAGCAGGCAAACAGACGTGTTTTGTGTGAAAATACGTCACAACAGGCTGGTAAATGCTGAGCAACCAAAACAATTCATTGACAAAATTCCTCTATCAGCTTATTAGCAAGCACCTCAAACTTAACTATGTTGAATATAACAAACCAAAAACAGACCAAAGAAAATGTTGAATACCTGCTTATGCAAAGAGGTAAGTGAAAATAATTAATTGAAATCCTGCACAAGAGACATGTTGAATTATTTCAATTTTCTTGCTGTTTTTGGTTTTTTTTTTTTTTTTTTTCAAACTTTAAAGTTCATACTGGAGTAATCATAACTGCCTTTATCTTGCATGTGTCAGCTCTTCTACAATCTAAACCAGTCAACAATTACTCTTCCTATAGGCATCTAGTGGCCAGGAGTTAGAGCATTGCAAAGGTTTTGTAGTACTTTTCAAGTACAAATAAATATTTTGATCACTGGATGAATAACAATTTATAAGGAAAGAAAAGCCTGGAGCTTCTACAGTGTATGTCACACCTCCTCTTCAAGAATATTTTATGGTAGGATCTCCAAAGCGGAGTACACCAGTGACTGACATTTCTCGTGCCTGGAACACACTGTTTTAGAAATTTTAAATTCTTCACCAAATAAAAATGGCACCATTTAATTGTTTTCAAAATGGGAGTATGTTATGAAAAATGTTTCTATTGAACATTGGCTTATGTGTCTGTATCAAGAGATTTTCATTCCATGGCAGTTTGAATCCAACGGAGCAGGGCGTCAGTGCTGCCACAGGCAGAACATTAACTGGTTGGCAATTGTCCTAAGTCTGTAGAAATAGCTTTATTGGCTTTACTGAACAATTCGTACATCACATCCAGTGTTTCCTATGGCAGTGAAACTAAGTCCTGCCTTCCATCTTAGGTATCACTGGTTATTTATACACAAAATAGAAGAGCTATGAAAGTGGCAGGCATTATCCCACTTAAGGGAGAATTTTAGGTGGGTGGAATTTAATTATGAGATTGGAATTCAGCCAGGATTTGGGCAAGAGGAGCTGTGGATTTGTCAAGCAGCTATGAAACGTGTCTCGAAGTTGTCCCCAAAGTAGAGGCAAAGGAAACATTTTGTCACCTATACAGTACTAGGTTAAGAAATCTGTTTGTGCTTTTTTTTTCGTCTTCTTTCGACGTACGGAAGTAAAGGGAAAAAATGAGAAGTCGAAAGAGCTGCTTTGCTGTATGTTTGCATAAAGGCAGAGGAAAGTGGCAAAGAAGGGGGAAAATATCAGTAAGTTTCTCAGCAAGCATTTTATTTCCCTTTCCATCCTGTTAGCAGGTGGTAAATATAGGCAGGTTTCTAATGTTCACAAAAGCCAATCAAACATCTTGAAGTATGCAGTGTGAGTTAGCATTCAGTCAGTATTTTATTTCATTGTCCTTAGTAGGAATGCATAGAGAGAGGAAATTAAAGCGCAGAAACCTCATCAAAATACAATTTTCAGAAGTATTAGAATTGGCTAAACAGAACTCTGTGACCTGTTTTCATTAAATTATGGTAAGGCTTTTATTACCTCTTCTACTTGTATGCAGTTTAGAAATCCTTTTTAGCGAAACTGGTGTTCTCAGGAACCAGACAGAGCTGTGGAGCGAGAAGTTAAGAGACTTTTATGGTCCTACTCTGCTGTAAGAAATAAGGATAGATTTTTGATGCTTGCAGTCAGTTGCCAAATTGATATCACAGTAATTAGAAATGGTTTTCTTGTTTTCTTTCTCCCTTTACCACTTCAGACTTCCTAGGCAATAATATTCCACAGAGATTAAAGTGACATTCTGTAGTTAAATTAGGAAATAGCACATCAGATGTAAGTGCTGATTGCTGGACTGGCAGTGTAGGACTCTGAGAAGACTCACAGAAATTAAAGTCAGAAAGTGGGAAAAAAATATTTCTTTAATCAATTTTCTTCCTGACCCATCATTCCTCTAGCAGAGTACTGTTTTAAAAGTTCTGTCTGTCTTCATCTGTCTGTTGAAATAACAATTTATTTAAAATATTCATGTATTTCTTTGATTCCTTATTAACTTTAAAATATTGTCCTTAAGTCAAAATTAGTTAAGAGACTGTTAAGAGCACCAGTGATATTTTTTCTTTGCTTGTTTTGTTCTACCCAATAGTCCACTTTTTACAGTAAAATGACATTCGGATCAGATACATGTACAGTCAAAATAAATGACATTTCCTAATCAGATTATCAGGTACATGGACAAAATCAAAGCATAATCCTAACATTCACAAATAGCTCAGCAGAGGTATTATTTGGGGAAATAATGCACTAATAAAAACTAAACAAGCAAATCCAGCTGTTCAGTTCTTTAAGAAACTAAAATTATTGTATAGTAGATATGGACAGAGAAGCATCGACTTAGAATGCAAAATACTCTTTAGGAAACTACACACAAGTTTTTGATTTACAGAATGTAGTACAATTATATACATTTATATATATGTATATTTTGTGTATGAGCAGATTTAGCACTGAACTCTCACAATAGGATGAGTTTGGTAGAGCTAGTTATTGGTAATAGAAATAACAAAGCAAAAATTATAATTTGAGTACAACAACCTGTGAGTACAATGTATGAATCCTATTTTACAGTAGAACCAATGGCAAAAGTTCATTCTTCTACTTAAAGAAGCTGTATCAAAGGTGTTATCTGGAACACATGAAGGCCAAACAGGATTTCTATAACAATCAAAGTTAAAATACTCCTTTCCTGAGATGTGAAAATGCTTTCAATCACCACCTTCAGATGGGTTCACTCCTTCAAAGATTTCATTTCTTTGTCAGTATTTTTGTAACGAAGTATCTGTGAGAGTGTGTTTGACTTTATTGCGCACTGTGAAAGGTGAACATATTGTAGACATTTAACAGGTCTCTTATATCAGGCTTGTTAAAAATTGAGAGCTTAGTAAATGCAAATGTTGCAAAATTGAACAGATTACTCGTGTGGATATATAAATTATTATACATACTAGGTGTATGTATATGCAGGCAAAGTGAAAATATATGTAGCTAGCGATTCCCATTATCTAGATTTTAATGATGAAGAGTGTATTTCTATGACAGCGTTTTGCTGATCTCTGTGGCATTTGGCCATGAAAAGAATGGTTTATACCTCATTGTTTTCTACTTTTTTTTTTTTTTTTTTTTTACTTTAAGACTTACATCTACTTTTTTATATATCTTTAGAATTTTTCCCTGTGTAAACTATTATTAGAAATGAGTCTCTTTGAAAATTTATTGAAAAATCACATGTCAGTGATGCCCAGGGACAAGTTGAGAAGTAAATGGCACAAATTTCAATATAGAAAGTCCAAGTGGGACATAAGAAAAAAGACCTTTTTACAATTAGGAATAGTCAAATAAGGTTTTTTTCAAACCCCCTCAAATGTGTTGTGAAATATCTGCTTCTGCGGATAATCAAAAACATTCTGGACCAGGGCCTGAGCAACCTGCTCTGGTTGACTTTCATTTGGGCAGAGACATTATTGGACTGGATGGGATACAAATGTTCCTTCCAACCTGAGCGGTTTTCTGGTAAACATTCATCAGCAAAATATATTATCAACTGTATTCAGAGTAAGGATTTTCTAATTATTGTGCTTTTTAAAGACTAAGCATCCCGGTATTAACATATTTTTCAGTGTAGAATTGTATTTAGGAGCACCTTTTTTTTACAGTGGATTCTGACTCAAGCAAGAATGTGTTGTGCCATCTCTCATCGTTAGCATATACATGACATGTTCAGAGGACCAAACCAAGTGCTTTTTATGAGACATATGCTGTATGACTTGAGTCACATAAAAAGATAATTAAGTATATTCAACAATAATTTGATTTATTTCATATTTGTTTTAAATGGAGTTATAAAACTGATTCATGCCTAATGCATTTCCCAGGCAATATCTTTTCATGGCACAGATGTTTAACAAGCTGAAACAATGCTGTGTCTACCATTTAGCATCAGAGAAAGACTTGACCAGACTGTAATTGAAGAAGCAATCACATAAAAAAAGGGCAAATAAATCTGATTGCTTTGAAACAGAAATTAGAACAGAAGTCGCTGACTACTTTTAAAATAGAATATTGGTCAGAAGTTGATCAAATTAAAAACTGTCAAAAACAATTAATTAGTCAAGGAAAAGTAAACCCAAATTCTATTGCCAGAAGTATGTATGAATATGATGAATGATAAATAAAAGTCACTTTTTATCATATGCAAATACCTAACTACTGTTGTGCCAATTACTCTTCTGTCCACGAGTATGACTGCTTGAATAGTTGAAAGCTGAGCAATAAGCTTGAAGTAAAAATAAAACAAACAAGCAAACAAACAAAACAGAAAAGCATTCACGCATTTTTTGTCAGCCTGTTCAAAAGTCTGATTTTTTAACAAGCAAAACAATTCATGTATTGTAACAGTGCTGTTCTGTGGCTGATGTGGTCCAGAAAGACAGTGTTGATCATGAAATAGAGAGACATCGTTCTGTTAAAATTGTTTATTTATTAATTTGGTTTTTAAATGCAGTTGGACAAAATCCAGAGCTCATCTTTTTGAAAAGCTTTTTTCAGCCTCCAGTTCTAAGGACTGGAAAAGCAACAGATTTTGTGATCTAGTCAGTGAAGCTGGAAAACTCAGCAGGTAGGCCAACTTCTCCAAGAGACAGGTACACCTTCTGCTCTAGCTTTGCGTGGGAAGGAAAGTGTTCCTTAAAATGTATGATCAACTAGTGAAAAATAATTTCTGATGCTGCTTCTTTTGAATGACTATATTGAATAAAAAATAATGATTTTATTTCAGTTAAAAACCAATCCTGATTTGTTCTGTTTACGTATAGTACTGAAGTAGACCAATAATTCAGAAATTGAAATAAAATGTTAAATGCTCAAAATTCAATATGAAGTTTCTAATAAGGTAGCCCAGGCACAATTTTCACCATATGAATTGGCTAAGAGTTCATGGGATCTGTGTCTGGCACAGTCCACAAAGACAATGCAGATGTACCTGTGGATGTACACACGGACTTCAGAATCTTTCTTTTTACATCCATTATCATTATTTCATCATTTAAAAATTCCAGTTTTTTTTTTTTTTTTTTCAATGAGTAGAACGTTGTCAGGAATTCAGAGACTCAAACTTTTCTTAAACGTTTGAGAAAAACATTTTGACACTTGTGGGACAGTGGCCAAAGTCTTGATTTCCACCAATGTTCAGACAGCAGTTTGCGATATGCTGAACGAAATGGCAAATATATTAGAAGTGATGATCTTTGTTTTACAAGAAAGACTGACTGTGTCTGGAGATCAAGACCCTTATCTGATCAGGAGACCAATTTAAGTAAGATGAAAGGAGAACAGTTCTGAACTACTTCTGTGTTCCCAGACTTGGATCTTCCTAGAGGGCAGACAGACGCCAGCTCCTAGCATGATCTGAATTGAAACAATGGCTGAGATGAGAATCTTCAGACTGTAATTATTAGTATTTGACACTTCTTTACCAGCTCCTTGATAATTAAAAAAAAAAAAGCCTGAATTCTAGAATAAGCTTATGTTTTGATGCTGACCAATTCTGAATAAAGCAGACTCACGAAAATTATTTCTTTGGGGTCAAATTTTGCAATTTTGTCTAATTCCAGCATTCATTTCAGGTCTCCTGCAGTGATCAAGGCACCAAAGCACTGCACAATTTACAAGCCTTCTTTTGACAGACTGCTGCTTACTTTTTTTGTCTTTTGTCTTTCCTTCTATCTTTCCCTCCTTCTCTTTCTTAGTTCTTATATTCTGTTTTTGAAGGCAAAACCAGATTTTTCTGGTAATAATTGCAACAGATTGTGTTGCAATTGTTTTTAAAGATTTGTTTATCAATAGGATTTTCCTCTGCTTTTTTTTTTTTAATTAACAAAATCAGTGTTTAATATCTACAACTCATCTCTTTCTGTTAGAATATGAGTGCACGAGACATATCTCTTCATTTATATGTATGCTATCAGTTAGCCTCCAATTGTAGATTAGGGCATGGTTATGCAAGACTCTGCAGAGCTATAACAGAAAAAAAAGTTTTTACTCCAGAGAATTTACAATGTACATGAAAAAAGAAAAAGAAGAAATAACAAGGTTAGGGAAGAGCGGGAATTAAAAATAATATCTGAACAGACTGAACAAAAAAACCCCACTGATAAAGCATGAAAGATCAGCACTAAAATGTGATACCTGATAAAAAAAATATGTTCTGAGATGCAAAGTTGTTACAAAAAAAAAGTTACAATTGATTTTAGTTATTTCTAATTAAGGACAAGGCAGAATGGTTTTAAGATAAGACGGAGGAGCTTTAGGTTAGATATCAGGAGGAAGTTTTTCACACAGAGGGTGGTGAGGCACTGGAACAGGTTGCCCAAGGAGGTTGTGGATGCCCCATCCCTGGAGGCATTCAAGGCCAGCCTGGATGTGACTCTGGACAGCCTGGTCTGGTGGTTGGTGACCCTGCACAAAGCAGGAGGGTTGAAACTGGATGATCATTGTGGTCCTTTTCAACCTATTTCATTCTATGATTCTATTAACTAATTTCATACATTTCTTAACCTTTTACAAAAGGACAGTTACCACCTCTATCTTTCAGTCTTTTTTAAATTGTCTTTCAGAATTTTGAGGATCTTTGTCCTCAGGATTTTTCGCTCATCTGGTCTACTTACTTACTCTACAGTTTTTTCACTACTGTCTGTGGACACTTTTTTCCTCCAATAAAATCATTTGAGCAACTGATTTTTCAAACTGCAATTTCAGAAATAGTAAGAAGTCAGGTGCATTACTGTACTATTTACCAAAAGTATACTAGGTCACTATTGTATAGAGTCATATTCTACCTTTTCTCTCTTTCAAACTCTGTCTTCTTTTCTTCTCCCAGTAATTAAGATTTTAAATATTTTTTCCTTGAAAATCGCCAAATCTTTGCCAAAACCAACTTCCATACTTCAAGAAATATTCCATTTTCCACCTGTCTGACATTCTGCTCTGGCGAATTTTGGTATGTAATTCCTTATTCTTGTCCATCTCTATTTTCTTAAAGATTGCTGCAAGTCTTACAACTTTAGCAGAAAAAAATGACCAAATAAATAAACTGACACTAATTCCCATTTCAAGATTGTAATGTCTCTAGTTCTTTGGCTATTTCTCATTTTAGACTGATAGAAACAAGAGAACTTTGCATTCTAAAGTTCTCAAATCCCTTAACACCTGTTTTAAGGGCATACAGTTCTGCTGATGAATGTTCCATGCTTTAAGTAGTGATTTGTCATTAATCACATTAAGAACTAGACCTAGGAATCATAAATTAAAGGTTAGGCTGTGTTACTGGCTCTCTTTTTTGAAAGGATGAAGCAGTCTATTAATAACTCTGAATTTGAGATAAAGGAACATCTGGCTATGTTACTGTTATGATAGGTCCTTTTTCAAAGCAATATTTCAAATCACTTAGTGACAATTCAGTCTTCGCTCCATACCAGGGAACAGTGGCAGAATTCACTGATATGTCAATGCAGTTTCTCGTATAAACTTCCTCTAAGGGCTGTGGTCTGAACTGGACGCTGTGCTAACCACTATCAGAGAGAGTATGAGATAATTACAGAAATTTAATCCTAGTTAATACGTTCTGTGAATACAGTTAGGAAACTCTCAGTGTTATTGCCTGCAGCACTCTCAAAACACTATCCACAATTGGAGCCATTTTTTTCAGTGGTTATATTGTAATTATGGTGATCAGAAGTTGTTTTATTTTAAAAGGTAAGTTATAGCATGCAGAAGATATGAGTACAATATTTTATATAAGATGTTCCTATCATTACATTTTTTTTAAAAAGAAAGTCATGGCTGATTTCAACTTCATGTCTTAATGAAGCCCAATTCTTTCCCCTACCATTTTTCAGTGCAACACAAATCTGGAGTTGGAGTGGTATGGGTCTCCAAAGTTTTGTTCTGTTTTTTTTTTTTTTTTTTTTTTTTTTCAGTTTTCTTTTGTTCTTAAGAATGAACTTAATTTCCCCCCAAAAGAGCTTCTTGCTTTCCCTTTGGTAAACTTGGGTCTTCCATACTCTATTGAACAGTGGGGAAGAGCAAGGAGAAACTCCAGTGCTCCTGCTCCTGTGTCAGTGTGCAAAAGGGAGGGTGTGAGACTCTGACGGTGAACTACAGAATAAGACAAATAATGCAGTGATGAAATCCAAATTTAAGAGTTCTTTTTTGTCTGTTTATGTTATGTGTGCTATAAAAAGCATATCACCATGGTATCCCAGTTCTTTCCAATTAAAGAAAACTGTTTCTACCATTTACTTAGCAACTTTGACAATAGCCTGCAGCAGCAGTAGTACAACTTGACTGCCCGGCATTTTACAAGATGAATTCCTTACTGCTGTCGTTTTTTTTCCCTTACACTGTTTCTTACAGAGCCTTAAAAACTTACTGCTTCTTCAACAACCAAGGGTGGGCTTGTTGCACTCACTTGAGCTATGGATCACTGAGTACACTTTGTACCTTTACATGCCAGTTTGAGAAAAATCAATTTTTGTCTTGAAGAGATGAAACCAGTGTTGCAGAAGATCAGTGCACATTTCCAGGTGCTGCAGGGCACTACCATCTTGATGGAGATTCAAGAAAACATGACATAGGTATGGTGCAAAATTGCTTACATTTATGCTAAGAGATTTTCTTGAAAAAAAAAAAAAAAGCAGTATTATGAAAAAAAAAAAAATCGCAGTATTATGAAGGAGAGCAAGTAAAACCACAGTAAATAATTCTACAGTAGTCACAATTCTAACATCAAGAATATGATTTGTTACTAACTGTAACTCAGTCAGTGTCAGTAGATGTGTAATATGTACACTAAAAATATCATATATCTGATGATGAAGAATGAAATGACTTGTGCGTAAAAATATCTTAAAGACTGCTGTTCAGGTAGAGTTTAATTGTCACCTAAGAAGTATGTTTTTCACCTAAATTGGAATGTCAAATGTCAGTGCCATGTTGCTTCACTTAAATTTTAAATATATGCACCAATTTCACACTTGCGGAAAACCTGAGAAATTGGCTTTTTTCTTTGTTTTTGTGCAATATTTCTACTCATGTAGCAAAATTCATTTTCTAAGTTTCTGTTCGTAGTTGAGAACTGGCATTCATGCTCTTCCCTGCCTTGGAGGACTCAGATTGCACTTCCATGGCATATTAACTTTGTTTTCAGTGAGCACATTAACTTTGTTTCAGTGAGAACTGCTGAGTCTAAATGAGACATTCTGCTGAAATCATGTAAGTGTTCTCTGCCAGATCATATTTATTAACATTTTTGAAAGAATAACTTTGTCTCAGAACAGGTTAGGGTAGATCAAATATCATCTGCTTGTGAAAATCTAAGTTAATGCTAGGTCAGATGTTGCCTACATTCCTTCAGCTGATGTAAGTAATGTCTGTTCTACTATAAAGAATATGCCAGTATATATATTTTATTGTGCATTCAGGCTAACCTGATGGAAAGATGCAGTTATATTCTTCTTTCTGGAGTCATACCAGCTTGAAGGGTTTGCTGCTTCCTGATCTATCTACTTCTTCATGTCAATATTCTCTGCAGAAGCTAATTGTTTGCCTAAGATCTTAGTTTTTTTAACACTGGATTTTTACAGGACATACCGTTAAACATGCAATGATGATTTTGAAATACATTCTTTACTCTTTCTATAACAAGAATAGATTTGAGCAGAAAAAGGCAAAACTCAGCATGTCTAGTCATACCCATTTCACTTACTCTCCATTTTGAGGGAAAAGGAGTTCACTTGCAAAAATGTCAATGGTGTGCAACTAACTAGGTAAAGCAGTTATAAAGCAAACTTGGTTTATGTAATTCCAAGTATATAAATTGCAGAAGATGGCCATAGTATTTATTTTCACTGAAATATGAAAAATATAGAAGTTTGTAGTGATTCATAATGAGAAATCAGGTTTTTTGCTTTTTATTCCCCTTAAAAGCCACAGCTGGTGACTGGGACAATAATTTCTTGACAAATGATTTTGACATTTAAATGATTTACTTAATGCTTCTGGACATCTCTGATTTATAATAGTGATTTATGAAATGATTCATGAGTTAAAAATCTATCAGTGTTTAACCTTTGGTATCATTTGCGTAATGTTGACAGAGATTTTCTGAGCAATAATATTCTTTTGTATTCTGTATTTTCTGCAGCACATTCAAGATCGTCTGGGTTTTTTTCTCTTTCCAGAAAAAATCTCTCAGTAACAGTGCCTCTAATTTGCCCTCATTTTCTTTTTGGAGAATACAATTGAATGTGAATCATTGATTTTTTACCTTATTTCAAACTCTGTGATGATGCAGTACAAAGGTGCCTTACCAGGAGTGACTATTAGCAGTTCATCAGGAGCCATCTAATTTCCTAGCTAATTGTTAATTCACCCTTATATTATAGTCCCATGTCCTCAGCTAGCCTTATTCATGATATAAGTTAGTAAGAGTTGGTAAGTAATAGTTATATTATCTCTATTTAAAGTGAGCAAAACTCAGCATTAATTTTGGAGATTCTCCTAGTTAACCGTCATCTTGAATGATGTGTGCTGGAGGAAGGATTTCTCATCTATGGTCAACTTTTCATTGTTTTCTATTTACTTCAGATTTTCAGAGGAATTCTGAGAGAAGCATTACTGCTCATCACCTTTTTTTGAGAAACCTATCCTTTTCCACTTTTTGGCTGCTATTTCTAAACAGATGCATCATATCCTTTTTTTTTTTTTTTTTTTTCCCCAATCTTTCTACATTATGTTTTCAATGCAAAGCTCAAAATATCTGCACTTTCATTTATATGTGAATTCAAAATTACTTAATTTGTGGAAAATATTCTTGAATGTGCATCCCTAAGACAATCCTGTCTCTATTCTCTTTCATGCATTCCTAGGCAACAAACAAGCAGATGTTACTGAGAACACTTAGGTTAGGTAATCTACTTCCTTGACAAGAGTTACTCCACTGATGTTCTACTGTGAGATCCCTTCCAACCCAAGCCATTCTATGATTCTACATTTATGTGATTTTAGTAGTGGTCTTTTTTTCTTTTTTTTTTAATCTTTTTTTTTTAACACCTTGTTTTGACTTGTAGTGGCTACTCAGAAGGATGTACAGTTTTTTACTTTTAATGACCAACTGGGATCTACAACTTCTACTGTTAGTGACCAACTGAGCTCTCTGTATTTGTACTGATCACCTTTTTTTTTTTTTTTTTTTGTTAAATCATAGAATGAAGATACCATACACTCCTTTGAACACCTGAATATTATGAATTCATTTTAACTAGTGACTTAAAGGACAGTAGATCATGGAAGGCTAGAAATCCAAAAATGCTTTTTCAAGTTATTTTGTTCAAGCTTCTCACCATTCACTGCACCTGTTAGTTTTTCTGTTCTGTAAACAGTAGATGGATTGGATACTGAATCAAAACCAAACTGAATTTTTTTTTTTTTTGTAATTACAGCTTTATAAGGAGTATATTAACTTGTCAGAAATTCAGTGAAATGATCATCTGTGTCCTTTTTAATGAAATCATTATGACAGATAGACACAAGAAGTGGTAGAAGAATAAGAGAAAACCCTCAGTTAATTGCTTGATCTTACAAACCTCAGCTGAAATATCAGCGTAAGCATGTGTTTTGTATTTTTGCTTCAATGCTGGCAATGCTTTCTACAGATATATATTCTTTTGATACGGTACTGGAAAAGAACTCGTAAGGCCATGATATACTATGAGAAAAATGATGTTTTTCCATGAACTTATTTGTTAATAGGGATTTGGAGGGGATTTTTTCAAAATATTTTGAAAGAAAAAAGTACAGTAAGACTTTAGAAAGAATTTGAGAAATAATTTTTTGTGGTATCAACACTTAACTGAGAATTCAAATTTATTCAAATTGAATTTCCTTTTGGAAACCTTCAGGCCATCAATCTTTTATAAGACCGCAAAAGTGACTGTTATTCATTTAAACTGTTTTATTTTTATTTTTATTTTTTTATTAAACCTGAAAGAAGTATGAGAACAAATGCATTTCTAAACTAGTTTGCAAAGACATGGTAGATTGACAGTCCATATTCTTAATATGGGAGGAAAAAGAGCTTTAATGCAGTTTGGGTTTTCTCATGTTTCTCTAACATACCTAATTTCTCATCTCTGTCACCTTTCTTTTGTCACTTTCTGGTTTCTGTTGTAGTATTGTAGTACTGTTATAATCTTAGTTCAATTATGAATTGAGTTAAGGCTGCGTGAAAATAATGGTGGCGGTGCTGTGGGATTCACAATTGGTTTAGGTGGTTGTGCTAAACAGCTGCCTAACATCATACTTGCCGTAAAATTATTTTCATGACAAAATATTTGAAATCTAAGGGAAAATTCTAGCATGCATGACCATTGGTTCCATGTCTGCCAGCTGTAGTTTGTCCTCAGCAGGATGGGGAGGCAAGCAGAGCAGGAAGATAGAACCAGATAGATATAGGATTTAACTTGGAACAAGCGACACAGGAAGACCAAAAGTCTGCAGGGCTATGTTAAGTGCAGCAAGTGAAATCCAAGCTCATTGTGAATCTACAACAATATGAATAAGCAGAACCACACCTCAACATGAATGTCAAGCCTTAGCATACTTAAACAGCATTTCACAAGTGACAGTACTACAGCTGTGTCACATTTTGGGGAGAAGTGAAGGTATATTTATAAGACATTTCTTCATTGTCTGCTGCTTCATTCCGATGACTGATAGTTGGGGTCTGCACTGTACTAATCTCTGTTCTGTGTCAGTGACAACTTTCTTATCTCAGAACATCCATTTTATGCACAGCATTGTTTTACTCCCCATCTCCTCTTTAAAATGCTAAAAATAGTTATTTGTTTATTTTGCCAAGAAAGGTTGCTGGAGAAACAGTCATGACCAGTAAAATAAGTAGATATGCATAAAGGTAATCACACAGAAATAATTTTGGTTATATAAGATTCCTAAAATTTCTGTACGTTGTAAATTTAAAATGAATCCTTTCCCCAGTGACATGTAAATGAGCATGTTATTATCTGGAAAACTATAGTAAAACCTGTAGCCTCATTAAGTTATGTTGGTGTAGAACCACAGTAATCAGTGTTGCTTGGGGCTGAAACATATGCCCGGTATTATCATCCAGGATATGTTTATGCATACGTTTTGAGAGAACACTCCAGAGAAAAGGACAGAGCAAGGTTTTACATCCAGGCAGTTCTTTCTGAGTAGGCTGTCAGGTTACAAGAATGACATTGCTGACCTCCTCCATTTTTATAAACAATTCTTTAAGGAATAAAAATACACACAAACCAGTAGAAATCCAGCTGAAAAGCAGTAGTCTGAAAATGCAACTCAGTCACAGTGGAAGCACCACTTAGGTAGATTCAGTGTTACATTTTTCCTCCTGATAGCTGTATCATTAGGATTCTGCATGATTTCAAACATTAAGTGCAATTTTGATACAATAACATGGGATGATTAATAGCCTGTCTTAGGAAATGTGTCATGTCAATAAAACAGTTTTTAATAGCACTGTTGCAATTCTCTAGTTGAAAGAATTTTAAGCTAAGACAAAGCGTATTTTTTATTGTAGAAATTCCTTAGCACGTTTGCCACCAAGCACAGATGACAGAGTGGGCTCTGTAACTACACAGAAAACTGCCACTACTCTGTTTCCATTTCCTCACTCTCTGTCAGTGAAAAGACAGTACAAAAACCTTTCATTCCTATATGTTCTACAACCTGATGAAGTAACAACAGTAGGCAAATTGGAAAGAAAAGCAAAACCTTATCATCTTCAGAAATTGTGGTGCTTGAAAGATTCAAAATTATAATAAACTGTTTACATGAAATTTTCAGCGGTTCGAAGCTGAACTTGGTTCTCCTCATAATCACTCTGAACACATAACACATGTCTAAAATTAAAGGTCCTCCACTCACCCTGGGTCCTACAAACATGCTTTGATATTAAAGTGTTTGCAATTAAAGTGTACCAGGTAAAGTGTACCAGGTAGGGAAGGCTATGTGACTCTAGAATGCACAGTACCATTGGGGCCTATAGAGTTGAACAGAGCAGTACTCTCTTATTGAAGACTTCATTTTCTGCTGGGAAACAATGCAAACCAGTTGCCCTTTCAGGGACAGAAGCCAGGAACTGAGCATGATGACACAGCCAGGGTCTCATCCTACAGTCTCCAAGCAAGGTGAGTGAGCATGCATGGTGATGGCAGACAAGTCTGACCAATGGTCCATGGGGTCAAGCTGGGCACAGAGTGAATTGGAGTCAGGCTCAGATCTGGTTTATTTGAACAGGGTCGGATATGTGCCAGTGATTTGGCTGCCTAGTCCATAGTGAAGAGAAAGTCTGAGGTGGGCCAGGAAATCAGTCTATGAGTCCAGGTCTGTATCAGTGGGGCACATGGCCAGGTGTATCCCTGGCTACTGTGCAGCTGGACTGTTGGTCAGGTTGAGGCCAAGCATGAGCATCTCAACTTAAAAACAGATCCTACAGGGAAGTAGACTCAACTTGGCTCAGGCCTCCCAACAGAGCTGTCTGTGGATGGGAGGAACCCACTTCTGCACTATTGCAGTACTGTCCCTGAGCCCTGGCAGCAGGAGCACCTGGAAAGGGGTAACTCTCAAGGCCATTATGCTTTAATGCATTGATGTTTAGGAGAAATCTGGTATATCTCTACTTAAAACGATTTCTTATCGGCAGAGTGGAGAAGCTCATTTTCTTTATATCTCTGTCACAAAATAATTGGTGTGTCATGTTGCATTATGTCATATATGGTGAAATGCAATCTGACATACTGTATCCAAAAGGTGTTTGAACATACCATGTTAGAAAACTGGAAGAAAGTATATATAGTCTCTCACTCTGCCTGTCTTAGCAGTTATCTTCTACTTTTGTTCTCATTCCCCTGGATTGCCAATTAAAAAAAATCACTACAAACAAATGCCCAGTTGTCCTGCCTGTAAGCTTACTTTCTTTTCCTTAAGAAAAAATAATGAAAAATTATAGCACAAATACATCAGTATGTAAGAAATAAGAGACCTGACACCGACCATCCTCACTCTTTATGGGATGGTACATGTCAAAGTTTATAAATTAAAACATTGGCAGTAAATACGAGACAAGCTTTGTCTGGCTTCTCCTATGCAACGAGAAAATCAGGGCAGTATATTCTTTCCCAGCATTGTAGTACTAGGGACCAGCCCAAGGCATTCTGTTGCTCTAGGTGAATTTGAGTCCCTGACCTTTCCTGATTTATCATATCGATATTTTAAACTCATCCTTTCATTTAACTACATATTTTGACATTGTCATTCCCAGAAATAAAATATATGTACATATATATATATATGTATTTTTATATGTAAATATAAAATATATGTACATATATATATATATATAATATATAAATATGTACATATATAACCTTTCTCCTTTCTCTTTTTTTTTTTTTTGATGTCTGTTTTCTTCCCTCCCTTGTCTTCTGTTTTTGTTTTTGTTTTCCATATCTTTTTTTTTTTTGTGTGTGTGTGTGTGTGTGTGTATTGCATTTTTGCCTTCTGTTTTGGGCTTGTTTTCCTGTGCTGTTTTTTTTTTTTTTTTTTTTTTTTCCAACCATCTTATAATCACAATTCTACCATTATTTTTTCACATTACATCTTTTCTCACAAATGTTTTCTTTTTTTTTCTTACTCTAGAGTAGAAGCTTTCATTTTGCTGGGGAATGCTTTTAAAAATTTGTTCATTCCCCTGCATTCTTCTGCTGTGATAGTTATCTGGGGTGAGGTTTCTTCAGCTGGGCATTAAAATAACTTTAAAGCTGAAGTTCCACAGGAAGGAAAATAATCCTTAATGCCTAAGACATTCTTCAAACTCTTACAGAATTGTATCCCTTCTCTGTAAAATCTAGAATCTCTCAAGATTTGAAGTAACACTATTTCTCTTGGATAGCCAGATGAGAAGTATACCAAGTCTCAGCATTGCATATGACTTCGTTCAGAAGTTATGACATCCATACGTTATGAAGCTGTGCAAGCCAGAAGTGATTTCTCTATCAGTGACCACCTTTATGATTTCCGTTGCTGTTTGTTTTGACATTTTTAATTGCATTTTCTATACCTTTTCTTAGAAAATATAGCCTGTCTTCTTTTTAAAGAAGACATTTTTGAGCATTGAAGGTTTTTGTCTCCTAGGTACTAAAAGAAAATATTTTTCAATGGAACATGGATTTACTTTCAATACACACTTGAAACAGTAGTTGACACATAGATATTTTTGCTTTAAAATATTTTCATATTATGAGTGAAACATTAGAAAACAATGTTTGATGTCCTTTTGTAGTTGAATATTTCTACCAATCCCAGCTGCAAAAATACTGTGCTTTTAGGTCAGCTGGCAGGAACTAACAGGAATGACATTCAGAAATGTGATTGTTGCATAGCTAGCTCACAATGAGTCATACAATGGATACATTACAGGTGCATCTGTAGTGGAGGGCTTAACACATTTACTGCCTTTCTGACGAGAAAAGGATGGGAAAGAACTAAATGTATCTGCCACACGAACTTGGTGTTTAAGAAAAAGATATGTTTATTTGCCAGCAGCTCTGAAGAGGTAAGAAAGAAGATACATGAGGACTGTACCTCAGAATAGTCAAGGACTTTGCTTCCTTTTTGTGTTATCAGTTTAGTGCTAGTAAAAAATGACTTGAAGTTCAGGGTAAGGCTGGATATGTACTTGAGTAATAAGTACACAGATGCTCCCTTCTACCCACAAATTTCATTTGTGTATAAGACAGGTAGAACATACTGGCTTCCTTGAACCACTAAACTCTCTAAAATGTATCAGTGAGGCATTTCTGTCAGAATCACAATATTTTAATATTTTCTATACATTACATTTGTTTTATGCATTGTTTATTTGAATTCTTCACATCAGCTTACATCCAGTATATCTTTTATAAAAAAAGAAAAATTGAAAGTGATGTATATTGTGCAATGAAAGACTGTAAAACTGCAAGATGGTTCAGTCTGCAAAAGGTCACACACTATATCAACCTTCATGTCAAATGATGCTTAGAAAGTACTTAGTATGTGTCCCACACACCATAAAAACAAAAACAAAAACAAAACAAAAAACAGGAAGCACTGAGGAAACAAACTGGCATTTATTCAAAATGGAAATGTATAGAAGTCATTCAAGAGAAAATCTCAGAGGTCCTGTGTGTACCTTCCCTTGATTTTGAAAGAGATAATGAAACCAGGATTAGAGTGAGAACAAAACTTATACCAGGTACTTGTATGTGCTGAGTGCCATGATTGTATCATCACTCTTAATTCCAGGAAAACTGTTCCAGAGATCAATAAGAAAATCAGATGGCAGACTTGACTGTGAGATAGAAATTAGAGTATTAGTTCTATTCCAGCATTGATGGAAATTGAGTATGAAAGAACCATTTTCTAGCACCTTGCATTGACTTCTTACCAAAATTTAGTATTTCTTAGTAAACAAAACACTTGCATACCAATTCTGTATGGCTGTGTACTCCTTATTTATCAATGCTGCAGAACATGTCAGATGCCCAAAGCAATTTCTGAGTTGTGAGGGTTAAGCAACAAAGCTAGAAACGTAACGCTTAGTAAATTTTAGAAATGAAAATACAATCCGAACTACAGTTTAGTTCCGTTTCTTCATTCTAAGTGAATTGCTGGCTAAGTCTTGAATAGAGTTCATTATGTAAGTGATATATACGGCCGCAGTTGATTTCCAAAATGTCATGGACATCACTAAACAATCAGTACAATATCAATACAATCAGGAGAATCTGCCCATTTCTTATTTGGTTACATTTTTCCAGCTTCAAAATCTTATCAATATTCAAAGAGTCAAACAATCCCATCCCATCTCGCTCCGCTCAAACCACCCTCCGCTCCTCACTCTTCCCCCAGCAAAATAAATAAATAAAAGAATCTTGTTATGTTTAGAAAACAGATCAACATTTTTTGCTTTGTTTTTTAAAGTAAGCAAAGAATAAATCCTTTTATATGAATGTTTCAGTACATACACTGATGTGGTTGAATTGCGTCAGGCTCATGGAGATATATTTATCAGAAAAAGCATTATACTAGATCACATAATTTCTCTTGAAAAAGAAGAATATCAGATGATTAAAAAAAAATGTATTTGGACCCTCCCTGTAGGGTTATGGATAACAAATTTGCTGGGAGGAAAAATGCTAAAGGAAGAATATAGATGTCCTGTTAATGAGGACATAAAAAAGAAAAGAGAAGTTATGATGTGACAGTGACTGGTGGAAGAAATCTGGCAAACAGCTGAGAAAAGATTGGGAAAAATGGCTATTTGGGGAATGTATTTTATAAATTTAAATTTATTTTCTGAATTTTATGTACTACTCTATTCCTCAGTCTGTATTTAATCTGCTACTTGCTAGCTGGGCCTATGCCATAGATCACACACTCTATCTAAGAGCAGATACAAGAGTAATCTAAAAAGTGATAGCACTTTATGTTGTTTTGTTTTGTTTTGTTTCTTGGTATAGCATTGAGTATGCTAAGTAGACCAGGTAAATTGAAGAAACAGATTGTCTTAGGTTGTCTGCTTGTAAATTAGTACAATGTAATTGTTTGGTGAAAAAAATAGGTATGAAAAGGATGCATATTCTCTAAGCTATGGTGTCATTTGAATAAGTGGGAGATGCTCCTGAGCAATGAAGGAAATCTTCCCACTTCAGGCTGATGAAAAGGACTGTGAGGCTTTAATACCATGGGAGAATTGTTCTATACTTCAAGGTCTTACAGGACGTCAGTGGTCCCAGAGAGAGAGTTTTATTTCTTGTATTTTTGCTTGCCTGCTTGTTTTTTGTTTTGGGAGTTGTAAGTCAAGGTGCTTTTTCCATTATTATGACATGTATAATAATATGAATTTATAAAGTCTCCACTTTCTCTCTAAGTACTGTGCAGCTTCAGAAGATGAAACTATAAACTACAGTAGTGAAGAGGGAAGCTTTATGCTTAATATATTACAGAAACCTCAGGGATATTAGAAATATCCTTAGGGATCTTGACTGTAGGCTCTGAAGGCTGCAGACTATATATTGCACATGGTCACATGCATATCACACAATGTTCAGTACCAAACGATAGCAACAAAGTCATCATGTATCACATGTGGATGTGGCACTTAGGGACCTGGCATAGTGGCAATATAGGTTGTTGGTAGATGGCTGGACTAGATGATCTTGAAGGTCTTTTCTAATCTTATGGTCATGGCCAGATCTGTGGTATGAGGGCAGGGAGATTCAAGAAACAGAAGAAGAGAGAAGTGGGTGAGAGATAGTATTTATCACTGTAAAGTTAATGCCTGAAGGGAGCTATATGTCAAGATAGAGGTAAGTTATCTCTAGCAGCCTTGGAAAAGAAAGAAAGAAAAGGTACAGATTAGAGGAGTAATTTTTGGCAGAAATTTTATGTTGTCCTATCAGTGGCAGAAGAGAAGGGAGTAGGTCATTCTAGTTCAACAGTAGAAAAAAGTACCACCAGGACATCTAACTGAACAGCTAGGAAGCATATAAAGTAGCAGTGCTTCTGTCTGATATCTCCAAAGACAAGGACTGGAAAGTGAAGTATCTGAGTAATGGATGGCAAATGCTGCCTTTTTACACCATACTGGTGGATGACTGCTTTGACCTCTGGATTTGCATAAATTTGTAAGTATTCCTGCATGGAGACATAATACATCATTCACCAATAGCTCGCTTTAGGATTCTTTTCTTTTCTTTGTATTACACAAGTCATTAGAAGACCTGCTGCCTGATTACACTGAATGCTCATTCTTACTTACAGGCACTGCCCGGTTACAGAACACGCAGTGTATTGCCTCATTCCTGAATGTCTACACAACCAGAAAATTTCATAGCTACTGACTGCCGATCAAGCCAGAACAGCTAAAGGTGTGTTGTAGAGGAACTGCTTCCTAGAACAGTATTTCTAGTAACGTTTTGTTATGGATACGTTCACAAACTCAACAGCGCGAGTATGCACAAGGATTAGATGGTTGGAATAGAGAAATTCGTGTTTGTTAACATCTGTAAAGCAGTAGTTAACAAATCGTATGATTGTATGATAAAATTGAAAACTTTTGATACAGCATCCCAACAGCTGAAATGGAAGCAGTTTATCTATACATCAGTATGGTTAACATCTAAGCAGAAGTTGTTTTCTTACTGTCTCCCTTATTATCTGTTCACAAGATGAGCACTGTCAGAAATTTAAATTGTGGGATTTTTATTGAATGTGT
Organism: Centrocercus urophasianus; assembly: GCF_019232065.1. Classification (NCBI taxonomy): domain Eukaryota; kingdom Metazoa; phylum Chordata; class Aves; order Galliformes; family Phasianidae; genus Centrocercus; species Centrocercus urophasianus. The sequence continues at coordinate 5,680,534 of NW_024884800.1, read as the reverse complement.
CTTTAAACATTTTGGCTCACTTGAAGTCCTGTTCCTGTGATCCCAAATTTCTGTTAGAATACAGATGTTTTCTAAACACAAGTACAGCACAAATATGTTCTGACAATAATATGCACATTCAGTCCTTCAGCCTGGAGCAACCATCATGAATTAGGAGGCTATGGCTCAGATTCTATGTCTGAATTCTTGGTTGCAATGGCCAACAAATTAATGGAAATAAAGTGTTTGGGTTTTTTTCATCTTGTTGCACCTGATCAGCATCTGAACATACTGGAATGTTCAGAGCATGAATGAAATTACTTTTTGAAAGCAATTTTTTATTGTCCACGTTCTGTATCCCACATAGCATGCCTCAAACAGCCATTCACTAAATGAGAATAAGCTATTTGAAAATGTTTATGTCTTCAAGGATAAAAAGGAACCTCAGTTCTAATCTTTCTATACACTTAAATAAACGTAAAGTAAGTTGGCTCTTTGTAACATGGTTCTTCACTGAAATCATACGTATACTAGTTGACCAGGAAAAAATAGAACATTTATTATTTGGAGAGAAAAATCCCTTCATAAAGAAATTAATGAAGATCAATCTACATTGTATGTCTGCCATATATGTGTATCTATATGACTTTTTGCTTATATTCCAGGTTAGCTTAGAAGGCCTCATGAGTTCGAGATGTAAAATGACTTTGTTGAATAATCAAGAAGTTAACTTTCTTGGAAGTGAAGGATTTGCTGAGGATTTTCTGAACTACAGCTTTTAAACTAACTGAATGCTTCTTCATGCAGTATATCCCAACTCCCACTTGTGCAAAACACAAAAGGTATAACAGAGAACGTAGAGTGTGTTCGTTTTGACAGAAATGTCAAGTTTAAGTTTTTCATTCTCCATAGAGCGTTACTGAAGCAAGCATATTAAAAGAATGTACTTCAGAGTTACTTTTCAAAAGTTCTTTTAGCAAATCAAAAGACAGCATTTGTTCACACACTTATTAGATATTTTTTTTAGGTCTTTTTGCAGTATCTACAATTCTAGTTTTCTTTTTTCTCTCATCTGAAGGAATAAAAGTAAACTTAAATGAAAAATATTGATTTCTGTTAAGCTTGGACCTGGTACTTGAAGCAAATTTCACTCAAGGTAGCCTTTTAACCAACTTCAGTGAAATTATTCTTATACTGATGTTTTAGAACAGAATTAGCATACTGTGTGCCTTGTTTAGACTCGGGTATAAAACTGCAGTTTATGTTGGTTGTTGTTATTTAGTTGTTTCACATTCATGTAGCATCTAATTTTTTTCTTCATCTTTTTTAATTATTGTAGAAGGTGACTTTATGTAGATTTTATTTATATTAAATGTTCCTCCTGCAGGTTTGAAAATATGTATTTTTTAATTTGGAGAATTTAATAAACTGTACTTTCTATGTAATAGAAAAATAAAAAAGGTAAGTATTGTGCTTTATTACTAGAAGCATACACATAGGATGCATTTAGACAGATTAATGCTTTTCATTCAGAAATCAGATTTTGATGTTTTTAATGAAAAAAAAAAACTTTATTGTATTGTGGGGACTCTTGGCTGTCTGCAGTCATGCCCATTTTCATCAGATATTTATTTGTTGGGCCACCTCATGGGGGCATAGATGCCAAGCAATAATAGCTTTGTATAGGCACTTTGCATAATAAGGTGAGTGGCATCATTTGCAGCTGGGAGACTCATCACAGTGACGTCTTCAAAGCACTGATGCTGCATGTCTTTTTAATACTGAGGTACACCTGTTGGCTTTTCTGTGCCAAAAAAAAAAACCATCGCTGGTTTGTGGGAAGGAAGGCAAAGAAAACAAAATCATTTTTGGGTTGCCAAAAGAGGCTGGCTCTGCTGCAGCTGGCAGTTTGGACCACTTACAGTATATCTGACAGGAAAACACTTCTTGATTGTGGCTGGAGAGGGTGAATTTAACCACTTGAGACAGAGGTTGTGGCCTTACTCTGTGAAATTGGCTGATACTAATGGAAAGGCATAAAGTGGAGGAGGAACAATATTGTTCAGTCCGTGATTCACTGTTGGAAAAGAGGAAGGATTTAGGAGTAACAGAACTGGACTCTTGAATTATTAAAAGCCTTTAATGTTTTCTCACTTTATGACTGTGTTGTTCAAATATATGTCTATCAGTGAGTTTGATTCTGGGACATGGATGCTGTGTGGAAAGTCTGTCTGAGTTAGAATTTACTTTTGCAGCTTGCAGTCTGAGGAAACCTGCCACAATTCCTAGAAGTACAACTTTGAACTACTTTTTACTGTTTGGAGAATAGAGTCTTGAGGTGTTCAAAGAATTGGATGTCTCAGGGATACTATGCAAAAGAATAAAAAGATATAACTAAAACAGGCCCAATATCTGCTTATTTTCAGACTACGAAGCTATTTGATTGGACTAATGTCTTGCTTTTACCACAGTCAGTAGTGCGATTTTTTCATGGAGTAATTGTTCTGTGAAGGCAGCAACCTGCAAGTGTTTATTGTCTTGCTGGGGAGCTGTGCTGTCATTTCTCTGTAGAGTGGTGTAGAGCGGGTATTCTTTTGGTACAGTTAACATCTCTCTAGTCGAGGGCCACTTTATGCTCCACTTTAGTCTGAGTGTTGGTTTTCACCGTCCTATTTCTAGGGACATTACGTAGTTCTGATCATCTCAGTTCTTTTCCAGGTATAGACGGTTATCAGAGTAAAGCTTTTAAGCAGTACTCAACTTTTATATAAGAGAAAAAAAATCTGTAACTACTTAAGAAATCTGCAGTTCTAGTGATGTCTTCATTTTATGAAAATATAGCCCTCCTTATACATCATACCTCTCTTATGAGGAACTCTTTCTTACTAATATTTCCCTATTCTTTTTTTTCACAGCCATGTTCTTCTGAGCAAAGTACCCTTTTTACTTCTTTTCTTGGACAAACACTGCTCCAATGTTCAGCTTCGGGTCATCACTAGATCTTGACAGTAGCCCAAGTTAATATGTGCTTAGAAAGCACATGATTCAGTTCTCAATGAATACTTGACAGGTGCTGTAGGCAAATGTTGCTTTATCTACCAAAAATTCTATTTGAAAGAGTCTCTGGCCTGAGGGATACGTAAGCTTGAACTTGGACATACTTCAATTCAATACAGAGCAGATGAGTTGCTTAGGACATTTTATGTCCTGTTTTGTTATACATTTGTCCATTTATATTAACTCTTGGAATTTGAGAAAAGGGGGAGGATGTCCTCTGTATTTATTGATGTAATATGTGGATTCTGCTGTGGATATGTATTCATTTATTCATTGTTTCCTTTTTTATTTTTTTCTTTTTTTAAAAATTATTTATATCCCACCATCATATTAGTAAAGTATATTTATTGCATGTTTTGTTGTCTTTAGATGAATATGTATAGTAAAAAGGAGACAGCGTGTGAAAACGTAGTATGTGAGAAGCTTTCAAATGAAGGTAAAGAAAATGGCAGTAATTGTAGGATTTTAATTCCCCCAAATTGCCATGATATAGACACTCAAAATTTTTCCATATGCATTTAGCTTTGTATGTGGGCTGATCCAGAAATTTAAAATGATGTGGCATTGTTTTCCATGTCCCACATGCTCTATCGTACTTTCTTTTTGGCCCATCTCGATTTTTACTCAGACTAATTAATCAATTAATGATTATTGGAGGAAGTCTTACTGTACTTTACAATTATCTTTTTTTCCTGAGAATCTGAGAAATGACTGGAGGACTCAATCTGTTATTCAGTGATGCTTTGTGTCTGAGGTAAAACATGGTACTAGCTCCCTAACTGCCTTATGATATACTGCTAGTACATGCTATTTGCACAGAGCAGTATAGTGTAGGAACATTAAAACTAGTAAACTGAAGCCTGCAGTGTAAATACTTCAGAACGAATAACATTCTCAAGTGTGAGAATCACGGGATTACAGAAATGATGAGGTTATGATGGATCTCTTTAGACTGTCTAGTCCAATTCCCTGCTCAAGCAGGATTAAACAGAGCAGATTTTGAATGTCTGCAAATAATCATTAACAAGATGGCTCCTTTTATTGAGTTGTGGTCAATAATGCAATTGAACATCCTGTATAAACATGAAACCATTATGCTTCCAGCTCCATGTTTTACTTAACAACACCTTCCCATCTTTCTAATCACTGTTGGAAAAGAGGAAAGATTTAGGAGCAACAGACTGGACTCTTGAATTGTTAAAAGCTTATAATGTTTTCTCATTTGATGCCTGTATTGCTCAAATATCTGTCTACCAATAAGTTTGTCAGTAAACTTTGTTTATTAAAGATAAAAGCAATACCAGTCTTTGCTTTCTGCTTAAAGCACAAGATAGATTACAAGCTGGGGTTTTTCTTTTTGTTCTATACTGTACCTGTTTTTATTTATGCGTATTTATTTTACTTTAGTATTTGTATTTTGATTTGAAATAACTGACCGAATAAATTCCCTTTTCAGTGATGAGGATTAAAGAAAGCACATAGGTGCTCGTCTACTCAGCCAATATTCCTTAAAATTCTATGTCAAGCTTTTCTGAAAGACACGCATGCTTCATGAAAATTGTATTGCCTACAATTGTACCTCCTTACCATAATTCCTTCATTACAGCTGTTTGTATTTATAAAGTGTAATATAGTCAAGAATAATTTTTCACAATGGTCTTTATTCTGAAAACAAACTCACTAACAGTAGGAAAAAATAGACATATCCAAGCTGAAGTCAAGATAATGTGTCTGGCAGCTTTCAGAAACAGAGCACATTCATGATCAAATTTGGGCATCTCATACCTCAGACAAATTCTTTTTCTCTCTTGAGGAGCTTAATTCTCCTTATCTACTCATCAACATGTAAAACTAACATAATTCCCGAGAATATTATTTATCACAATTTTGGTAATGCTCGTATCAGTGTTAATCTTACTGCATTTTCCATGACAATTAATTGGATAGCAGAATTGCCTCATAAGAATCCTGTGACACTAGTATTTCTCAAATATATGTCTTTGATACTTGTATATGAGACTTTAAAAATAAACAAACCATTGCCTTTCAGAGGCAGAAATCTGTTTTTGCCTTTTCTTAGTGGGTTTACTGTAATAGTTGACACTTTTCAGTAATATTTAATCATTATATGGAGTTGATTCAGGGTGACTTATCTGAATTGTCTTGGCTGATCTCTTTAAAATAAATGTGTCATATTCACAAACAAATATAGAGGTCAGGTAATGTTAGTTGTCAGATCTGACTATGCTTTGACTTTTATTTTGAAGTGTAGAGAGCAGTCTCTATAAGAAAATAGAACTAATGGAATTAAATTACACTTTTCAGCTTTTTCATATTGGACAATCCTACCTGCTTTAATTAGACAGTAAAATAAGCACCAGTATTATAATTGGATTTTCACTGAGACTGAAAGAACGTTATCCCTGTTAAGAAGAAAGAATTCCAATGAAAAGGTGTGGTTCATTTATGTTTAATTGAGGCATATGACAATGCATTTTGATATATTTAATCTACCCAATCTCATCATATCAAAGATAAGTATTTTACGATGCCTATAAAAATATGCCTTAATTTGCATATATATTTTTTTCATTTTCTCTTATTTCTAACAAAATGTCAGCATGTCTTATCCATGCTGCCCTTCATCCTTGGTGATGGGAAGAGAACTGCCTTTTTGGAGATCTGGGGCCCACAGGATACTGCCTGACAATGGAAGAGGCATAAGCAAGTAGATGACTGAAAAGTTTTCAATTCCAAATGTTTTCTTTCTATTGTTATCTTTTAGGAAGAAGATGCCATCAAAGGCAACCACTGGAATAATGCTTATCAATGAGAGTGCATGAAGTAGAAATGCAAATAGACTATGAATATCTCCGTTAGAAGATAGTCTTCACAATAAATTCTCTGTACAGCCTCAGAAAAAGACATATTTTTGCAAAAACATAATTATTATAATAGTATTATAATTACTATATATTATGAAATTAAGATAAACTAGAGTATCTCAAAGATTTTTTAATATTTGGAATTCATTTATGAACAGGAAAGAAAAATTATTTAATAATATACTTTATTAAAGCTATTCCATGACATTGAGTATGATTAAGAAAGATTTTTCGTCATATAAATTATATTTTAAAATTAAATTTAAATAATGCAGTAGGGCTGTCATTTTTGTTTCCTGTCTTTTTAATAAGTAAATTGGATACCTTTTTAATCTACTTTGCTATCTGCATTTTTATCCTATGACAGAACCAAAACTAGTTATTTTACTAAATTAGTTCTAATTATAAAAATAAATGGAAAACTCCTTATTGATTTAATTTTCACTCATATCAAACATTCCTATTGGTGCTTGCAATTTTTTTTCATGTTTCTTTCTTTTAAAATGATATGGAAAAAATTCCATGGCACCTGGCAAGGGAGGGTGTTAAGGGGATGTTTATAGACTTTGTGTTATGACCAGGGATTATGCTGTCATGGGGTCACTGAGGTGTGATGTGAGCTTCCTCTTTAAATTATTCTTTTCTGTTAATGCTGAAGAACTGGCTGAGAGATTTTGAAATGCTGTATTTCTAAGTTGATTTCTCTCTTTGAGCTCATTCATTCTTGTTCTGGAGTTCAGTTCTCTTTTTGAGACAGGATATGTCACACAGGCTGTTCGCTGAGAAGCTCTCATTTGTCCACACTTCTAGAGTAAGATGGATGCCATCCTGAAAGTATGAAAGTGGAGTCCATGATTTTTTGAAACTGTAAAAGTTGGAGAATTACAGATGGAGAAAAGTAATTTCAATTCCAGGAATAACAGTAAAATAAACATACTACTTTTAAGCACCTACATGGTAACGAGAAGACGTAAACAAGAATTTTTCAAGAGTAATTCTTTATGAAGCCAATTAATTTTTTTCTGTGGCAGGCTAAGAAGTCTTGCGACTAGAACAGAAGCAGTAGATTACATGGCTTGATTACAAAAAAACAAAAAAACAACCTTATGAGATTTTGATTCTCCAGAGGAAACCAGGGAAATTAACCTAAAGTGAAGGTATAACTGGCTTGAAAAAAGGCACTTGGAAACCCCTATCTCTGTTTCATCTGAGAGGTTGAATTAAATAAGTTGCCTTGGAAATCTGAATTGAGATCTTTTTCTTCTATAAAAAGAATAAAAAGTGCAGAAAATCATCGTGTAGATAGGAATGACCTGCATGATTACAAAATTAAGGAGAGTTGCCCGCTAGAAAGTTCTTCTGGTAAATACTTCAGATCACAAGTTGAGCATTAATCAGTGGTTTTGTACTATGTCATAGAAGTAAACACATTGGGATTGTCAAGCAGACCTGGCACAGTTTTTTCTTTCTGGATGTGTAATGTCATTGATTGTATTATCACCAGTATGTGGAAGGGAGGAATTAGATTAGCAACTGCAATCGGAAGCAAAATCATGCACTCAAAAAGGTAAATTGGATGTTTCTTCCTACAGTGTGATCAAGTTGAGAAAGATACCACATGCTGATATGAATGTTTACTTGGGTTCAGGAAGAGATGGGAAGGGTGGGAGGGACGTTCATGAAAGGAAATAGAAGGCCAAAATCATCACTGCTCCATCAAAGTCACTGAGCTATAGATTACTGAGGATTTGGAGTATATTCTAGGGAAGTTCCATTTCTGATGTCTGAGGGACTGGATATTGAGTTAGATGGATGTTCACCTAATTTTTGTGACTGTCCTGAAAATTCTATCTATTTCATCAAGAGAAAGACATATACTAGTAAATCATTGCACATATTATATGTTTCCTTTCTTTTTAAGGGAAATACAAAAAATACTGTTCCTATGGTCCTGTGTTCCTTCATCGTTCAATGAGAAGGTAAAACATTGCCCTGCAGGAACTGTCTATCAGTAAAGTTATTGCTTTAGTCCATGGCAAAAAAATAACTTGTCATCATTCATAGCAGAAGTTTATTTAGGCATCAGTGAGATAAAGCTTAGAACATCTTGAATATGTTTAGACAGTAAATATGAAAGTAGTACCTTGTGAGTGACATTTGGAGTAGTGTTAGTATAGCTTTTCATTCAGATTGAAAGTTGGTTTGGTGGGGAGTAGACTGTTTTTATTTGTTTATTTTTAAATCAAAATTAAGATTGTAGTGTCTTTTAAGGTTCCCTCCTGTTAACTGCTGGGTGTAGTTTATGTCTGGATTTTGCTACTTTGGAAATGCAATTAAGTATGGTCTTCATTTAGAGACTTGTCTAAGTTCAGTATTTCTTATGAAAGAAATATTCTAAAGACTTTTCCTTACAAGGGAGAGCATGTTTGTTATAGATTGTCATTACAAAAACTACTTTATAGTTTAATTAGCATTTTGTGCAAAGTTGAAAGAGAACACTCTTGCAGGGTTTTCTACTCTGAGAGCTGAAATTTACGGAATATGTATCTGAATTATATCAATGCTTGGGTATTATATTTTTTTAACTTCGAAATGTTTCATGAATGCCTTTAATTTTGCAACAGTTTATGAAAAGCAAACTAACATGGTAATATGATCTAGACAAGTAAAATCTTGATGATGACTTTGATTTTAATATATTCCGCAAAATTACAGCATTCTAACCTTCCAGCCCCTTGCAGAGGCCTCTAATTTTTCTTTAGTGGACTCATTTTTCACTTTGAGTTTTTAAGTTTTTTTATTATATTTCTTTTAGTGGAACGGTCATCTTCATATCTTAATAAAACAAAAATTGAATTACATGCACCACTAGGCAAGCATGACATGGCTTTTGCTAGTAGATGCAAGGTGTGAAATCCTGTGGGAAAATCCTATTCATTTTAGGTTCCACTTGAGAACCCCGCAGTGCACTGAAAATGGACTCAGTTATAATGGTACTGAAAAAAGTAGAAGCTGGGGAACAATGGAAATCAATGAATTGAACCTAATTAAAAAGACCTGATAAAAATTCAGGAAAGCCAGATGGCAAATTCAATTTCTGTATAATATCAGGGCATTGATGGAATATGATCATTTGTTAACATTCTGCAGGGATACAATGATATTGTCAGCAAGGAATCCAAAATATTTTTTCAAAAATACTAGATTACATTTATAACTATTGTACACTTGAATTAATGTAAATTATTTAATTTCCAAGAAGTATGGGATATAATATTTTTCTCAAATATCATAATGTAAAACTCAGAAGTTGGATATCTTGATACAAACTTTAGACCTTGACTACTGCAGGCTGGATACAGATATGATTTGAACATCAAAGTTGAAGTCAGAGAGCATTTACAAGTGCTAGAAAACATGAACACTTGAGTGGGTATTTTTTTCTGTATTTGTGCATAGGTTTCGGCTAAATCTACCAAACTAGAAATAAACTTTGGAAATTGATGTTTCCTGTGAATATGTATAATAAAGCATGTATTTCACTATTTTTAACTATCTATTTAGTTTTTCCATAAAAATCCATGGACAAAATGAAAAAAGTAAGGCCATGGCTTGACAGCCAGAACAATCATACTGGAGAAAGTTGGGTGCTGTTGGGAGTTTTCCTGGGAGGTAAAAATTCCAAACTCAAATCTTTTCAAAGGAGTTCAGTCCAGTTCCCACATATGCCTGGCAAAAGAAGTCTGATTCAGTAGCTAATGAGTCAAGAAGAAATTACAATCATGCACCGTTTTCCACTTGTCTTCCCTTGAATTGTAGGATAATTTGTAACAAAGCTTTTGAGTTAACTTATTGCTATATTCAGAGATCTAGAATGAATGTCAGAGTTAGCAGGATTAGAATCTCCTTAATTTTAATTTAAACAGTTGTCACGTTGGTCTAACTGATGTTAAGGTTTGGGCCTCAGAAAATATGAGCTGGAAAGCTTTGTGTTCACTCCTGAATTACCCAAGCAATAGCTGGTACACTGCTGGGCGTTCTGAATCTCAGACAGCTGCTGACTATCAAGTACAGAAGCTATTGACTGCTCATAACCTTTTATTGCAACAGCTCTCATGTATACACAAGACCACAATTACAGCAAATGCATAAAACTGAGTAAAGTATTTACTAATTGAGTATACTGCTACATATGAAGTGGCCTGGATTTTGAGGGTTGGTAATAACATCAACCGGGATTAATGACTGATGCATTTTTTTGGTCTGGATAATGGACACTTGAGTATGATCACACTAGTATTTTGACTGAGTTCAGTGCTAAACTAGATTTTGCATGTTTTCAATTTTCTCTGTGCCAGATGAATAATTTATATTGTGCAGAGTCACAGAGCGACGCTTGCTTAACTTTTCTAGAGTGTTACTAATTGTATGACTACATGACTTTCTTTTTTTATCCTCTCAAAGTAAAAAAACAACAAAATAATCTTCATTAAATGCTTTATTTCAAGTAGCTTACAACAAATAAGTCCTATTAATGCCTATGAATGAATATTAATGTTTCTAACACAACAGTTATACATCCAGTCTCTTGAGTGCAGATGGTATAAAACATAAATCCCAGATCTTAAAAGAAATCCTAAATAACTGAAATCCAGGCAATTCTGGCATAAATTTAAGAACAGGTAAATCCTTAAACTATGCAAATTAAAGTAGTTTTAAAATCTTGGCTAAAATTTAGATGATGTAAACGTTCACAAGTAAAATGCAAGACTAGCAGTGACAGGCTACTTGTTGCACAATGCAGGATAAACCGCAATAGAAACAATTTTGAGTAACTGACCATCTTTCAAGTTTCCACTAATACAGTTCTTGAGTTCACAGTGCAAAATTTCACAGTAAACATAGCTCTTTCTTATCTTTCAGTTTATAGACCTGAAAACCTCCCTGCTTCAGGAATATTAACCATAAAAGTGTTTACCTACACCTGGTAACTTTTGTAATTGAATGAATTTAATATGTGCTGTCTATTAAATACTATACGTATGTATTCTTCTGCAATATTGATTTATAAGTTTTATAGCTGTTTAGATCCAATTTTATTTTTCATGTTTTTGAAAAATGTGTTTTTGTCTTTAAGATTATATATATACTGCATAGGCATTAAGATATTTTTCTAATGTCATTAAGATATTTTTCTAATGCAGATCACTAATGCAGTTGGCATCTTAAAACTTAAATTATCATAATCATTCAGTCCTTGGAGAGAGAGATACTTCTTAGCCCTTGCTGCTTCAGCCTTATTTTTCTTACTCACTTCATGTATATGGTTGTTCTAGATCTGCTTTATTTGATGTTGTGGTTAGATTTTAGTGTACAGGACATCTACAAAACTGCAGTACCTGTGAAACAGTGGGTCACAACTACTGGTGCAGATTATTAGGAGTGCGGAATGCAGGCTCTTGTTCATCACTGGTGAAAATGCATAGCTAATGGTGATGCTTATGAAGAAAAAAAGTGTTCTGTAGTTGAGGATTTGTTTCATCAATTAATTTTGTTATGAACTTCAGATCTGTAGTAGTTATATACATTATTTTTTTCCTACCAGATATCTCAGGTCTAGCTTAAAGGGTAAAGACGCCTGCTTATGACTTGTACATCTGCTCCATTTGGAGATAAAGCTATCTAGATCTTTTTATCTAACACTGTAGCACACATCATTAGATATATAATAAACAACAATTTGCTTCTTTTAACTACTGCAAAGATCTTAAAACAGATGGGTGGTTGCAATAACTAAGAATGTATAAACCACATCAACCTCAAGGCTATTTACATGTTGTAGTTGCTAGTATTCTGTAATCAATAGGTTCATTCAGTGTTATAGGAGCTGTGGAATGGCCATTAGATAAGTTTCCATTGAATTATTTCTTGCTTTCTCATTACATTTCTGCTCAGTTTTTCACTATCTTTATCACTGGTAAATCAACAGAGTTGAAATAAAAGCTCCTTTGTTTATTCAAATAAATCATTGCTTATTAGCTTTCTATTTCATTTTTTCACAAATACGTGATAATAGAATGAACATATCAGATTCACTGCTTTCATCTTCAGAAATTTTGGATAAAGAAACCTATAGTGCTGTTGTGGAAATACATTTAACCAAAACTCTTTGAGCTAACTTTCAAAACTACTTCTGACTTGAAGAAGTGCTTAATGTTCAGTCCTGAAAACAGTGCCGAGCTTATGCCAAGCTAAGGGATGCATGGTAAAGTTTTATTAAGTACATGAATATACTTTTCTGTAGACAGACATAGTATTTTCTCTGTATTAACATGTATGAATGCTATTAAAAAGAGTAAATGATTTTGAATGAAATGTGGAAATTATAGTATGTCAAGCTATATCTATTTTTCCTTCTGATAACTTTCATAAGAGCGTTGATGTTTCTCAGAATAGTATCTCTTTTTGGGTTGATTTTGAAATCTTAATGGATAGTTCAGTGCATTTTGTTACAAGCATGTACTATAAGAATTCCTCTTAGGCACAAACCTTCCAGGTCCAAGGCTCCATGTATCTTTACTTTCTCTAGTTTTCTCTATGAGTAGAGGCCAGTCATTGCTTTGAAAGCCTGTTTTTTAGTTTTGCAAACCCCTGAATTTAATATGATTTTGATGTTTTCAATATTCTGTGTTTGGAGTGTTCAGGGACTACTAATTTCAGGATTTGAACTGGGAATTCACATGGCAGAGAACCAGAATAAATTTCCTTAAGCTGAAGAGGAGATAGTTTAAATGGTCATTGTTTCCAGGCTGCAATTTTCTAATTTTCTGTTTTCTGCCAACTTTTGCTTCTATAATTTCTTCCCAGAAATGAGAATTCTTATTTAATTGGGGATATTAAGACAATGTACAAAATTTTTGTTGTGTTGCTGGTATGCTAATATTTACATCATGATCTAAGTGGCAGGATATGCTATTTCAGATCTACTTTTGATACTTCCACTTGCTTTTGGAGGCTGTCAGATTAGCTTCCTAAATTTTTTAATTACAGATGGTTTAATAAGACAATTTGCAGTTGTAGTTTGAAAGCTGCACATAAACATACACATATATTGTAAATGTATCTGAACTGTGTATATTTAGATGTGTGTGTCCTATTTCTTAGCCTTCATTTTTACCAGTCTTTATATTCAATTCATTACTTTTCAGGTTTATTTAAATTTATCTGCATTTGACTGCATTTTCTTGAATGTTTGGTGGCAAGATATACTCACAAGTGTATTGTAGGGTAAATTACATTATAGCTTAATATGCAAGAGAAGGATGAAAAAGAACTTTAAAATTCAAAATGTTAAAGTAAACATTTAAATTGCTTTTGATGATTGGAGAGATCAGGAAAATATTACCCTTTTAATAAGTATATATGGACAAAATATGGACTACACTAACTATTCCAAATGATGACTCATGCTTTCCCTCTGAAATATTAACACCACACAAATAACTTCTGGGGTCAGCAGTTGTTAGGGAGTCACTAGAAAGTGTTTGCTGACTTATCTATGTGTTATTAGGGAGCAAATTAAAGGAGGTCATAAAAATGGTCCATCCTTATGCTAGAGGCTTTAGGGGATTAACTCATCTGTCTCACTACTGAATAAATCTCATCCCTTTTCCATCCAACAAAATTCAATTAAATTATATGAATTATTTAGCCACACTGAAGTCTTAGATAGTATTAATATTTGTGTTTCGGCCTTTTTTTTTTTCAAGGAATGTAAAATATTTCTTCTTTATCATCATTCCAATTCCAAAGTGAGCTGAAAATTTCTATTTAAGTGTTTTAAGAAATATCAGTTAATTACACCTGAAGTTAAAACTGAAGTATTTTATGATATTAGAAACAGTTTCTGCTTAAAATATGAATTGCCTCAGGAAAATAAGGCTTTCTACTACATATTTACTACTCTATGGCAACATTTTTAACAGAAACTTTTAAAACTTCAATGTTACTATGTAAATTACAATCTGTTAGTTCAATCCAGGCAGAAAGGAATTTGAACAGTGTTGTCAGAAAAGTTGCTAGAGGATGTATGTCTTAAAAAAAAAAGTTTCTCATCTGAGAGGCTACCTTAGAGAGACTGGCTAAGAGTAAAATAGAATTAACTTGTAGGTAGGAGCACAGGAAAATTTTAATTCATGAGTATCTTAAAAAATTTAAAAGCTTGTCAGTGCTTCAGTCGCTTCCTCCACTGCTTGCCATATGACAACAAAGATCTGCTCACCAATTCGAGAAACAGGAATTTGAAATTTCATCAAAGCAATTAAGATAATAAAAATACCTTTTGCAAGTAACTAGTAAAATACTTAAACATAAGGGCTTGAAGAATGAAGAATGAGACTTCACAGGCTAGTTTCTTAGCCACTGTTATCAGTGTTGTTGTAACAGGACAAAAAGTTCAGCAATAACCTTCATGTAGCTATGCCTATACTTGTATTTATTCCTGAGTTAGGTTATCTACATAATTTAAAACTAATGTCAGTATGTATGCAGAAACTAGAATCAGGACAGGGCATTGTGTAAAATTCATCTCTAGTACATAAATCATTTACGTAAAGATTTGTCTTCTCAAGTATTTTGTCCCATTTCAGTTATCCTGTCAGCTCTTCTGCATGTAAATGAGTTATCCAGCATCTATGAACTCTGCCTTCATTAAGCTTGGGCAGTATTGCACAATATCCTTACTCCTTGAAACACTGTGTCCTTCGCCATAAGTCAGGTATTACATTAGACCCCTTTGGTCTCAGTTGAAGTGCTTTAGGCTCATATAATATTAAATTTTACTATGATTTCTTACTACATTTTTTTTTTCATTGACTTTAATTAAATATCTGAGCCTTATGGATCAGGATAACTTTTATTGAAAATAATTTATAAATGCTTCTAACAGATCTGCTGGCAGTCCCTCATAGGTTCATCAAAGCCAAAGAAAATAAAGATAAAATATGATTATATAATAGATGATCTGAAGACTTGAGAATTTGATATGAATTTCGAATGCAAGCTGCTAATTTTTCCTTAAGAAAGCAAAGTGACAGTGTTACCAAGAAAGCCGGTGAACTTTTGGAACATCTTAGTAAAGTGTACATCAATTGTAACAAACATGATTAGATAAGATACAAATTTCCTTAAAAAAAAAAAAAAAAAAAAAAAAAAAAAAAAAACCAAAACCAAAGCAAAACAAAAAAACAAAACCCCTCAACTTTCCACTGAAACTTAGCATGTTGGTTGTAGATGTTGAATAATTCAGAAGTCCCTGTTGCCTGTTGCGTTGCCTGTGCTAGAAAGACAAATCTGTTCCTAATAAACAGATATGTTCTTCAGTACCTTTGATTCTACTTTCTCCTCTTTGCAGCTTATCTTACTGAAGGAACAACCTCATCTTTTCACTCACACATAGTGAATGAGTCTCAGAACATATTGTACTAAGTATCAAAATGATTTGTGATAGAATGGTAGTATATGCCATAATTTAAGTGTATCACTAGGAGTTGTGTTCTGCAATACAGTAAGATAAAGTCCAAATTTTTTTGTAAATGTATAAATTTTCATACACGTTATCCCTTTCAGTGGATTTTCTTGCATTATGTGAAAAATAGTTAGAAAGGAAAAATTGTTTATCTTCATAATAATTCCATTTTTGTGGCATTTTCATTTAAATAGTTAATAAAATAGCTGTGCTGATACTAGCTGTTAAAAATATCGTGATACTTTGAATTTCTTTGGTTAATTATTATAGACACTTATATTTCAGATGCACTAAAATCTGATTGCTTCCTGTTTTTCAGCATCCTTACATTTTTCTCAAAAGTTTTCAACAGTTGTATTTAGTGTTTAACAAAATAAATGATATAAATCCTAGAAATTATCAGGCTTCCTGTGTTGAAATACAGAGTGACCATGAATCAGCAGAGAATTAGAGAGTCCAGTCATAGCAAGAATGTGACTTCATGAGCCTAAATATTTTGCACCAGACAGGAACTGAGTGACTCGCTTATGTGGCCAAAGCATGTGACAGACATGGAGATGTATGGTTTAGTACTTCCCTGAGACCGGTTTTGTTTTCCTTTGTTTGTTTTCTTTGTTTTTAATTATCTACATTTTGGTAGATAATATGGCTAGCAATAAATTCTGTTCCAGACCAATGTCCCATTATAAAAAATTATGGATGCTTACAAAGCATGACAATAAGGAAACGTTGATCATTTTAGCCCTGGTATTGAGAACAGGTTTCACATACAGTGAATTAAAGAGCATCAAGGCCATATATTGGAGTTGGTGCATAGCAGAAAATAATTGTTCCTTTAAGTGAATAAAAGAGAGTTCTGTGGAAAAATGAGCATTTACATAAATTAAGATTATATCAAAATCAAAATTCTACACTTTGAATCCATGACATTCAATATTCATAGGCTGATTCTATTTTTGAGAGTCTTTTATCTTGTATGACATTCCTACTGCTTAAACTAGAAGTTAAGTAATGGCCACTTGGCCACTACAGCAATTGCTAAAACAAGCTAAAACCAGCGCATGACAAAGAGAGGTTAGGTCATTGTGTAACTCTGTCATCTAACAGAAAAAATCACATCTCTAATTCTATCTAGTTATACATGAGCATGATGCTTATTGGCATAAGTTGCACAGCACTAGAGTTTTTCAGTACAAAGACTGGAAATCCAATGGATTTCCATATCTCTCACAGTACCCAACATCACAGTGAAGTGAGATGTATGTCAAGTTTAGGAAGTTATGAAAGGTTTTGTACTGAAGCAAGAACTTTCTGATAGTGGTTAGGCTGTACAACTTCCTGATTGAAAACAAGGTTACCAACATAAACAGTTGAAAATTTGAAAAAGTAACGAACGCTGCCTAATTAAAATAAGTGTTGGAATAAAAAAACTTATAATGCCATACATATATCAGAAAACACAGCAAATATTTGTAAGATCATATCTGCAAAGTAACAGGGATTATGAGATTGTCCTGATGCAGCAAATAAAAGAATTCTAACACTTCTTACGTAGTAAATTTCAAAACAGCTAAAGCAGTTGTGTCATTTAGAAGCACTTATCTGAGAAATGTGTCGCAAATCCAGATACAGTGTTCTATTTCAATCTTAGCTAATCAGGTAACAACATAGATGCCATCCCCTGAGAATGTGCTATTTTCTGTTCAGTTATTTGGATGTGTTTTTCTGGGTTGTTGGATGACACGAAAATTAACAGAAGCACTCTGACTACAATGGGAGAGTCTTTTTCTAATCTAAGCATGGAATCTGAAAATAAATAAATAATAATAAAAAAAACTCTAAGGAAAGAAACAGATTTTGAAGAGTAATATAAACTTGAAAAGTTTAATTTCTGCGATAGAGTGATTTATTCTATTAAATCACTTTAAGCAGTTTAAAATGGTTTGTCTGAAACACATTTAGCTGTCAGAATATCTGCATGAGGTAAGTAATATCCTTTTTCTTTTTTTTTCCAGAACCACAAGTAGAAGCACAGAACTTTAACTAGATTTGTGTAAAGAAGATTGCCCTCCCTCCTTCTTTTTTGATTATTGTTTAATTTGCATTTTAACTCTTTCCCGCAGTTCTTAATGAGGTATTATATATATATGTATATACATATACATATGTAAAAATCATATATATTTGAACTGTAAGCTCATGAAGTGAGAAAGTAAACAATTAAAATATTTATGCCTGGTATGTAAACACTAACAGTAAAACTCTTAAACTTTGACATCAGTCTTCAGGACTTCCAGCATTTCTTCAGCTTTGCAACATGCCATTTTTACAATGCCATTATAGTAAAAATAGTGCAAACCTTCTAAAATCAACACAATATGTAACCTGGAGAGTAGAAGGTAAATTAAATAAAGATCATCTTCCTACATACAAATGTAACCATAGAGCTAGGTGACTGATGTTAATATTCACTGTAGTTTCATTTTAAACCTCTGGGAGTTCATTAGCTTCCCTCTTATATGTTACTGTTCAAATCCTGCCTATGACAGAGCAAACAAGAAAAAATAAACAAAAATGATTTAATAGAAGGTATTTTCCAGGCTGTGAAAATGCAGCTGAGGTAATACTGTGCTGTACCAGGTTTCTCATGTTTTGTTATATTACAGGAAAGATGCAGAAAATAACATGGTTTTCCCACTTAAAAAAAAAAAAAAAAAAAACCAAACATTTCTTATGAGAATGAATGCACCAGATAGATGAGTAACGAATGCGGTTCAGTTATATTGTAGTCTCCTCAGGGGAGGGTCAGGTTGAAGTTTCAGGAGAAGGTTCTTCACCAAGAGAGTAGTCGGGCATTGGAAAAGAGTTCAAAAGCAAAAATGGCCTAGGTGGTGTTACTGGACTGCTGCATGAAACTTCCTAGGGGAGCCAGCTGGAAGGAATCTGCTGGGTTGATCTAATGCACTTTTTCACCATGGGGTTTTTGGGCACTGGCACAGGCTGCCCAGGGCAGTGATCATGCAGTCAAGACTGCTGGGGTGCAAGGGGGGTTTGGAAAAGTGTCGTGTACTCAGAGGAAAGAATTCAGATCGAACATGACTTATATACTAACTGACCAGCACTGAAATTCTCTCTCCAGACAGTAATATGGCTGTAACTTCTTTGTCCTGGTGCTCCAAAAGGTTTATTTTCCCTTACTGTCTAAATGAGTCTGTAATACTGATCTGCAGATGTTAATACTTCTGGTGCAGAAACTGTAATGATGTGTTTATCTAAAGTAACAGCACTCACAGAAAGGTTATCTGGACTTTGAATTAATACTCAGTTTTTATTGAAAACAAATAAACAATGCATACTGCAAGAAGTACAGGGCATTCAGAACATTACTGGGCCTGTTTTATGAACTATTATCAACTATTTTTTTCAGCAGAAAATATAATTGTGTAAGTTACAGATGGTCACCAAACTGACAATGCATTTACTGAAGCATAAATTTCCAACCCAATGAAACTCTTCTTCCCATGTGCTCATGAGACTTCTGGAATAACACAAAGCGACAATATGCATGGGTATGCAGGCAAACATATGATGCACACAGCATATGTTATACCTTAGCTTCATGTTCAGTTGAAGGGAATTGATAGAAAAAATAACACTCTTAGCAAAAGATCTTTTTGGTATAATAAGTCAGCTTAAGATGAATATAAGATGTAGTTATTCAGATTTCATTTAAGGTATACTGCTGCTAGCCCCATACTTGCTGAAATTCTCCATAGTGTTCATATAGCTACTTGTGAAAACTGTCAATATCAATTATAGAATCATAGTCATATAATGGCTTAGGTTGGACAGGACCTTAAAAATCATCTAGTTCCAACCTCCTGCCGTGGGTAGGGTTGCCAACCACTAGATCAGGTCATCATATTAGTATCAGGATCTTTCTTCATTAGCATAAGAGCTACCATTCTGCTCTAAATAATGACACTCTTGGGTTCTGGAATGTTACTTTAAACTAAGCAAATGTGTACCTGCTGTCAAAACATGAATTCATATTTACACAGAGCATATAGAACTAGCAGATATGCTTTGAACTGTAAATGAAGACATATGCTTCCTAAAGCCAGCAGGTAAGAGATTTTCCAATGAGATGTCAAAGCAGCATGCAAGTCCATCCACATAATGAAAATAGAAATCTAGGACATGAGACATACACCCACTGTCACATCTCTGTGTACACTTATACACAGCCCAACTGTGCTACTTTGACAACGTGAACATGTGTTTCCAAGTTCTACACATTTTTTTCTCTTCATTCTTCTGGAAAATGGCTTAGAAATTTGTACTCTGCTGAAACTTGGGTGTTTTAACCAACCATCTGTTTATAATTGATTTGCTTTTTAATAGTTATTGCATGGTTATTCTTCCAGTTGTTATTTTATTGTTCTTTGTGTTTTTTACATTCTTTGATGTAAAGGCTGTAAGAGTAGAAAGGGAAGAAATCAAGTTCCTGAACACAGCTGTGTTGCCCTTCATGTCCTGCTCCAAAAGTGCAGAAGATTATTTTATGTCCTATTTCATATCTGCTAGACCTTTTCTTGTGACTCAGATTCCGCAGGGTATATGCTACAGTTCTATTTACAGGCTAGTGTTGCTTATACAGTATCAGACTTGCTGGCTCCTGACTTCCAGTTGATTTATCAAGGGCTGCAGCTGTTGTTACTCTCACCCCCAAATGCTCACCTCTGAGCTACTGCTTCTGGCTACCTGAAGATCAAAACCAAGGCAGAGTGGCAGATCAAAGCCAAGAAAAGGAAGACTCAAAAATAAATGGAACACATGGAAACTGAGGGAAAACTGCCCCAGTATGACAAAATGTGATGCTTTATAGTGACAAACTAACTCCAAGAGCTAGTTTTATTAAATGTTTTTCCAGCATTAATTTTTCTTCCTCTGGAACTGAGAAGAAACCTTACAATGTTAAATAAATCTCCCAGTTGTCTTAAAATTACATAGGTCATAATCACTGAACAATTTCAACTGAAAGCTGTTTCTAGGTTTAAAGACCCAACATTATTGGAAAATGAGAAATTCTTCTCTTTCTCTGGAAGGTCAGTTGTAATAGAACTCACCCAAGATGTGAGAGACCTAAGATCAGTTCTCAGGTCACAAAAGATTCTCTATCAAAATTTTTGGTTCAAATCTCTACTCTGAATCAGGAACTAAGTGGATTTATTTATGTGTATGTTCAGCTATCCAGTTAAAGAAGCTGCAAATAATTTGAAATTGATTTTTCTGACT
This sequence comes from Centrocercus urophasianus, assembly GCF_019232065.1. NCBI lineage: Eukaryota > Metazoa > Chordata > Aves > Galliformes > Phasianidae > Centrocercus > Centrocercus urophasianus. The sequence goes on along the minus strand of NW_024884800.1, from coordinate 5,659,789 downwards.
TTTTGTAAAAGGAGCCAGCAAACAAGTTTGTATAAAATATTTATATAATCTCCAAGCCAGAGAGGAAATAAGTCCCTAACTTGATGCATGAAACAGTCATCTAGAAAAAATGGGCCATCTAGCTCTCTGTATCTTTTTCAAGCCTTGAAGATTTATGCAGGTTTGAATGGTTCTGTATCAGAGAATAGGAAAAACACATACCTCAGTAGCCCATATAGCATAATTTTTTTTCAAAACCAGTAAATGTAAGCTCAGACCTGTGCAGGAAGAAATCTGAACAGAGGGCTGAGTACCACACTTTCTGGGAAACAACTATAAGAAGTAAACTTAGAAAGAAAATGCTTTTGATGCCAGTTTAATACATCTGTTTTATTTTCTTATCAGTACCCAAAATGCATTTTTTTATGTAGGTTCAGGTGGAAAGTTTAATTTATTTTTATTAAAAACCCTTATTTGGTGAAGGTATTTTCCATTTTGCCGCTCTGATTGGTTTATCTGTACAACAGTAGTTTCCAATATGTTCAGCTTTTGAAAACCAGTGGTCTGGTTTTCTTCTGGACGCTAAGTTAAGGTTTCAAATTCAGATGAAAATTGTCATGATTAATACAAATTTGTTTTATTTGTCTGCTTTTAATTTATTTTTATTTTTATTTTATTGTATTTTTTATGGCAAGGTGAAGGAAAGATGAAGATTGTATATCTTTTCTTCAACAAACTTGTCATAGTGAAGCCTAGCTGGATTATGTTTGAACTTTCTCATGCGTATTTCTAGTTACCATTTGGACTAGAGAAAAAGAGAGGAAAACAAACAGGGCAATTATGGAAAAAAAAAACCAACCACTTTTTTTCTTTTTTTTTTTTTGACATTCTAATAACTGTTTTTAGAACTATGGTACAACTGTTTGTTTTAATAAATAATGCAAAAATAGCAATATCATAATGCACTTTGTGCTAGAATAGACATTATTTGGAATATGCTGGAATAACTTTAACACTTCGTAGTCAAAGAAAAAGCAAGCGTTCCATCTCTCTAGCATTTTTATGTTTCTGGATCACCTGGCAGAAAGTGCTGTATGAGGAGCACAGCTGGGTCATTTTCTCTCAGGAGAATCAAATGCAATACCCTGGTGTCAGACTCAGCTGGCTGAAAACAGTGCATGCCCAGAGACGTCTCCCAGTTGCCTGCAATTCTTTTTTAATCTTTTTTGCACTAACTGGAATGAGGTGAGCATTTCAGATTGATTAGTAAGTATTTCAAAAGCTTTCAAACATATGATAGTTTATTACACTTAATAAAGAGTGGCTTATTTGAGAGAAACTTGGTACAGGTAAAAATGCATAGTTGAGTTATTCTAAAACCACAAGACTCTGAACTGTAATTCTTCTGATATTGTTATTTGGGTATCAATGATTTACAAATGTCCAGTGTCTACAGGATTTTAAGACGATTTTTGGAACCAAAATGGCCCAAAGCTCTCTGAATCTCTCTGAATGAACCTATGGATTCCCATGTCCTCTGATGAAAGATACTGACACTAACTACATTAGATTGACAGGCACTGCTTTAAGACAGTGGCAGAATTTAGCACTTTCAATCACAAAGACAGAAAGAACTACTGCAACTATCATACCCAAGTGGTTGTATTTGCACACTAGGTAAATAATGTTAATTAAGAAAGAACAAGTGGAAACTGAATCATGAAGCAACAGTATCATTATAATTTCCAGCAATCTTTTGTCAGATTGTCAGAGTAAAGCATTGATATGCACATTAGTAAGAATATAAAATACGTACCCAACTTTTCTCACCATTCTCATTATAAAATAGTAGCCATTACTTATCAGCTTGGTGTGCAACATAACTGGCTGCTCCTGTGATGGCAAGAACACTTTTGATGTATCAGATGATATTAGATAGGGAAACTGTGAACAGTACACAGTAATATATTGACTCTGCCTGTTGAAGTCCTGCAATCCTCGCCTATGCCTCTCTGTCATGTCAATGTATTGAATAAGTCTCAAAATAGATTGAGGAATTAAAAATAAAAAAATTTTGGAGAGGGAAAGGAGTAAAGAAGGCAACTAGCCTTATAAGTAATATTATTTGTCTGCTTATAATTATCCCTGTGTATTGTAATGCATATTTTCTGCCAGTTAGTTTCCTGTATGAGCTTCAGTCCTTGGCTAGGAAGCTTTAGATCTCATCTACCAAGGATAGGATCTCTTTCTCCCATTGATAACTGTAACTGCCAAGTGGAAACTGAAAAAGCTGTCAATTCCAAGGCTTCATAGAGGAAAAGAGCAAATAGTCTAGCTTTTTCAAACAAATGAATTCTTCCCTTCTATTTTTATCCAAATAAATGTTCTAAGTGAAAATTTGGTTATGTGCAATTATATTTGTAGTTTCCAGATTTATAAAAAAAACATGTGTTTTATTTCACTTAATATTGATCTAAGACAAAACATTTCCAGAACTCTCATGAAACATGCAATGGTAATTATAAAAATCTATTGTTTATTCACCTATTATACATAGAACTAACCAACTACCAGGTTAGAGAGTATGTGCAATATTTAGATATATTCTTTCCTGAAATAGCAATTTATTTCAGTTACTAGGTATTTCTCAGGATAGAGCATGATAATAGTGAAGTAACTGCTTAGGTTTGTTTTTTTACTGTTGGATGAAATTTTTTTTATCTCCATGAAAATTAGTATTTTGTTTTGCTTAGTAATCATGTTCTTCATTTTTCATCTTTCTTTAAATACTTCAATTTTTTGCCTCAGGAATGTCACTGAATTTTTTTGTTTGATTGGTTTTCTTGTTTTTGTTTTTTAAATAGGCCTGAGTCTTACATTCCTTTCCTTTATTTATGCTGGAAGGTGCAAAAGATTTTATATTGTAGAACAATTATTTGTATTATCTAGCAAATGATAAATTATAATGGCCTTTATCATTGAATTTAGTTGGTATTTTACATCATGGAAGCAAGTATGCTTTGAATCAAACATTGTGAAAATATATCAGGCATGAACTTGACTCTTCAAATACTCCTAGGGCCTTTGAGAAAATACGTAAAATAACTTTGTCCTTACCTGAACTCTCTCAGTTTAATGTGCTTATTCTTCAGAGGAGTTGGGTTTTATGGAATATATCTAGATATAGCCTTTTATTGAAATGGAACAATATTGAGAGATACCTAGGAATATATACTACTCATTGTAGTCGTATCAGTTATTATCTATGAGAATATGTGAACATTTGCTACATTGATAAATACAGGCTTATTGTTGAAAATATACGGTTAAACATTCTGACATTCACTGTGGAAATATTTGTCTAGTGTATTCATACCCAGAGTATAATATTCTCTCTTTAAAAATAGACCATTGATGATTCAGTTGTGATTACTTCTTTAGACTGGTTTCAGGATTGCTGTATCAGTTTGTAAACCATTTTATTTCATGATGAAACCATTGTGTTAAATCTTCTGATTTCCTCTTTCTCCCCAGCCACTTCCATTTATATATTTTTTCATAATATTGCTACAGGATGACAACAAAACCGATGCTTCACAGTATTCTTTTTGTACAGAAGTTAGTTGTGCTGTTGTACATGTTTACATGAGTGCATCCTGTAATTATTTATGTATAGAATACCAAGATATCCACATTTCTGCTGTAGGAGAGAGGTAGATATATACTTTCTGGAAAAGCAGTCAAAAACAGTAGTTTTTGTGCAAGTACATTGTCAGTTTGTACTGAACTCAGAACACATTGCCTGTTATAGAGACACCAGAAGCCTTCAGGGCATAAGGGGGAGATATCTATCATCTGATAAAGCAGTGGGAGAGAGTGTACTCTCACTCTTGGTGTCTGCTGTTGACACCAAGCTGAGTGGTACAGTTGACACAATAGAAGGAAGGGACACCATCCAGAGGAATCTGGGCAGGTTTGAGAAATGGGCTCACATGAACAAGGCCACATACAAGGTGCTGCTTTTGGGTCGGGGCAATCCTAACAATGTGTACAGATTGGGAGAAGAACTCCCTGAAAGCAGCCCTGTGGAGAAGGACTTGGAGGTTGTGATGGATGAAATTCTGGGCATGAGCCAGCAATGTGCTTTTGCAGCCTGGAGGACCCATGGTCACCAAAGAGGGATGACCAGCAGGGAGAGGGAGTTGATTTTCCCCTTCTTCTCTGCCCTTGTGAGGCCCCATCTAAAGTACTGTGTCCAGGCCTGGGGACCCCAATACAGGAAGGATGCAGAGCTGTTGGAGAAGGTCCAGAGCCATGAAGATGATCAGAGGACTGGATCTCTTGATCCTCTCCTGTGAAGAACGGTTAAAGGAGCTGGGCTTGTTTACTCTGAAGAAGAGAAGGGCCTGGGGAGACCTCATGGTGGTCTTCTAGTACTTCCAGCGTGTAAACAGGAGGGCCACAAACTTTCTATGTGGTCTGTGACAGGACAAGGGGTAAAGTCTTTAAGCTAAAAGAAGGGAAAATCAGATTAGATGTTAGAAAGAAATTCTTTGCTCGGATGGTGGTGAAACACATGAACAGGTTTTCCAGAGTTGTGAATGCCTCATTCCTGGAGGTTGAGTTGAATGGTTCTCTGGGTAGCCTGATGTAGTGGTTGGGAACCAGCCCACAGCAGCAGGGCTGGAATTAGATGATCTTTAAGGTCTCTTCCAACCTAAGTCATTCTATGATTCTGCATCTTTTATTCTAGACTAAACAAATTGCATTTAAATCTTCTACCACTGGCAGATGGGTTTCTCTGTTTAAAAATAAATATGAAGATATTGATTTATTTGTATTTTTGAATGCTGATTGTATGATAATAGTGTTTTCTCCTGAATAAACAAATTATTTTCATATTATGTTAATCACATTTTCCTTTCAGCATGCATTAATATTAGACTGATTTATTTATGTTTCTGGAAATATACATGTGTATATGAATACCTAATCCAGAATAATCTATTTTTAATCAGTAGAAACACCTTTTCAAATCCCTTCTGTATCCTTTTATTATTGGTAATGCTGGCTAAAGTACTGCCAGTGCAACTGCAGGAAGTAATGTTTTTCCAAAAAAAAACACAACCCCCCAAAAAACAACAAACAACCAACAACAAAAGCAACAACAACAACAATAGCTGAGATAACATGATTTGACAGAAGGCATTAGAATACAAATTGGTGTTGCAAAAACTTGTTTAGAAGAGATCATTAATCTACAGTGTTTTTTCTAATGCTTTTATAAAGTAAGGTTGAAGGAATAATTTGAGGGCTGAATGAATTTGATCAGGTAAAACTGGAAGGCTAGTAGGCCACGGTTGTCATTGGAATGCAGCAAGGCTTGAGTTGGTTGAAACTCTCCCACCATCATTAATAACTATAATTATAGATCTTGTCAACATCGAATCTCAAGTTTTTGAATCAAAGTTGAATTACCTGTCACCACCAAAGACTCTAAAGCCACTGCTCAAAAAGAAGTAAAATTTACCCTTGAAGATGCTGTGCTGTTAAATGGGGGAATTTGATGTTGGTTAATAATCTTCCTGCATCTCCAAATTCATTTAAGTTGTTTACAAAAAAGGATCAGTAAAGCTTTCCAAATTAAATAGTGATTATTTGTTTTATAATTAACAGCCTAGAGAATGTCTACAGAACAAAATATTTATTGCCATTTTTTCTCTCTTTCTTGACACTTAAAATAATTTACATGTCTAAATACAGACTTTAAAATAAAGGTCATCTACTAAATATGCATCTCTGCCAAAAGACTTACGCTGATTGTTTAACTTTGAAGAGATGCTGTGAAGAGTATCTATTGGAAAAGTTTATGACTTGAATTGGCCACTGTCTATACGTCATACTGCTTCAGACTTTTCCACTCTTAGTTAAAGAATGACTAGTCTATATCTATATTTGGAGAAGGGGCCAAGACATGTCAGTAATTTTAGAAGTTATATTTTCTTATTGTAATCAGATTCTATGATTAAGAATATGTTTTCAGATCATTAAAAACAGTTTTTTCTTATATTCAGAGGATGCAATTGCCTATGATGTGTGAGGTGATATATCAATAAATTATTAAGATGCCAGTTTAAATTCTGTTTGAAGCTTAAATTTAATTTATTATTTTTCCTTACCATTCTAAAGTTGTGCAGACAATCTTGTAAAATCGCTGACATAGAATTTCATGCGTGGGCTGTAATATTCAAGTTTTCTTATGAATGGTTTATAAATGGAAGGCATTATGAATTTCAATGGTGTTTAAATATTATTTCTATTTTCTTGGATATGTTGTTTTCTTCTTCTATTGATTCTTCTTCTATTGTGCATACCATTAATGCATGCATATGCTAAATTTACTTTCTAGGATTAATCATGCTAAGTGTGTTTTGTTCCATTTAACTTGAATGTGAATAAGAAGCAGCAAAATAAAATGCCAAAATAAATGGCAGAAGCAAATACTATTTGTAATACAGAAGTCTTCTCAAGGAAAAAAGTGGGGAATGTTTCTCCTACAGATTTTATATATAACTTTGAGTTATCATTGAAGTTAAATCTGAGATGAAAAATCTTGCCTTGTTTCACAGGAATACAGATTCTCAACTGGTACAAGTAAACCTGACTGTTTCAATTGCAATAGGCTTCATGGTGCCAGTGTGTATAGTTTCTGATTGTAGGAAAAAATACCACTTTCATCATATAGTTAAATAATCCAGTAATTTGTCTGTGTAGCATTCCCCAGATAAAAATTGAGAAATGCTCTTGCTGGAGCAGAGACAGAATCACAAGACTGTCTGAGTTCATACTTCACTGAGAATGCTAGTTGAAATTGAAAAACCGAAACAAAGAAAATCAAAGAAAGAAAATAATAAAAAGATGTAATGATAGTGAACTTCACCTCTTGGAAACTTTTTTATTTTTTTCCCAGATGTCTTTAACACTTACATTTAATGGGAAGTATTTATCTTGTAATTGACTTGGAGTTATCTGTTAGAGTTCAACAGTAATATTTCACTTTATATAAAATATGTTTAACATAAGGAGCATAGATTTTAGCTTTCTGTGTTGTCTGGTCAGATCCATGTACTGCAAATACAATATGTGGAATCTGCAAGTAATGGCTGTTGTTTGTATGAGAGTTCAATGAAAACAGATCTCTAATATTTGATAAAATTTTCCATGCATACTGATATAAAAGACAGTACCTTTAAAGGACACAGGTATCCCTTGAGGACACTGGCATTATTTCTGAGTAATGAGGATCTCGATGACCTTTGGACTAATATTTTGAGTGGCTGCCCACACTGCTACTTTTGTGTAAAGGACAATGAATTGTTTCCAGCCAGAAGCACTTTTTTAGAAAAGTCAGAGCAAGATGAAGCAAGACTCTGCTACTTTGCTCTTCCTCAGAATGAGAGTCTTATTTCAAATGACCAAGGCACCTGTAACTTTCTCTTCACATTCATGCTAGGAAAAAAAGGCTACTCCTTCTATTGGTGTTAAACATTTGAAGTTTCACTGACTCCTTTGAAAGTTGTCAAGTTGTTGAAAAACTAAAACCCATACATTTCTTACTTATTTCAGATGCTGCTCAATTTATGGGTAAGAATTCAACCAAAAACGAGAATGGTCTCTCCCGGGAGATGGGAAGTAAAGGTTTGGACGGTTTTCAGTTGGATCTGAAACAAACAGAACTCAAAATTAGGCCTTAAATCTTTGAAAGTGTCTCTAACCATCATAACTAAACTTCTAAAACCATTTCCCCTTCTTGAACCTGTGTCCAGCTAGCTCTTTCTATGGAGTTTATACCCTGTCCTTTCTTCCATCCCAGTGAGAAGTAGCAGCTCAAATGTCTTTCTCCAGCTTCTCCTAGCTAAAATTTGGCTTTCCTTGCTTATTAGCAAACAGAACAGGAATTACTTTGAGTCAGAATTGAGAGAAAACAAATTCAAAGAAAGAAGGTTTTGGTAGCTAATCATGTGAAGCTAACTTGTGCTTTTGTAGTCATGTCTTATTAAGAGATTATTTTTAGAGTCAAATAACTGGGTCTGTTGGCACTGTCAGGTCATCCAGTATGCCATGAGAGAGACTATCAACTCACATTGTGTATTATACGTTACAGTCCTGGCTTTTATATGTACTAATCACCAACATCTCCTGTGGGAGCTGCAATTAGTCCACTCTTAAAAAAATAATAAATTCTTCCCACTGTATTCTAGTTTAGTAACAGAAAATGTCCAAAACAATGTTTTGTTTTCTTGACTGACCTAGAATCACATAGCATGAGAAACATGGAATATAAAAAGGGAGGAAGAAGAGCTATGTTCCACTGAAGCGATAAATGCAAATCATCCTGGTTACCTTGAATTGAAATGTGCTCTCGTAAAGGGTAATTTAAACAGTGGTTGCATTACAGTGTCAAGTGCAAAACCTTTAATGGAGAGAAATTGGCTCAACTAACCTATTTTTCATAGCAAGTGGAAGCAGAACACCATATATAGCTTAAGAACTGGAAAGATTTGCCCTTCTCCAAAAGAATAAAATAATACAGCACTGAACAATGGTTTTGATTCTAGTTTTAAATTAGAAATTCAATTTCTCCTTACAAGCTCCCTACCCAGTTTCTTACTGTTCTCTCAATTCTTTGGATGACAATGTGAGATAAAGTAGAATTTTTGTAAAGCTAGAGTGAAACATGTCCAGAACAATGTGCATAACTTGCATTACTTTTATTAAGTGTCAAGTATTCCCATACAGGATAATTAAGTTTTATGCTTAGAAATGCATTAAAAGTGAATGCCAAAACCTATATGCATTCTATTCATTCCACTGCCCATCGTGGAAGCTGAAATACCTAATTTTTAAACAATCTGAATACAGGATTCTGTAGCAATTAAATGAATGCCATCAGTGTAAACAGAATTTGCAGAAAAAAAGATACTTTAAAGTGATATAAATCATTTGGAAGCACTCTCAGAAAAATCATGTGCTATACCAGTGCTACTTTATAATTAATAGCTACGTTTAAATTGGGATTTGTCTGTTTTCTTACAGGAAAGTGTTGTGTGTTCATCATGCCCTAGGGTGGTAGTGGTGAAATAAGGCGGGTCATTATCTAGGTTATGAAGAACTGTGCCAATTAGCACATATATAGTTTAGCTTTAATGAACAAGACGACTCCTCGAGTGATAGATAAAGAAAATTTAGTGAAAAAAGGAGAAAATACTTCATGAATCCTACTTTTACTGAGCTCATGACAAGCAGTCAAAAAGTAACTGAATATGAGGTGGTTGTATTTGCAATTAAATTAGCATCAATATATTAAAGTACAATGGTAAAGTGTAAGCAGTATTTGGCAAACTGTAAATCTCTGTTAGTTGAAGTACAGAGTGCAAACCTTAGATTCTGGTGTCATGCCACATTTGGATCAGAAACCTTTATTGGCCTGTGTGAAAAAACTGAGATATTTTTAGGGGATATTCAAGCAGAATTATATTTGGAATGTTTTACAAAGTTTTTGTAGTAAGAGGGAGGCTGATTCATTGTTTCTAAATCACTGTATAATTCCTACTGACTTCAGAGAGAGCTCAGAATTTGCCATATTTTGAGCATAATTGCAGTGTTAAGGAACTGTAGCCAAACAAACAGAAATAGTTTTAAGCTGTTATTATATATCTAAATTTATTGATTTTTTTTTTTTTTTTTTTTTTTTTTACAGTAATACTCATTCAATCCGCTGAGTGATGAAGAAAACAACGGGCTGAACCTTATTTCTATATTAAGAAGGCTTGTCAGTAATTGCCAGCATATCTGGTGTCTTTCTGATGACTTGCTGTACGACGTGGCATGCTGGGAACAGCCACTAGGGGTGGCACAGGGGTGGCACGTACGTACCATGAGGAAAACAGATTCATTGAGGACATTATCTTCCCGAGATTGAAGATTTAACTGAAGGTACTGAGCTAAAACACTGCATTTTTTGTGACCTTCCTCATCAATCCCATTTTTGCTTAAAACAGATGTGTTAATATCACTAAACTAGCCAAAAGGCTTCGCGTTGTGTCTTCATGTACTTAACTATAAATAGTCTTGGAGATATTTCCTGATGGTACCTTTGTTTATGTCGTGAACACTCTCTTCTTTTGCCTCATTTTCTTCACATCAGAAAGCTCTCCTAATAAATTCCATAATAAATGCTTTCTTTCCAACGACATCCCCATTACTTCTTCCTTACCTGCTTATAATTAAATGATTTGCCTTTGGATACTGAAGTTGTTATATCTTGTTGCTATAGGCTAAGTGTAATTCTTTCAATCTTGATGGTAATTTCCTGGCTAAATATTTTAAATGCATTTAATAAATACATTTGTACAAGTAACGTCAATTAGTTATATCTTTGTAGCAGTGTATTTGGATATTCAGTTATTTCTGACTCTACATTTGGCCCCTGTATTTTGTATCTTTTTTTTTTTTTTTTGAGACAAAGTGAGAAATGGAAGATCTTGGTGCTGTGCAAGAACTGTTCAGCAATAGCTAAAACACTGTTGTGTTACAAACACTTTTTCAGTCAAATTCTAAACCACAACACTACACAGACTGCTATGAAGGCTAGCTCCATTCCACCCAGATTTAGTACAGGTGTTCAAATTCTTTGTCTTTGAATATATGTTTAAAAGTTATTAACACTTTTTAAGACGTTAATCTCTTAGAACTGTGTTTGGAACCCACACTCTTTTAATTGTTATGGTTGCAGCCAATCAATAATTTGCCTTCTCTCTAATCAGACAACTTAGTGAGCCACATAAATGCATTTTAGTTATGTTAATATCAATGAATATCACAACACACTGACCTAGAGTGTGAAATGCTTTGTCTCTGCATGACCATCTATGAGTGTTGACTGATGATAGAGAATCTCAGCTGCCCTCTCCTCCACTCCTCCACTTTCAAACTGTTTTGAGAAACAGAACTGTGGCAGAAATTCTGCTTTTTTTTTTTTTTTTTTTTTTTTCTTGCCAGAAACTGTCATCTGCTGAAAATAAAGATTAACTACTTAGATACGGCTGAGATGTTGTGTATGTTCTCATGCAATGCAATTGTATCCCAAATGTTTTTATAACACCTGGGACATTCCACAAACAAAGTTCATTTCAATTTATGACACCATTCACAGAAACTTGTTTTGATGATTCCTTGCAGGCTTTCATTAAATTAAGCTCACGTCAAAGAAAATAAAATGAATGTTATAGAAATTTTACAGCTATTGTAGATGTTCGTTATCTCACATAGGAGATTAACAAGCTTTTAAATAACAGGAGGGAATATGAATCTTATTGCATTTGTGGCCTTGACACAGAAGACATCATAAAGTGTGGAGTAAATTATTGTTTTCAAATATGATAACTTTTTTATTTTATCTTGTATTGTGATGCTAATGCTAATCTCCCATGGTTTTTTTCCTGATCTGAGTATGATTGAACTCTTCATGTTTTCAAGGTTGATCTGCAAAATGAAAAGTGTTTTCTGTTTTGAAGTATTCTGTATGATGAACTGTGTTCTTTATATTGGTTTAATATTTTTAAGAAAATTAGAAACACATCCTAAAGTTTCTCTTGAAATTTCTCTTGAAATGTTATGGATGTTTGTTTCTCTGTATTTTATCACTCTGTGTATATATAAACCTCTGTGAGTCTGGCTGTGTTTTCTAAACTGTACATTGACATTGCAGCCCTGAGGTCATACATTCTACCGTAAATTCTGCTTTTGCAGAATCATTTGTGCTGAGTTCATTCTCATTTTATAGCCCTCCCCTTATGATATTGGGTAGCATCCAGGTTGCTAAAAATGAGATAAATAGAGACAACATAATAAGTAGATGAGTTTTTCTGTTTTTGGTTTTTGTTTTCATTAGTTGGACAGTTCCTAGATATTGAATGAACCATTGATTTAGCTTTTTTTTTTTTTTAAATAACAAAATCCTACGTCAATCTGTTTTACCAAAAAGACGTTATTTCTCGTACTGGAGGAATTAAACACATACACTGGATAGTTTTATAGACTGTGCATAATGTTTTGCTATTTTCTCTGAGTTCATTTTCTCTTTCACTTTTCCACCCAATTTTTCTCACTTCTGTTTTTGTCTTATGTCTTTGTAATTCCAATTTCAAGTACAGACACTTAGTAAGGTCACAATGAAAGGTCTTTAAAAGTCAGTTTTAGAAAACGACTTTGTTTCAGTCAGTTTTGTGCAGATGGCAGTATATTTGGATTAATATCTACTTTACATGTGCAGATAAACATATACAAATACAAGTACTTACATTCTTCAAATAGTATTTCTTTGATCCTGTTTCTACTACGTAGCATGTCTGGAATAGTTTGCCTTCCTGTTTGTGGCCTTTTTCATTCAAGAATAACTATGCATTTCAAATTAAACATCTCAAATGAACAGGAGAATAATCAACTATAAAGTATTTTGAGTGAAACTTGCAGAAAGTGTGATGAACTGAAGAAAGCTTGCAGAGCATTTCATTCTAAGCAGTGGATGTCTTCCAGAAGGAAAGCACTGTCTCCAAGAACTGTATTATTCCGTTAAACCAATAAAAATAAGCCAATTATAATTCTTGTTTTCAAAAAATGTCAAGTGTGCTGTATTCTGCATAGAAATGAATTGGAAGATATATATACATTTTGGCCACAAATGCATAGGGAGTTCTTGATCACAACTTCTTCTTGATCAGAAGCTGTTGTGTCATTCTTACAGCTTCAGAGCTTTAATAAAGGTTCAAAGAGACCTGTGCAGTTTCTGTCAAACAGAGACAGAGTTCTCATGAGCTGAAAGTGGAAGCACTAATGTTAACATTTGGAAGATACCAAGTGAAAAAATATGTCCAAATTGGAGGTAATGTAAACTGTAACACCATGATCAACCAAAGATATACTTAAAGAAAGAATGGCATCCTTTTAATGCCACAGTAGCATCATGATTCTAAACACATTATACAAAAATCATTAGATGTAGACACGTTTACACATTTATGGCATTATAGTGGTTTTTTGTCCTGCTCCATGCTGATACAGTCAGACTGGCTTCCGCCTACTCTGCCCAGTAGCTAGTTTCACAAGACCTTTGCCTTCTCCATCCCCTTCTTAGATCATGATCTTCCTTCCTTTATTGTGTCTAGCAGCAGTGAGCACTGTGTGGAAAATAAAAATACATATCATTAGAATAAAGGTAATATTAAGCTGCTACTTTAACTGAAATACTAAGTTGACTGATAAGATAGAGCACTAAACCAAGAGATGAGTTCTCTGGAGGCACAGAGATGCTCTAAATAGAAGGCAGGTTAGAGCTTTAAAAGATAAGGCAAGGTTTCTAGGAGAGACAGTATGTAATATCGATCATCTGATACAGAAGAGGAATGAGTTTTTAAGATGAGATGTAATTTTTTTTGTAGGTCAATGTCCTATTTTATAGGATATATAACTAGGATATTGATTACAGTTTAGAAACACTTAAGAAAGAAATTATATTTCGCTTTTCTTAAAAACAAGAAAGGTAGTTATTTATTTATTTCCCAACCTGTAGTTATCAATTTTTAGGTATGCATCTAAAATGCAAACATTTATCTGTATTTCTAGACTAATTTTAGAATTTCTTTCTTACAGTGGAGCAGTAGAGCAGATACGGATTCATTTAGTGATCAAACCTGCAGCATTATAATTTTGCAGAAAGATTTGCTTCTGATGTGAACTTTGGACATTGATGTTCTGTAATTTTCTGGCTTACTGGACATATTAAGTTGCTGTCTATAATTTTAATAAGCTTTAATTTCACACAATTTTTTTCGTCCTAATGATCACTGTCATAATATTACAAAAGTACCAAGTGTAAAATCTATACAAAAGTTCATCATGTAGTACCTTTAAATACGAATGCAAAGAGTTGCTTGAGCTTTCAGTTTTTCTAGAAGTAAGCTTTATATACCCATTGCATTAATAAAACTGACTCTTTGCAATGGAGAAAAAAATTTTCAGATTTTATTTGACACAGGTAATCAAGAAATGGAGTGTTGCTGTTGTTAACAAGGTTGTAGATACAATATTCACTAGATTCTGCCATTAATCTGTCTCTTGTCATATTCTATTTTTGATGATAACCATGGAACAGCTCAGAATATGGTAACTTAATCTTAGCCTTTGGATACAGGTTTTTTTTTAATTTAATATATCAAATGTCTTTGATAAAGCACATTTAAAACCAACTAAGCCATATCTTCAAATGTGATTTAAAGCCTACATGACTTTTCCATTAATTTTTCATGAGGCTAAGTGGATAAATTATTTTGAATTTGGGATTTAGACTTCTATGTAACTTGTTACTTAGTCAAACTTTTAATTAACTAAACTGTTCTCTTTATGATTCATATTGAGCAATTTCCGACAGCAGTATATTTCAGGTGAAAATTCATGGACTGCTGATATACTGCATAAGAAATAAAATAGGAAAAGAATGAGTTGTAAGAAGACTTGAATTTATTTCTTTTTAATTTCACTTGAGAGTGCTCTTAGTTTTGTTCTGTGGGTATCCAATTTTTCTCGAAAGAATTGTCTTGTGAATCATTCACATATATACCATCACCTTTTAAACCGTAAAGTTCTTTTATAAAGTTGAGGGATACTTTGCATGGAACACAAAAATACTCAAGAACATTCTTTAAGGTTTTCATTAAAGCAGGAAAAAAACAAAAAGCAATATTTCATTAAAAATATCTTCACTATTCTATTTTTTTTTAATATCAGTAAGTAATCCCTTAAGGTTGGAAAGCTGGCCAAATTCTGTAGAGTCCCCAAAAGAAACTTCAATTATTTTCAAAGCTAGCTATACATACAAGATTCCACATTGAGTATGGAGGTTATACAGTGTAAAATGGATTCAAAATATTTTAGAAATATTCTTAGGAGTAGAAGAAAGTTATGTTTCACTGAGATACAAGACACCAGCCCTATCTTAATAACTCTAGAAGGGCTGAAAATTGTCAGTACTACAGACAGCTTTATTTGTAACAGTTCTGTTACTCTTCTACGTATTCTTCCTTGATTGCTGCAAGTTGCTGAGTATTTTCTTTCATTATAAAAGGAAAGGGAAATGTTGCTAATACCTTATGTAATGTACCTAATACCATATTCTTAATAGGACCTAATGAGTACTAAACATCTCTAATCCACAAAAAAGTGCAGAATATGATGATGCTAACTCTATTCTACAAATAATATTTAAAAATAACATATATTAAAAGATCTCCTTTTTTTTTAATATCATCTTGAAAAAAAAATACCACTCCTCTACTGAAATACCAAATAGCTGCAAAGCTCTTTGTAGGATGGTGAGTTGGACTGAAAAACTCTCGAAAAAGTTGACGTCATTTCCATCAGTGTCATGTAGAAAACATTGTGCTATTTTATGCTGTGTCTCAGGAGCAGACTTTTCATTTTTCCCATTGTTGTCTACCTCTGTCCTGTAATAATTAAGATTAATAAGACTGAAACTTTTCCTTTACTTTTGTATTCCAGTCTTTCAAATTATTTCTGCCTTGGGAAAAACTTTCCCACGCTTAGTTTCTAACCTACTGAGCTATCAAAATACCACAGAATGAAGTGCAGCTGGTGAAAATGAAACATATTTGCCTACTTTGCAGTTGTTGCTCATGACTCCTTACATCTGCACATCTAATACAGCTTGGTTCAAGGACTGAAATTCTTTTCTCATTCCCAAATCATATTTTCAGCAGTTTTAACTGTTGGACTTTTCATTAATGGTGGTAATAACAAATAAATTACTTAAAGAGCACAATTACAATTTTTTAAGACTACATTTCAAGTCTACAATTTTAAAAGTTATGTAATAATACAATGAGTAATTAAGCATTTTGAATTAACAGGTGAGCATCATACTGTGTCCTGAATATTTTCAAGATTGTACATCATTTGAAAGTCATTTGTTAGTAATTATTTTTTTTTTTTTTTTTTTTTATTTTTTTAAGCCCAGTGAGGCTTCAAAAATCAAATACCAGCCTAAGAAAAGAATAACTTCATAGTACATTTCAAAAATCATAACTAATTCTTTCCATCCTATCTGAAATTATTTCAGTAACAAATGTAATCATGCCTCCCTCAATTCCATAGGCATTTTGTACATATTGAGGCCTTTAGAATAGTGTCAGTATCAGATAAAGGGAAATGAGTACCATGAATCAGTCTTCAAAACGTAATATGTCATACAGATATAATGTAATAACTGAATAAATATAGAACAAGAAAATGAAAAAATACATCTTCAGTATAAGAATATTGAGGATACTACAGTCCATCTTAAAAATATTCTACCCTCTGGACTTCTGCCCTGAATTTATCTTCCTTTACTGTATTACAGTTCGGGGATGTTGAAACTTGACATATGCCCTCCCCTGGTACCTGAATGTTAATTTATTGCAGGAAAGAAACAGCTGGAAGGGGAAAATCAAAGGAGTGTTTATCCAGTTCCTGGTTGGTTGGTGTGACCTCCAGTTTGTTTGCGTGAGGTCTCTGCAGTTAGATCCCACATATGGACAATATTCATGTTTAGCGTGTTTGTTCTGAAGGGTAAATTCCTTCCATCTCAAATATGAAATCAGTTTGGGTAAATCCTATGAACAGTGAAATGATGAAATCTTTTCTCTGTCAAGCAAAAAAAACCAAACCAAAACAAAACAAAACAAAAAACTGTTCATTAAGTCTGTAATTTATACATATGACAGAAATCCTTTACACTTTATGTATTTTACTAATCAAGCGAGATCTGTGTTACATTGAAATTCTATCCTCACATTCTCATATATGTTTACTACAAACATCAAATGGAGATAATACATAAAAAGTTATGTATTATACCTTTATAATCAGAAATTAAGCATAATTTTAAACTATCTGATAGCAAGTTTTGCTGAGAAAAAATCCAGCAATTAGGGCTTTACTTTCTGAAAATATTTCCCATAAATTGAAAAAGCTAAGTCAGGTACAAAACTAGAAAATTTCCATATGAATAAATGCAAAATTCATCTGTTACAACATCTGACATCCAAGTGAATATGATTATTTGTATTTTGCTTTTGTTTCATATCACAGTCTTGCTGGACTTTTTTTGTGTAAATTAGAGAAACATTGCCTAGCTTATCAATAATTCTGTGTATGTGTTTTTTTCAGAGCAAGTGAGTATAGACTAATTACTCATATTAACAGAATAATGTAGGTAAAAATCTCCATGTTTTGTGTTTATATTATGGTTTTTAATTTAATTAACATATCCTTATTCACAATTCACTCTTTTGATACACTAAGTCAATTTGGAACCAAAGACAGAAAAAGTTTTACTGATGTCTTAAGAATTTGAGTATATAAAAGAGAAATTTATACTCACTTTCATAGTCCAATCCAATAGTTGAAAGACTTGAAAATCTGGTCCTTATTCATTTACACTATCTGCAATATTCCATTCAATTCTAGATAGTTTTATGCCTACACCACAAAAATCCAAACTTCAAGCAATTTATTAAATAAGATTGAAACTAATCTTTGATAAGTTTTGAATACTTCTGATGGATTTGAAATTTGTAGAGTTATTATGACTTGGAATATCTGGCAGTTAATTGGATCTGTGATTTCTGTTTATTCTGACATCTGTTTACGTGATTTCTTATATAAAGTCTGGATTTGGGGTATGATTTCAGTAGCCTAAGTTACTCATTAGTAGGACCTCCACAATGAAATTTTAGGAATCAAGAATATTGGTAAGCATATGAAATTAAAGCTATGATAGATTCTTTTATATTGATTAAAGCTTCCACTTTTTATTTATGTGACTGTTGTATTTTATTGATTTCAGGTTAGCATCAGATTTCTACATGATCAATCACTTCTGAATACAGAGGTTAGACTAGTATGCCATAATCCTGAAAATGTTAACCTTCATGGCTTCTGTTTTTAGTGTTTTGCTTTTTTTCCATACAGTCCCTTCTAATCTTTGGACATTCATGGCCCTTCACATGCAGAACAGATTTGGTTTTCATGGAAGATAGTCATGTAAAGAGATAAGCCTTCTCCAGCCTAGGAAACAGATAGAAGCATTGCTAAAAACAAAAGTTATTCATCAAATGGCACAGCTGTTCACTGTATGTTCATAATGAGTTTTTTTATTTGGGTGCTGTTTGTTATTTATAGCTAATTAACTCCCTTTTACACCACCCAACAATTTGCATTTAGAGCACAGAGAAAATGGAAATAGATTGAATTAAGCTGTTAAACACACAGCAAATTCAGTTAGTATTAAAATCACTGTAGATGAGTTATTACCAAAGCACTGAAAGATATTTCCAGGTTCTGTTTTATATATTTTGTTGATTTTTTGTTTGTTTTTTGTTCTTAATTTACATAGAAATCTGAGTAAGAAGACTTTCACTAGCCACAGAGGCTCCAAATCTCTCACTTTCTTTTTGAAGAACTTTTCAAGGTAAGTTTTAATAAATTGTTTATATTGCAGGTGTTAAATTGTTGGTATGTGTGTAATTTTGTGTAATATGTGGATAAAAAATTCATTTGCTTTTTATCACAGAATCTTATGAGATTACTTTTTTACATGATCCCCAAGTGAAAAATCTGCATCTAGTCCTCTGAGAGAATGATGACTACATCCTACTCTGATTGGCCAATTCAAATACAGAAAATTCATTGTACTTTTACCTCTTTCTTTTCTTTGAAATGAATAGCTTGAAACATATTTTCAGATATAGAAAAAAAACAAAACCAACTTGGTTTTGAAGTGTAAAAAGGAAGAAAAACTCTACCTGGGAGATTTCCTTATTGTTGCTGATTTCATAGTTGAGGTTATGCACTATTGGTTCTAATTCATATCTAATGGGAAGACAAAGTTGATTTACCTCAGAAATTTGGTGAAACTTCCTTGTGTCCAGTTGCTGGATTGTTTATCACCATTATGCAGAATACAACAGTTTGTGTGTTAGTGTGTCAGGTGTTGGAAAAATTACATTTCTACCTTCTTGTCCTATCAGAATTCTCAGATCTCCTTAGTGTAATGCAACTAGTTCTTGCCTTCTTCGGTGTTGCTTGAATATACCAAAATGATTTTAATCAAAAGAGAGTTCTTCTAGCTCAGCACATCAGCAATAAAATATTAAAATAATATTTCTGTATTCTAATCACTTTCTGTTCATGTATTATTTTTTACTTTAAGGTACAATCGTGTTTCTATCCCTTAAGTTTGGTAGCACAAGTCGGTGCTCGTTCAGATGGTGTTTAGGAACTAATAGTATAATACTGCTAGAATGCTAGTAAATAGAAAAAAATACTGTAAATTTTTGTAAAACAGTGCTAGTGTAAAATAGATCTGCTGGCCTTCAGATGAGAAATTCAAACTACTTTGAATAGATCTCTTTTCAACTGAGGATCACTTCTACTGATTTAACATCTGATATAGTGCCTTTCATTAGGAGGCTTATTTTAAAACCATTCCCCCTAGTCCTGTCACAATCCACCCCTGTAAACAGTCATTCCCCCTCCTGTTTATACACTCCCTTCAAATATTGGAATGCCACAATGAGGTCTCCCTGGAGCCTCCTCTTCTCCAAGTTAAACATGCCCAGTCTGAAACTGTAAACACTGAACCACATAGAATTTAATAGCAACTTTCTAGCCAAAGTTCAATACTAGAAAAACTTCTGTTTCAGGACTGACAATTTGTTTCAATAGGCTTCACGGTTTCTACTATCTGATCAAGATGTAAATTTATGAAACCATTGACAATGTCACCGTCACTTAGAGGATGATGCATCTTACTCTACAATAATTCATCTTAATACACAGTTGAGTCTCACTGGCTTGGGTGCTTCCATCACATATTACACTTTAAGGAAATTGATGTTAAACTGAAGTGCTTGCCTGAAAGGAGTCTTTATATAGAAGTACAAATAAAGTCCAAAGACTGTACATAGAAAATAGCTTAAACTTATAAGTAATATATCCTTGACATGGAGAGAATCATGGAAATTAAAAATCATAATAATACAGAAAAGTCAATACAAAGGAATGCTTTCAAGAAGCAGCAGCTAGCTAACCAGTCAATTTTTGTCAAGCTACAAAGTAAAACATAGCAGATACCACTCAACAGGCTGAAAAAGAAGTCTGTTAATATATACAGAAGGGAATGAGAGCTTACGAAAAAGATTGAAAAAATAAGAAACTGGAGCTTGAGTACTTGTAAAGGTATTGGTTACAGCTATGAGAGGGAGCTGAATAAATCAAACATGATACGTACTCATAAAAGATCAAATTTTGCTAGCTTTGCTTCTCATAGTATTTGTTGTTCTTTTCCCTGCTGCTGTTCACAAGAAAGTAGAAGCAGATGCAAATCTAAATTTCAGCTCAACTTTAAGGATAAGAAAGCAAACTGATAAGCATATCATTATATTTACTCTATGTCCTCAGAGTTTGTTTCTTGTCTTGGGTTCTTACATCATTTTGTACAAAGAGTCAAATGAAGTGCCTTAAAACTATTTTCAAGAGTTCTGAGGCATCTGTTTCAGTAAGTCTGAAGTCCGAAATCTGAGTAAGGGTTACTTAGACATACACCATGTTACTTTCTTTGTGAATGAATTTCTTACATATAGAAATATGAAAATAATTAGAAAACCTGCCAATTTTCTTCCCAGACTCTATGACCCTTATTTAATAAAAAAAAATTCTGTGTACGTTTTAAAATGTGCCTGCATGTTTCAGTTTGTACATATTTTTAAGGCTTTGCATCAGATGGAGGAAAAGTATACAGTGACAAGACTTGCTGAGTATATATTATATATAATCCGTCATTTTCAGGACAGGGATTTTAACTTAACTAATTTGCACCGTCTCACCACATTACTTAGAGTACGTGGCAGCAAATCATCAAAAAATTGTGTACACGAATTCTTTCGTTTTATAGATCTAATATCAATAAATTCTGCAGAACAAAATTCAGTCTTCTTTTTTCCTTCTACTTTAGTTGCTGCTTGCTTTACCTTTAGTCTGTTTCATGTTTGGATGAGCATTCATCTTCTGTTGTCAAGCCTTTGCTCTTCTCTTTCATAGAAAGTCCACATATCATCCATGGATGGATCAAGCTGTGAACTGTAGTACCGTGTATATTTAACTTGCCCCTTGTTATCAAAATCTGTAAGTCTGACATTCCACCTCCACGATGAGGAGGAAGAAGAATCAATAAAAGCATGGCACATAATTACTAGTGAGAAGAGACTTTTACACTAGATGTACTCACAGTAAATAAATGCTTTTCAAAAGGAAGGGGCCAATGACTCGGTGCCTCTTTTGATAGCATGCAAGGAAATCTACATATTATATTCCTTTCTGTGAGATTACAGATTTGTGTATCTAGCACTTCTGGGATTTGGTAGCTATACTCTGATCTTAGTAGTTATTACAGTTCTTTAGTATAGCTATATCCCAAACCCTAATCTTAACTGAAAAACAAAATACACCAGAACATAAAACACTAATCTGGTGGAGGAGGAGTTGAATCCAAAGCAACTCAGATTGGGAACAACTGGTTTCTGGTCAACAGTAGATTAGCAAGTTTGTGAGTTGATATGAGGATTTTTTTTTTAATGAAAATGCTTTGATTAAAATTTTTCACTGAAATTCAAAAAGGAAAAATAATGTTGAGTATTTTGGTTTAAGAGGGCAAAAAAAATCCAATGAACAGAAAAAGTTTTGAAAAAACAGAATTTATAGATGGTCTTACAAAAGCAAAGTAGTAATAGAAAAGATAAATCACACAAAACACATTCTAAGGTTGTTTCATTTCAGTAATTTGTACGTTATTAAAGTTCTCAATTCAGAGGACATGCATCAAGTGAAAAAATGCAGATCCTACAAAAAACAGGAACTTATTTCTATTTTTTCTAAAAATCTTTATTTTTAGTGAAGGATCTTATTTATTTATTAGGTTTAAAAAGTGAGTTTAATCCATTAGTATCGAATACATAAAGGAAGCTGAAATTTCCACATCTATAACTCAACTGAGTCCTCTGAAGTTAATCTCAGAAAATATCAGCTATGTGTGTGTAAGATACTATTCTTTTACATGATTGTCTCAAAGCTGCTGGGGACACAGATGAACAAGTCCTGGGCAAGGGCTGAGAAATCCTTTGTCTGAGGGACACAGATGGACAGGGCCAGGGGCAACAAGAGAGGGATAAGCCTCAGATTAATGGCCAGGAAGCAGTCTTTTGTGTGGGCTTGTCTGGAGAAAGATGGCCATCTCAGGAGGTGCTGCACAATGACTCTTACCCAAGTGGGATCCTGGGCTCCATCAGGAGAGGGGTGGTCAGCAGGGAGAGGGAGGTGATTGTCCCTCTCTACTCGGCTCTTGTGAGGCCCCATCTGGAGTACTGTCTCCAGGTGTGGAGCCCTCAGTACAAGAAAGACATTGAGATTTTGGAAAGGGTCCAGAGGAGGGCGACTAAGATGATCAGGGGGCTGGAGCACCTCCCCTATGAGGACAGGCTGAGGGAGTTGGGCTTGTTCAGCCTGGAGAAGAGAAGGCTGCTGGGTGACCTCATTGCAGCCTATCAATACCTGAAGGGAACCTACACCCACGAGGGGAGTAAACTCTTCAAAAGGGCTGACAACAGCAGGACTAGGGGAAATGGATCCAAGTTGAAGGAGGGAAGATTTAGGTTGGATGTTAGGGGGAAGTTCTATACAAGGAGAGTGGTTAGGCCCTGGAACGGGCTGCCCAGGGAGGTTGTGGATGCCCCGTCCTTGGACGTGTTTAAGGCCAGGTTGGATGGGGTCCTGGGCAACCTGATCTGAATGTGTGTGTTTGGTGGCCCTGCTAGGCAGGGGGGTTGGAACTACATGATCCTTGAGGTCCGTTCCAACCCGGGTGATTCTGTGATTCTGTGTGATTCTGTGTGCCCAGGAATGCCATGCTGGCAGAAGAAGGATAAAAAGGGAAACTGTAACAATGAGGTTAGGTTTTCTGGCAACAGATTCCTCATGAAGAAGAGGTTTCTGACATGTGAAGCCTCATGACCTGCCGCTCTGCGTCCTGGACTTGCTCTGCGCTCTACCAGTATGTTGAAGAAGACCTCACTACAGAATTCCTGCATGCCCTCTGACTCTTCTGGGCCTACCACCTGAGTGCTGCTGCTTCCTCCCGGACTGGCTCTGCAACTTCTTCCTGCTACCTGCTTGCTGCCCAAGGCTGGCCACGCTGCTGCTCTCCCCCTGCTGCTTTTGCCTTGGACCTTTGAAACGATGTGCAATGGGACCACTTCTGGATCCTGGTTGTGTCTATCCCTGCTTTAGACAATCTTGCTTCTTTCCTATCTTTTCTATCGCCCTCCTTCCATTCCCTATCACCCTAACTCATAATAGTGGCCATTATTCCCTTCCCCGTCTCCCTGATTAGGATTTATAATAAACTGGTTGGACCAACATTTGAACTGTTGTTATTTAATCTCACGTTGAGTATACATATATTAAAAGAACCTCCTCTCCCTCCTATAAATTGGAGTGAAATACTGTGTTTCTTCAGTGGCTTGATAAAATCTTACAGAAGTTAGATTTCTCATGTGATTTTTGCCTTCTGTAACACCTTTCTTCTGAGTACCTGAATCTTCTTTTAAATAATTAATTAAAGTTCACAGCACCTTTGAGGAAATTTTCAGATCAATATTTAAACTGCTGGAGAAAGGTTAGAAATGTGAAAAACTATGTAAAACTAAGGAGATAATCAGAAAACATTTGGATAAAGTCTAAGTTTTGAGCCAGCAGACATCTTGCTACTAAACTGGAATTCTAAATCTTTTTTTATAATTATCTTTTTTAAAGATTTGAATAAAGATTTGAACTCAATTAACTCAATGACAAAGTCAAGTGGTCTGCCTTAAAGGATGTATCTAGAAGGAATTTGCAAGTTTAGTTGTTGTTCTTCCATCTTTTATTTGTAATACAGCATGCTTTGATTTTATTTCCCAAAAAATAAGTGTGTCCCTTTTCTGCCCCAAATCCTACATAAATATAGTAAGCAGAATACTGGAGCTATTAATGAATTAAGAAGAACAGACAGATCTAAAAACATGAAATTTAGGATTGCATTTATGGATTACATTAAAAGTATATAAATATAAGAATACTAGTTACAGTAAATCACAGCTGGATTGAAGTGTATGTGGTTTTGGAATTGGAAATTTAAATTTTCTTTTTTGTGTCCAGCATTGTCCAAAGTAGGAGACCTCTCTCTGGTATGTGCTGGTGTATTATTGAAGCTCTGGACTGGCAAATGAATCATAGGATCACTAAGGTTGCAAAAGACCTTTAAGATCATCAAGTCCAACCATAACCCACACCCAACATGCCTATTATACCATGTCTCAGTGCCACATCTGAACACCTCCGTGGATGGTGACTCTACCACCTCCCTGAGTAGACTGTGTTATCCAGATTACTATAACTCTTTCCAAAAAGAAATTTTTCCTAATATCCAGCCTGAACGTCCCTTGGCACAATTTGAATCCATTACCTCTTGTCCTATCAGTGTTACACGGGAGAAGAGGCAGACCTCCACCTCATCACAACCTCCTTCCAGGTCTACCCTGAGCTTAATTTTCTCCAAACTGAACAATCCCAGTTCTCTCAGTCAGTGCCCATAAAACCAGACCCCTCACAGCTTCACTGTCCTTCTCTGGTCATGCTTCAGGGCCTCAATGTCTTTCATGTAGTGAGGAGCCCAAAGCTGAGCACAGCAGTTGAGGTGTGGTCTCACCAGTGCCAAGTACAGAGGGATGATCACCTGCCTGGTGCTTACTGCACTGTTTCTGATACAAGCCAGGATGCCATTGGCCTTATTGACAATACTGCTGGCTCATGTTCAGCTGGCTGTTAACTAGCACCCCCGGACCCTTTTCCTTCATGGAGCTTTCCAGCCACTCTGGCTGAAGCCTGTAGAATATCATGGAGTTTTTGTGATCAAAGTGCAGGATCCAACACTTGGTCTTGTTAAAGCTCATACAGTTGGCCATAGGCCATGAATGCCCAGATCTCTCTGTAAGGTCTTCCTACCCTTAGGCACATCTTCCCAGCTTGGAGTCATGTACAAACTTATGGTGCACTCAATCCCTAATTGTCCAGATCATCAATAAAGATTTACAAGACTGGCCCCAGTATTGACCCCTGGAGAGCACTCATGACTGTCTAGTTGCTAGCCCAAACTAGTCTCTGGGGAACACAACTCATGACTGGTCACTAGCTGAATTTATTTCCATTCACCACCACAGATTTAAATAAAGCAATCAAAGAAACACTCAGTATATGGAGAAATGATTAAATAGGATAACTTATTCTTTCTGTCATCTGACACCAGATGACAGAATGATCTCCTCAAGTTTCTTGCTTTTTCCCTGATAGTTATATTTTAATTTAACTGGTATATATATTTGCATCACAGTGTTTCTGCTGCAAGGCTTTACCTCACCAAGCAGTTATTTTGATTTGGGGTCTCTGGAAAGCCAATGCTTCTGGCTCTTTGAATAAAGCTAGTTCTAAAATTATTCTTTCAGAAAGAAAAGGTTAGTAGTTTAAATCCTCTTAACTTAGCTTGGTTCTGGATCAGATCCTTGGAGAGAATTTTTTTCTACTTCATTGTCTTGTTTTTTTTTTTTGTTGTTGTTTTTTGTGTGTGTGTTTTGGGTGTTTTTTTTTTTCCTGTATTTAAGGTATTTTCTTCATTTGTTTGTGCTTGAGGGGAGGAATTGTCATTCTGAAGTCCTAGAGGTTTACTTAAGAATTCATGTATGTATAGATAGTGGTACTGACTCAGAATCATAGTACCGTGTTTCCCATGAGTTGGAAAATGTTTCTATGAATATGACCTTGATGTAATAATAGGTTAGAATTAGAATGTGTACAAGCAACATGTTTCTGTCAATGATGAGTTTAAATGTCAGACTTAACCATAATTTTCTGTTTGATCTGTTTTCTGAGTTACATTCTGTCAATTCATACAGCTTCAGAGTTTAGGATCAAAACAGTCTGAAGAAAGTATTTGCATATTTAGTACTCCAGCAAATGACTTCCACAATTGGAGAATTGTTGCTGAAGTATTCCTATAATACTACAGATGTAAAACAGTGAGGCTGAGTCAGTTTGTTTTTTTTCCTCTGTAAACAAGTCTTTTTTATTCATCTGTGCTCTAATAAGAATCCTGTAGTTCTACATAATGTCTTCCAAATCTTGAATCTTTGAAAAATCAGAAATAGAATCAGTGCTATTATTTGAGCTTTTTTACTACTTACACTACACAATTTGATTACTAATTTTAGGTAACTAGTGTGTTAAATGC
Organism: Centrocercus urophasianus; assembly: GCF_019232065.1. Classification (NCBI taxonomy): domain Eukaryota; kingdom Metazoa; phylum Chordata; class Aves; order Galliformes; family Phasianidae; genus Centrocercus; species Centrocercus urophasianus. The sequence continues at coordinate 5,633,319 of NW_024884800.1, read as the reverse complement.
TTTTAAGGATGCACGAAGACCACTGTCTCTTTCTTCTTTGTCCACCTTAGCTGGTGTTATTAATTATATATATTCTATTTAAATTAAAACATTTCCTATTAATTAAACTCTCCTAAAGATAAGGACGTTTTCTTGCTTATATAGATCATACAGTTGATTTGGGTATTGGGTTCAAAATAATTATTTAAAATATCAAATTAACTTCATGACAGAGGGAAATCTGTACTGCTGTGACTCTATGTATGGACCAAAAAAATGTGACAGTTCAAAACAATAAAACTGTTAAGCAGAGATGACAAAAAAAATTCAAAATATATTTTTGTGGTTTTTTTTTTAGTCAATTTGTTTTCCAGTTTTTTTTTGTTTTTTTTTTTTAACATACATTATCATTCATTTTCAAAATTCTCAGCTATTGCTATGGCAGCCTACTGTGCCACTATTCTGGCTCCAAGCTGTTTCTTATTGGTGTCTGCTTGCAGTGAAGATGCAAACTGCTCAAAACTTTGGTCGTCTTCATTAGGGAATGTGTTGGAGAACTGCACCATTCTCCCCTGCTCTCATGCCAGAATGGTCTACACACATCTCTTCCATACCTAAAGCTTTTTGGAGACGAGCAGACAGGGGTAAGGCTTTATGGTCTGCAATGGAGTATCTCTGACCTATAGTATAAGTTCAGCCTAAGTAGCATCAGTCATAAATCTGTGGATTGTTATTCCTTTGTTTTTGTTCTCCCTTAGTGAACAGAAAGGCCCACACAACCTTCTTAGAACTTTTAGGTGGAGCAGAGGTTCTCAGGTGTCAGTTAACCAACTGCTTTAACAATCATATCAGTATGCGCATGAATCACAGAATCACAGAAACTTTAATATTGGAAAAGTCCACTATGATCATCCAGTCCAACCATGGACCCATCACCCCCGTGCCCACAAAGGATCATAAAAGTTGGAGAAGACCATTAAGGCAGAGCCTTAGTGCTCCCTTCCAACACAGCCCCGTGCACAGCTACACTGCACGCTGTTACGATAAGTTTAGAGGCTTCCTCCTATGAATTAAGAGTCCATCTGATTCAGCCTCCAATCTGTCCTTTTTGTATTCTTTCTCTAGCTGTATTCTGTGCAATACTTGAAGCTTTTACTAAAAATAAAACAAAAAAAGTATATTAATATTCCAATATGCACTCAAGCTAGAAGCCATATCAGCAATGCAAAGTTACCATATTTCTGTATCCTAATGAATAATTACACATAACAAAAGTAGTAGACCACATATACAATTTTTGTAAATTAAAATGCATAGTTTTAATCACCATGAAAGCAACTGAAGATTTTGATGTGAAACTGTCTTTTACTATCTGCATACTCTAATAATGTAGTAACACACAATCATAGAATTGCTTGAGTTGGAAGAGACCTTTGAAAATCATCTAGTTCAACTCCACTGCTAATTTGGTAGGCAGATACTTGTGAATTTATGGTAATGAATTTATACAGTCACACACTGAGAAAAGCTGCTTAGTTAAATATCTGATAAATCTGAGTCTGAGAATTGTGTAAATGCTACTGTGGGGAAATGATCACAGATTTCTTTTGTTGTATTCGCTTAGATGTAGTAATAATTTTAAGAACAATGATGTAGTCACACAATTTACTGGGAAGACAGGCTCTTTCATGAAACACTCTATTAAACCATTCTGTCATTTTCTCCCATTGATGGGATTTGACTCAGGAGTAATTGTCCTGCATGTTTGCTCAAATAGGTACTAGTTTAGGTTCATGTAGAAAATTACTCAATCGGTTTGAAGTATGAAAATCCACACAATCCAAGTTAATGGCTAGTATTCCAGTCTTTTTTTTGTTGTTGTTGTTGGTTTTTTTTTTTTTTTTTTCCATCCAGTAATCTATTGTGAATTTGAAAGGAGAAAAAGAAAAAAGAAAAAAGCTTTCCTTGGTGACATATCTATATAAGTGCAGAAAAACACTAAGTTGTTTTCTTATTTTTTTTTCCTATTTTCTCTACAAATTAGAATCAATCAAGAGTCAATATTTTATTATCATTAATACAGAGTCTAATACATTTTTTCTGTTCTGAAGTGAAAAACACTTTTTCTTTTGTGCCTAGAATAGGTAAAAACTCCTATGATAATTGTGTTAGAAATCTTATTTCAGTCATTCACTAAGACTAGTGTGCATTTACAATCTTCTTTTCCTAAAGCAGAATAAGCAAACCCAAACTTGACAATTCTTTCAGAGCTGAAACTCAGGATGTAAACAACTTCTTTGGATGGTATAATGGTGGCTTTTCAGAAACATGCTAAGCATCAGAAATATCTTATTTTGCCTCAGTGAATAATAACACTTTAGATAAAAATTAGAGGGAATTGCTACTTTAAAAAGAGGTGCTCATATTAGTATCAAACTTGGAATTGATAAAAATGTATTTCCAGAAAATCTACAGAAACTAGGACAGTATCACACTATTATTGGATTCTATTTATCATTAAATGTAAATGTTCATTTGCCACATTTTCCCTCTCTTCCAAAAGCAGATATAAGGTTGAAAACATTAGAGAAGATGGATGGAGATGACTGTATAAATAAGACAACAGTAATTGCATTAACTGGATGTTTATTTAAGCTGGAGAAAGCATGCAGCTGAACATCTTTCCCTTTTAAAAACATTCATGCTTTCATTCCACTTTTGGTTGCATTTTGGGATAGCATTAGAATGTGTTATACATCAGTGCACAAATTTATAAGTACTGGAAGAAATTAATACTGTGTACCAGGGACATTTCCATAATTATAATGAAAGAGCCCAGTAATTAGCGGCATTCTATTAATAGTGTTACCAAAATGCACTTAGAGACTTCTAAAGAAATTCCAGATTAGTTTAAAATTTCAGAATCCTCAAATATATGACAAAGTAGCTAAATTTTGTGCTTAATACAAGTCCAAAACCATTTCACTTCTACGAAGTCAATCTTTAAATTCATTGCAGAGAACTTTCCAATTGAACTTAAACTGTGCTAAAATGAATCTAGATGAACTCATCTAGTAAGGAAGATCTTTTTCCGTTAGCTCTTAAATACAAACTCTAATATGTGTGCATGATAGAACTACAGAGTTCTAACCTGTGTGTGTTGGTTTTTTGGTTTGTTCTTTGTTGCTTGTTTTTTGTTTTTTTTTTTTTTTTTTGGTTGGTTAGTTGGTTGTTTTTCTAACTGTAATAGATCTCAAAGAAGCCTTTACAGCAAAAGAACATAACATAACTTTACACCAAAACCTGCATGATGCTTTTTTTTATGCATTCAGAGATGGTGTGAAAGACATGAATTTAATTTTAATTCGGTCCTTTTAGCAGCTGGTATGTTGCCTGTTGTATTTGGGAAGGGGGTTCAATTTATTTATTTCCTTATTTATTTATTTTACTGCTGGTTTTTTACTTTGATCTAAATTAGGAAAAATTTTGAGTTTAATTATTTCTTCTTCATAGCCCTTTGATAATAACTGGATATACAGAAGAACTACTCACAGTATTCCTTCCAGCAATATACGTGAAATTTTTCCATTCTTTTGATTTGGCTTGCATGCGTGCTGTTAGAAGCTTCACCTTGTTGGAGGAGTGTTCCTTTTCACCTGAAATTTGCGTGGCTTTTCACTGAAGGCAGTCTTATGGGAGACAATCATCCTTGTCCCTTCCTGACTTTCTCTGCTGGGTTCTTCGATATTTAGCAAATAGGATTATGTGTTTATGCTAGTTAAGATGAAAATATTTGTCTCCTCTAACCTAAGTAAATGACCTCACTTGGCATGAATTCTGTTGCTCAGTTTGTAAGTTTAGAAAACTTTATTGCCTTTGAGGACAGAAAAATATATTGTGCTCATAGGACTATTTTTTAAAAATCTTTTTCTCCACATTATTATAATTATTAAAATACTATATAATAGTATTTAAGTATATAATATAATTATTAAAATTATTTATTGGTAATTTTAACATGCAGAGATAACTGATGCCAGGCTTCAGTATATTTCCCTACCAAATACAAGTGAAGTTTTTACTTCCTTCTTCAGATCAGTACCTTATAGTCTAAAAAATAGTCAAGCAAAACCAGAAAAAGGGCATCTACACAATCCTGCTGTAGCAGATTAGTGCTTCTCTGTAGAGGCAATATAGCTGAATATTAATTCTGAGTTCTACTTGCCTTTGCATTTTAAAATAGTTCTCTCACTAAGTTAAAAAAAGAAAAAAAAAGAAATTGTAAAACATTAGAAAGTTTCTCTTTCAACTGATACCTTTTTTTCTTTTTTGAATTTAAATTCTGTCTTCATATCAACTACTATTTTTATCGTTTATTTTAAACTTTTTCATTTACTTCCTATCAAGAGTACAGAAAACCTGTTTCAAAGTCACCTGAAGGAAAGCTCCAGATCAGAACCTTTTTCACTCATTCCTGCATCCAGGCTAAGTTAGTTTGACAGGTCCATCATCAGAGTAGTGGGCAGAGCATAAATTATGCACAAAAACGTCAGCTGAAATGCTGCTGCATCTTCCTGTCACTGCTTTTTTGGTTTTGTTTTTTTTTAATCTTTGTATCATCCACAGAAATTCTCAGACATAATAATGTTACAAGTACCATTACTTATATATATATTCTAATGGTACAAAAGGCGAAGTAGATTTTTGTACTTCTTTGCAATGTTCTTTTGTAGATATAATGTAACCAGGACATCAAAGTTACAAACACGAGCCTAGTGGAAAGCACTGCTGGGCAGTTGCTGAAGTGGAATTCTGATGAAATAGAACAGCATTTTTATTTTAGGTTGTCATGGTTCTATGTTTTTGTTTTTGTTTTTTTGTTTTTGGATTTCAGTATTCCACATCAAAATATCATGTAGTGTACGGGGCATTAAAGTGTCACTGCCCCAATCCCAGGTACCTATCCCTGTGCATTACAGCAGTCACGGGATCTGGCCCTTCCGGGTGGGGGGGCGCTCTCTTGCTGCCTTGCAGTGGGTGCTGGAGGTGCTTTCCTGGCCGTTCCAAGCTTTTCAGGTTTGAATCGGTCCCGGGAACTCTCTCTCTCTTATCTTGTCTGATTTATTAATCTCAATTTCAATTAAATTATATATATTGTGTTATCTTGTATTCCAATATTATAGTAAAATAAGTTTTCCTCCATAGATTGTTGCCGCTGCTCTTTTCCTCCCTTCCTTCCTTCCCATTTTTTGTGGGACTGGGGTGGAGGGGGAGGGCAGAGGCCTGCCGCCCCTGTGACGGACATAGATTGATCTGGTCAACTCCGTGACATAGTTAATCTTCATTTCTTCTTGACGGGGTCTATAAGGCAGTATGTGATCTCTGGTTTTTCTCTTATACTAGGAAGTGAGTAGAGAGTTCCTATTGGGAAAACCCAGTGGTGATAGTGTTGAAATGCCACGTATGAGGATAATATAAAACCAAGATTAAGGAGACCAAAACTAACTGCGACTGACCTCTAATGTGGTACAGTAAATGAAAAGACTTATAGTGTGTGAAACAGTCCCTAAACTATGTTGCTTTACAGGTTTCCTCAATGTGAAAATGCTGTTCAACTGAGATGATTCAGAGTTCAAGGGCTTTTGAGCGTTAGGAGCTATAATTATTGTACAGAATGTTTGCAGTTTTGTACCAAAGAAACAAGCAATGATTATTTGCTACTTCTTTCAGGTTACAATATCCAGTATCATACTGAAAGAGAAAAAGCTGTTTGCCCCTGCATACAAATGGACAAACTGATTAAGCCACAGAAACCTCCCTCTAAACCTTCACGGTTTAATCATTATGACTGAGACTTCTAGATTATGATTATGCTGCCATGTTTTGCTTGTCTTTCTTACAGCCACGTCTTCCTCTCGTGTGCTCTATTATATGTTCTAATATTTTCACCTAGAATTCCTTTTTTCTTTTTTTTTTTTTTTTTAACTTTATCTTATGCAGAATATTGTTCTCCATCCAATTCCCATTTAGCAATTATTTATTGCATTATTTTCTCTTAAGATTCCTTTTTATTGACATGACCTGAAGAACAGATGCTTGTCCTTTCTTCAAGAAAGTCTTGTCAACAGACAAAAAGATATGAAGTGACTTAGTGATTACTTAAAGATCTCCTAAATACTATCTAATGTATGTTTGATGTAATTGTACACCTGCATATAGACATTATGCAGACTCTGTTTTATAATAAAAGTATTAGAACATATTTGTGAACAGTCAGGAAATAAATTAGTATTCTCAATTTTTTTTTAATATTATATATTACATAATATTGTTAACATATTAATAATATTCTGTACAGTTGTCTACGTATTTTAGTAGTTCCCTGAGATATTTAAAACTAGCCAACCATAGAATTGACATTTTGCTTATTGCTTGTTCTTGTAAAAATATAATACTCCCGGACTAAATCATTCTAGTGCTTCATAGAAATAAATAGCTGGATATGAATTATAACAGCAATTGGCAATATTCTTCAGTTTTCACTGCAGAGAAACAATGGAGCTCTACAGTTTCTGTGACTGTGCTTTCAGAAATTAGTTTTCAGGTTTTCTCAGACATTTCCCTTTCACTTTTTCACTCTAGCATCAACAGGATGTTCTGGTAGCTGAATAGAATCTCGTAGATTGTGTTTGTGTTCTTTGATAGAATGCAGGGCTGATTATGTTAGAGTATATATTACACATAACAGGTAAACAGCGAAAATAATATATTATAGAAAAGTCAGTACTGACTACTCAGGAATGAAAGTGCTGAACAATTATCTGTAAAATGTATTCTGGTGTAAGAAAAAATAATATACTTGAAATATAACCAAATGCTAGGATAAAATACAATCACCTTAGAAATTGCTTTAATATTATGGAAGAATTTCCTGAGTTACTATAAGCTATTTTTAATAATAAAAAAAAGCATAGTTGTACTGATTTAACAGTGATGAGTGTTGTGGGAAAGAATTACAAGATCACTGTGAGAGGCATAATGTGGGATTTCTTTGTTTGCTTTTGTTTTTTTAACTTATAGATTATATAAAGAAGAAATTTTCTACAGGAGAATGAACCTTCTCCAAGCTTTTAAGACGTCAGTCACAAGCTTTTTTCAATTATTTAATACAAAAATGTTATCATTCTGGTAATGTTACAACTGAGTAAACATAAAGAATACACTAGAGGATACGAGGAATAAATAAAATATAAATAAAATTCAGTCACTCTTATAAAGCTTTGCTGCCTTCTTTTTACAAACGGTAAGAAGTGATAAGCTCCCATTTCTATGCTTAGGAGTGTTCAGTAGTAACTTCTATTGAACGCTTATTGTTGCAAACTGGAACAATGCAACAGAAAAACAAACAGACAAACAAACAAAAAAAAAAACATTGCTTATATATTCAAATAACATTTAGACACAATATAGAACAAGTATTGCAGGAGCTTTGTGTATAAGTCGGTAACTGATCTCAAGCATACCTAGTATATGAAACATTTCAACTGTTGATCAGTTTTGTGCATTAGGCAAAGTTTATAAAGCTTTATTTTGAACTACCTCTTATCATAACCTCAGAACCTGCACTGTAGACGTAAGGAATTTCACCTGCCCCTTAATGCTCAGAGATCATAATAAATTAGCTATATGTGGCAACTAAGTTAGCCACATTCATATTCAAATGGAGCAGCTGTTACGTTTGCTGAGGGGGATACTCAGCATTTCAAGCAACAAGTGATAGAGCATTAAGATTGTGTCCTAAAGCATCCATACTGATGATTATATCAGCAGCAATATTTCAAATAAATAATAGTAAATACCATTAAAAACTGTATTGAGCATAAACAAAATAAATAGGTCATTCAAAATTTTAAAACTTGGACATTTGAATTTGAATTGACAAATACAGCTTCTCATTAACAGGACATTGAATTATTCCTGCTAGGACTATCTGTACAGTCCTTTGGTAGGAAAGTCACAATAACCTGAGTTCCCTCACATCTGCAGACATATTTTCATTGGGTAGGAAGCACCCTCTTCCCTCTTGTCTATCACCTAATGTCTGTCAATTTGAACTATGCTGATAAAATGTTTTAAATATTTCCATTTGTAGTTGTATTTTTCCTCCTTCTGGCATACTGCTTTTATTAATATTAAACTTAGCTATTTTCATTGCTGCTTCAGAATCCCTGAAATTGAATTTACTGTTGCAATATTAATATAAATATTAACTTTCTTTCTGGAAGTTCTTAATCTTAAATCCAAATTTTTCTTGCATTTCATTTTTCTGGACAAGATTTCTTCCTACCCATTTACTGTGAATATAAATGTCTTCGTGCCTTTTCCTTCCCTGTGTACTATTCAGATAAATGCAACTTTCTTTTTCTAATGAAATGCTCGGACCAAAAAATTTATTATTGTTATTCTTAACACTAGCCTTGGGGAAGGCATATACTTTAAGAACAAACTCAGTTTCATTTTCTCCATTGCAGGAAAGAATTCACTGACCTGCGCTCTGCTGCACTATGTTAATTTTCCTTATCATTCTGCTATAGAAAGATAAACCATGGAGTTTGTCAAATTAAAATTTTGTGAATGCTACATTTTCATATTCTCAGCTCCTTAACTTTATCCGCTCATGCAAAATGAACCAATCTTCTGGTCTACAGGGGAAAGTAGAAAAGTAGTCCCTTCTGACTGCCAAAGATTTTTTGAGTAGAAAAGTGTTATTTCTAATCTCTGCATCTCTGTGGTCCTCTGGAATGCTAAGAGTTATTCCTATGTGACATTTAGCTATAGTCACAGCATTAAACTGAAGTTTCCTGATTTTGGAGAAGTTTCAGATATAGTCACTTTGTTGAACGTCTGACTTTTTTTTACCTGACTTGCTTCACTTCAAGGCATTTGCATGTTTTTATATATATATATACACATATGTATGTATGTGTATGTATATATGTAAATATATACATATGTAAGCTCTCTGCAAACATGATGAATAACTGCCTTTGAAGCAAGAGCTACCTGGGCTTTGTTGGCCTTCTATCAAAACCCTGCTAATAGACTGACACTTAAACATATATTATGAAAATGCCATGTTTCTACATTTTTAAAAGACCTATTCTTCATAGTTGAACAACTTCAAGAAAAGTCAGATGAAGGGTTTAATTTGTCACAATGTCACTTTGCAAATAGCAGTAGTTTGCCTTGTGATTACTTAGGAAGATTTGTCACATTTGTACAGAAGTTTACTGCTCTTCATATTTAATCTGTCCTAGGGAGAGAACTATGGCTGCCAACCTTAACCTCACATTCAGTTTTTTCTTTCTCTGTTTTTAATTGTAGAATTTTCATTTTTATATTTTTATTTAACCAAAGATGTATAGACAGTCACTGTACAACCTGGAAAAGACACTATCCAATTCCACACCCCTGTGAGTCTCTGACTCTTGTGGCATCTACAACTTGGAAAGTACATTGCTTAAAATCAGGGTTCTTTATATCAGCACAGTGATTTAGAGATCTCTGCCAAAGTTACTTAGTTCTGGGGGAAACAGGAAATTTGAGTGGCTGGTTTGCGGTGCGAGGAAGCATCAGCACAGGTTTGCATAGCACAATCAGATACCAGATAACATGGGAATGTGTGTCCGCCGTCTTTCCAAGATATCCCATCTGGAGCTGCACAGAAATGCCTCATGATTTGCTGACTGTGGACTTCTGAGGGGAACTGGAAGCAAGCACTATGCCATTGTCATACGTAAAAATGAGCAGAACAAAAGCAAATAAATTAAATAAATAAATGAACAACAACAAAAAACAAGCACTGAAACTAATGGCATCTGTGCTTCCCAAAGTTTGTTTAGTAAGGCAAGGTCATGGAGATAAGTCATTTACTTCTTAAAACAAACAAACAACAACAACAAAACAATAATAAAAAGTTGCTTCAAAATCAAAGGTTTGTTATATTGTTTGTTTAAAGAGCCTGGGAAGATTAGTTGAGAGCAATGATTCTCAGTGCAGAAATATAATGGATCATTTCAGTGTTGGTTCATGATTAGAACTTTGTTTCTTATTAAGTTATGGGGTTGGCAGAATTCCATTTGGCAAGAGATAGTCAGGAACAAACTCATTTTTTTTTTAGTGATAGCAAATTCCAAATCAGCTTACCTACTTCCTTCACATTCATACCTACATGCCTGCAGGCAGCACAGCATAAAGTACTGCATTTTGCATTGCACATTTCATTCAGAATTTTAATTACTAAGTCCCAAATTCTCAATTTCATATTAAGCAGATGCTACTTAACCAGTAACACAGGCAAGTAAATGAAAAGCAGTCATTTAACAGGCATATAAGCTCTCCTTGAGCTTTGTTCTATTTACCTCTTCCTCCTATAATCGTGACACATTTCCAAATCTTTTATTCAGCCCTGCAGCATGTTCCAGACAGAATGGATACAGTGATGACCCATATACCTGACAAAGGTCTTATTTCACTTCATCATAGGATGAAAATGTATTTAGTTCCTGTGGACTAACATTTCATGACTGTTTTACAGGAAGAGTGCATAGTAGGGTAAAATATATGCTTCTTGAAACCTTATGTCCAGCTTGAAATTTTTGTCTCTTTCTGATTAAATATTAGTTGTTTTTTTTTTTTTTAAATTAGGCTTCCAGTTCCCCTCAGAAGTCCACAGTCAGCAAATCATGAGATTAAAAAAAAAAATCATTTTTTAATCTAATGGATTAAACATATATATATATTTAAAAGCCACAGATGGCTGTACTTGTTTTCTTTAAAAATCAGAAAAACTTGAAGATTCATTCATGTGAAACACATAGCAATGCAGACATTTCTAATATTTTTATTATTGTGTGCATATGCACCTGATTTTATTACAGCATTTGAAGTCAGTTATTTCAACACTAATGTTTTTTCTACTACAGTCTTTGGATAAAATTGTTCTTAAATCAAGTGTTATCATTGATCAAATTACCAAAAAATGATTTTATAATCTATTATTATTGCTATTTTTCAACTACATAGCTCTAATCTGGCAACATTTGCCTCACATTTAAATTCAGAGTGCCCCATTTTTTCACTTTGAATAGTATTGTTATTATATTAAGACAAGTGATGGGTACTGGCTGAGAATTTCTCTCTTTTGTTCCTAACTGCTGCTTCAATAAAGAAAACAATTCAAAAGTACACTCATCAGTAACTGGCCGCTATGTCAGATAACCTGTTAAATGTGGTCTGCAAATTCAAACAGCCACGAGCCTTTATTTCATACATGCTGCCATTGTTTGAAGCAATAGCTATCCTAGATCCACCAGTCAAAATTATTCAAATTCTTCTCCTTAAAAGTGAAAGAACACATTTGATGAAGTTAAACGAGCAATCCTGCAGTTATGTACTTACGGTCACCTCAAACTACAGCTAAGTTACTATGGCTAAATAAAGACGCCTTGTATCTATGTGAACCAGTGGCTCAATGCTGACATTAAATGCAGTCAGGCAAAGATGATTCAACTCCATGTGAATATCAAACTAAGAATGGCATTTTTGCTCATTTTTATACATAAGAAAAAAAAAATAGGAACAGGTAGAGCAAACACTTTATATTTTTTACATTATCAAGAGTGTGTTTGAAATCCTCTGTTGTGATCTGCTCTACTATACCATGAAGTGCAATACTCATGCAAATAATCATTTTTTCAAGGTTTTATCTGAACATTCAGAGGGAAAAGTTGAAGTTAAATACAGATTTGACCAAGTAAATGCTCATATCAAACAGGGATTCATTCCCTTCCCTATTTGTTATTGTCATTCAATTTTTAATGAAAATGCTTAGATACAAGTATTAACAACACAAAAGAAAATTCAGATTTTTCTAATGTTCTCATTATTCCAAAAGACCGTTCAGCTATCACGCAAGCAAAGCTGACAAGATGATCCAGTATGCAAGAAGGACCAAATGAATAATTAGGCTTCAGTTCCATTTCACACAGCATATTAAAAGGCTAAAGAAAAGCTAAGTGTAAAGCAGCTCATGCACCCTGGCAGTAACATACAGGTCAGTGAGAATATCCAGAGCTGAATGTCACTAACAGGGAAAAAAAAAAAAAAAGCTACTTTTTCTTTTTAAAGCAATATTAAGTAATGAAAAAATCATGTTCTGAATTTGCAAACCTTGATAATATCTATTCCTAAGCTTCCCAGTAGTTCCCATGTACTAATGGTACAACAGACTTTACTTTGAAAGCAAATGCCTTAGGTTTTAGGTTGAAAGCATTTATACTAAATACTCTTTTTTTTCTCCAGAAATTATGACGATAATCCTTGGACTGGTTTCAAGAATGGAACCAGTAGCATGCTCTCACTAATTAAAATGGATGATTGAAAGAATGCTCACAGAGAACCTTTGATCCCAAACTGACAAAAAGGATCTTGTGACATACATGTGACATGTTAGTTTTGCTTTTTTTTTAAAGCTCCTTGGTATTATTTTGTGTTGTATTAAAGTACAAATGCTAACCTTAGTCAGTTAGCATTAAATTGAGACAGATAAAAGGACAGGTGGATAGTATCTGCTTTTGAGCCTGTGATTTCAAAAACTCTAGATACTAAATTCAATTCTTATATAGCTACATTATCTTCCATTTAGCCATTGTGGATATTTATCTCTGCAAATTACTATCCTCTTGCTTATCTGACAAAGTTTAGTGATTACAAAAATATTAGGCACTCTTATTAATTAGTTCTGAAGCATGTTGAAAAGCATGGAGAATATGCCTGACCATAACAGCAGAAATACGAGATTAGACTATTTTCTGTATGTCAAGTGCACCAAATGAAAGAAATTGAAAGGAAGAGAGAAATTCAGAGAGACATTCTATTTCAGCTTTACCCTCCCCACCCCCCTTTTTTTTTAGGCATTCTTCAACAAAAATAAAAAACTTGATTGTGTCCAGAAATTACTTAACAAGCCAGATAGCACATCTGATGGAATATGTACAGATAATACAAATTGAGCAGCTGAACATCTCAGTCAGACTTATCCTTCTTTAGATGTGGAACAGGAAGGAAGCATGCAGCTTTTCTGTGAGAATGTGCACCCCACATAAAAATCTACAGAGAAATTAATGCTGTGTTTTCAAGAGAATGCAAAAGTACAGGGTTTTGGAACATATGTTGTCCTGCAAAATTCAAACAATAAAGATTTCCTCCCTGTCAGATGTATACTTGGCCAAATATTCAAGGGAAACAAAGCTTTCTAAGAACTTACTTGACATTGCCATCCCTTGCCTGTTGGGTATCACTTGAAACTGAATTTTGCCTAAAGCCAATGGATTCTGCTTTTGTACTTGACAATCTTTTTATGTCAGTTTCTTCCAAACTGCTGATTATTAGAATGTATTTTAAATAAATTAAACATAACATTTTCTTGTTATGGCACCTTGGAAGCTCCATGTACAGGCACAATTGCCCCAGGTTATTATAGGTATCACTGGTAGCTGTCTTCACAGATCAACATACTATATCCCTAAATGTAGCAGCATACATTGTATTAGTTTACCATAAATTCTTTAAACATTTTGACTGACAAGATATTGTTTTTCCAAAGTTCATCACTTATGCTGCCCCTACTAGAATTTAGTAATTTCCTCAGTATATCCCTCAAAGAACTGTACAGGATGTCTAGAGGGCTAACATTGAACACTAGAAAGGATTCCTGGAAGAACAATTTTTAAATTTCTTCTTCTTGAGTTATGTCAGAGTTGTGAAAGTACTCCGTTACAGCAGTCAAGATAATGTTTAGCTCATGATAGAAAAACACTGTAGCTGCTATCATGTCTACTTTTATTCCTTGGAAAGTCTCATCTGCATTTCAAGACTAATAAAACCAGGTAAAGCACAAAAAGCTTGCTGCAAGTCACTCCTCCTCAAAAAAAATTGTATCTGGATGCTTATAATTTTCTGTTGAAAACTCCTCTTGCCAAAGAAACAAGTATCTGAAACAGTCCTGTTGTTAGACAAATCACTGTTCAATTGCATATCACACATTCTGTTCAGATGTAACTTCAGGTCTGCTGTACATCAGAACCATGTTCATCAACCATTATTTTAGGGATCATATGTCAGTGATCATAAAGAAAGAACTTGTCTTATGAGGCAATAAGCTCTTATTTTTTTTCTATTTTGATAGCTTTTCATCATAGGACTACTTCTGAGGAACCCTTACACATGAAAACTTAAGAGCAGCATAGAAAAAAATCATTTGGTGTATCTGATGTTAACATTCTCAAATGTTCTCAAAGAGCCTGTTGTAATCAACTAGTTCTTTGGAGCTCAGGACAAATTCTCATAATATGACTTCAGAAGAACTCTCATTCCTCTTTATTTTTTCAGCCTGTAAATAGACTGTTAATGGAACCGCAAAAGTAGAATGCAGCAGTTTATACACACTGAGAAGTACTGGTGAATCTTCCTTGTGAAAGGATTAACAGCTGTTAGGTCAGTATTTACAGAAGCATATCCTATTTTTATCAAGTTCTTAACTCAGCTGGAAGCTGAAGTTTTACTTGATTTCTAACAACAAAATTAGCATTTGAATGCAAGACTGACTTACATAGAGAGCAAATAATTATATTTAATAAGTATGTGTTAAATGAGATGTTGGATGCTTTGTAGGTTGGAATACAAACAAACTCTTAAGAGAAGAATAACAGCAGAATTGCTTGTTAACTGCTATGATCAGCAGCCTCACATCTGGAACTCTCCCCTCTGCTCTAATTCAGGAAAAAAGGTAAAGAGAAATCAAATAGAAGGTTGTGGGTTTTTTTTATCATTTCATTTTTTTTTTTTAAATAAGCCTACATTATTTTAATTAATATTTTTTCCTCTCTAGTTTTTAGCCAGGATATGAAAAAATATCAGTTATGCTGACAGGAAGTACTGTAATAAAGTTTCCTGTACTGTTGTATTTGCTTTCAGAATAGATATATAAATATATTTCCATTTTAATTGTTTAGTGGTTTAAATGAATTCACTGGTGAAGTTCACAAGTACAAAAAAGAATAAAATCCAACATTTTATGTTGCAGTAATATTTAATTACTAGATTTTTACTACATCACTCTGCATCCTGGCTTTTGTTGGGGTAGAAGTTCATTTTCTTCATTGTAGCTGTGCAGTAGAATTACCAGGTCATAGTCTGAACAAGTGATTGAGCACCAGGTGAGAAGACATGGCTAAACCAGGGAGTTCAGGTGAAATCAATGCACCTGAGTGATCTGAAGGGGTGGAGCCAGGATCCGCCTTTCCTCACCCCTCATTTAAGGGATTTAAGGGTTAGCAGCCAATGAGATAGCAGTTTTCTGAATAGAGATTGTACCTTTCTTGGGCTGTTTCTGAAAGGGGTGAGTCAGTTTTCCTTTGCTATTATTAGTTATTGCTCTGGTGTACCTACACGCTATTTGAAGGTACTGTTATCCCCTTCTTTTGCAATGCAAGCTGGTATGGTACTGTGTTTTAGATTTCAGTTGAAAATGATGTTGATAACACATTGATATTACAGCTGATTAGTATTTATGCTGAGTTAAGGGCTCTTCAATTTTTCACACTACCTTTCCAGTGGCTTTCCCATGGAAAGGCAGTAAGGGTGTGCAAGAAGCTAAGAGAGGTACAGTCAGGCCAGCTGACCTCCACTGGCTAAAGGGGTCGTAATGATACACTACAATAAAACTGGCAAGGGTAGGTTGGGGTGGCTTCATTCTTTCCTATATGTGAGTGAGGCCAATAGTATTTATGTGGAGGAGTATATGTGTATATTCCTTCTTAAAAGACTTCTATACATGCTTAGTCAATGTGCCTGTTTAAAGCACTGGTAGGAGAGAGGTTAATTAAAGAGCCCTTATCTGTTGGAGAAAAAAGGAAAAAAAAAAAAAAGCATATTTCTTTTAAGAGAAAGGACTGCTAAGCTCTAGAATACTTTGTAAATCTGTATTTTTTTTTCATAAACACTCTCCAAAATTAATGTGAAGGAGGGAAGGTACCACTATAATGTAGGAAACTTCTCCATGGGATTTTAAAAGTAGCAATTTTGCCTCTTTTTCTTCCCTCCCCCAGTCTCTGGCAGGACTCATGAAGTGCTGCAGTGACAGATACATTGGTGGTTCAAAGAAGTAGTGTCTGCCAGAGAAGTGTGGACAATGGCATCCCTTTCCTAATGTTCCAGTCAAAGCTTTTTCTCCCTCTTCCAGCTGAACTTCTATGTGAGAGGCAGCACTACAAGGAGATTTAAGTCTCTAAGACAACTGCAGAACAACTTCATTTTCACTTGCACATCAAACTCTTCTCCATTTTCCTGTTCTTCTTGCCTGGACTTACTAGGTATTGTTTTGTTTTTTTTTTTTCCCTTGAAGTAGATAAAACTGCTTCAGAAGGCTAGTACTCCCTTCCAGCCACCTGCCTTAAGCCAAACATGTATAAAGAAACTTTTCTGGTGAGCAGTAGAAAAAAATCAAAACATAGATTTCTGCTTTTTGTTGTCCAAACACTCCTCTCTCACAAATTAATAAGCTCAGCTGTTCCCTTTGTTCTTGTGTCATCATTGGGAAAGCGAAGCAATAGTCTCACATTCCTTTCACTCTTATAAGCCAACATCTGCTGACTTCAGAGCACTTTTATGCCATTATGTTTAAAAAAAAAAAAAAAAAAAAAAAAAAAAACTGGATCCCACTTTTTTATAAATTACTACAGTACGTAGAACAAAATACTACATGTAGGAAGATTAGGAACAGAAGCTGGTCCGTACCAAATTAATACAAGGAAAAACTAAAACTTCAGGAGGAGGAAAGTGTATTTTGTAACTAAGTACATATTTATAGAACAGCTTTTTCTAAGGCTAAAACAGCAAAATTTAGGTTGATATTTACCATAAAAGAAAGGAAAAGCACTAGTGCTGAAAAAAAAATTTAAAAAGATCTAATGAAAGCATACTGCAACAGTTTTTGTAAAGAAATCCTTTTTACCTGAGCCAAAATTGAAGAAATCCTGTTAAAGCTTAAAGTGTTCATATGTCTTTCCATATGCCACAGTTTTACAGACAGTATCAGGTCTGTTTACATCATTTTCCTCTTATTTTTTAATAGAAAATTGTTCTTTTCTAGTTTTTCATATGTTCCCAGAAGATTACCATCTTGCAAACAAAAGAGCTTAATTATTTCTATAATGGAAGGATTAGCATTCCTGTGGGCTGATTCTTTCTTTTTAAAATCTGTATTGGTATAATAAAATGCAAACAGTTCATGACCAATGTGGCTGCTTCACAGACTACTGGACTGGAGGAAAAAAAAATAAAAATGAAAAGAAATAAAGAAAAAGGAACCCTTAGGAGGGTATTAGAAATAAACAAACCTGCTCTGTTAATGGATAGTGGCATTCAAGTCAAGACCATGGAGAATAAATTAGTTGAGAAAAGTGTAATACAATAGCAGACACCTAAACAACTCTTCATGTTTGTGTGTTTTTTTTTTTCGCTACCCCTTTATAAGAGACTTACAGGGTGGTATAACATACCAGCTGCCAAGAGAATTTCTATCTGCTTTTGCTGAAGTTCAATGAACTCTTTTATATGTACATCTTATTTTATTATATATTGGCAAATGAATTTTGGTTTCTCTGCCATTTACATCCGTGTAACTGCTGGCTTCAGATGATTAGGTTTTGTGTTCGTGAATGACAGGTCAGTGCCTAGTTTGTCAATAGAAAGTTACATACCTAATGAATGTAGCACTAAAACAGTGCATTCTATTACTTAGTTTTCCTAATAGCTTTACAGTAAAAAAAAAAAAAAAAAAAAAAAAAAAAAAAATAAATATCAGTGAAAACAAGGAATGTTCTAGAGCTCTGTTCTGGAGAGAAGCTCCGTGGGACAAATGGAGTTGCTTGTCAGATTGTAGAGTTTTGCGCTCCAAAAGCTGGAAGAACAGGCTAACAAGGGACAACATTTTGCATGGTGATCGCAGAGCTTTATTTTCTTGATTGTTTTATTTTTCATTTCCTGCTATCATAGAAAGGCTTTAATGACTGTAAGAGAGCCGTGAGCTACTCCTGTGTTTTCTGGGGACTTGACAGGTTCACGTAAAAATATTCTCTTCCTTCTTGCCTTTTTAGGTGGTAACATCAACTGCCCTCTTAAAATGGTTTTACATTTCTTATTCAGTGCAGTACTGATGTTCTAGGTCCAGGAAAAGCTGCTGTAAATCGTTCAAGTCAGTGAGAAAATAACTCTAGTATTTAAGGTCTGTTTCTTTTAGTTAGGTTTGTAGATTAAAAGCGTGTGTCATTGCAGCTTATTGTTGAGATCTCTCTTACTGTAGTGGTTGATTGGTTTTAATCACTGTTCACTGAAAGAATTAATATTTACTCGTGTATTTGAAGCTTTTTAGATGTGTTGGCTTTAATTATGAATACATTATAGCAGTTGACTACTGTATTGCCATTGTAGAAACATAACTAAAATGTTCAATTTTGACTTCACGTGAGATTACTGAACTATGTTTAAGGGTGTATTTTGTTACACCCAATTAATTCAGTTGTGAGTGATACTAAAATATGTGGTCCTATTGCTGACTTTTTATTTAAAACTATGTGGTCCTATTGCTGACTTTTTATTTATTAACTCCTTTTACATCGTGTTTAGGAGTCAATCATGTAGAAACAACAGAGAACTGACTTCTGGCCTCTCTAACCACCAAATGATGGTTTTCCATGAGGTTACTGAACTGAATGGACTCAGTCTGTAACACCAAATCTAACATTCTTCAGGGGAACTTCGGTTTGCATATTTCTCTCTGTTCATCTGCTACTTCAGTTTATATATGCTGTGCCGTCGTGTTCCAAACTACTGAATTGTTAATAGGCTTCTGACTCCTCCTTTGTGTATATTTTGACCATATCATTCATTTAAAAGGTAGAAGGCAATAGTAACATCTCAGCTAAATCTTTGTTATTGACATTGTTAACCTTCCTTGAAACCTCCGTAGTATGCTGTGTTTTGTCGAGCATTACTGCTGGCATTAGAAGCATTTCCTGATTTATTATTATGTGTCTGTTTAATTAACATGCTGTTTCACTCCCTCTTCCAGATTGTTAATGAAGATGTTAAATAAACAGGACCAAACAGTGATCCCTGCAGAGCTCCACAAGACACCTCCCACCAACTTGATGCATTGCCATTTTTCATTACCCTTTATTTGCACTCAGCCAGCCATTTTTAAATCCAAGAGACAGCTTTCTATGTCCAAGCCAATTTGAATTAATTTTGCAAGTAAAGATTTTGTAAGACACTACATCAAGTGTTTTACTCAGACCAGATATATTACACATGCTCTCATCCACTAATTTTCTAAAGCTATCAAAAAAAGCAATCAAGCTTTGAAGATTGCTACTCTACCCAGCCAGCTTTTTGCTTGTCTATTCACTTACAAAGTCAATTCTGGTATTATTAAAGAATTGCTGCTCCTTTAGTTGACGACTGATTTAAAACAATGTATTTTTCTAATCTATTACCTTTTCAAAATACAATACAGTCCTGATTATTCTTCCTTACTTTTAGTTTAGGGTTATATGGTGTGTAGATTTTTTTTGATTGACAGATTAGTCTTTTTCTTTAAAAGGATCAGTGATTTCAGTGGGTTTGCTTATGTTTATTTTACGTGTCTCCAGCCGTTAGACTGTATAAGCAGCTATTCCTTATTCTCAATATGAAGGCAACCTTGGTCTTTCAGCATCTCTTTAATTACATTGGCAATGCAGCATCAGACCGGCAGAAGGGGCAAAAATATCAGGACTAGTTCTAGCCACATCAGATTTGTTTATTTTCACAGCCAGAGAAACATGCCAGTTAACAGAAAATTTCTCCCTGTTTAACACATTCCTTTCCTCTATGTTTTATTTAATATTTATGATATAAATTTTACTTAAAATTTCTTGTAAGAGTTTAGCTTTTTCTTGTGACATGTGCATTCCTTATTCTTCCGTTTCCTTTCCTTGCTAACAACCAGGAGTTGTTAGTTGTTGCTGTAGTAGTAAAAGGATGTGTTTTGGATGTGATCTGGGGAACAGCGGAACTTGGTGACTTCATTTTGCAAGTGGATTCTTTAGTATAAATGGAAAGGTTTCAGGTATACTGAGGGCTTTGTCCACTGCCTATCCAATATGCTGTAAAAACTGTTCCTTGATAGATGCCCTTATTTACTTGTTCTTGACGGTATCATTCAAATACAGTCCCTGATGATCTCCTTAGATAGGGCCTAGTTCTTCTAGTTCATCACGTTTTAACTGAAATGAGTCCAAAAATTTACTGCCATGTTTCTCAAAATATACTAGGAGTCTCCTTGTTAAAGATAAAAATTTCAAACTGAAATATGAAGCAGTCAGCATTTATTTGGGGGGACTAAGATGCTACAACAGGTATATACTTGAGTAATATATTTAGATTACTCAATTTATATATTATTATATATTATTTACTAAATTCTATTTATAAGTTTAGTAGTATCCTGAATTTGTTTCAACTCATAGTGAAGTGATTACATCAGAATACCTAATGCTTAACTTCTTTATGCATGTATGCATGAAAGCAGAAAATGCATTGATTTTTTTATTTATTTATTTATTTATTTTTTTCTTCTGCCCAATATGAGAAAAACAAAAGTCATGCCTTACCAAAAGTCTAACTTCAGCAGGATACATGAACAGAATACAGCACAGTTCACTTAATGAGGATGAAACACATAGATGTTTGAACAAGTGTATCATTGCTAGCTTATATTTCCCAGAGGAAAGTATATCAAATAACATAACTTTAAATTTCTTTTTAAAAATTTCTTATTAAAACATAAGTATTGAACAATCTTGTGAGCTGGGAACAAGAAAAGCAGACTACATTTTACTTTGTTCAGTCTTTTTAAAAAATAAACCTGTATTTAAATGCTTCAACACATGCTGGGGAAAGGTGGGCACCTATTTGGGATTCTTCCCTTGGTTTTTTCAAATGAGATTGCACTTGTGGGAAGGTGCTGTTTCATAGAAACTCTATTGTGGTGATGTTTTTGGGCTGTATGGCAAGATTGCCAGAGTAGAGATTTGTTTTAATCAGTGTCTGTAATCCTTAAAAACAAAGAAATTGCTGATTAACTCACTGTGATAAGAAACAGCTTGTATCTACAGCAAATTGCCTGGAGTTAAAAGTATCTTTTTTTCCCAGTTCACCTTCTGGAGTCAGATGGTCAAGTGTTCATTCCCACTTTTACCCTTTCAAGCTCAAACAAGGGCACAGATCTCAGATTGCCACAGGAAAGCAAAGACTTCTCTTTGATATACATTGCTTTCAGGGAAAAAAGGGGGTGATTGAGGCCCCACTGGCCTCACTTCCATGCAGCTCATATTCCTGACTTCTGCTCAGGGGTTAAACACCAAACCTCACACCAAGAGCTGCCAGAAGTTCTCCTACTCTCTGTGAAGAATCTTGTTGCAACCACCAAGGCCAGCTTCCTCCTGCTGGGTACTGGTGGCTCCCCTGACTGGTGCAGGCTGGAGGTAGTGATTGGCAGAGACCCTGCAGCTGTTCAGGTCTCTGGAGGATAGCATCTGAGGGTGGGGGTTGGTAGCGGGCCAAAGCTCTGAGGAATGGGAGCCTGCTGGTGACTCGAGAAAATGAGGAGGAGAGTTCCCAGAGTAGTTGAGGGAGGCTGTCCAACAGGTTTTCTGATGTGGCTGTATCTGAATGCTGGTGTGTGATGGGAAGACTGAAACCCCTGGTGCAGAGCAAAGGGCAGGTCAGCATCCTCACAGATTTCTTGCAGTTATTTCAGTTGGTATATCTTTGCTTTACTGAGCTACTTTGCTCGAATTTCGTGTGTTAGTCTCAAAGCTTTTCTGATGCTTGCAAGGGAAAGGCACAGGCAGTACTGTCGATGGCACTTGGTCATCAGAGCATGCTTGTGTGACAACACTGGGTGACAAAGTACTGACAATTCATGAGCACTTTAAAATTTTAAGCTGCAGCCCTTTCATACGTAAACTTTCCCATGTGTAAGACGGAAAACTTCTGCATATGTTGCCAATGTGCCCTAAATAATCTTTGATCTGATGGTCTATCTGTAGCAGTGGCTGAGCTGCAGTCTGTTTAGGGCAACGTATCTGCGCTTCATCCCACTGCGTGGAGCCACAGCCACTGGCATACATACAGATAGATTCTTAACTATATCTCATTTGAACACCACTGTCTGTAAGCCTCCTATCTCAAAGTTCTGTCACATTGTACAGTTCTTAAACTGTCCATTTACAGTCATTCTCAGCAGTATTTTTTCTAGTTTAATATTATCTTGTCATTTGGCTTCCAAAACTCCCTTATAGCTTCTGTACTGTTTTGCAGAGCTTCTCCTTTAACTTAGAGTTAGTGGTAGGGATACAGAATAGGCAAATCAAATGAGGCAGGTTACAAAAAAAAAAAAAAAAAAAAAAATCAATGTTTTTGCTGAAAAAGGATGCTTATTTGGAATGTAGAGTTCTGTATTATATTGTTCAAAATGAAGCACTGTTCTTTGGAAGCAACTTACTGTATCTAAGTGAGCAGGTACAGGCTTTATCGGGAGTGGGAGGGGTAAACTAAATTTTGCTCCTGTGCACTCGCATGCCTGGGTTTGTATTCCATTTCAGTGGGTGACTTGCCTCATGGATACGTCTGTTTCGTTAACTCCTTCTGAGCCACTTACATTATTCAACAAATATTGAAAGCTTCAGCAGTTTTTTCTCCTTAAAAATTGTAGTGGAGGCTTTGGAAACAGTTTTATCTTCAGCGATGTGTTGCAATTTGCACTTGAAGTAGAAATAAAAATGTCCATTTCAGCCTATAATTGAATTTAATCTCCAAACTTTGTGTAGTAATTCCTGGGAGGTTAACTGAATTTTCGGTTCAACAAACAAGTCTAAAATGTTTACTGGAGTTTTGCTCAATTTTTCTCGTAATCCATGTGTTTCATGAAGTAATCAGTCTAGCCCAACTTCAAGCTTTAAACAGTTCCCTGATATCTGAACAAGGAAGTTTTGAATATTCAGTACTGACTGTGTAAGTTTATTCATCTTTATTCATCATAATCCAGGAGGTTTTAAGATATTCTTCCCAAACATTGGATTCAGCAGTGGCTATTGTTTCCTTACATTGCCAGAAAGAATGTTTTGAGCAAAAAAATGACACAATCCCTCCTACTTAAAACAAACAAACAAAAAAACCCATAATTTCTTCTATCTATACTTGCTCTTCACTTACACTCAGTGAAAATCACAGGGGATATTTTGAGATCTGTATGTTACTTTAACAGAGAAAATAAGGTTCTCAAGGGATATATGGATCATGAGAATATGAAATCTAAGATTATGAACACTCTAGTTGGTGACCTGTGGATTTCTTGAAGATGCAGATGTGTTGGCAGGTAATTAGCAGATAATGCTATAGGAAAGGGCATTTTGCAACTCTTTAAAGGAATCAGGATCACAGAATTCTGGGGGTTGGAAGGGATATATAGAGATCATTGAGTCCTACCCCTCTGCAAAGGAGGCTCACTACAGCAGGCAGCACAGGTAGGCATCCAGGTGGGTCATCAATATCTCCGGAGAAGGAGAATCCACAACTTCCCTAGGCAGCTTGTTCCACATACTCTGGTTTCTCTTCAGATTGTATTAAGTGTTATCATGCTCTAAAACAAGAAATAACTTTCCTATTATGTGATAATTAGTTTTTAACTCTTAAAGAGATATGTATACTTTTTTCTGTTTTCTCCCACCTGTTAGTGTTGGCTAGGAATATAATGGTAAAAATCAGCAGAACTCATTTTCATGCAATCTGAAGCTTACATATTTATTTAAGTGCAGGCCCTGGAACTAACAAAAGAAAAAAAAAAAGTAGTAAAGAGAAACAGACAAAATCCTAAAAACTTATCCATATGGCTATTTCATTTGACATCAAGTGTTCAGTCTGACACTTTCTGGTAAGTGAATGAACAATACTGTTGAGTTCCCGTTGTGCCAACTCACGTTTTGCTTTCTGTCTGATGGGGTAAGACTAATTTTGACTTGAATTCTGTATGCATTTTCTGTCTGCTGAATAAATAACTAAATGTTTGAAGTAGACAGACACAGGAAGACCTCCTCAGATCAAGGAGTCTTTTGCTTGAAAGGATGGTCTCTTTATAGCCTTTTCTTTTTTTTAATTATTATTACGGTGATCATTTGGAGCCAGGTTAATTTTCTGTCTCTGAAGGCTTCTATCTAAAGTTCTTGGAGTCATACTGGAAAATAAAAAGCTTATTCACAGCCTTATAAAGTATGCAATAGTTATGACTGAAATAAAATCTTATCAGAGGAGGTCACAATTCTACTTGTTAGAGAAATTATTGTGTTCTATTGAATTCTCTCTGTGTTGAATTAAGGACATGTTGAATTAACAAGCTTCCCCCTCTCGTCTGATCTACAAAAGACAAAAAAAAAAAAAAAAGAAATATATTCATCTTGGCAAGAATTTTCTACAGTGCTAAAATGCCTGTGTTCTGTATTAGCTATTCTCATATTTTTTTTATAGTTTACTATTTCTAACAAAACTGCCTTCTTATCCAAAATCATATGGTAACTTGATACTACAATCTATTTTCAGTGTCTTTATGAAAGACAAGCTCTGTCGTTATGTTCCCAAAGGAATATCCCAGTAGGCCTGAAGTCTGGGGAATAAAATTGGAAGATTACTGTTTCTTGTCATATATTTCTGTTTTATTGCTTTTGAGTATGTTGGAATGCCTTAGTGAGGAGAAAAAAACACTGGCAGCGAACTAAAGTAACTATTAATGTCCTACCAGATCTTGATGGGGCTTGATATAATTAAAAAACTTGTGATATTTCCAGCAATTGTAATTCCAATTATTTGGTAGCTAAAGGCAAGTTCCACTGCTCCAAGTTAGGAAATCATACAAATAGCCTAATTAATATAATTTGCCTTATGCTCTACTAAGAAAACAAAAACAAATACATCATTTTTTAAAAGACAAATAGCATGGTATACACTAAATATTACAAATATTCAAACCATTAGTAAAGCAAACATTATGTATTACAAATTACTCTCAGCATCTCCAAGTAATTCAGCATGATTTAATGAAATTATGATGGTTTGCTTTAGCTTTACAACTGCATGACAATAAAAGGAAAGCATTTTCTTTGTGGGGATTAAAGCTAGTTCTTTTACAAAAGAGTTTGTAACAACATGTACAGCGGGGGGCCAGAAGATATGAAGAAGGTTTCATCATCTTGTATCTGCAGTCCTTTAATATCAAGAGACTTCCGTGAAACTTAAAATAAGTCTTTGAAATATTCCATGCTGTGGTGGTAGAAAGGTACAATAAATAATACTTTACTTTTTTCCTCATGTGGAATGAAGAGATAAAGCTATTTATAAAACTGTAAAGACTTACAAATCATTCTAACAGGTTGTCATATGTTAATGTCAGTGAGAATTTAATCACCCAAGGTAAAAATCTATATATTTCTTTCTCCAAACCCATCTTGCTTTCATAACTCTGTCTATTGACAGATTTTGTCTTGATGACAAATTAAAAGAATCAGATCACAAAATATAAAAAAAAAAAAAAAAAAAAAAAAAAAAAAAAACCACCCAGAGTGAAAATAGTAGATTGGTTTTAAAATGTATCAGGATTTTTCTTTTTCTTATTGTAGCATTTTAGAGGATCTAATGAGACATAATTGTGCACAGAACTGTACAGCTCCTTAACAAGACAATAAAGAGATAACAAATTGAGTATAGAGATTTATATAACAAATAGCTAGATTTTCTGTGGGGGTAACAAAATCTCAAGTTCTTGAGAGTTGTTGATTGAGGAGTAGAAAACCTTACTTAGAAGCAAAAGAATTCTACTAATCAATTTATTGTTTATTTTTTAAGGTACTGACTTATCCAAGAAGCTGTTTAGTGTCATTTTGAATTTGACAGCTGGGTTTGGAGCAGATTCAATTATTTTAGTCACTTCTGCTCCTTGGGCTTCCCAGGAGATTCCTCACTGAATTCAGCTTCACTTTCCTGTATGCACTTGAAACAAGGAGGAAAAATTACTGAAAAATGAAGATACGCAATATTTCTTTTAGATTTGATGACTAATTCTCCCAATTTTTTTGTGAGTCTCTTGGGAAATCCAGTATTGACTAGTTTTGTACAAATGAGTAGGGACGTATACCATTATTTGATGGCCTCTACCCAGCTTTCACTTAACTGAGGAAGGCTTCTGTTCTGTTTCATGTTAAGATGTGTTTTTTCTAATGTTTAGTCATCTTCTACCTTCAAAAAACTTTTGTTCTCTGTTATTGAACTGATGATTTTAGTTATGTCCTTCATAGAACAAGGAAAAAAAAAGTCAAGCAGTAAAATTTGATTCCCTTTAATTCCATTGACTTTGTAGAGACCTCTGACTCAACACTAGCGCTGTCAGACAGGTTACCACAGCAGAAATCTTACATCTCAATTCATGGAAGAACTTGATGCATCCTTACTTCTGTCTGTCATCCAAAGTGCGAAGTTCTGTCTTGTGGGAAGCAGAAGCTGTGAAGTTTCCTTTCTAGTCCTAGATGGGTCCTGCTGCACTTGAAGTAGAGGGAGAGAATAAAATATGTATATTTATTTTTACATGTAAACCAAGCATATTTGATCCTTTTGTTTGTCCTAAATATGTTCACTTCTCTGTGGGTTTTCAGAATGTGATCTCTGTTTTTTTTTCTCTCTAAATTTCACAGTGTAAGGGTTATTTCCATGCACAGATTTTTAAGTGAGGTATCTTACTCATTAGCAATGCAAAAGTTGCTATATACTACTTGATACCCTGATGAAAGGTTAGTTGCCTAATCACATGGGTTTGAAGTCTATGGTACAATGCAGAGTGTTAAGGCTGTAATAGGAAATCAAATAGTTCATTTCACAGCCATCAAATACATGATGAGCTGCCTGACTGGTTTATGCTGCTTTATCTTTTAGGGCATAAAACCTATTCTTACTTTATGAAAACAGTACTTCGTGTTAGATAATAATTTCATTTACATATAAAGGTTACACTTAATAAAAATATATGAACCAAATTGCAACAAAGATACATCATCATAAACCACCTTTTTTAGTGTGCTGTTTTTTTCCTTGAAAGGCTTCATTGCTTTTAAGGCAGGAGATATTGCTTCAGAACTAAAGATTTAAAGCTTTTTTCTTCTGCCTGTAGTAAAAGTAATAAAGCTTTTTATTGTACAAAGACTGTAAATATATTTAGCAATAATTTCAACAGCTGGAAGTGTCTGGATGTCTATAGTGGAAATACAAGGGCCATTTTGGCCAGAAATTTCTATAACCTTTTTGTTTCCACCCAACCAGCAGTGTTATCTTGTAAACACTGAAAGACTCATGGAGGAACTGACTCCTTGCAGTTAGAAATAAGATAATGCTGTAACAAGTTTGTGATTATTTTACATTGCTATCATTTGTTATTGCTGTTTACTGCAGACAGGCTTTGCTTGTACAGGCTGGTGCCTGGCACCCAAACTTGTGATAGCTCCTCCAAGGCTCCACTGCAGTATAGTTTGCTGATAGAGAGCTTTAGTTCCCTAGAATGCATACTACAAGGTTTGATACCTTAAAACAGCAGCTATTGTTTAGAGGATCCATGACAATTGGTAATTCCTAGATTGACTAGAAGAGTTGAATTTAGAAAGTATTTTGAAGGACTCTGTGCATAGACAAGATATATTCCCTTAGTTTTATCGGTTCTATTTCTCATCTAGAATAATATTTACTAATGTTTATGTTCAAAAATACTTCGAGGTTGGTATAGGTGCAGATTTAGGATAAAGATTATTCCTCTTAGAAACAAAGTATGTTTAGAAACAAACTTGGATCTATTTTCATTTCTTCTAACAGCTCACTGCCTTTCACAGTAAATATCTCAGTACTGTCAGTGTTTCATTCTTAAATCAATATTAATATGTTCCCATTGTTTCCATTTTATATTGTATTCCCATTGACCTACAAGTACAAGCATACTTTCAGTTCCTAAATGCTATTGTGCTCTGAGGAACATGTACAGAGAGAAGGGTACTCTAAAGCATTGCACGAGTGCATCTTTTAACTCCATTTTTGAAATAATGGTAGTTTTACTGTCTTCATATGATGTGAAATAATATGAATTACTGCTTAGATACAATTATGAAATAGAAACAAAAGGCAGCTGCACACACTTATGTGGAAAAACAGTAATTTGTAACTTTTTGATGAGTACTGTTAGGATGCATGTTGGAATTCGATAATGGTATGGATTTGGTGAATAAATACTTCTACAGTTCAGAAAATGTGGGTAATTAGAACACAAATTATTTTAATAGTTTGTGTGGAAGCAGATTCATCCTTTTTGACTTCATGACTTTCCTTTTATTTTATTTGATGGCTAGCATCTTGGATCTTATGGAATTTAATGATTTGTCTGAAATTACAAAGATTTTACAAGCTGGAAATAAATATTAACTATTGTACTGCCAATATATGCTATTACAGAAATTAAAGTTAAGAGTTATGCTGGATATCAAGTTCAGAAATAATGATTTCATGTATTACAACACATTTTCTAATGTTAATAGTCACAATAAAAAAAGCTGTTCACTGTGTCTATAATGACTCTCTGAGCTGTACTTTAATGATTGTCACAAGCTCATGCCCTTTAATGTAAAGATTGTATCTGTCTTTGATTTTGGGGTTTCACTTAGTGATTTGAGGACAGCTTGATAAAATCAAAGGAAATATTTTAATGCTTGATCTTTGTTTATAGTGAAACAAAGTGGAAGTTTACCTCCTCACCAGGTAATTCATTTTTAGAACAGGGAATGTTTTAGGATAAACATAAGATCTACTGAACAAAATAAAAAATAAGATGAGAGATGCCATGAATTACAGAGAAATGAATAAAATGGAGAAAGTTCTATAAGAAATTATTTTATGTAAAACTGTTATTCTAAGTTAGTCATTAAAACAGCAGTAATAAAATTATTTGTGGCTGAATAAGGAGTCTCTGTGTGATTAAGGTATGGAAGTAGCTAATTGGACCACTGAAATATGATGAAATTGTAGTGATAAAGAACATACAAATAAAAACAAAAATGCAGAATTAATGGGGAAATTAACAAAGGAAGTAACATATAATCAATAAATACATAACTGGTAGACAAGGGGATACTAAGGCCATTGGGCAAAGTGGAATTCAGTGCCTCAGAGTAGGTATTTTTGAACACGAAAGTGCACATTTGTTCAGCTTTATTGCTGTAGGAAATTATACTTTCTTCTCTTGTGATTTAATGTATCTTTTCTGCAAGGTATATTTGATAATAGTGGAGAGAAAGGCACAAGGCTTTTGTCACTACAAAGGCTGCCCTCAGGGCTGTCATGTCCCAGGTATGGCCATGTTGCGAAGGAAACTGCTGAAGGCAGCAGTCCTACCCTGCTCACACCTGCTTGTTTTTAACTGTTTCCTTATTGTGATGGTAGAAACGTTGTGCTGCCAGTTTGGAAGTTGTCTGCTTTTATGGGGGGAAGTGGGAATGACAGTGATTTTTTTGTTGGGATACATTTAAGCTTGATTATTACCCCACTGCAACTTTGTGAGCAGAGAATGGGGCATTGTCCCATAAATACTTTTGCAAGGAAGGAGACAGAGCTAGTTCTAGAACAGACAGCTAAACTTGGTGGAAGGTTTTTTCACGTGCTATGTAAAATAGCTTTGGAAGTTGGCCTGAATTTCATTTTCATGTTCCGTTTAGCTCCTATGACTGCAAAGTAGAGCCTTCTACACTTCAGATGGGCATTTGCTTCTTTCTATGCTTCATCACCAAAATGTAATGTATTTTTAGGGCACTGGCTGCCAGTTATGAGGCTAGTTCAGACAGACTCAAATTCCTTCAGCCACTTGCTTGCCCACCTGAGCTTTACACTGCTAGGAGGTGAATTATTTGAAACTAATTAAATGCTGTGATCATGTGCTTGATGCCTCACGATACTTAATATGGTCATGACTGAATACTGTAATTAATTCTTTTTATCCTAAAGGAAAAAACAAGAGTAATTTAGGTTATGTAAATCAGTGGTTGATAACTACGCTATTCTCCAGTGTGGATCTCATTATCTATCTGTACATGAAACTAGAAGCAGTAATTGACAGAAGTTATTGTTGGGCCTTTGTGCACTGACAACACAGATTAATTTTTATGACAGAGTTACTTCTTATTCCAGGTTCATCTGTTCAGATAATCCCTGGTACTAGAATGGGATTGACGCTGCTGTCTCAGTGTGTCTACTAAAATAATTTGTCCGAAGTCCAGTGACTTTCAGGGCCTTTAAATCTACCTTGAAGTATGTCTTACCGCACGTTATCCTTTTGCTGAGGTAGTTAGCATGAAAGACTTTACTGAAGTTCAATATCAAAGCTGTTATTCTTCTAAGCAGTTATGAAAATGTTCTTGAAGCTCATGTTGTAATAAAACGTGTATTACTCCTATTTCTGTTTGTGATCATTTACTCAGGTTGCTCATTTGTTCTTTTGAAGACCAAATCCTAGATGGATATTCTGTGTTGTCATCCTTAGAGGTGTCAAAGAGGAGGGCAATTGTTTCTGTATTAGAATGGATAACCAGATATACAACAAATTCAGTATCAGAATGTCTATTTCCTTTGTATTAGAAACAGTAAAAAAAAAAAAAGCATTTATTTTCGTAGATTGGGGTTGAAAATGGAAGTATACTAAATGTTTTCTGCATTTCCGCCAGTACCCTTCTCTATTCCTCAGTGAATAGAGAATAAGAAGAAAAACTGTTTACAGAATGTAGACCCTATAAAGGTTTGTAAGATTATATTCCAATTCTTTCAAGATTCCCATAATTATTTACTGAATTTTCCAAGTCTGGAAGATTGGGGAAATTATAACATTTTGGAAAACATATAAAACATTTATTATAAGAATTATGAGATTTGCTGTGTACTTGTATCTGCAGTTTTACAGTGGTAAAGTCAATAGAACTGTTTGTGTGACTGTTTATCAGCCCAAGCAAAGATGACACTCACATGGAGAAAGAGTTGGCAGGAAATTTCATTTCATATTTACATGTTAGCTGTTTCATTGTTTCATTAAATCTATAATTTATACCAACGCTGTAAGACATATTTAGTTAACTGGTTTCCTAAACAATTTTGGCATTAGAGTTATCTTATAGGCAGTAACAAGAACCAAGCCAACTTATCTGGGATAAATTCTTGATTTTTCCTTTTTTAAATTGAAAATTAATTTAAATTGAATTCCATTTTATAAAGAGTTGTCTTATTTTCTTTAATATGTGCCATAAAGGCTAAAAACAAAAAATACTTTTTTTTATATGCCAGGCTGAAAATATGCAGTTTCATTTGTTTCTATTCTTTGACCTTAATCTAAGAGAGCAAGGAATTTAGGTTTACATAAAACTGGGTCTTTAGTTTTAAATACTTTTTTTCTCATGGAGAACTGTAGCTTCTATCACAATCAGTATTATGTTGTCCAAAAGTCAAAAGCTTTTATCTGTCGTAAAGCTAGGTAGTAGTTCTCTAATTTGTATTTTGAATTTAGAGGGTACAGAAAGCTGTTTTCTATCAAATGCTATTGCAGTGTCTGGAAACCATCCAACACAAAACCGAATTCAATGTGGTCATTGGATGGAGAGTAAACACCATCATAAATTCTGTAAACCTCCACTACCTAGTTACTGTGTTATATTTCAGGTAATCACAATACTGTATATTTTTTTCTGAGTGGGAGAGAAAGTTGAATAAAATAAAAAAAATTTAATCCAGCAATATAAAGTCAGAAACTGAATGCAAGAACAAGTGAGAGGGTGAAATAAACCACTGCACTAGCTGGCTTTTTACTACTTTTCTTTCTAATTCTATGGTGTTTGACTGGAAGGGATATCATAGGTTACTTAATGCAGTTCTCTTTACCATGATTGATGAATAGATCCATGTCATTTTGAAGATATTCTCGTCTGGCTTTCTATTAGAGGAACAATGCAACTATTCCAAGCAGTTCTTTTCATCAACTATTAGGATAGTGTTCTTTTTTCCTCCTAATATCCAGGTCTAAGCTTCCTTTCTACAGTTTAAACCTATTGCTTATTCAGTCTGGAGCAGATCATTTAATTCCTCTCTTCAACAGCCGTCTATTTTCCTGATGACTGTCATAATACTGTCACATGTTTTTGT
This sequence comes from Centrocercus urophasianus, assembly GCF_019232065.1. Taxonomy (NCBI): domain Eukaryota; kingdom Metazoa; phylum Chordata; class Aves; order Galliformes; family Phasianidae; genus Centrocercus; species Centrocercus urophasianus. The sequence continues at coordinate 5,600,925 of NW_024884800.1, read as the reverse complement.
CTCTTGTCTTTAGGCAAACTACTGCAATTCAATTATTCTTTTGGTATAGGTACAATTGATTATTGTTAAGTACTTTTGTCCCTAGAACTTATGCCGTTTAAACTCTTTCTGTTTAAGTGCTAATCTCAAGCTCAATATATTTGCCATGCAGAGGTTTAAGGAAAAACAAATCTTCATGCAATGTATGAATAAATTGTGGAAGCCTTTGAATTGGTTGTTCCAGAAATCAAGTTATAAATAGATTCAAAAAGGATTATACAGATTTCTCATGGAAAATAGTTACACAGGTAGGAGTTGAAAATATTTTTCCCAATGCAATATCTACTGAAGGAGATCCAAAATTAGCAATTACACCTTGGAGGGAATCACAGTGAAACTTTGTTCTTTACTTGCCCGTTTCTTGTGTTTCCTCTCTAGGCATCTGATATGGGATTCTTCAGTTGTAATCTTCTTTCACTTCATTGTTTCATCTAGAATAAGCTTAATATACAGTGGTTTGCGTATGCATTTTATAAGTGTTAGCCTATTATTTCTGATAAAGCCCATAAAAGGATTACAGGCCTCTTATCTCCTACCAGATTAACCGTGAGCTAAAACAGCAAAGGTTAAGAGGCTTGCCATTTCCTTTTTGCCCCTTGCCAATGGCTGTCTGACTCTCTCTAAAAAATATTTTATCCTTCATGTATATATTCTTCATCTTCTTTGTTAGTTGTTGACTTATACCTTGTAATACAAGTTTCACTCTGTTTTAAGAAAGCAAAAACATTTTTGTAATTGTGGAGATAGATACTGGAAATAATGAGACTGACTAATTTTTTGAGCCTTTCTTATTTCTTGGATTCACTTATGTTTCAGGACAAGAACGTCCAACTTTGAAACGTTCAAAGAAAAATATATTTTATATTTATTAAGTATGCTTGTTATAGTTTTATTGATGTCCTTCTCTTCCTTCCCTTATTTTTTTTTTTTTTTTAATAAAGAAATTCAGCTGAGATTGTTTCTTATGCTAAAGCAAAATTGGTTCTGTTCTAGCTGGTTACTATCTGTGGACTGTGAGACAGCCAATTATTTTAACATTGGGATTTTCCATCTTCTGTTTTCTGACTAATCTTTTAATTTCTTAGTAGTGCATATGTTCACCTGGCTTTCAGTGCTGTGACACATATGAAATATTTATTTTTCTTCTATCTGCTTTGGAAAGGTTTTGTATGTTCTGTAATCTTGTCCTTTGCAGATGGGAACAAATGAATAACCACAGCTGCAGCAGATTGCCAGTTACATGATAGTATTTTGAGTCTTCGTGTAGATTATGTATTAATTGACAGTTCACATTAAAATTATGCTTGGGTTTTGATTTGTGAGGTGTTCCTGTGCATATGTCTTTAAGAAATAATAGAGCTATTGTTAGGTTTGTAGGATACACTAATAAGCTTCAACTGCAGTGATCTACTTCACCAGCTTCTGCCCAGCTAAGTGCACCGTCAGTGTTGAAACCATGACTCATAGGCTCACTTCCTGAGTTTACCATTGCTTTGCTTCATTACTGTGAACTTGCCAGAAGATGAGTGTTCTTGGATAAACCTGCTCTGCTCTGTCCAGGTACTGCATGATTGGTCCCAGGCCAGCACCTGCCAGCTGTGTTATTGCATCTCTTAGTAAGTTGTGAGTTTTGGCCCTGTTGACTTTTGAGCGTTAAGATTAACTGGAATATGTAAGTGTTTACATTTTTAGTGTTATTACCTCTTCTACTCTTCTACCGAACAAAAGAGTAATGCCAAGCTGGCCATTGAATTTTATAATGTGGTTACTTGTTAATACACTTGAAAATCGTAGATTCTTAGAAGTGGCTGAAGAGCAGGTAGCTGAAACTTTGTAATTATCCTGTTCTTACACCAGTTCATATTGTCCACTTACAACAACCTCAGGTTTCACTGAGCTTTGATCCAGACATCAATGACCAAGTTAAAAATGCAAATATGACACGTAAGTAAATATGGCTTTATCTTTATTGTGAGTTGTGTTGAATTTATACATTTATGGAAAGCAAAAGTAAAACATCTCTTAATGGGTTTGAAACTGCATTTGAATTTTTACTATAATTTCCTTTTTTTCAGTAGATGTCATCTTCCCTAGTAGAATTTAAGTGTTCATGAGATATTTTCTCGTGCATTCCCAATGCTTCTCCTTCTCTCACTCCATATACTGATTGCTGTCATTCTCCCCTGAGAATGAAAGGATTTGATATTTTATGCATAATGTAGTTTTGAGAAGTTATCACTTTGTTTCCAAATATGATCCCATGCAGAGAAAATCTGCACAGTAAATACAATGCAGCAAAATAACAACAGTATTATAAGAATGTATTGTTTAAAATGACTTGAGTCCATTGCTAAACGTGGAAGTTGCCGAGCCTCTTTATGAGTGAGAAACTGCTCTTTGCTTTCTTTAGTAAGTTTTAGGTTTAACAATGGAAGTTCGTAGCTACTGGCAAGATCTTTTCGTGTACATATATACGTTAGCCTTCTTACTGTAAGAGAATTCATCAGATTTGCATGCTTCTTATTTTGTATGACATTTCTTTGCCTTCTATAAAGTTTCAAATATTCTGAACCCAGCACCAACTTTCCTCAATTGTTGGTATGTTCATCTCATTTACACTTGTTAAGTAGTACTCCAGAGGAAAAAGAGCATTTCATAATGGGAATGCAGGAAGTTGTATCTTCTGGTTTTTTGAAGATAATAAACATTAAAATAATTACATGCATAAGAGAGCAAAATTAATGGTAGTTGAAATTATGTAGTGGAATGTTCATTTCTTAACTTTCAATGAAGACAAAAGTTGCAAATTATTTTGGAAAATAAAATCAGACTTTAGACTGTACAAAAGCCTACTACATGGTCATTTACACTTACTAAACAAGTATGCAGGCAAACATCACATGTTAAAAGAAATGCAAGAAGGAATTTGAAAGGCATTCAGTTAAATCAAACAAATAGCTTTCGATGAAGAGTCCAGCAGAGATAAAATTATAATTGGCCCTGAATGTGTGTGGTAGTTTTGGTCTAATCTAGTAGTGTGCATTTAATATCAGTAGATTTGCTTCAGTGAAAAAAAAAAAAAAAAGTGTTGGCATACTTCCTGTGGATTCTACCATAAAATAACTCTTTGGATTCTGTTACTGAACAGTATTTGATGGTAAAAGTGATTGAGAGAGTGTTCAGCATATGCAAATATGCCAAATACATCTATTGCCAAAATACCTAGGCTTTGAATTCAGGAAGCATAACTAATATTACAAAATTTAATTCTGGTCAGTGATAGTATGAGAACACAGAGATAAATTAAGTACACCTAGTTTATATAGGTCTGTAATGTGAATATGTTTTTAAAGAAGCACGATTCCTTGCTTAAGAGCAGGTACTCCAAGGCTTTTTAATTTTTTTTTAATTTATTTTTTCTAAGATACTGAATTGAATGTTTAATTTCTTCAGTAGCATTACTCCTGCTGCTTATCAGTTTATGTTGGCTGAGACTGTAGTACTATTTTATGGAATTCATTTTGTCTCCTTTCACGTTCATAGACTGCAGATTTTTTCTTTTTTGTAGAAAATGAAATTCTAGTTACTTTGTTTTTTATCCTTGAACAAACGAAGCTAGTATAAAAATATGTATCCAGTAATGTTTACTTATTACTTATTTATGGGTACATGCCAGGTCCTAATAAATGTTTTTAAAAGAGCTTTTGGTCACTATATTGTCTTTTATGTTTCTTCTTGTGCTATTAAAAAAAAAAACAAAAAAAACAAAAAAAAAAAAAAAAAAACCTCAAATTAAAAACATCCTTTCTGAGTTATAAAGTTGTCAGAATAAAAATATTCTCATAGCTATTGTTGGACTCCCCACCCTGTATCTTCATGTGGTTATTTTTACATGTTGGCAAAAGTGCATGACTTTTTTTTTTCTTTTTTTTTAATATCTTTAGAGGATGATTGAACAGTATTTACTAATATTTTGAAAACATACTGATTAACACATCCTAGCTTGATTATTGCCTGACCTTAGCAGGGAAATGAAAGTCACATTCAGATTTGCAGGTTTTTTTTGTTTGTTTGTTTGTTTGTTTGTTTTGTTTTTTTGTAGTATAATATGAATTTTCATACCTGCTGTTTGTGGAGTCACTACATGGTTAGTAGGGCTAAGGGAGATATGCCACATCTTTCTCCCAATGTTCTCATCCTTTTCAGAGCACTAACCCCAGTGGGTGGCAGCAGACAAAGTATTTTGGGATGTACTGGCTTTCAGCTAGATCTCTTCACTGAGACCCCAACTATGAATACAAAAATAATTGGCATTAGATTATGGTAAAAATAAAAATAAACTGTAAATTGTTAGTTCTTCAGAACTGAAAATGTTTTCATGTAAAGGTATCTTCCAACCTTCCTTTCTTCTTGAATCATTGGACTAAGTTCTACCCCAGATAAGAATCATTATAATAGATACCCTACAGAGTAGTTTTGTTTTATTAGTTTGATGACATCATCAAAGACTGCAAAAGCATAACTGTAAAATAAAAGAAGCAGCTCTGTATTCCAGTCTCTTGAAACAGATGTTTTCCAAGGAATATGTTTGAGTAGATTTGTAGGATGCTGTATTTTGTGCCTAAGGGAGCATATATATTTTTGTGTGTACTTTGTGAAAAGAATTTTACTTAAATGTTTTTTCTTTTCCCTCTGAAAGATACAAGGTGCATACATAGCAGTTGTGCAATACAAACTCTGTCTTACTTGTGTGGTTCATGTATTTTTTTGCAAAGTAATGTATACACTTAATTGCATATCTTCAAGTGATATGGTATGAGTCCCCTACCATTAGTATACACAGATTTGTGCTCATGAAGGAGCTAATAGTGAAGACTTTCACAGTCATTGATCAGATACGGATAGCCTTACTTAAACTAAAGTATGTTATGTTTGAATAATGATTATCAAATATCGTAAACATTTCTTTAGCTGGAAGATGTATCTCATGGGGAAAGTCAGATCCAACAGTATGATCATGTGAGTCCTTAAATACTTTACTGAATTAAGGCCTTCTGTGAATCTAATTAGTTTCCAAACAATCCATACGTAAGGATGCTGTTAAAGCTCACAGGATTTTAAAGGGATGCACAGCAAAAATTTCTTGTGGCAGCTGGAAGGTGAGAGAGAACATTCAAGTGCAACAGTTCTCCTTCAAATTAAAGCTGAATTTAAAAATGAACAAAAAAATAACAAATAAAAAAAGCCCTTTAGTATCTTTCATATTTTTTCCTAACCCTTAATCTTAATTTCATTGTAATATTCTACATAAAACTTTCTGATTCTTTCTTATTTTGGAAAATGTGTTTAATTTAACAAAATATTCAGAGTTCATTATTAAAGTTAGCTATATATCATTTGTCTTTTTAAAAGACCTCTTCAAACTTGAAGGAAGGAGAATAGCACTTGTTTGTTACGAGGATGGCTTTCTGTGGCACATAATGAGCACTTGCACCTTTAGATGCTGACCTTACAGATCTTAAGTGGATGTGCCTTGCCATAATGGAAATTTGGTTTCTTTCTTACTTTAGATGCAGTTAGTGGGTGCTTAAAATGAGAATTGCTTTTTCTCTGTTTTCAATTTGTGTTGTGATGAGAGTTAAGATTTGTTCTGCATTACAGTATTTTCCTTTCTGTCCTGTTATCACTGGGAAGATTAGAAGATCAAGGAAATATATTGTATGATGATTCGACTCTGCAGCTATTTCCAACATACTTTTCTGACTTCAATGTCAGTGAAATAATGGATGAAAGACTTTCAAAGAAGTTGCAACCATTGAAATAATCAGTTACCACTTAATGGAGCCTTTAGGACACATTGGTTCAGAACTATGGCATCTTGCCATCAGAGCACTCAAACTTTTTTGCTGTTACTATAACACTATTGAGCAATTCACATAGATGAAAATCTATTTGATTTTGACTGTCTTCTTACTCTTCTATTAAATGGACAAAGCTTAAGTGGGCAGAACTATGTATCTATCCTGGAAAACTAGAAACAAGAATTCTTTGCTGTAAATATTGAAATAATGTGCTTGTTTGCTTTTGAAACTTTTTCCTAAATATCGTCATATTTTGCTAGTTCAGAAATAAGATTTGTACCTTACTTTCTGCAATATTTTTTTCCCCTCATGAAGAAAACATTCATTACATCTCTGAGAGCACTAGCACTTCCTCATATGCATTACAGAAGAAGATACCTATTCTCTACTTTGATTCTAAGTAGCACTAGTATTCCTAGAGCAGTCTGTGGTGCTGTGTGCTGCCTTGACAGAGAGTGCTACCTAAAGACTCCCAAGCAGTCTTGGTCCAGGAGCTGTCATTTGTTTGAATGGAACAGCAAAATATATTTGTCTTTAGAAAGAATCTATGAACCATAATAGCTCTGTATAAACAATTTAAATTCTGTAGTCTGTACTGGGATGTTTGGGTCCCAGAAATAAGATTCAAAAGCAGTTTAAAAATCAACTTAGTTATGCTTCCCTCCTGAATGTGGGTCCTAGGGTGAAAGTAAAACAGCAGCAAACTATCTGATAGGGACCTTCCATATCTCCCAGTATCTGTTTTTCTGTAACTTTTAGTCTGCTTTGTTCTACTTTCAGTGAGCACATGCTTTCAGTCTTCTTCAGGTCATTTCAGGCAATCATATGCAGAGGAATAGGATAACTGTGTATTTTTTTTCATTAGTAAGGATGAGAGCTTTGGCCAGTCTCCTACTACTTAAACTTATAGTGTCTTTAAGGAAAATATCCAAACACCCAGAAAAAGATTTCTTGGCATTCTGTTCAATGTTACAGTATCAAGTTCAGACTGTATAGTGAGCCTGAGGTTTTCTGGCTTTAAAATCTGACCATGTCATAATGTACATACTTAACACCACATAAGTCAAGTACACTTTGTGTTGCATGAAGGCATGTTCCTAACAGTTCAGCTGCAGGTTTTTTTCAGACTTTCTGATGGGGAAAAGTACACGTTTTATACAGTGAACTGACAAATACTTATTTCCAGTTTAGCTGAGTGCTAGAAGAGTATACAGTCAAAAAAATGATACTGTCATAAAATATTTTGTGAGTATTGTGTTCCACATACAGAATTGCAGAAGCCAACAGTCTCAGTGGGAGGTACCTAGAGTAGCCCTTCTCAAGTGCCAAGCAGAAGTCTGTGAAAAGGCAGCTGGAGCAAATTCTTAAAAGGGTAATTACGCACCATAAATTTCAGCAATATTTTTTCAAAACCTCTTGAAAATCCAGTTGACTTATTCTTGGATAATGACAAGCATGAAAGAACTGAGTCAAAATATGTGTTTCAGATGAGTTGGAGGAAGTGAAAATAGATATCCTCTTGCTTGATACTTTCAAACTGGTGTGTTGGACAAAGACGTGCGCTGGCAGATGCTTTCTAAACGTTTCCTTGCCTGTGTCCTGATTATCCATAAAAACAAAAACAAACCAACAACAACAACAAAATAACTGACCATTCAACCTGGTTCTTATTCATTGAGATTTGTCAAATGCTATTATTCTAGAATGTTTGACCTACTCATATGGCAGAATCAGCAGTGTAGGAATTTTTCTTGTGCTTAATTACAAACTACAGCTCTGACCAGATGAAAACATTTGAGGTGTGTGCATGTATCAGTATAAATTTGTTTACTTGACACTTCTGAAGAGAGATTCCAGTGTCTTAAATTAATCTGTAATTTAGACTTTGTAATTTATGCAGGTTGTATATGCTGTATTCATGCACATAACTCATTTAACAGAAGACCTCTTTAAATATGGTGAAATAACAATGCAGTTTTGCAATAGAATTACGTTGCTGTGTGGGCAGTCTCACCTCTTTTTTTCCTTTTTTTTTTTTTTTCTTTTGCCTTTGAGGCTGGATTAACTGGACATCTGGTGCTGAAGATTTTCTCCTCTTCTCTAAAGAGACATGAGTTCCTGCCATGCCATTCTTCAGATGTCTGTCCAGGAGATTCTGTAGTGACTGAGACATGCTGAGTTCTTGGTTTAGTTATCCTGGCAGGTTGTTAGATGTAACACAAAAGATGGGAGTTGCCACTCTGACAACAGAAGCTTGTATTGAAAATTCCCTAAGGAATAAATAAGAATGTGAACTGCTTAGTAATATAGAATTATTTCTACTCAGGAGCTCCCTAAATGTGTTCTGCACACTTCCAGGAATTACACAATTGTGGTTATGTTCACTTTTAGTGCTTTGTAGGTAGTAAAAAGTGATTATGAAGTGAAAAACAGAATGAAGAATTTGCACTTGGTTATTTTTGTGCGTGAAAAGTGGGACATTGGCAATAGTTAAGAATCAAATTTTGGCACTTGAGTGTCTTGTGTTTGGTATTCTATTATTAATCATAAAAATGTTGTCATGTATTTTATATATTAACTATTAACATACAGTTAAATACTTAATATATGTAATAGATGTATTTTGAAATGCATGCAAAAACACAATGAAAATAAGACCACATGACTGTGTTTCCCAGAAGCAGAGGTTTACTTCAGGACTGTTCTTGGTTCACAAAAGAACTCTTATGGTGTTGATTTTATTGTTTTCATTAGTTATACAAGAGGAAACTTATGTAGGAGTATATATATGCATGTTGCCTAAAAACAAATTTGGTAATCATATAACCAGTCAATATTAATGTATCAGTATTTCTGATGTCTTCTTACACTTGAATAATCATAAATTAAAAACTTACCCAGAGCTTATGAATTCACTGTTTTCTAATCCATTTGCATTTTGCCACTATAGCTTCAATTTTTCCTTCTCAAGTTAAGACTTACAGTTAAGACTTACAGTTAAGACTTACAGTTGCACAACCAATGGCTGTGGGTGTTTTGCATAACGACTAATGAAATGCATATCCAATTTTGAAGTAATAGATTTATTTTTTATTGAAGCACTTTATTTTTTTTTCCCTTCTTTGGTGTTAAGGAAACTGTTAACTCACATTTCTTGAACTTAGAGCTGTTGATTTTCATTCTTCTGGGCATTATTCACTAAGAAAATGTCGATTGTTTTTTGGGAAAACTGGATTAATAATCAGTATAGTACTTGCTAGATTTCCTAGACTTGCAGGTCTCACTATTTCTACTCTCAAATAAAGTCACAGAGGTATGGCCTTTTTCCGAACTGTATAATACTTCATGTACTTTTTCTTACTTCTCCCTTTGTTTTTACAATCCTTATACATACCCGAGAGAGATCCCATAGTGAAGTGTGACTTCATGCCTTGTTTATGGCTTTTGTGTTTGTTGTGCTTTAAAGCATAGTTTTTGCAATAAACTTTATTGCCAGATGTTAAATGTTGAGGTTGACTTTTTTCAAGTTTTTCAAATCTCTATGATTAAACCATTTTGGAATGTTGGCATGTTAGTGGCTAGGAAAAGACTGATTTGTGCTCTTGCTCATAAAAAGAATATTCAAAAATATTCAAAAGAATATGTTTATTTTACTTAATCACCAGGGATTAATCCTCTGTTCTGTAAACTAATACTTTTAAAGTAACTGCTATCTACTCACTTAATTTCAAAGTCAGTGGCATTAGCTTATGTAAAGACAAGATTCCGTCTGTTCCTCTGAGCTGAGGATTTTTTTTTGGTTGCTTTTTTAACTTGTTGAGATTTCTGATTTCTAATGGACAATAATATGCTGAAGTAGCATACGATCTATGTATAATGGGGGAAATATATTAATAATATAAACACCTTTCTGGACATGCAGACTGACAAATCTGTGTTTTTAACCTTGGAAAATGCTATTGAATAGTTATTGCTTGAACAGCATTGTATTTCTATGGAAAAATGAATGGTTATAATAGATTTGCAATTAAAATTACCAATTGAATGCTAATTTATGAGGATTAAAGTCTACCGAATTACTTCTCTAATGTGGTATCTAGAAAGTATTCTGCCTGTACAGTAACTCTGAGATTGAGCTGTGATAGCTACACATAAATTAGTGTATCAAGCTGCTTATTTAGCTTTCTTACTATTAAACTTTTGCATAATCAGCGTGTCTTTGAAAAAGGAATGATATTTCTGATGATAATAAACCAGTCAGCACAGAGGAACCAATACTTGGCAAGAGAACAAAGCTTACTATTTAACAGTGGCTTGAAGATGCTGACTGTTAATTTGGTCGAACTTGTATCTCACAGCCTGAGATACTTCAAATTTGAGGAGATGTTGTGCTGCAATAGACCAACATAGTAGTTTTGCACTGGACTTTTTAAGTCTTTTGGAAACAGGAAGCTGGGAATATGGTTTTCTAATAATTTTGTTTTTTGTAAGCTCTGACAGTGCGCTTTTGCTGAGTTTTTTCGGCAAGGTGCTGTGTGGTGTGAAGTAAATCTTGCTTTACTTAGCTCCAGGTGTGAAAAACCTTCAGTACTCTTGAATGAAAGACAATATAATGATATAATCCTTTCAGGTAGCTGGTGAGAGACTAATTCTAGATATGAGTGGAAAGAATCATATAGATCATGTTTTCAGGGAGAAGACCTTTGCCTCTGAAATCATGAAGTTCTGCTCTATCCATTTTCTTACTTCCTTTGCACACGCAGGTAACAAGTATTCTTGAAGGCTTATGGAAAAGTGTCCATCAACCCTGAGTACAGCAGCCTTAAGAATAGAATTCAGCCAGCAACTCTCACACTCTCTCTAACTAGCTGAAGTACTAATATGTAATCAACAGAAGTGAAACAATTTAGAACTGCAGTCCTGTGTTCTACAGTTGGCACAGTGAGCAGTATTTTGATTGCTGTTAGGTATCTCTCAGCTTGATATCCAGGGATATATCTCAGATGTTTGAGATGAGCTGAGAGTAGAGAGATGGGCATCTAGGGTACAATTTGCTAGTTTAGAAACATAGTATGAGGAAACCTTGACACTTGGAAGGGTAAATTTCCATTGTCTTCAAAGTACAATGCGAACCCTGGTGTTTTACTGTGATGGCAGTTGACACCAGTTTTTATTGCATTTCATAAATTCGAAGTATAGAGAACTAAGATAGGACTGAAAGCAAGGCTGCAGGGTAAGAAGGAAGAAAGATTTCCTGTAAATGTTTAGCATTATATAATTCTTTCTGGTGTAAACAATGAACCTCCTATTTTCTTAGTAAGTATTCCAGCAAAATGCAATCATCTGAAACAGTTTTACTAAAGCTAGAAGATATCTACCTCTTAAGTTCGAAGTATAATAAACACTTTGTCATCCAAGAACATTTATTTTTAGTAGGCAGTGATGGACATGTGTGTATATATGTATATATGTATTTACTTTAATGTAGCTAAATATTTTGAACTATAGAGATTTGAAACTGAGAAATAGTGAAAGAGAAAATCCTCACTGCCACACTAGCAGTCTAATAATTTTATTTCATCTTTTAGCTTCTTTTGCAGAGGCATTCAATAGAAAGACTGCTACCAACACGTTAAACCTCAAATACTGAACTAAGAGAAAGCAATGTTAGCTTTAAGTCTTTCCACAGAGAGGTGGAAGATTTCAGACGTAATGTATTACCTTGAAAAATCTAAATATCCAATTTCTTTCCTTCTATCATTGCAGTGCTTCAACATTACAGTGCAGACTACATGATTTATGTGCCATAGGAGAAACAATTGTACAGTATCACAGGGACGTGCTACTAGGATTTCCATACTGAAACCCATGCTTCTTGTTATTATTTATTGTTGGTATTGTGAATGCAGATTGAGTGAGATACTTATGCACCTGTTATTAGCACCATATGCTGAAACCACCATGACGAAAGCAGCTTTAACAAAGGCAGTATATATACTTAATGAATGTAAAAATAGTGGGTTAAAATCAGAGCATACTCTTTATATGCACAGTTATGATTTATTTATTTTAGTTGAGATACAGAAAAATGAAAAGTATGTTGTGCAGGCTTTTGTGTCAGTTCCCCTATTGCTGAACTAGTTGTCTCCTCAGTTGTACTTGCACTCATCACTGGCACTTCAGACATTGGCACTTTAGAAAGATGCCACAAAATGGCATCAAGAAAAACTAGGCCTGAGTTAGAAATTAGGGCTCCTAAAGCACATACTATTGAAGCAAATACATTTTTGCTCTGATTGAACACTGGCTTTGTGTGAAAGACCTCTCTTCTGAAACCATAAAAGCAGTATAGTTGAGTAGACTTGCACAAAAATCAAAATATTTCTCATCATTGTGAATGAGGACATTGAAATATTTATGTACTTCAAAAACTGAGATCATAGCTAAGATATAGCTGTCATTCAAGTTAGTGTAGCACAATGGAAGAAGTTTTATAGTACCAAAAATATTTATGCTGAGGACCTAATGTCCTTTGCTCGCTTCAAAGGATTCAGTTTGTGGATTGTCTTTCAGTGGTTTGGTAGTGTTAAATATGATGATGGAATGCATCTTTTGGATTGGATTGGATTGTCTGAAAGAAATTCAGTCTGAGCATTCTTTGAACACTCTACAATCTTAACCAGGGTATAGGAGAATCTACAGATGTAAGATGTTTCTAAAACCCACGCTAAAATGCTGACACACTCATCTTTTGAACCTGAGTCAAACTTTGTCTAGCAGTAAGTGTATTAAAATACAGAGCTAGAAAACTTATCTTTGATACACTTATTTGCGAAGATCTCCCGAATTTTGTTCCTGTGTCTGAGATGAATATTTGAAACCAGAAAAAAGGTAGCAACTCTTGTCCATGCACAGTGTATGATTTCCTTTCATTTAGTTAATAAATATTATTTCCTGACCAGGCTGTGAACTCTTAGCTTATAGGTTGTTTGTAAAAATGTGCATCTGAAGCAACTGTTGAAGGATTGATGTTTTCAGATACTAGAGTATCACAAGTGGATAACATATGTTGGAAAATATACCTATTAGCAAATGTTTAATGTTACATAAACTTCTACTTGTCTTTAAAATCTTTCTATCAGTGTTTGTGAGTATTATATGTAGAGATTTTGTTGGACTCTGTGGTGCTACTTTAATCTGTAGAAGTGAAAATAAGTTCATGAGAGGCTGTTGTCTAGATCAAGTGTCTAACAAAGCCTTCAGTAGATCTATCACCTGTGCTAATATTTTTTAGGAATTTTTCGATTAGTGGTTCTCTGTTCAAGAAATCTTGGATATTGCTGTCATATTCAAATTCCGGGATAAAGAAAAGCCTCTAGCCTCTAAAACCAAATGCTCATTGATTGTCCAGAAAAGCTGGTAAATCTTTAATACTGAACTTAGTAGTAACACATGCACTTCAGAATTATAGTTAATGTATGTAGTGATGGTCACATAAAAAAGGTTTATTTGGCAATAAGAATAATTACTAATATGGATGTCAATGGCTTTAAGATTCAGTCCGTAGAGTTTAGCTCTGCAATAGGTGTTAATAAAATCCTATAAGCAGAAGATTAACCTGATCTCCATGGCACAGGGAGTTAGAAACCTTGGCAGTTGTATTAAGATTGAGTGGGAAGGTAAGATGGAGTCTTTCAAGCTCTTTGCATGCAACTTTCTCTTCAATTTGTTAGAAAAAGGTAGAAATTGTTATAGTGATTCAGTGCAAACCAGTAGTACTGCCGATCACAGCATTTTTCTTCTGGTTACAGTACTGTTCACTATGTACAATTCAAGTAGCTGAAAGTACTTTTAAATGATAATTCAACTTTCGAAGATTATACCTGGAAGTAGGTAAATTATTTTAATATTTCAAGACTATTCTCTGGTTACCTTTTGTTCCTTTAGAAAATTGTATTAGCACTGTCTTGTCCTTAAATATTTACACAGTACCTGTACAACGCGGTCTTAGTATTACTGATGTCCAGGAGAATAAATACATTGCATGTAAAAATGTAACATTGGTAGTAGAAGAACCTTACTTTCAATAATATTTTTCCTATATTTCCTCTGGTAAACTAGTTCTTGGGGTGCATAATTTCATCACAATAAAACTATTGAGGTTCTTCCCTGTTTGAGGAGTCCTGTAAAGCACTGTCTTGCTTGTCTGTATTAACTTAGTTTCCCTTTTGGAATTGAGTGTTATGAAGTACAAAAGCTATTCTGTGATTTTCTGCTTGTATCAGTGACATCCATCCACTGCATGGGTTTTAATTAAGAGCTATTTACATCTTTACATCTTGCTTTTAGGAATTTAAATGGATTTGGTTTTTACTTTATGGTTGCTGGTGGGAAGCCTCTGCTTTTGTCAGTAATTCCTTGAAAATCATTCTGTGGAGAGGTAGATTTGATGCTCTGGAAGCAATGGATATAGGCAAGATTTTGTGTGTATAGGTAAATAGGTCAGCTTTCAAACATTAGGTTTATGTTTTTTGTATCCAACTCTTGAGGCCATGGAAATTCTTGATTTGAGGTAACTTAGAGAATGAAAAGCTGTATCTGTTTTTGATGAGTGGCATATTGAGTGCAGAACTTGACTTTTCTTAAGGCTGCATCTTTGCCTTTCCAAGATACAAATAGTCACATCAGAAGATTCCATTCTGTTTTTCCCATCAAATTTTGACTTCGTTTCTAGAGACCACAAACAACAGTGAAATACCTTGAATGCTTTCACAATTCCTTTGGAAAAGAAAGGAGACCTTAAGTTCTGTCTTCTTACAGTCCTACAACCTTGTCTTGTTATATGATTACGAGCTTTACAAGCAGAAGAAAGACACCCTTTGAGGCAAAGGGCAACGCCTCAGAAATGTGAAAAGAAGATAGGAATACCTAGTGTCCTCTTTCTCAAGGCTGAATATTGTTGTTAACAGCTAGTAACTTTGGTGTTCAATATAGTTGTATTTTTTCAGTTGTATTTTTTAGTTTTTGATGTTTATCCAGCTCATATAAGTAGAGCAGTTATGTGGTAGATTTATTACACATCACAGGAAGCAAAGATAATGGAGAATGCTATACACTTACAATGAAAAATTCTCAGGGGTTGTAGGTACATATAATAAGATATTTGCTACCATTATTTCTTTTTAGGTACAAATAAAAGCTGTATGTCAGCCAGTGCTCCTGTAGTTATAACAATCAGGATCCCAGTGAGCAAAGCTTAGGTAAAAATTATATCATAATATCTGAGTGGCTGAATTTAGGAGAGAAATATTTTTCTCCTAAGCTAGGAGAGCACAGTAAATGTTCAGGTAACAGCTGCAAAATCATACAGAATATAGCAAATATATGGTAATTTAGATGTTTAGTTCTTTGATATCCTATTTTTTAAAGCACTTGATAATAAACCTAGTCATTTTACAATCATCTGGCTGTAATATATACATGTTACACATAGCCTATATCATTACATCATAAGTTTGGATCTGAACTCCTAACAATTCTGGAAACACAAAAACTAAATTGGCAGCTTACAGTTTGATACCTCTCTCTTGCTCCTTGTATTGCATTCCAGATGGAAATGGGGAGTCATTAAATTTTCCTAGAAAATAATGGATAGCGGTCAGTTAAAGGTACTTAATGGTATCATGTCTTCTACATTTGTCTGCACGGATATTCATCTGCTTTTCATGTAGACAATTACTCTTTGTAATGAACGTTTGTCTGGTTTCATGATAGTAAGTTGCTTAAAATTCCTTCCTGTCCTGGTTTATGTTGTCTTGATTCAGCATGGTAAAAAAAAAAAAAAAGTACCTAAATTTAGTGATAACAATGGAAGATGATATTGTGTCCCCATGACAAACTTCTTTATCTCTTCTCTCTCACCTAATTATGTGCATTTAAGTACTATGAGGCCAGATGAGTATTACTTTAAAATTTGAGCTATGTCAGTTAGAGTAAGAGATCATAGAATTGCTCAGGTTGGAAAAGACTTAAGGGATATAGAGTCTAACCACGACCTAACCATACTGCCCTCACTCTAATAACCATCTGCTAAATCAGTAGTAGGTACTAGTTTAAAATAAGTGTGTGGAAGTTTGATTAATTTGAGTAAATTATCTTTAAACATCACACTGAAGCAAACACGTAAAATGAGATGAAAACTTGAAGTAGAACACATGGAGAAAAATAAACTGAGGCCTGGGTTATGGTAGCCACGTTCTCTACTTTGATATACAGCTTGTGCTTATGAGATACATAACTATCAAACAAAAAGGAATAGGAAAATCACACCAAAAAGGAAATTAAACTTAAAGGTCACATTCTTGAATGTCAGAAATCAGATTTATAAAGAAAACTATGTTACCAAAACTGTTAGGATTTTTTTGTACATGATCTAAGTGCAAATGTCTTTGGCTGAAAATAAAACTCTTACACATGTCATTCATTGTAATTTCATACCTACATTATTTTGTCCCCTTGAAAGCATGAAAGAAAAGAAAGGAATTATGATGAATAAAGTGGGAACAGGTTTTTTTTTGTTTTTTTAAGGTTTTTTTGTTTTTATAAGATTCTCATTTAAATTTATTTTTTCCAGGAAGTTGTTTAAAAAAAAAAAAAAAAAAAGGAGATTGAAGGAAAATATCGGAGATAATGAAGGCAAAGACAAAAAATGGTTTTGGAGAGGATTGGGAGAAAGCCCCAATCCTCTCTTGAACATTTAAATATGGTACTCTTTAACTGGATGAGTTAGAATCAACTTAAAGCTTATTTACACCATACAGTGACAGAATAACAAAGAATCCTTCAGCCTGCAGGCTCTGGAAATTAAAATAGCACAGCAGTGTCAGCAAGACAGAGCTTACCAGACCAAGTCTGACTCTGTGTTAACAGGTATTCTGCATCACTTCATAGAATTTTATCTGTGCCCTGTGGGGACCCTGAAGAACTTTTTTTTTTTTTTTCTAAATAGAAGTAGACTTGAGCAAAAATCCACTTTTTTGAATAACTCTCTGCAATGGATACTTGAAACCTGAATCTTCGTTATTATGCTAACACGTTGCCTGACAATTATAGAGTGTAGAATTTATAGCTGACACAAACTGTTATTAAATTAGAAATCTGGGCAACTGTCTCAAAGATGCTTGAAAATCAGATTGAGGCACTTCCACTTGGGCATGCATTTCTGGTTTTGAGCAGATTGGAGCCTTAATGACCTCATATTTCCAGCTTCCATCTGTGAGAATTCTCATGAGATATTCTTATCTAAAATTTTTAGAGACCTAAGTCCCACATAGTTTTCTGACAAGGTAGAAGAATGCTTGTAGCTGTTGAAGGCAATCCTTCTTGCTTGTCTTTTGCAATTTGGCAGCCTCTTTGGCACTTCAGGACAGTTCCCAAGTGCATTAAGTTCTAACCAACGCAGTTCCAGTTCTAAGTAATTTGCTGAAATATGAATGTGATGCTGGAACCAGAATTGTGATGTTTCTGGAAAAGGTCCTCACTTTGTGTATCAAAAGCAAGGATTCACATTTTACCTGCCACTGTTCTGTGTCCTTTCTAATAACTTCAGAAGAAATGAGAAAGGTGCCTAAGAGTAAGATGATCTTCTATTCTGTTGAAAAATCTAAGTAGGGCAGTTTGGGACGGGAAATCTTTGCTCTTATTATCTCTGCTGCTATAGTAACTATTCAAGAATTCAGTTTCATTTATGGTTAAATCAATATTTTTAAATAAGTGTATGTGATAAGTGTATATGAAAAAAATCAAAAAAGCACACAGGAAAAAAAAAAAATAGGAATTTCATCTGTGTCAAAGTAACGTCTGATTTCATGATCTTTCCTAAGGCTACAAATATTAATAAAGGAATTGTAAGATTAAGTGTATACTGAGTGCAGGCACCTCTGTTAATTGAAAGAAATTGAGAAAAAGATAAACTTGTGGTTATTTCTGACATATCTTGGAGATTAGTGAAAGTGGTTTGAGGAAACCCTATCTAAAATTTGAGAAACTTTTAACATTATAGCACATGTCAGCCACAACTTTCTACGCATGAAGAAAAAAGAAAAACCCAAATAGGAATATGGACAACCAAATTAAATTTGCAAATATTTCCCAAATTATCCTTGCAGAGTAAGAAATGTTATTAGTTTTTTTTCAAATAAAACTGAATTTCTGTCTGGAACTCTGATGGCAAAACGAACAGATAAGACAAAATGCTTATGTATTGTTTGCCCATCTTCTTAAGCTTCTACCTGGATTTTTGCAAAATGCTGAATTAGTATTTACTGTAATTAATTTCTTTTTTGCTTTGTTATTTTACAGTAATAGAGATTTTTTCTTAGACTTTTTTTTTTTAAAAGGATGGTTAAGTGAAAGAAAACATCAACAGGTATTCAAAGGCTCTTTTCATAACCTTGGTGGAGTAATTAGAATATTTTGGTAGATTCAAAAGAATAACAATTCACTAAGGGAATTAAATTAAGCTAATGAAAGAAGACCTTCTACTTAGAACCAATAAAATGTATTAGGCTTTGCAGTTTAAACAACTTCAGAGTGTTTTTTTTAAGCCCTGTGGCTTGATTTTTATTTGAAGCTGAATTGGACAGTACACTTAAACACTTAAGGAAACTGTACTGAATTGATGTGGGGAAGTATATTAGATTTTTTTTTTCACACTGAATTGATGTGGGGAAGTATATTAGATTTTTTTTTTCACTTAGCTCTTGGAAACACGGAGGAATTCAAGGAGTCTGAAGGAAAAGACCCGCATGAGTGATCCAGAGTTTGCAAGACTGATATATATTGAGTTTTTTGTAAAAGAGGCATGGAGGGAATAAAAAAAAAAACAAAAAAAACAAAAAAAAACAAAAAAAAAAAAAACCAAAACCTGTCAGTGATTTCTCAAGGTGACAACTGGTCCCTCAGTTGAGATTGTGAGAGTGATTCCCAATGATAAGGTCCTTTATGCTTCTCTGCTGTATTTCCACACTTCTTTGAAATCTGCTATGATGCGCTTTACATATTCAAAAGTCCTGGCCTTATTAGTTGGATGCTGATATCAATGTGTCATTGACCTTACTTTTTGTATGCTAACACCTCTGAACTGTGCTTTTCAATTTTTTTCTCTTTTCTCCAAAATTTTCATGCAAAGCAATATTGAGATTTGTCTGACTAATAGTGAATATGTGAATATCTATATCCTTAAAACTCATTTTTCTTTTTATGTTAGATTCGCATTTATTTTTTCATCATGACTTATTGACAAACACTCTTGTGGAAAATGATATCCATTATTAAAAATTCCTCTAGAAAATCTCTAGCAGAAAAAAAAAAAAAGAAAAAAAAAAGGAAAGAAAACTTTATTACATGTAGCTGTTCCTCCTTTGTTCTTTTCAGCTGTATTTATCATAATACCAAACCTTTGTTCTTCATATTCAGTACGATCATAACTTAGGTCCACTAATTCCCTGTAACATATTCAAAAACATTTATTTCATTTCATAACCTCTGTTAAAATATTCTACCTGTCTAAAAGTTGTTCCTATTACATCCTCCTTGCAAGTACAAGACAAAGTTTCTACAGTGTTTTTTTTGGGGGGGGAGTTGTCAGAATGTCTCATGTTCTATACAACTTTTTCTCATTATCCTAATGTCCTCAGAAGACAACCTTTCTTTGTAATATTAAATGTAGTTACACTGTTTTACAGTACTTACAATATAAAACAAGCATGCTTTTCATAACTTTCATAGCTTCTTAAGGAAAAATGCTAATCCACTGAATTTTATTTAGCATTGTTTTATGATTATAGTTGTATTTGCAAATTTGTGTTGAAACAAATTAGAAAGTATTTTTTTAGCCTCTACTTTCTTTAACTTTTTTTCTAGCAGATAAAGTAAAGGATGTTAGTTCTAATCTGCCTGTGGCTTATCAATGCTGTTGTCAGAAAGCAGACACGTTTTCCGGCTGACTACAGGTGGTGTTGACATTTATGGATCCCATTTTCTCTAAATAGGCTGCTTTAGACTCAAGATCACATTCAAAAGCTGCCTTTCAAAACAGTTTTATTTCTCTTACAAAGGAGAAATTTGTGAATTCAGTCAATTAGTGTTTTTAACAGCTAGTTCTTTAGAAGGAGGGTTAGAAAGTCAGCTCTACCATGAGGGATTAAGTAACTTTTAAACCAGAAGCATTCTCAGCTCATTGTAATTAGTTCTTCTGGTTTTTTTTGTTGTTCTTTTTTTTTTTTTTTTTTTTTTAAAGAAGTGTTACAAAATCCAGTTAAAAATGGCATTTGCTTCAACTTTCTCTTTTGAAAAATCCAAACACCCTGGTACGATGTTCCACTGTTCTGGGTTTATGAGGAACATCGTTAAACATGAAAGATGTTGCTTTTAAAAAATATTTGTAGTGAAAATTATTACATGCCAAAAGAGACAGAACTTGTCTCTCTAATATTAAAGGCCTCATTTTCCTGCCACTCATTCCTGTACAGCTGTGCCTGCCTTCTTATGAGTGCAGTATCACCCATTCACATTTATTTTAAGAGGCTGAGATTTTTTTCAATATTTGTATGGGAGCATTTTTGGAGCAACAGAATTTGCAGATGCTCTTAGCAGTTGGCATGATTGCTTTTTAAAATAAAAGAATTTTTAATATACGCAGACGTGAATGCCATTTTTCCTCATTGCATTTTCTAGTGATGTGTTGGGTGAATGAAAAAAATTGAAACAGGAGACAAGATCAGTAAACACAGAAGGTATTTTGGCACTGCATGAACAATATACTTGCTATTGTTTAATAAAGGTAGCTAGGACATCTAACCAAGTTATGTTTGTCAAATTTTGGCAGTCTGGTAGGGGTAAGTGGAATTCTAAGGCATAGGGCTGGTTTCTTTACAAGATATTCTCCAGGCGTAGCACAGCTGTGACATTTAATATCTCCAACATGCAAGTCAGAAAACTATGGACATAAAACACACTAAGTTTATATTTGTGATATGTATTTCTGTGCAGGTATTAATTTACTGTGCATTTACTGAACCACAGTAACTGTCAAGCCCATTGCATTTGCCACAAAATCCTAAGATATTTAAGGTAAAATATCATAGAATGGTTAGAGTTGGGAGTGATCTCTGAAAGCCATGTAGTCCTACTCCCCTGCAATAAACAGGGACATCTACAGCTAGATCATATTAACCAGAGCCTGGTCCAGCCTGAACTTGAATGTCTCCAGGGATGGGGCATCTGCCACCTTGCTGGGCAACTTGCCTAGTCCTTTGCTACTCTTGTCATAAAAAAAACCTTCTTCCTTATATCCAATCTAAATCTCCCTTTGTTTGAAACCGTATGCCCTTGTCCTGTCACAACAGACCCTGCTGAAGAGTCTGTTCTTCCTGGTATCTCCCTTTAGATAGTAAAAGGCTGACATGAGGTCTCCCTGGAGACCAGCCCTCTGTTCTCCAGCCTGAACAGCCCTAGCTCTCACACGGGGAAGGTGTTCCAAACCTTGGATCATTTTTGTGGCCCTTGTCTGGATACAATCCAAGTCTCTTCTGAACTGAAGATTCCACATTTGGATGCAGTATTCCAGGTGAAATCTCACCAGCACTGAGTAGAGGGGCAGCATCACCATTTATGAACATGTCTGTGTTGAACTGCTTTATTTAGTTATTGGTATTTAAGTAACACCAACAATTGCAAGGATTCTTTTTTTCCTGGCCCCAGTTACAAAGGCATTACATGTGCTCAGAATACAAGCTGAAGATATGCTGGTTTTCCATTTTTTCCCCAAAATTAATATTACTGAATTTAATGACTGAGCATGAAAAATCACTTTGAGAATTCCTGAAGTAGCTTCCTACCATACTTTCAAAAAATGTGGAGTTCTATTTTGCTTAGTTGTAAAGACTAACCTGAAAAAGAGATGGAATACATTTGCAGCATTATCACATGCTTGAGGAGCATCATGAGAGTGATTTAAAAAAAAAAAAAAAAAAAAACAAAGAAAAAAACTGCACATTTACAAATAACAGAAGCATAATACATTTCACATTTTAATGGAAATAGTTTCAGAAATGATACTCCTTAAATCTAAAAACCTAGTTCTGAGAACAGGAAGTCCCAGAATTCTCTCTGGACGATTAAAGAAGGCTTATTTAAATTTCAGTTGTTTGAAATGCACTGCAATTTGTAAACTTGCAATGTGGATTTGCACATCTACTGAAAAAAATCAATCACCTCCAAAGGCTCTTCGGGTGAGAATAAATATCATTTAGATGGGCAAACGAAGGCAGGGACTAATTAATCAGTCATTCCAAGTCAGCTACTTCAGGCTGAAAGTACAATCCAAAATCACGGTGTAAAGCCTAACTCAATAAAAAGGTTTCTAGTTTTCCTTGCTTTAGAATCATTCTGTTCACTTTTACTTTTAGAGCTCTATGTTAAAAATGAACAAAAACAGAATTTCTTCATTCCAGTTTTTGAGTATCAAGTCTGAGTTAAAACAATTTCTCAGTGTCCCAGTCCTTCACATGAAGGAAAATGTGCATTGTGGGAGCTGCTTTCTGCTTGTAACCAGTAGCAGTGTGATGGTGGTGGCTTCTTGCTCCTGAGCCTACTTGGGAGCTGGTATTTTGTGACTGCTATTCGTATGCTTTATGTTGTGTTCTTGTGTTCGCTGGTTTGCAAATTATGTCATCTCTGAATTTTTCAGATCTGATATGTTTTATGTGCATTGAAAAGTGAACTGAATCCTTCTTCACTTTATTCCTAAATCTAGATTTACGGAGTTCCTAAGGTAGTATAAAAACTGTGACCCCTTATCTGAGTAGACGTTGTTTAGCTTAACATCCTTTATCGTGTCTTTATACTCTGTTATCATCCTGTGCTACACCTTTACATTATTGTACTATGATCATATTTCTTTCTGCACAAAATAACTATTTCTTACTACTACCTAGTAGTTACAGAAGTTTATGTATAAATATATAAGCGTATATATATATATATGTGCATATATCAATAGATGTAACAACGCAGTCATACAAACTTCAAAGAAGTTAAGCAGTGGATATCAGAAAATTGCAAAAACATTTTTTTCAGGCAACCTAAAAAAGCCAAGACCTGTTGTTAACACACAGCTTATTCTGTGCTCCAGGGAACAGCCATGCAATGTTTATTGGGCTCCAAGGCTGCAGGCTATATGCAGTGTTTGGTCATACTGTGACTGTTAGAAGCCTCAGCTTAAATACAGTCAGTATTTAGTTTTTATCAGTATGATATTCAACAGAAAATAAGAAGAAAATGAAAAACGAAACATAAAAGAACAACAAAAGCATTGCATACATAAATTCTTAACATGTTACAATCTGTCATTTTACACTGTTTTTTTGTATCTAGAAGGGACATTAAAGTCATGCTAGCTCCATGTGAACTACATCACCTTGCTATATCCTTATATTGTGATTAAAAAGTGATAATAATTTTTCCCTTTGCAGGAAGGTAGGAGATTCCTCTCCACTGACTACGTAACTCATCTGGAGGGGGTAAAGCATCACGTTTCATTTTAGTGCCCTTACTTTCATGTTGAAAATACCTTTCCACAATTATATATTTTGCTGAATTTCTGTACTGGTGTCTAAAAGGCAGACAACACTGCTCATTCCAGAATTGAAATGAATTCATACTTTAAAGGTAAATTTCTTTTTCAAAATTACTTCATTGTTTTGCTTAAAAATAATAATAATTTAAAAAAAAAAAAAAAAAAAAAAAAAGGAAAAAGGTGGACTAGATTGAATTCTTCCTCCAACACTTCTTCCTTCAAAATCTATAGCTCAGTACTCACACTATAACTTCACATGTTGCCTAAAGAAATGAGCATAATTCTTTCATCATTTTCAAGATTATAATTAAGATGCATTCAATGTTTTCAATTCTTTTCTCACAAAGTCTATATGAATAAAACATCTCCCAGAAGTAATTGTCTATTTTTACATTTTTAACGTCTTTCTGGATCCCCCTCTAAACCCATTCTAAATGAAGATGTCATCTTGAGCAGTATAGTAGGTCAACTTACTTTTTAACATGTTAGGATTTCTGTTATTAATTAAACAGTTTGTAAAATATGGCAAATCAAGTATTCATGATTGTGTCTTAAAAGGCTTGTACAAATACATGAATTAATTTTTATGCATTCTTGATTTGTTTAAGTGTGTTAATTTCTCAGTGGATAGAAAATAATAGGCGAGATACTGAAAAAGGCCTTCATTTGTGGGAAATAGGAGGGAGGAAAAAGCATAAAAGGTATTATTAAAGGCACAAAGGAATCATCTAGCTAAGGGATTTCATGCAGGTGGAGTGGGGAGAACTTTTCAGAGTCAAGTTGTGAGGAAAAAGCATTTTAAGAGGTGAAAGGGTGACTATAGAGGGAGCAAGGACTGTAGCAAGTGTACCTAGAGGAGACTAAAAAAGAGAAGAGAAAGCAAAAGAGAAGGGATTTTGTAGTTCATTTTTTACTAATCCACTCCAGCTACATTTATTAAGGTAACTTGCTCCTAAATCAAGAGCCCTTACTAGGAATTTAGTTTGAAGAGTTTAGCACCTCTGGTCGTCATCTTATCAAGTGACTCAGCTAAATGATCTGAATTAGATGCACATATATACTGCATGTAGAAAGAATAAAGCACATACTCAGTGTTTTACTGAAACCAAGTAGATTGTCTAAGTTTTGTATAATTTGGCAGTAGAAAGTACCTATGAAAATTCAGTTAGAAAAAGGAGAGGTGGAAAATCTGCTTGAGAACACAGCTTGATATTTCTCTCCTTTGGGAGTCAAGGGAGATAATGCTAGTGTTCTCTTCAGTTTTGTATCCGTAGGACGCCTGGTCCTCAGCTAGTTGGAGTCCCATAATTTGCTAAAAACTTAAATGTGTCATCAGAAACTAAGACACTTACTGTCTCACTGTATCTTGAAGTTGATTTTGATTTCATGTCTCTGCAGAAATTGAGTTCCAGTATAATTCATGTATTTTCCATTCTTGAAGCCAGATTTGTATTTACCATGATCTAAAAAAGTGTAACATTTATAATAACTAGGTGGACAATTTGAACAGTTATTTTTATTCTAATGGAGGAAAATAAATCAATAATATGTTTCTCTACATGTTATTGGTAAACTGCAAAACAATATATATATATTTTTTTATTTTGGAGTACATCATCAAATAAGGAGTAGTTTATTGGATTTCTACATTATATAATAAGGCAGTATCAAAAACAGAGCTTGAAGTAGTTTTGTTTTCTTTTTTAATGGTGATTCAGACAGTGTATGGAAGCTTTTTTATAATTACATACTTTTATTTGAAATCCTATTTAAAATCTTTCAATTACTGCAACAGAAGTGCCATTTTTGCTGATTTTCGTTTCATTTGTGTTTTGGAAGCTGAGAAAGAAGAACAAATTCTCAGTTCGCATTTATTTCTAAGAAACAGTTGTCTTAGGAACTCTGTGACTGATATCAGTTGGGCTGCTGGAAATGAATATAACTGTTTTAAAGTAATAATGTAGCTTGTATCCCCTTACAATAGTGATATCATAGGAAACAATTTGAGTACAGATTGTTTATCCACAGTTTTTTCCTCCATTTAAAAAAGATATGTATTTATATAAAATAAAAATCAGTTAATCTTTCAGTCAAATCCAAGTTGGAAACTTGTTGCAGCTGTGTATCAAATTATGGACAATATTACTGTTCAATTTGCTCTGCTTTAGAAATGACTAATTTTAGGAGGAAACCTCCTTCATAGGAGGCTGTTTCAATCTGTTCAATACTAATTTCTTTTTAACTTATCTTGGACAGCTGGCTTCTATGTCCATTCATACCTTGAGTGTAGGCATGTCTTAACATTCACAGGTGAAGAGCTTTCCACTTTTTATTGCCCACATGCTTACGTGTTTCCTCCCTCAAGCACCTGAACTCATGGGACAGGATCTAGTTGTTGTGGTTTCAGTTTGTCAGAACTGATTATTATAATAGTCCTGTCAGGTAGCAACACAGTCTAACAGGCAACCACAAGGACTGAACTGGAAATGAGTTATGTGAAGGAATGAATGAAGTTCATTCTTGTGGCTTTGTGTGTGTTTTTTTGTGTGTGTGTTTTTGTTGTTGTTTTTATTTTATTTTTTAATTTGCCTCTTCTTTCATGGTTTTTACTTTCAAAGCTATACTAGAAATAAATTCAGTATTTCTTCTCTTCCTTCCTGTGCCACCCTGTTCTGAAAAGAGATGCTGGCTGCAACTGTGTTTAAGCATGTTTGCTGGGCAGTCTGCTGCTAATAAATGCATTTTTTCCCACAACATTAAACCTTAGTTCTCCATTGTATCTAGCAGCCAGACTTGTAGGAATAAAAGAATCTCTGAAAATGTTGTTGTAATTATCTTTTTGATTCTGAAGTTTTAGCAGGACATGAAATACTGGCAGGCAGACAGATGGACAGAGACAGCATCATTGCTTTAATTGGCATTTTCTCTAGAAATAAAATGGAAAATAATGTAAGAATAGCTGCATTTATTTCATCAGACTGAATGTCCATCTATTAGAGTATGCTGTTTCCCACAGTGGGTGCCAAAGAGAAATGTAAGGAATTGAGACATGAGAATTGAGAGTACCTTTGGTAATTTCTGTCTGCCGCTTTCTGGAAATAGGAACTAGCAGGTATTTATATGTAACATTCTTTCAGTTTATGTGGAAGAAGGTGGGTGAGAGGGAGGTAGAGTTTCTGGCTTTGTATTTTAGCTTCATGTTTTTATTATTTTTTTTTCCATCAATTCTGTAGTTAGACATTGCACTCTGCAACAGAGTTTGTGTCGTACTTAGATACTATAGCTATAGTGCCCTTTTTTAATGTCCTTTTTCTACAAATACAGTTTACTGGAATGCTGAAATGAATATCAAGAGACTTATTTTAAAAGGGACTTTGTATTTCATTCTAACTGTAGCTGGTGATTTATGATAAAAGACTTATATACTGCGAGTTACATTTTTCTTTATTTCTACTTGATACTTTAACTTTTGAATCTAGATACAAGTTTCTGTTGGCAGAGGAAGGTGTTATTCACTCTGTCTAAATGTGCAGTGTTGTATTCTGCAGAGGTTCTGGGAGTGAACTTTTTATGTGATATTTTACAAATTCAAAAGGCAAATCCATGACAAAGACGAAAATTAAAAAAAACATGCTGCTAGAAAGCTGTTCCCTAAGCTACGTTTGTACAGACGTATTCCACAACTGTACAAGCATTAAAAGAAAATAATCTAGGAATAGTTTTCATATTTGTGTGCTAAAACAAATTTAAGTTGACATAAGAAATGCAAGAAAAACTAACACGGAAAAAATATTTTTAGCATTCTATTTTTCATTCAGTATTCCTTGGGATAAGAGAAACACAGGAAATGAAATATTCCATCCTTAAGATTTTTCACAGGACAAATCTTACAACTGTTGTTGGAATACCAGTCATTTGGCCAAACAGTAAGACATACATTGGGCTGCCTCCTTCCTTTGTGTTGGTTGGTTACTCCAAGAAGCATGGAATTGCAATTTCACTTCCTTCTGAGCTTTTAAAAGGGGTGGATTTTGTAGAACTCCAGAGTAATAGTCTGCTATTTTCATCCATATAGGGCAGGAAGATCCTAAAAGTTTTGTATCCTATCTATCTCCATTGCTATGGGGAGGACTATCCAAAAGTTACTTATAATTATCATTCCCCTTCTCCCTCTCTCAATCTGAAGTTTGCAATCTTTAAAAATAGTCTGTTTCATTTTCGTTACAAATTGCATTTAGGAGACAAGTTCTGTGAAGGGTTCAGATTCTAATTAAATCATGTCCATTTTTACCAATTTATCTTAACTACATGGGAAATATGAACTGAGATTAGTGTTGCATGAAGAGACAAATCCATCTCTCCAGTTGCTGAGCTTTCTAGGAGTTAACTTTTTCCTCACATAAATCTGACTATTCTTGCTAAAGCTAATTATTCACTTGTCCATGGTGCTCAGTTACTATGAAACAGACGTGATAGACTGCAGTTACTTAATGTGAACAGGGACAGCCAAAAAATGTACACTTTTAAGTGATTCTCAAGCCAGTTATAATTTACTGCAGTACATGGCAAAGCATGAGAGGTGCTTTCAAAGTCCCAAATAAGATGCAGTTTCTGCTCCAACTAGTGTACAATAAGTTATACAAATGAAGGGCAGAGATGCTCGGTTGGAAATGTTACAAAGTGTTTTGAGCGTAGGAGGACACCAAGGACTCCTTACAGCAAGGTTTCCTGTGTATGTGCCAGTATGACTTCATTTTCTTGCCCATGGACTGAAAGACAGTCACCTTAATCTGTATAGTGAGACTTCTTTCAGTAACCATTTCTACAGAGCAGTTCCAAGGTGGCATTGTTTTAAGTAGCACAATAAACTATTATGCTCAAGGGACAAGTTGGAAGCTGTCAGTGCTTTTTAAAAGGTGTTAATACCTTCAGTATTGCACCTCTACTGCTCCTGTTAGTTAATAGATTTTCTTATCTGCAGCGTCAGTGAACTTTTCTTACAAGATTTGATACTAATTTTACTTTGACTTGTTTTGGAAAAAGTGGTAAATAGATAGGAAACTATTTTCTCTGCACAGCATTTTGCTTCACTTTGATTTATTCTGATTACTTCTAATGACTTAGGTTATACTGGTAGCCTACAGACCAAAAAAAAACCAACCAAACAAAAAAACCACGTAGTTATTGTGTTACAATTAGCTTGTTTCTCTGTGGAAAACCAGGCTTTTGTTTATGTCCTCTTTGAACTGCAGATAGTTAGTTTTAAAAGTTTGCATTCAAATGTCCTTGATAAAATCAATGTTTAATTCTTTATACTAGGGTTTCTGACATTACAAGTATCTAGGAGAAGTATCCCCCACTTGTACTAAAATAAGCTAAGAAAAGTATAATTTCAGTGACATTGAGGAGTTTTTGCTAATTCAGTTTTGTATGTAAGCAACATCCACAATGTGACTGTATTGTGCTGGAAAGTTTATGTGTTTCTAAGTGTGACTCATATTTAGGAATAACCATAGAAAATAACAAACAGAAAAATTCCACTTCGTTGGTTTTTGTTCACCAGGGTCAAGATTTCTCCCAGTCAAGGCCTGAGGAAGCCCGGTATGATTCAAGGGAATCAGCAAGGTAATGGTCTTCAAAAGTCTTTATACACACTGGTTCTATAACTTTTATCTTATTTTTTGTTAGTAACAGTCTTTGTATGTTGTTTCTTCAGAACTTAAAGCTCAGTACATCTGCAGGTCACATTGCCAATATCCTGTTAGATTAGTATCTGTGTCAACTGATGGTAGTCTCATAAGATAGTTGTTGGTACCATAATAAGCACAGCTGTGACTCATCTGTGAGACTGTGTTCTATTGTGTTGCTCAAAAAATGTAATTAGAAAGCAACAGATACCATTCTAAGAATACTGACTGAAGATCGTGTACAGAACATCTGTGATAAGAGAAAGAATTTTGTGCATCTTGGCAACATTAGTGGAATCAAGATTCAAGGGTAGAACTGAAATCAGTCTTGCGAGGATGGGATGCAGACAGGTTGTAGGAAATATAACCTCATAAGAGTGGCAAAGTATTTTTTTAGATATTAAAAATGAAAGCGAAGCATGAGAATGCGTAAGTGTATCTGTTGTGGTGCTGATGAGCTAGTGACTGTTCAGTATTTTTGTTCATTTTTTTTACACTGAAGTTTGCAGCATTTGAAAGCTATTATTCAGAACAATACATTTAGCCAAAGACAGTAGTAACTAACTGGTATATTATAATAGACAAGTTTTCATTATTAAAACAGTATTGAAGGTAAATGTTGTGATACAGATCTTGACACTGCCAAATTACTGCACTGATCTGATTTCTTGGCTGTCACCATTTCATGAAGACATAGTATGCTAAAGCCCTCTGAACGGAACATTTGACTTTCCTTCTTACTGAAAGAGCAAACATAATCCAGATGGATAAGGTAATCAGCAGATTTCAATCTAAGCTTTTCTGTAGGCAATGGCAGTATCTGTGATACTTTCTTTAAGAAGTCTGGTGGATGACCTCATGCAAGTGGTAGAGGGGTGCAAGCATCCATGAAGGTTTGTTTTCTTAATCCTAAGAGCAGCAAGGAAGAATTGAAGAAAGGAAGACCTAGTGTTGCATTTCAGGGTCAAAAACATCTTAGGTGTGAACTTCATCAGATGATGCATTTCGTTCTGAAATGGAAATCATGAAAGCCTCATATCATAAATGAATGGAACAGGCCATTGCACTGTTAATAATACATTCTGCATCATCTTGTGAGTGACGTGTGAATGACATGATAGATCTTTCACGTTTTAGACTTCTCTGATCCCAGAAGCGTACTCTTAAAGTGAAATCACTTTTCATTGGAAACATTAAGATTTTCAGGGCACATTAGCAAATATCAGGTGGTATTTGAAAAATTATCCAACTGAGCAGAATTGAATCTATGCTTTTAGCATATATTAATATGTACATTAACTAGTTCATTAATTACTACAAAACTTCATAATTTTGCATTGTCTTTGAATGTTACTTTGTAGGTTAACCTGTTACTTTAACCTGGTGACATATGAGTTTACTTGAAGAGAGAGACCTCCTGCTGTTATTAGAACAATTCTGTTGGACTTCAGGATGCTAGACATCCTTCAGGACCTTTTAGAGAAATGTGCCTAAATTTTCCTTTTACAACAGTTAGAATGTCTAGAATGGAGGTAAATCTATGCAGTATCATACATGTAGTTGTTGAATTCTTTACTCATGGGCTTACTCTGAGTCTTTTATCTTTAGCTCATAGAAGTTCCTGTTTCTTTGTGGAGTCTCTGAGCTAAACATGGATCTGGCACCAGGGATGTGGAAAAAAAGATATTGAAGAAATATTCTGCAAAGAATTCATGCATGAGTACTTAATTTTTTATGATTGTCATGTGCTATAGGAGTGAATGAAAGAAGTTTGATTTGGCCAATTTAGGTTCTGGAAATGGTTTGTGTTTCTTTTACCTCCCTGATGTGACTGTTTCAAGAATCTCCTTATTTTCCAATTCTCATGTCTACTATAAGATGAGAACATTTTCACAGTGAATAGAAAAAATTAGGAGCTCAGCCTGTGAGTCAGTGAGTCAATACAAAAACAGAGACAGCAAATACATAGCCATAATTTAGAGAACAACTAGTTACTATTGTCATACTCATACAAAATTGACAATATATATGAGTGTCTTAGAGCTGAATTAGGTTGCTTATTTTCCCTATAGTGACTGGAACAACATTTTTCAGGGATTAAAGATGTTAGCATTGCTATTTAATTCCACAGATATGTAGGTTTTTTTTTATTAACCTAACATGGCTAATGTACACTGATACAATATTGCTGTTCCTATGTAAATTATTTGAATTTGAAGCTCTATCCTCTTGTTTGAATTTGCATTTGCAAAAGCACACTTTATAAAGGCAAGGAAGACTAAAAATGACATCTATATTCCACCCCCCCTTTTTTTTTCTTCAAAAAAGCAGACCAGAGAGTGTAAGTCATATTAGAAATGCTATAAGCATCATTATATGTGAGTTGCATTATTTAAAATAGGAATGTTTTCACAATTCATATTTGTTTCTAGTTGGAATATATTGTGATAAGACTGTGCATAAATTATGATCAAAAACTGATATGTGAAGTACAGCTTCTCTGTTTACTGGATGTAAAATTGTTGATTCTTTTAATGAAAAAAAAATATCAGTGTCTCTGGAATATATGACAGATCATTTTGAATTATGAGAATGAATGGAAATTTCACCTGCACAGGGAAAGCATATCATCAGGGCTTTGGGGAAGAGAATTTTAGTTGTCAAATACTGTGAAAAAGAAAACATTCATAGTTGTTCTTGTTTTAGAGCAAAGAATATTTTAGCTAAATAATTAATATACTATATTTTTGTTTGTGTTTTTACAAAGAATCTGTAGCTGTATTTTTATAGCTGAGAATCTTTGTTCTTCCTCTTTCGGCATTCTCAAAGTCAAGTGAAATTTAGAGAAAAAATCAAATTAAACCATGATTTTTATTGCATTCTTTTTCCCAACTTTTTTATTTTTGGAAATTTAGGCAAAGTTACAAAACTAGTTATCTAGAAAATTGAATTTATTAAACAATATTTGTTTAAGTTTGAGTCTGTTGCAAGGTCTAATGATCTTCAGTTCTCTAACTTCTGCTTTTAAACTATCATACATTATTTTTCATATATTCACTAGAGGATAGCTGCTGTTTTTGTATTGCTGTTAGAAAGAGGCATTTTTTGACCTAATACAAAATCAAATATTTAATCTGTTGTCATTCTGTACACTTTGGATTTTAAGCAGTGGTGTCTTTGAAATGCAAACTTGTAACACCAAATCCTTTGTGAATCTGATCACTCCTACTTGCCTTAAATCCCTTAAAACAACTGGAAGTAGCAATTCGTAACTCCAAATAAGATTATTGTAATAGTCTATTGGTGATTCACAGACCATTCGACTGCATCTTTACTTGCAAATGAAATAAAAGGCCAAGTCTCATTCCCTAGCCTTAAGTGTAAGTGCCATGATACAACTCAGTTCCGTAAAGCTTCCAAACAGTGTGGCTGTGGCCGCATTTCCAGTTGGATGCTGTTCCTGGCCTCTGCTATTTGAACTGTTCTCAGCTGTAGTACTTGTCTTAAACAGTGCTACTCGATGTAAGTGCAGCTGAATAATTAGGCTATATAAATGGTTGTGTGACAGTGTTTGTACCTGCTTCTAAATTCTTTGTAGCTTACTGGAACTGGTGTACTCCAAAGCATCTGAGGACAGGTGATTAATTTAGGAAAGCAAGGGAAGGGAGAATGTAGGCAGCTGGAGTTAAGCCCTGTCCAGTCCAGTGTAGGACTGGACAGTGGTACTGGAGCTATCTGGTCTGGCAGTGAGAAGGCATATGCTGAAACTAAGCAAAACACCTAGAGGCCAAAAATCAGTGCAGCTTTCTGGTGAAATTGATTTAGAAAAGGGTAGAATAGATTTTTTTAAAAAGACCAGTATTCAGTCCTTCATCCCCAATTTTAATTCAAAACTCTTAATCCCAATTATTTCTTTTGCTTTTATTTATTTATTTTTTTTTTTTAATTTTTTTGATGCTGTCACAGAGCACTGTGGAGAAAAATAATGAACAAACAAATACTTGAGACAAAATAGCTTGAGTAATCATTACTTCACTTCCTAGGACAAGGCAACAAAGAAGGTTAAACAACACCGTTCTCTGCCTTGAAGCTCTTTTGAGCTTGCATGGCTGTGCTCCCCAGCCAGGAAAATGAGCTTTGCTGCTCTGATTTGAAAACTGCATGAGTGAGTGGCAGGTGAAAGTGGAGTATGAGTGAGGATAACAATATCAACAGAATTCAGTTGGTGTTCTGTTTTTGTCTTGCTTTGATCTTGTTTTGGAGAGATAAACAGAGAACTTAGCATTTTAGGGCTCACAGGAGTGTTATAGTCATCTGCAAAAAGCATTCCTATTTCCTTTTCCTAAATTGACTGTAAAAAGCTGCTCTGAGACCCCACAGGGCCTATGCAATGTATTATAAATTGCTTGACTAAAAGAAGTGTACGTGTATTACTGCTGCCTAAGGCTACTGCATTAAAAAATCACATGATCACTGTACCATACTGCCATTCCTTAATTTTATTAATAAATAAGCCATGCAGTCATTTGCATACTTTTTAGTATTATCTCCTCACTTCAGTTTTCAAATAATTGAGAAGCAAACAAAGATGTATGCATTTTGTAAATGGCGAGGAAAATAAATGAATGCAGAATAGATTAATACTTACATTAAATTATTTAGGAAAATAAACTTAAAGCACTACTAATTTCAACAGCTGTAAGCAAGGACTGTATTTTCTTTAATTTCTTTTGCGGATGAACAGTGTGTCAATGAAGATGGACATGTGACAATGCTTTGCTTTTTTCAGTTCTATGTTTGCTTATATTTAGTTTTCATTCACCATCATTGCACTGCAAGGTTCTGTTTTCTGCTCACATCAGTTGTTTTTTGCTGCTGAATTGGTTGCAGGGGCAGCAAAACAAGCAAAACACAGCTTTCAGTTATCAATGAGATTAAATGCTGTTTTATTTGCCTTTTTTTTGTTTGTTTGTTTCCCCTGTCCTGCATGGCTTATGTGTCTTCATCTGTAACAGTGGTCAGGTATCTTCCTGAAGTTCATATTTCTATCACTGATGACCTCTTTATTTTATGTACTGATATTTTATCAGCACTAGACAAGATAGCCATTTAATTTGTGAGCCCTCTAACTAAAGGCTGTGTGCAGAGAACATTTTTAAAACAGTATTTGATAGAGTAACTGCTAATAAAAGAACCTTGTATCTAGATTAAAAAAAAAAAATCTGTTAGAGCTTTCATATGAAAGAGGTTAATGGATTCCAAGGAAGAAATGAACTGAAGTGTGTTGTCATTCAATCGTACTGAGGTTTGATTTCTTTTATCAGGCTGAGTAATAACTGTAGGCACTTGCCCTTTCCATATCATTATAATTTGCAATAAAATGAAATGCTGAGGACTTTCCACATTAGCTGAGGAATAGCAGTTGACCATTTGCTTGCAAATTCATGGCCTGT
Source organism: Centrocercus urophasianus (assembly GCF_019232065.1). Taxonomy (NCBI): domain Eukaryota; kingdom Metazoa; phylum Chordata; class Aves; order Galliformes; family Phasianidae; genus Centrocercus; species Centrocercus urophasianus. The sequence goes on along the minus strand of NW_024884800.1, from coordinate 5,566,247 downwards.
GCTTATTTCAGAACAAAGAGAAGCAATGAAAAGGTTGTTCTTACATCTTTTTAAAGAGATCAGGAATATGGAAAGCAGAGTCTCAGCTCCATATGCATGCATCTAAAAATTGTGAAATATTCCTGAAACTCTTTCGACGTAAGTATATGTAGGAAGCAACCTGTAGCTGCATCCTAAAAAAGGACTTAATTTTTATATTAAAAAAAAACATATTTTAAAAAATTATCATCATCCTAAACAAACTTTTTTTTTTTCTTTTTTTTAATTTTTCCTCATAGAAGCCAATCCCCTCTTTCATTTTTTTCATTTTCTAATTTGTTTTGGAATTCTGGACTTTTGATTGGCAAAAATGTCTTGAATGAGATCCAATGATATTTTACTGACATTAGAATAGTTATGAAATTCTAAAATAAAAAAAAGAGGCATAAAATGAGGTGAAAAAACCTGATTATCTTAAACTAGCTTAATGTTTTTTTCTTTAGCCTTCCTTTAGGTTTGATGTTTCTCAGTATGTTCAGTAAATGGATTAACACTGAATTGCTCTTGGGAAAGCATAATCTTCTGCAAACATTGTAAGAAATGCATATTTACTATTTGCAGAAAAGCACTTTTCCCTCAGCTTTTACATATAATCTCCACTTTGTTAATTTAAAAAATAAAATGCAGCTCTACCACATACCATCTATTTTGAAGATCCAAATTTGTCACTTTGACAGGATATCAGACTATTGTCCATATTTATAAATACTTAAAATTTTGTGTAATGATATACACAAAATTGCTTAGTTGTACATACTATAAATTCTTCCTGTCAAGAGAAAGATATTAGGTTTACTTAAGATTCCCTTCTTGTATTCTCAAAAAAAAAAAAATCCATGAGTGTTTGCCTTTTTAGAAAACCTGTCCTTTTACATTTTCTAGTTGATGCATTGAATTACAATGCTCATGTCAGATTTTATCAGTCCTACAAGAGAACTGAACAGTGCACCTTCAAGAAAGAAAGCAATTAGATGTTCTTTTTTTCCTACAATGAGTTTTCGTTTTATACCTGCAGCCTAATAACAGGGTGTGTGCATACTAGAATGAAGCAGGAATCTACCAAGTAGCTGGAAGCAAAATGGTAACAAGAAAACTGTCATAGATATGAGCTCATGTTTGCTTTTTTTTTCTTCCTTGGATTGATCAACTTCTTAATCATCTGTTGATGTCTTACGCTTATGAACTGAGTAATGAAATCTTCAGAACATATAATGTTAAGGATTTATTAAGGATTTATTATACTAAATAATTTGTTCTGTTTCCTTGTATGATGACCGATTTATATTAAGCTGACAATTCTTTAAGCAGCTGCTACAGATAGCCTGTTTGTAAACTTAAGAGGTGTGAAACATGTTTGTGGCATTATAATCTGCAACAGATAGAAATTACACCTACTAAAGCTAAAAATTAAATATCTTCCAAGGTAGTGTCAGCAAGCAGCTATTACAGCCATATCTGCAGACCCCAATCCAGATGAGGATTCAGCTATGCTAGGCGCAGTGCTGTAACATGTAAGAGTCAGTGTTCTTTCCAAAAACTGCAGTTTCAGTGCAGTCCTTTGAGTACACAGATGTGACACGCACAAAAATTCCAAAATAATCTTAATGAAAATGTCAACACTGACACTGGACCAGCTTGATGCCAATAGTACTCATCCTACTAAAGGCTGAAAAACCAATAGCACTTCTTTGGCCAGCTTATTTCTGTACTGAAGTGTTCAAAATCTTCTACAAAAAGGTGTGTATAATGCACACAAATGGAGCATTTACCAATAGGTACAGGTGGGTTTTTTTACTATTGAAATACTGGTTGAATTGGTCTGGATTACTGTCATGGTTTTGTAATTTTGCTACCATGACAATTACATTGAACATTAGATTTTCTTTGCATAATTCTTGCAATGTATTAAATTGTTACCCTGTTGTGTTAAGAAAAAATTTGTTGTTTCTTTTTTATGAATTACACTGTGCATTCAGTCCTTTTGGAATTGGTCATGGATTTGTGATGTAGTGAGTCCAGAATTTCAGTACTAAGAATTCTGCTCTCCTTTCCCTCCTGCTGTCATGACAATGGAACTGACAGATCTGGCCCTCCTGCATAAATCATAGCACAGCTCAGCTTGACTCTGTTCTGTTGACAGCTTTGAGCAGGTTTGTCTTTCAATGGAAGGATAGAGAATCCAGATTTGGAACTGAGTTATACAAAAAATGCTCATAAAATACTTGTGCCTCCTTTATGCAGAGTTAGAGAAATACAAAGGCATTTTAGAAGGGAGAAAACAAAACAATTGCACTGTCACAGTGGGAAGTATTAAAACTGTATTAGGAGGGTGAATTGGCCATTGTGATCACTTGTTATATGGTGTGAAAAGAGGAAGGAAATATAGTTTATTCTCCAGGAATGATAGAAAAGCTGCCTGGAAAAAGAATGTACTGGAACAGGAGTCCATGTTGTTAATCAAATTGTTGCTAAAGTTAATGGACACAGGTCTAATGAGTAAAATGCTTTTAATACATTATGAATGTCAAGATTCTTTTAATTAAAAAAAAAAAAAAAAAAAAACAGGAATTTTTATTTTACTGATGTGACTTGCGAAGACTGACTGGATATTTGGTAGGCTCTGTAGGCCTGCTTTTTATGTCTGAATCTTTGTAGTTTTCCTGTGGATGCTTTTTCTGTGCTTTAGTTTACCACAGTAGAAAGAGGATGGTACTAATACATCACTTAATTGCAGAGATGCTAAGAGAGTAGCTTGTGTACTGTGAGGTACTCAGTTTGTTGATAGGAGCTTTGTGCTGACATGACTGCTTGCAGGGCAGGAGAAATAATTGGTATCTCATCTGCAGCATAGTTGCTATTTTTGATATAAATAAGCTTGTCAAAAGAGATCATCACTGAACTATTTAATGAAAGAAGTTAGAGTCAGGACCCAAGATTTGATTGCACAACCCTGATGGCATGAATTAATACATTCTATGTTCATGCCAGCTTAATTCCATTAATGCCTCAAAAACTGAGGCAAAGAAAAAAAAAAAAAAAAAGAAAAAAGATGTACTTGCTAGTATGGGCTGCAGAAACATTTTCCCAAGAATACCAGGAGATGATATTCACAGGAAAGAAACAGAGTAGTGGAATCCCCCAGGACAAAAAACTTATGGTGCTGAGACCTTGACTGAGACCCTGTCAAGACCAATGGTCACAGTTCTCAGATCTTTTTGCACTTGCTGCTAAAATTACAAGAGATTTTCAGAGATTTTATTTTTGTTTTTATTTTTTTTTCCTGAGTACACAATCATTTAAGATGCTTGCATTTCAGATCCTAGTTACTTAGTAGTGTTTCAATACTCTCATACAAGATATGATCTGGAAATTAATTACAGCTGATAGAAAAAATCACTGGCTTCAGTTTTATATTGGTTAAAAGTATTGGTAGAATTTACATTGAATAACCTGTAAGTCGAGATCTAACTGAGTACAGAATCTTGGTCATTTTCTTTGTTACTAGAAATGACATTGCTTTGCTTTGTTCCTGACCTCCAGAAGCTTCCTCATCTCATTTAGATTGGTGACCTGCTTTAACAATAATCTTTAACTACCTTTATACAAAGCTTTTGTGTTTCGAGGTTCTTAGATGAAAGTCACTGTATAAATGCTCTTTGCAGTTACGTGCTTTCAGCAGGATCAGTTAGAAGTTCACAGTTATATTTGTCTATAATGTTACCATGCACATACTTTTTTTTTTTCTTCTTTCTTTCCTTTCACAGTAGGAACATGTATATTTCCAATACACCCATTTATAATAAACTACAGGTGTTGTGGGTGTTTCTAGGCTTATGCTTGCCAAGAGGAAAGTACATAAACCAATACTTGAGAGCAGGGACAGCCATTTTTGCCATTCGCAGAGAGCAGAGCCTTGGCTCACATATTAAATTCTGGCAAACTTTACTCTGTAAAGTGCAAATGGGATTTTAGTCATTGTTTAGTCTCCAAATAAATATATGTGCCTGTCCAAATGTATTGTTAAATTCTTCAGAGGGAAAGAGCTTAGATTGGGATACTTGCCATTTTTCGCTAATTAGGAAACAAACAGAATGAACAGGGACCTGTATAATTAAAACCTTTGTTTATCCAAAAGAAATTTTAAAAATAAACTATGATTAATACACATGTATTTTGGAGTTCTGTCTAGATTTGGAGCTTTTTATTCTCTCAAACTAAAACATGAATTTTTCAGTGTTAGATGTTGAAATTTAATCAGTTACTGATAATTGCTGCCCAGTGTTTGTCTTCTAACTGAACAGCCTCAGCCTCTGTTAAACACTAGATGATTTTTATTACTTAGGGGTCCTTATGGGATATGAGGCCTCAAATATTGTTTTAGAACCTAAAGTTATGCAGTGTATTAAATCATTCTACCTGTTTCTTCTTTGAAAAAGAATTATTTGAAATTTCAATTGAAGAATTTCTTCATAAGTATTTTACATTGCTAATCTACGGAAGTCTCATCGTAGATTTTAAGGTTTTAAGTTGGGTCTGGCATCCTACAAGTGACCTGTTTAGACGACTGTGTGAAATGTTTGAGAGATTTTAATACTTTCACTAATTGGAAAGAATTAGGACAAGAGGAAGTCAAAGGCACATCCACTTAAAATTAAATTATTTCTTCCTCTAAAACATTCACCTTGTGTGTAGAGATAACGTCTACTAATCGAATATATATATACATTATTTTACTGTTGAAGAGATGTGCATCAAGGTTTAATATGAATAGGCTTTTAAGTGCATGAAATCAAATTGTCTTTTTTGAGATAGGTTATAAACCTTCCCTCCACCACTTCTGCATTACATCTGTTTCTGTCCGAACTGAGAATTAGGAATGCAAGACTACGTAAATTTTTAGCAAGAAGGTGGTTTAAAGAAGTAACAAAGTGTGCTTGCTTGTTAATCGTTAATGACTCACTGCTGCTCTTTGAAACAATTTTTCTAGGCCAAAAATTAATCTGTCAATTAACTTTCCCTTAATTTATAATGATAAGTCTGATTCAGAATATCCTGTTGAATATGACTGTTCTTTAGGTCATCAACTTTGTCATTTTTTTCTGCATTTAAGGTTACCTTGAGGATTAGTTCAGCAACAGGGCAAGTCTTGGCAGACTTTTAATGAAATTGTTTTAAAAAAATTATTGGGACTGGTCTTGACTTCAATTAGAGTAGCTCTGCTCATTCTAAAGGCTCTAACATTTTCTACTCTCTATGCATGTACTCATGAATGACAACTGTTTAGAGGATTATTCATTCTCTTAATGCTTGGTCCAAAGCTAATTGAGGTCAATGTAGAATCTCCCGTTACCTTGATTGAAGCTTGGATCAGTTTTAAGTAGTTGTCAAATTTATGAAACACTACATGGATATAGAACATTTTTCCAATGCTCAATTAAAATATATTATGTCAGTTAATGTATCTTATGGGGAAAAAAAACGCAAACAACCTTATATGTGAACTGAGTAATTTTGGAAGCATATAGGAATCTGAATGTTTTATGTTTCCTTTACGATCAATTCATTGTTTAGTTTTATCCTTTTGAAATCTGATTTGGAATAGTTTCAGCAGATTGTTTCTTTTTTCCTAGTTAATTTACTCAGATTTCTACTGATTGATGGATAATTTACCCTGGAATTTTTGATGGACATTTGACAGAACTGTTTAGTATTCTGCAGAAACTTCTCTACCATGTATAATACAAATGCACCAGCATTCATTCTTTGATATAAAATCCTCCTTATGAGGCAGTTCCAGTGAATCAAGCATTCTGACGTTTTCATGGTCCCAGAGGATAACACTGGAGAGTACAATTTTCTTATTCCTTGTCTTTTCTGAAATGCCACTGCAGATTCTACCTATGTTGCATAATACCTTTATTAAAACGTGGTTACAGGACCAGTTATTTGTCTAAGTGTATTGAAATATCTATTTCTTTTTAAACTTTTGAAATAGTTTTCTCTGCATTAAAGCACTATATACTATTTTACAACTAGTGCATTGCTAGAAAAAAAGAATGTTATATTTTGAAAGATAAATTAAATGGCTTTTATTAGAATTCCATGGTATTTTTCTTATTCTGACAGACCAGTGGTAAAGAGCTGGATGAATCACTGAGTACTCTTGCAATGTTGTGAGGTGCTGGTCTGCAAGAATTCCATTTAAAATGTTTGGGGAATTAAATGTATTTTTCCTTATATAGAGAGGAAAAGAAACCCAATAACTGAACAAAAACAGTAGATTTCAGCATCACAACCTCCCACAAGAATAACAGCATTTCAGAAACTTGGCACATAGCTAGAAAAGTATAAGTTTCTTATTTATAATTGGTTTATTTTAATGAGAAATTACGCTGATATATGGACTGCAGAGAAATTTTGGATGCTTTTAGCAATTGTATACATGTAATACTTTGGAATACTTTGGAATATTTTATTTTTCTTAAAAGTCTAGTTTTAGTGGAGAAAATCCCTCCCAACTTGTATGTAAATAACTCCTGCACAGAATTGTCAGTAGTTTCACAATAACAATTAATAATGATAATAATAATGTAGATTGGAATTATTCTGCATATTTATCCATATGGCTTTCTTCAGCTTGAGGTTGACTGTTTTGCATTAACTGCACTCTCTTTTCAAATCAGGCACACAAGTAGTCTGAGTACGTCTAGGTAAATGTCAAACTTCCAGAACCTTGTTATATTTAATTCTGTACTAGAAAGAACTGATAGACACGGAAGCAATACATGCCCTTGATGCTTCAAAGGTACTAGAAAAATTATAACATTACGTATCGACGCATGGAAAAGCACAAGTGTGTGATAATCTTATTTCCTTTCTTTTAAATCCCCTACGTCTTATAATGAACTTAAACTGGCATTAAGAGAAAACTCTGCAGGCTTATTACTTTACTTTTAAGTTCTCACAGTGCAGACACCTTTAAGATATCTGATTTTTCCAAAAAGATTGCCACTTGATTTGCACTGATTTTTGAAAAGCCTGCATTAGCTTTCTTAAATACTTGATCTTTGTAGGTTCTTTTTGTTCAAAAAGATGCATAACCAGCAAGTTACTATCTCAGGAGAGGTTTTCCATTACAATTTATAAGATATTTGTTATTCTCAGTTTGAATATTTCTCTACCCTTATCTGCTCTTTCCTAGGCTTTTCCATGAGCCTGTGTCTTGTATTAACGCAGTCTTAACCAGCATTTTGAGCAGCCTTACTTTCTTCCAGTGAAGCATTACATAATGGATAGGTAAATCTGATTTGCTTATTAACCTCAGTTCTTGGAAAGGATGGACCATATTGGCCAGTGCTTGCAACTGTGTCTAATGCTGCTGTATTCTCTCAGTATACTGCCTCTTGTTGTCTGTTGACTACAAAATGTGTTTGGATCTGACATGGGACATCTTCAATTTATGGCAGCAATCTGATTAAAGATAGGCTATAATCCACACTTTTTTTGTGTGTGTTTATAAAATTAAAAGCAAATCATCATTTTGAACATATTGCAGTTCCTGCTGTTTTAAGAGTGTGTTTTAACAGTTTTATGCAACTCCATTTAGCACAGACTTAAAGCTGAAAGCAATTTATTCATTAACATGTTGAACTTTAAAGACATTTTTTGTATTGCTCTGGAGAATGCATTCTATATAAAAACCTATGACAGCACAAGAGTAAGATTAAATAAAACAATTACAAATTGTTCCTATTCAGGAGGAACAAGTTCAGTGCTGCCTTTTAGGGAAAATAAAATAGACAGGAAAAGACATGAAAATTTTTTTGAAAACTGAAAATAACACTTTTGGTGTTTGCAGTTCCCTTCAGGAGCAAGGGTTTTTTTCTCTTGAACTCATTTTCATGTTTGAATACAATAGCCTGAAACTCATACTGTATGACAGTTTAATAAGTTCAAGGTGGTTCAGAACGCTATTAAAAATTGAGTTATGTTAACAGAAAAGTATTGATTATCTGCTCTGCAGGAAAACTCCTTTATATGTAAACCAGTGTGTCTAAACAGATTTTCGGAGCTATTAGCTGCTTTCTGTTACCAGTTTCAGAAATGGATAGTAACTGAAGAAAGCTTCAAAAAACCGAAGCCAATAACTTATAAAAGAAAATGTTTCGTGTGCCTTATGGGTGAAATTACATGATGTCTACTTCTATTGTCTCGATGGTATAAAAGAGAATCTAGGAGTAGAAATTTTGAACTTGAAAGCCTACCTTTTAATTCTCAGCTATTTCAGTGATCCTGTGATCGTGTACGTGATGGGTAGGTAGAATGCTTACACTGTCAGTCAAGTGTGAACTCAATGTAGAATAGTTCAGCTGGAATAGACTTGTGAGGATCATCAAGTCCGACTGCCTTACCGCTCCAGAGATAACCAGAATTTAGAGTATATGATCGAGGATATTATCCAAATGCCTCTTAAACACTGTCGGGCTTGGGGCTTCTCTAGGAAGACCGTTCTGGTGTAGGATTGCCTTCACAGTGAATAATTTTTTCCTGATGTCTAGTCTTAACCTCCCCTGGTGCAGGTTTGTGGTTTCCATATGTCCTGCCATCAATCACCAGAATGAAGGAGTGGGACCTCCCCCTCCTCTTCTCCTCCTCAGGATGTTGCAGATAGCAATGAAGTTGCCTCTTGGCATTCTTCTTTTAAAACCAGACAACCCAATCATCCTTAGCCTTTCCTCATAAAATATACCTTCCAGCCCTTCTACTGTTTTTTTTGCCCTCCTCTGGACCCAAACTTTCCTAAGCCCAACCTGCTTACTATTAAGTTTGTGAAATGACATTTTTGTGCCACTTGTGTTCACAGAGTTAATATCAGCTCTCACAAACTGTATACTTAGTCAGCAGGGTATCAAGATAGAATAGTGACTCAGGATGTATGTTATAATGAAGAACCAGTTGCAGATGCATGCCGCATATGCATGCCATTTCTTCCATAAGCTGTGAAGAAAGGACTGGCTGAGGGGAAATACAACCCACAATTGTCTGTGGGTTGTAAGTTGGATATGGAAAGGTATTCACTAGTCTGGTCTCAATTTGAACTGATAGGAAGAGAATATGCATTAAAAGCACTGTTGGAAAAAGAGCCTGATCCAAACATGCATATGAAATATGGATAGGAAGATGGATTTAATGATTATTTATGAACTGAAAAGAGGACATTTTAGAATCAGAGTTTGAGGGTAAGATTTAGATAAGGAAAGGGTCTATTTGTGCTAATGTCATTCATAGGGCCCAATGCATGGGATGAATTGTACGTAGTCCAGAGCTGTAAGCAAAGAAATTGTAACTGAGCCATTCAACTCTAAATATTTCGGAGATACAGGAAACGAAAGGAAGTATTAAAGAAACTGTGAAAATATTCCATTTTGAATGACCATCCATTCTGAAAAATTATTTCTGAAGTTAATCTGCATCCTTTTGCTCTTACTGCGTTTTTAGGCACTTCAGACTGTAAATTGTGTTGTGGACAGCTGCAGGTTACCCATGTTCATCTGAAGCATTTTACTGTAAGAAAAAGTAATCTCTTCAGTAAGATTTGCAAAATGGAGCATATCCTATAAAATGCCAATGCTATGTATTCTGAAATACAGTAGTATCACATCTGTTTTTCATCTGTGAAGTTAAAGAGTCTTATTTTTTGCCTTTGTCCTTCACTCTGTAACTTTATTCTGAAGATCCAACAGAAATACTAATATTCTCTGGCAGAATAAGCAGGTCACAACTCAAATGAGCTCTGAATACTGTTCCCAAGGGAACGAAGAACCATGTCACACTTGCTTGATTTCAACATAAATATATTCAGAAATTCTGTAAGTGAGGATATACATTGGAAGTTATATTCTTAATGTAGTCAAATATGGTGAAATATTTTATTATATGACAACTGAGTTTGAGATGCGTGCTTGAAACGGGTAATAATATTTTTCCTTCCCATGATTTATTTAACAGGGGGCATGGGAGAGTGTAGAAGTAAAGAATTATTTTCAAACTGTATAATACCATTAATATTTAACATAGAATACTGTATGAAAATAACAATTAAGTATAAATTTTAAGTACAAGCTCAGGTGAACAGACAGTTTCTAAAATATGGTTATGTTCTACAAAGAAGTGTCTGTACATAGGTTGCTCTGAAAATAATGCCTCCTATTTATTTCCATGGAAGCTACAACAGATACAAAGAGCACAATTATGCTATTTGACAGAGTAAATTCTCAGCTACAAAAATGCTACTTTCTCAACACAGTCATCTGTATTAGCTATGCTTCTTTGCCAGCAATGAACAAGAGCTTGCAGGTTGTAAATGTGGGACCTAACTAGCACAAACTTTGCAATACTCCAACGTTGCTACCATCGTTTCCAACAACACACTGAAGCTGATATTCAGCTCCAGACACAGTTTCCTGGTCATACTCAACTTTCACGTGGATGAGACATTCAAGATGCTCTTCGTTTCATGGTGTGACAACTGTGCATGGCTGCCCAAAACATGGTTTGTCTTTCATATTGCTGTTGCCACTGCTGAACTCACCACCCACTGCCCCACTGTGCCAACATCTACTGTTTGGTCCTCATAAACATTCATCAGATGTTGGCAGACATCAGTGGGTGTCATTTTTATTGCATGGAGGAATTCAATCCCACACCTCTGTGTCATTCACACAGATGAATGTCAGATTGCCCCTCTGCTGCCTTCTGTCACACAATAACAAAATATAATGGAATTCTAGTGGGAAGGTTCTACTGCTGTACCTCCAACATCTGCCTCTGATGTCATGGGCCAACATAATAAAATAGGAGGCATTACTGTCGGAGCAGCTCTCATAGAAGAGAATTTATGTATGTAAGCAGAAAAGAATATTTTGCATGGTTAGGATCTTTACGTTAAGTGGATGCTAGTGAGACATGGAGAGCCACCTCAGATACAGGCCTTGAACTTCAGCCCAAGGAGAGCAGCCTCTACTGAAGCAGGAGGTCTGGAAGAGCTGCCACCAGCAGAGACCCTTACTGGGGCAGTTTGTGAAGAATGGGTCTTGTGGTATAGACCCACATTGGAGCAGTACTTGAAGAACTGTAGTTTGTTGGAAGATCACATATAATCAGTTCAGGAAAGTTGGCACCAAATGAGAGGGTCCCCATGCTGGAGCAAGGGAAGAGAGGGACCATGACAGAATGGTAGAGATGGAGCACTATGAACTGATACAGCTCCTTAGTCTGTTAATAATAGGCAATATGTTATATTTATCTCCCTATGTTGAGTTTGTTATGCCTGGGTTGGTAACTGATGAATGATCTCCTTGTCCTTATTTCAGCCCTTGAGCCCTTTTTGCATTGTATTTTCTCCTCTTTTAGGGATGGGGAGTAAGAGAGTGGTTGTGGTACGGTTCAGTTGCCAGTCTGGGTGAAACTACCACACGTTTACAAGAAAACGTTATGCATATTGTTGCTCAGAATGACAATATATATTTTTTCTGACTGAGTTGGCTGCATTAGAGCTTCAGAGAGCTAAGCTGCTGCTGTGGAGGGGAAGGTCAACATGTAGGAGAGAAGCCTACATCCGCAGTGATTGGATGGCTGCTTCTCTGAGGAGCAGTGGCTGTGCACAAACCCCGTTTGTGCTGCTAGCAATAAGAAGTCAGTTTGGGTGTCTGTGCCCATCTCGTCCCTTCCTGTAAGAGGAACTGCTCTTTGCTAGCTAAGGTTTTGTTTCTTATTTCTGGAACAACAAAGCTCAGTTTTGCCAGTGCATTAATAAGACTTTAACCAGCAAGAGGATCTGCATAGTCAAGAGGATGTTTGTTACAGAATTAAATCTGGTTTATCTTCAGTTTAACTTAATGTACTCAAGAACCAACATCTAGTGTCTATGAAAGTGTTCATTACGGGAGTATATACAAACCTCTCTCAATTAAGCAACAATTACAGTCTTTCCCTCTCTCTGTTTCTCTCTTGTAAGTAACAACTGCGACTTTTGCATTTTATTTACATCAATGAAAAAGTCTCCTAATCTCAAAAAGCATTTTGAATTAGATCATTGTATGGGAACTTTTGAGTCACAGCCTGAACCACTGATTGATCACCTGGGGAAAGGACTGGTCAGCCCTGGAAGCACAGGTGAAGGCAATTCAGCTGTGTGACCAGAAGAGTGCTAGTCTGCTGCACCCGGCTGCACCTCTCTTAGGCCCCATTTAAGGGCTGACTGCCACTAGGGAAGGACTTCTGGTTGGAGATTCCTTTCTTGTGGAGTTTTTTTTTCCTGCAAGCCTGGATGTTCAGATATGGCTGAGTATTCTTTTCCTATTTGTCTCTTTTGTTATTCCACTACGCTGATCCTTCCAACTGTAATAATTGTGCTGTCAACAGAAAATAGTTATCCATAGTAGTAGCGTGCTCATCATGTCCTCAGATATATGCAGTTTTCCTAGGTAATAGTGACAAAGGAGATGTTTCCTTTGTTTTGGAAAATTTCTGGAGGTCTACTTAGGAAACCTGAAAAAATGAAAGTGTTTCCCTTGCTGAATTAGGGAAATCGAAAGATTCATGACGTGGAATTTAGTACACATGAAAAATATTTCAGTTACAAAGCTATTGGACAGCATGGGTGCTCAGAAATATAGACTGTGAACTGAAGAATCATGTAAATACTGCCCACCGAAAATGATGGTATAAACAGGAGGATCTGACTTTAGTTTATTCCTAGTGCCTTACTACTTTTTGGTTAAATCTGCTACGATTACTTTCTATATTCATTGGTTGAAGGTGCTTAGCATTTTTCCTGCTGAAGTTTCATCTTAGAGTATAAGCTTTGTAAAAGGGAATTCCATTTCTTGATATGCCAAATCCAGGTTGTTATAACAACTCCATACTTTCTTATTTTTAGTTCTTTAGTTCTAGACTTAATTTTTTTGTTTTGGATTGGAGGTGGTAGTGGGGTTTTTGGATTTATTTTACATTTGTTTATTTTCTACAGCAAAATAAGAGATCAATTCTTGGATTGTTTAGAAAACATGTCATTTAATGCTTTCCAGCAGTGTTTGAACACAGAAAGAAAGATGCCTTTACTGTCCTTTTTGAAGATGTCCAGCAAACTTTTGTAGTAATTGAAGGAAGAGATGTACTTTGGTGTGTACTTTTATTTTACTGTCACTGAAATCAGTGTTATCTTTTATGGGAATATCCCTTAACCATGAAGGAAGAATAAGAGTGTGGGGTACAGGGAGCTTTATATTTGATTTGATTTAACGTTGATTTTGTCTGCATTACAAAGTGTGCATGCCAATTCATGTGCACTGGATGGACCCACTGCAAAAGTCTTATTTATTTTATTTTTATTTTTATTTTTTTTGCCACCTTGACCTAAAGATCACATTTGCCATCTCCACTGTGTTTTTCAACCATAAATAAGGCATTATTTTATTCCTGATTACTGCCTGTGCCTACAGAATGCTTTTGTTAGGAATGAAGCTAAGTTATACAGCAGGTCCACAGTCTCCTATTTGAGATTCTGTGCATATACAGTTATCTTCAACTAGCGTTTGATTAATTGTGCCAGGGATACTTTCCAAGTGGGCCGTTATTTCTGTTCTTTTTAGAAGAGTTTACAATGCAGTTCGAGATGACTTCTGGAGGGGGGAAAGTTGTTGGATTTTTATTTTATTTTTTTTTCTGGGCTCCTTTGAATGAATTTTCAACTGTGAGTGGAGAATACATGTAAAAATGTACAGAATTACGAAGGGTTAAATAAGTACTATATAGAGCACATTTAATTTTGATCTAATGAGGATTAAGACACTAAAGAAAGTGGTTAGGGTTTCTTGCTTGTGAACTTGCTTCTAACTTGATGACAAGGTGTAGAATACTGTTTTTTAAATAGAAATAATTATAAATATATTCAAAGGGGCTTTTTTATTTAGAAAGAGGGAAAATTCTTCTTTTTCTTGAACCTGTGTAGTAATTCACACCAATGTAAAAGCTACAGAAATCCTAGAATAATTTAAATTTTAGCTAGCGTTCTGGACGTGCTACAGAATAGACAACAGAAAATTTGATTTTGAAAGAAAAGTCTTTATTATATTTTTAAAAGGAAGTCAAATTGATACTGCTTGTAAACCAAAAATAAAGTGATAAGGTTCAGTAAAACACAGATGACTGAAATGAATTTTCTTGCTGTTACCTCTGCAAGTCAAAAAGTGGTTCATAAGTAATTCATAAATGTTAGTGCCGTGTGTTCTAACGATTAGTGTAGGAATTTCATAGTTGAAATGGGATTCTTTGAACTTCAAGGGAAGAGGGGAAAGTGATTAATAGGGTGTGGAACACTTCTTTAAGAAACAAAGTACAGAAGATGAAAAAATGAAGAATCGGGTAAGAATGATGTATAAAAGTGTGTGCAGGTAACAATAACAGTGGATATATACTCAGGGCAATATTGTGAGGAGTGCAGAGCAATACTGTGCAGAGTGCTTTGGGTTGCACCAGGTAGGAGTAAACAGTGTGAGGCTGCCTTAAACATGGGATTTCAGTGCTGTGTTATATTTCTTGGGGTTTCATCCTAGCTTTTTAAAAGAACAGAATATTGAGTTAATTGAAAAAGAATGCAAAGTAAATGTTTCTGGACATTTAAAAAAAAAAAAAGACGACTGTAAAACCTGATCCAACTACAATCTCCAGATCTTGAAAACAGAGAACAAAGAAAGAGTCCTGTAGAACTTTCCCACTGGTGTTGAGAGAAGCAAACATGGACTTTTTTTGAATGTAATATTGCGAATGACAAAAACTATGCTGGAGAAGTGGGGGATGGGGAGTACCTGGGAGGCTTAAGATACAGAATGTCATTCTATATGTGCAGTTAAGAAATACTAGAGATTAATGTGATTATTTGATTGAAGAAGAAAAGGGGAAAAAAAAAAAAAAAAAAAGAAACATTCACTTGCTGCATTAGTGCTCTGGACTCCAACTAGTGCTTTGGGCTCCGAGAGCTTTTTCATTATGGATACTCTTTAGTGCCTTTTACTAAAACATTCTTTTTCATAATTTACTTGCCTGTTTAAAACAATGAAATGCTTTACTTTCCACATCTCCTTCTGCTCTATTCTATCTTGTTATTCCTGTGCCAGGCAGGAGAGGCTGTTGCTGCTGAACAATGCTGCTGTTTGGAACCTCAAAGCTGTTCATCTACAGTGCCTCGTCTGCTTTAGATGCTCTCAAACACACTGAGCAATGGTTCTCAACAGGGCATAACCTGAGATTAAAGGAGAAGGGATCATGTTCTGTGGGGGGAACAACCACAGGAATTACATGTGTTTGCAGAACACACAGTGGTTCCATCTTTGGGTACTTGAGTCACTTCAGAGCACAGCATGACTTTCATTCACACTGTTATCTCATGTTTCAATTCTCTGTGTCAGGAGGACAGAACATATTGGTAAACAGAGCATCTTGTTTTCTACAGTGGGAAAGATAAATCTGTAGTGTTGTAACACAGACAGCTAAAGCTTGCTTGGCATTGATAATCCCGAACAATATCTGTCAACCAGAAATGGCGCACAAAAGAAGTCTGCTACCTGCAATTGGAAGACGTGGTCAGTGATGCCCTGTCCCAGCACTAAGCCACAAATGGAAATGGAGCACTGTCTACAGAATGGTACGGGCTGAGGTAAGTGAGGTGGTGTTGTAATAAACACATACTTGGACAAAATTGCTGTTAGAGTTTTGCATTTTTTAAGGACCAATTCAGTTCCTGCCACCGATGAAAATGTGAGAAGCTGGCCTTAGCTGAGCTTTCTGTAATTGCTTGGTAACCTGCTGGGTTATTGTAGGGATTGGGATTGCAGTTTACTTTTGTAGCAGCATCATCCCTCCTCTCTCTCCCCATTTTATGATGCAAGTATCTTTGCTCCTTTACGTTATTGCTTTTATGTGCATACAAAGAACCAATTCCTCAGAGTAGTAAATAAAAACCTGCAGGGAAGATATTCACTTTTATTTACTTACTTACTTGGTTTGACATTTTCATGTGAATAAACTACTGTACCAGCACTGAGTTGATCTCATGCAAGTTTACAAAGGAAAAAAATTAATTTGATTGACATGATGAAGTGAAAGAAAATAATGGAAGCCAACCTACAGGGGAAAGGATTTAGCATTTTTTTTTTTTAATTCATTCTAAAAATCATATATACTGGTGAGTTCAAAGAAAATTAAGTTGCAGTTAGCAGTGTTAGTTGCTAATGAAATACATTATTTCCTGATTTATCAGATAATTTTGTTGCCCTTTATAAGGTGATATGAAGAAAATGTGAGTGTACAAATAATTTTTTTTCTTTTTATGGTGGAGTGATTCTTGTTATTCTTGCTGTTTCTGGACACTGGGAAGAGTTATCAGTCTTGAATTTGCCTCAGATCACAAGACCAAGTCACCAAGTGTTCTGTCTTTGTATACTTGATAGGAGAGTAAATCATATCCAGTGAATTAATTGTAAAGGGTACATTAATTGTCATGTAAGTGCGGTTAAATTGTATTAATTCAATTTCCAAAACCTATCTCATACTAAATCTGTTCTGGATTTGTGCATTCTTCCTGCCTCTGTAGTGTCTTCCCTCTAATTCTTTCGAAGTCAGTTCTGCTACAAATATTCATGTATCACAGAGAAAACCAAGGTTACTTTATAGAGCAATATCTAAGACTCATTTATATCCTTTGGATCTCCACAACAGGAGTATAAGGTTTTGATGCAGTAAATTTTTATATTTAGTTAGTATTTGGCACAACTCTGGAGACGATTTTTATAAGAGCTTTGGGGATAAAAATATGAATAATCCAAATTATTAATTGAAATATTACTTTCTGTAGAATATATGGTTCAAGTTCTCCGTGCACTGTGGTGAGATATCTTTTTACTTGGGCTTAGGCTGTTCTAATAGTATGAGTGCATGACACTGTGTGTTGGCTTTTTAGTTTTGCACGAGGAAGTTAATGTGAAGAAAGGAATGCCAGAACTTGCAACAGCTCAGCACAGCTTAGAAAACCATCTACTCTTAGAATAATATAGGCTGCAACATTTAGATACCACTTGAAGCTTTCAAGGGTTCAGAGTGTTAATTTCAATTGCTTACTGAGTGAATAAAATTATACTGTAAAATAAAATAGGAATTTCTTCTGAAGTATTAAGAAGCATTGTATTTCAGATGTATGCTGCATAATTAATCTTATGCTGGAACTTTGAAAATATTTTTGAATTAATAAATCTGAATGTTCACTCAGTTGGACTTTTTTTTTAGAAAGTAACAGTTTACTTTGATACTGGTGTACCTGCACACTTGCCTTTTTGAAGGAGATGTCTAGCAAATCTATACAGCTGCCTAAGTCTTGAATGGAAATATATCTTATGGTTACATCTTCCCTTTACAGTTCTCCTGACCCTGAGGTGTTTCCTCGACTACAAATGCTCCTTGCCAGAGTGTAACATTAGTTGGCTTATTATAGATCAAAGTAGACAAAAAAGCATATTCAGACCTTCCTGAATCTCAGAAATGCTGAGTTATGTGGCAGTTAGATCCATCTCTACTCTCTATGTACTCTAGTATATCAGGTTGGCACTGGCCATGAAATAACTTGTTTCATTATGATGCATTTACAGAGAATAGTAATAATATTCATAAAAACAATCAATAAAGAAATCGACCTAATTTCTCTGTAGAAGAAAATTCCTAATTAAGCTGTATGTGTTTGGGGAACTTGAATTTGGCTGTGACTCTCAGTATTATGGTACTAGATGCTAACTGAGACAGTTCTGAACAGTTTTAGTTTAAATGTCCAAATTTCTGTTATCAGTAGCTGTAACCAGAGGGGAGAGCTTATCAAAAACAGGAGCATCTTGATTTAACAAAGTGGAGAATCGTCGGTTGTTTTTTTTTTTTTTTTTTTTTTTTTTTTTCTTGAAAACTGCTGAACACCTCCAAGAAAACTGCACACTTGTGGACAAATCATTTGAGCTCTGATGGAAATATTCCCGAACATGGGTAGTTTTACTGTTATTACTTTTATTAACACCAAGAATGTCTTTAAAACCAAATCCTTTCACAGCAATATCACATAGATGGGAGTGGAGGTCATGAGCTCATCCAGCCTTTATGGATAACTTATAATTGTTAAAACCTTATAATGGCTTCTGCAATGGAATTCAATATACATACCTTAAAAAAAAAAAAAAAAAAAAAAAAAAAAAACCTACTGTGAAGCCCTGCAGAACTGAGTGAATAGGGAGCACAAGAGGAGTCATCTTTTTGTGCAGTTTTTACTGACTCTCCAAGATCGTGTAAGTAACAATAAGAAATAATGTTTTTGTAAAAATGGAAAGATCCTGAAAGAAAAGGTGACTGCGGCTGGTTCTGGAATTTGCTCATTTCAGCGTTGTTAATATTGGACACCTGCAAATAAATAGTCAGAACTGTTAAAAAAAAAATCTGATCAGAATCCAACATTATTTCCAATCCAGCTGCAATATATGTGATCTGTATATGTGTGATTTTTCTATTATTTAAATTTATATTGTAAAATGCACAAAAAAAGAAAAAGAAAAAAAGAAATTGAAATTAACTTTCACAATCTTTTCTACTTGATTGGAGTATCTTCTTTGAATTTCAGAAGGTCTCCTCAAGAACAAAATATTCCATCTGGAAACACAGGGTTTGTGACAATGTGCTAACCCTGAAGATATTAGAAATTTTACCCAGCAGGTTTAAGTGGTGGCAGAAAGATGGCTCTATTATGCTGTTTGTCATATGTCAACTACTTCTGAAAGAAAGAGGTATTTCAGTTTTTAGATCCCTGTCTCCTTGAAATCTCTGTTGGAACTTCTGACAAAGGTTTTAGAATTTATGTGTTCTTGTTCTTTACCTGGTTGTCTTGTGTGAGTGTATGTGTTTTTTTTAATCTAGAGCCTAACAATTTCAGAGTTGTTGTCTAAACGCTTGTTCTGACATGATTACAACTGCTTTTGTTTTGCCATTTCACATTCATCTGCAAAAATATCTAAAACATGACCTTCTATTTGTGTAAACTCAGTAATTCAGAGTATCACCTTGATAGACAGCTACTGAACCCATTTTCCTTTTCTAGCTGTGAATTGTGTTTTCCAAAACATCCTTGTTTAGTCATTGGTGGTTTTTCTAATAGGAACTTAGTGATTATTGATCATACGTTTGTACTTTAGTCCTACATTTTTTTAGCATTCATTTTATTAGTCCTTCTAATGACTGTTCTGCCTCAGTAAATCAATTTGATGGATTCTTTTTCTCTGCACTTGCTTAATAGTCTGAAATGATACATTTGTTCTAATTGTTTTAATCCCTTGATTAGTCTTCATATTTTTGTGTTAAAATATCTCACTTTTGAACTCCATTTTTGCTTTTCCTTATCCTCTTTTTCCTTGCATTCATTTCTAGCCTTTATCTCAGTACATATGATTTTTGTTTTTCTCAAAATTTGTCATTTTAAGGATGAATCTTTTTTGCCTGTATTTGTCATAATATTGTCAAGCTATTGTTGCTGATGTTTCCGAACTTACATTTGAACAGGTTTTTTTCAATGCTATGCATGTGGATCAGTTTGTAAGTATTCACAAATCATCACCATTGAGAAGCATGCATGCCTCCACAGTCTAGGAAAATATGTCAGCTGAAACATTAACAATATGTTTAATCAGCAGTAGGGCCTGAGCTCATCTGAGTAGCAGAAATTGAAGGTCTTAGGCAGAGCAGTGCATTCTGCAATGCAGAATACTTTTCAAGAATACGAAACTTAGCGAATTAAGGACATCAAGCTAAATTTATGGTCAGTAGTAGCAATGGGCTGTCTGGAAATTTATATCTGTTATAATGGACTTTAAAATTGTTCCAACTGCTGATGAGGTAAGATGTCAGCTCTGTCATGTTGATGAGGCTGACTGACTTCATTAGCTAGTTGGTTTTACCATACTCAGCATCCGTTTTGAGCAGCGAATTGGCTGCTCATTATTAAAAGGACCATGGTACAAAGGAGGAATCGCCCTGAATGTTAAATTTACTTGCCATCACTACAAATGATCACTAAACTGGAAATCATTGTGGTGCATTTAGAGTCTCTCAAGATTGGTAGTATTACCATCATATGGATGTCATGGGCAATCAGTGTAAGCGCTGGTATACAAATGGTTCACTGGTAATCTTATTCTCATGTGCACACAGATTTCCATAAACCAAAGAACTGAGAAAAAGTAAAAACAAAAACCAGAGCTAATTCTATAAACCATTTGCTAATTAAAGATCCAACTCAGGCTGCTTCACTGCTTACTGCATTTGTTTGACCTAATTTGTTCCTGAAAGAATGAAAAAAAAACCGCTTCCTTCAGGTTGTTGTTCCTTTATTGACAAAGGACCTCAGAATTGTGTGTTCTCGAAAAGTTTGTGGATAGAGATCTATGCAGATTCCTAAATAGATTTAGAAAACAAAACATTACATACTGTGGTCGGGTACGGTTTTGGGGTATTACAGTTTTAGCAGACTTGTCTTGGAAGATTAAGTGCCACAATGTGGCTTGGTTCTGGTGCCAGGAGCAATTTAGATGCTTATCTGTTGGAATAAAATAATTATACTGGGCTTGAAGGTTTTCTTCTTCACATTAGATGTTACTGATGTTTCAAAAAAATATCATACAGAATAAGCCATCTCTTGGATTTGTTATACTTAGTCATATGTAGTCTCTAAAACGAAGCTTACTGAAACCTTTCTGAAAAGGAATTTAATTTTTACTCACGCTGAATCAGCCACAGTTCCCTTCTCTAGGGGATGAAAATGACAACTAAATTATTTACTGGCTATAGGTGTTTATACTTGTTCATTTTACCCTAAAGCATATGAGTTTCTGCAAGCAATTAAATGTAGTTAGCAGTTTTCACGCTAATGTAAACATTTGTATGCAGTAATTGGTACTTCTTGCCATTCACCCATAATGAAGAAAAATATATTACTGATAGCTTCTGTCTAGTACTTCATAATTTTCTTTACTTGAGAAGGGTTGCTTTGACCTCTTAAGAAACATCACGCTGAAATAAAGCAGTTTTTATTATTTCAAATGAAGAATTCTTTTTTATTCCTATCAACCAGTAATGTTTTGACTACAAATGCATGCTTTTGTGGTCTCTGGGATATCTGTTAGTCTTTTATCACTTCTTGCTATAAAAATATGGTTCTCTGTGCATTTTGCCCTGGAAACAGTCATCTTTTTTTGAAAGAGATTGCAAAGAATCTTGCAGTCATCAGTGGCTACAAAGTCTTTATTTTTCACTATGCTCAAATAATATGAAAGAATCACAGCAAAAGTAAATAGGAGCAGTTGAAAGCAATTATTCGTAGAAAAAAAAAAAAAATAAAAAAATAACCATCAGTTGCTATGGCAAATTATTTCAAGATCTATTTCTGTACGGTAAACCTGTTTCTTCATCTATCTGTGAAAGAACAGATAAATACCTTTAATTTGATTTAACACAGTTTATTCCAGAGTGGCCAGCATTAAAGGACAGTGACATCAGGTTCTCTGTTCTTTTGAAGCAACATTTTAATTTAAGTTTAATAATTATTTCACGTAAAACAAGAATGTTTTTTTCCATGCTCAATGTAAGACTTGCATAAAAGTCATCTTATACAGAAATAGTACATTATATCTCTTTTTAACTGTCCTACATCACAGCTTTTAAATATATTTTCAATAATTGCTCCTTAAGGCACTCAGCACTACTTTGGAATACTGTTTACTCAGAAGAATGTGAAGATTTAGTTATCGTAGACTTCATGACATGGCTTCCAAAGGAGTCGTTCTTGAATTCTAGATGTTAATAACTGCTTAGATAATGCTTCAGGAAGATCTTTAGCAGCATTAACAGTGAAAATTCAGTGGAAAAAATAGAAAGGTGTTCAGTGTAAACTGGAGCAACAGCAATGAGTGGTTTGGAAATGTTGAGTTTTAAACACTGAGTACATTGAACAGACATGAACAGTCCTGGGAGATTGCAGTGAAATTTAAGAGTCCTCTAGTTGTTTGGGTTTTTTTCCTGATGTTTCTTAGTGACAGTACCATTAGCAAGATCTTTGTGTTTGATTACTTTTTTAACATTCTTTTCAATTGGTGACCCAGACTGTTAAGATGTGAAAACTGTTTCATTAAACTGAAGTATGCATAACTTAGTTATGTTGACAGTTAAGTGGAACTGTGGAACTGCAAATGCGAAGTCTTGTAAATTAAAGAAAACAGATAATACAATATGAAGATAAGCTATTGACTATATATGACTATTTTCAGACTAAGCTGGTGCAGAAGGAAAATGTAGATTAAATATTTTAATCGCATAGAAGATGCTCTTTAATGAGAATATTTCAGAATCTGTGCTTCAAGATATCTGAAATGGTCAAAATAAACACTGGGACCCCTTAGTTACAGTGATACTGAAAGTTACCAGTCAAGACTAAAATGAAAGAGTGACTTTGCAAACGTTTGCAGAGGAACTGCATGTGGTTGAGCACTCAGGGTTTGTATTCTGTGTGGAAGCCCCACTGATTGAGTGTTGTTTTTCATTTGGGTCCTTCTACAATGAATTTGTAGAAAATTATCCTTTTTCATGTGACAAGAACTGGGGTGGGCATTAGTGCTAGCTGCTGATACTTTTCTGCTTTATTTTGTTAGCTTTATACTAAGCATGTGTAAGAGGAGCTGTCTCATTACATGATATTAATTTCATGATTTCCTAAGCATGCATCTAGGTCAGCTGCTGCTCTGAAAGTGTGCCTAGAATTCTGACAGTCATCAATATGGTGAATCCTAAGAAAATAAGTATTATTTGATTTGCTCAGTTTGGAAACTGTTAAGAAAGCTGCTAGAAGTGGTGCAATACTCTTCTGTTATAATTATTAACTTAGCAACTTATCTGGGTGTAAAACTAAACCAAATTCAGTCATTCAAAGAGCATTTAACAGGAGCATTTAACAGGTCTAATTGGGAAGCAGTATCAAAATGGATTTTTTCTAACTTGTTAGGCTGTGTTTATCAGAAACAGCAGAGGAAACAGTCTACAGGACATCGATTCTGTTCCACTTTAGTTGTACTAGGATAATGGCTAGTCGATGGTCTAGTAAAAAAAGTTTGAAAATAAAATGCAAGTGATTATAAACGCCTTAAGCAGCTGAAATTGTTCTTCATCATGTGGTAACCATTTATGTTACTAGAATAGCCTTTGCTGATTTATATTGGGTTTTACTCAAGTAGTTGTCTGGTTTAAAAATGATGGTTTCATCTATCTGGAGTTAAGAATTTAGAAAGAACTTTTATAATTAGTCTAATTAAATGCTTATTAATATTTTTATTAATTACAGCATCATGTTTTTGCCCAGGTTTTTTGAACCAGGAATCCGAATTTGCTTTACTTTCTTCAAAAGGCTAGGAAAGGAAGGTAAGGAAAGCTTAAGTAACTGTTTAAGATTATTCTACTTAGGCTGCAATTTGCGAAGCTGTGTTGCTATCATTTTAGGACACATCAGAATTAACGCAGACTTTCATTGAGCTAGAGATTGACTAAAGTCCTGGTAAAATTGTATTTTATTTACCTTGGGCAGATCATATCCATTTAGCAGCTTTTATTCCTGCCATCATTTTAAAATGGTGAAAATAAAACGCATTATCACAGAGGAGAAATATACTGATGCAAATTGTGCTTAGATGGTTTTTATCATTTTTATATCCTAATAATTGATTTTACAATTTATGTCAATGCAAGTGATATATTTACAAACTGGTTTTCCTAATTGTAACTTTTCTGATTAATAATTAAGTCCATATAAACTGTTATAAAATGAAAAGCTGTTTTTTTGACATCTTTTAAATGAGGATGACCTTGTAGAATAACTCCAAAGAAACGAATCTGGTAATTGAAATGCTAGCAGATCCATAACCTCACCCCTATTATTATCTAAACCATTTTGTAGATAGTCAGCATAGTCTCTTCTCAGATTCCTTTGTGAGTGGGTTTTCCCAGTGCAGAGGATCTTGATAAAAAGAATCAATTAAGCCTGGAAAAGCTCTGAGGTATAAATATCCTCAGTAAATAAATAGTTATTGTATTAGATAAAACATGCTGATTTAAAAACCGTTGATAAACCTTCTCTCTAGTCTGTGGCACATTTTCTGGAAGAACTCCCAGATTTCACAGAATGAATAATGCATGAGTATCTCTGCATGTGATTGAGTTGACTGGTTGCTGCGTATCTGAATATTCTGTTGTTTGATTCTCATTTGTTCTTTATTGAGAGCTCCCTAACTAGTGCCTTCCAAGGCAGTGCTGAATTCAACTCTTAGAATAGTGCAGTGCATTGTCTTCACATTAGACAGCATCAATGATGAAAGCAATACTTAATTTTGAAGGTACAGTCATCTTAAAATCAAAGAGGTGAAGTGATGAGATCAAGGATGTTCCAGCATGTTAGCATAGTTATTACTGTCAACCCCCTTGTCAAACAGTAGAGATAATCCGCTCTGTTCAGCTTCCAACAGAGAACATTGGGTTTGTTATCATAATTTTCAGGTGTTGAGATGCCATTTAATTCTTGCCTCTTGGATAGGATTCTGTTTCTACTAATTTATCTAGATTCAAATTTTAATTTATGTATTCAGTCTCTCCAGTACGTACATATAAATGTAAATTTTATTAAAATTTTGTGTGTATATTTTTCTTCTTGATAAGAAATACTTCTAAGGAATATCTACTTTCATTAAGATCACTTGCAATCCAATTTAATCGTAGTCTTTTGAATTCAGGATTAGTTTCAACATTAAAACAAGTAAGTGTTAAAGGACCAGTAAATGGCATTCCAAATGGTTAGAACACCATTTTTAGATTATCTAGACTTTCGTGCTCTACATCCTCAGGAAGTAGGGGAGAGCAAGTTCAGAAAGGAAAAATGTGATGGGCTGTAAAAAAAGAAGCAGGAATCAGTAGGCTCTAAAGATGGAAAGAATGAAATGATGGATGCAAAGAATGTGCTGTAGATTGTTCAGGTAAAGTGCCTGGATGAGTACAGAGATTTAGTGTATCATGGTTAAAAGACTGGAAAAGCATAAGCAATTATGTGACCAGGAAATATTTCTTCAAAGAAGATAGGATATAGAATAGGTTATGGCAAACGTAAGGAGACCAAAGCAAAAGTAAAGCTGGCTATATACTGGAAAACTCATTTGCAAATTTGCATTCAGTTTTCTAAACATATCCTCTTGGTTTCATTCCTCGTCTGTTATTCCTACTCAGTCAATAAAATGAGTTTAACTAGAGTGAACACTGGCAGACAGTGAAAACAAAAGTGCAAGCATTAACGGGTACATGCGATTCCAGCATGTACTTATTGCTTGGAGAGTTTACACAAGTCCTTCATCACACAACCTCATGTATAAACTGGATATTTGAACATCATCTTTCATGGAATTGAGAAGAATTCAGCTGTCCTTACAAATACTTAAAAATAGAGTATATATGATATCAGGCTAATTAAAGGTATGTATACATAGCTACAATATAGCATGTATGTACATCCAGTTGTGCTTTGTAAATTATTTCCTATGTTCTAATGAAAGAATTCAGGAACCTAAAATAAATGAGTAGAATTGAAGACACTAGTAATACTGAAGATGCCAGAAGTAACACCAAAAGATCAGGAATTAAACAAAGAGGGGGAAAAAAATTGTGGGGGAAAAACAAGCCAATAAAATAAAAATAAAATCAAACAAAAACCAACCCACATCCTCTTCACAATATTCATGTAAGTAATTTAACTTCTGGTGGAAACTGTAGAGAAGTCACTGGCTATCCTCAAGAGTAAAATTATTCATGAGTATACAGGTTTACTGGGTCAGTCCCTGGATCAACAAGGCAGTGACTGTGAAAGATGGTCTGCAGCAGGAGAGTGAAAAGGAAGGTTAATGAAAAGCACTGGAAAGATGTTCATTAAAGTGGAAATTGAAGTCACCTAGGCTGAGAGCAGTGAGATCAAGAGAAAAGAAGAAAGCGAGCTTTACTCTCAAAGTCAGAGGGAAGGTTACAGGAGAAGTCATAAGAACCAAATCCTGCACTGTCAGATGCTGCTGAGTGGCAGCTGATCAGCAAGGTCTCTTGAATGCTGGATAATGTGTGCTGACAGCAGTTTGTCCGTCTTGACTAGGAACTGAAATACAGATTCTGAAATTGGGTGACGTTAACTGATAAGTGCTTTGTGGATCACTAGGCTCTTTGTGTGTGAAGCATTTATTTGTAGAGAAAGAAACCTACTGGAAGTACAAGACTTTCACACTTAAGTTGAATTTTATCAGGATTTTTTCTCATGTACTTCCACTTATTAAAAGTTCTGTTCTGATGCCTCAAGTTTAATGTCCAAAGTTATTAAAAAAAAAAAAGTTGAATATTTGAGTTGTAACATTTATTTTTTAAAAAATTCCCAATTTCAGAATCTTAAAATAGTTTGAGAAAGAAATTGTTTTTTTTTTCCAATCACAAGTTACATATATTTTTTTTTTTCCAAACACTTTTACTGTTCAGTACCCAACTGAAGGAACATCTGGATGATTATCTTTGTCTTTGTACCTTATGTTGCTGCTTTTACGTAGATTTTATTTGTTTGCTGCTGTTTTATTAGTTTTATTTTGTTTTCTGTTATTCTTCAGTTCTCTATTTTTAGGAGGGCACTGACCCATCATTGAGCATCAAGTCTGGATGCTCAGCAGCGTGCTTTCCACACTGTCCCCATTTTCTATGAGTGATGCATTAAGGACTTTGAACTTCTTTAGCAAAACTTCTGAGTCTTTTGGAACACACTACCCAAGTGCATCAAGAGGACCACTCTTGCAAAATGCAGTAACATCACCTATTTTCTACCTTTGTATTTAATTTTATAGCAGTGCTGAAAAGTTGTAAGGGTGCAGGGGGTTTGCTGGTTGCTCCTGAGCGTGTGTCTGTAAGGAAACCTACTTGCTGCCCTTCCCTATTATAAAAAGCTCGGATGTCAGAGCTGACAGCCTGGTATGTGCTGGGACAACATGCCAAGAAAAGGAAATGTAGTGGAAGAAATAAACCACAAATATTGTGCAGTGGGTCATTCAGTGGGAAAAAAAAAAAATAGCAGACAGAAAAATAACACAGGTTTGGCTCTGCTGGTAATGTTAACACTGCAGAGCTCAGAGGTCCTGTCTTATGCTTCTGATGGTGGCTAGCTGCTATTACAATGTTTTAACTTGCAGATACATTCTGCTGTGAAATTTTACAGCTGAGTGAAGCATCATCAGCCTATCTTTATGGAGTAGCCTCTGTGAAATCTGGGGTTGTCATAGTTAGAGACTTGTGCTCAAGGATTTCTATACAGAGTGAAATCCCACTGGCCACTTTGCAACACAGAGCTCCTTTCTTGACAGAAGAGCCTTGGAGCTCTTCTACTGAAATAAAGAGAAAACTATTTATTTCACTCTGTAAGACTTGTGTCTCTCCATGCTCTTATTTCCAGCAAGCTGTCCAGTATTTTAATGGACAGGTGGTATTCTAAAGGTAAGTGGTTATAATTGTTGGAAAGAAGGGAGGAAAGAGATTGTCTCTGAAGGGAAATATATAAAACAGAATTTAACGTGCTGATTGTAAATCACAGGAGTGCTGCTTGTGATTAGCTATGCAGTGAGTGAGTCTACATCTTGAGTTAACCCAGCTGTGAGTTGTTTTACTGTAAATTGTGTTATGTCAGCTTGGTCACTTCTTTCAAAGCCTGTATCACTTTTTAGAATTATGTTTAGTGTTTATTGCTGCATGTGCTCTACCTTGTGTGAATTTATCCCCTTTTTGCCCTTAAAGGCGAAAGCTATTGAACACAGAAAAAAATCTCACATACATCAGAATTTCTAGAAAGTAATGCCAAAAGCAGTCTGAACACTGAAAAGTGCATGAATCTCTCAGATTTTCATTACATGCAGTTGCCCCCTGCTTGGTGCAGCTGCATCATGTGCCCTTTGGCTGTACAGTTTCAGAAAATAAAAATATTCATCCACCTAGTGCTAGGGAAAATAACAAATTTTCTAGAATTTATTTCTGTCAGTATTTGAGTATGGCGGCTTTGCTCTGGCCTGATTTGCAGTATGGAACAGGAGGCAGAGGGGTGGCCTGGCACAGGCCAAGGCTCACAGCCAGCATGTGTTGTATAAGTGCTCAGTGACATCCAAAAGCAGAGGAGCTGATCTTTGCCCTCATGCTCCCTGCCTCATCACTGTTTTCGTGACGCACCTAAGACTTTCCAGGATGATTCCTGACTTTGTGTTCTGCATATCCCTCTGTTATCTCTGGAGCATACTCTCACAGAAAGTCAAACACAGATTTCAGAAGGGGGTTCAGAGCAATCTCAGTGGTGGTAATAGAAATGTCTTGGGATAATCATCTTTTGTTGTACAGGTGAAGATCTGACATACAGGCAGTCCTTTGCAGCTGAGGTGCTGCTTCAGCTTTGTTAATCTCGCCAGATAAAAATGCCTGTTTTAAAGGTAAAAACAAGTTTGCACTTTTAGAAAGAGTGATTGATCAAACTATAAACGGAGATGCATTCCTAGAGGGCATATACTGAATTATATTTTTTATATTGAAATGCGATGTTTTTGTGTCCCATTTTTATCAGTTAGCTTACCCAACATCAAAAACAATTACACCGATTATGAGATCTTGATTTTTTTTTTCCTTAGGGGAATGCTATCCAAGCAAAGTCTATTCATTTTTTCTTAATATTTTTATTTATTTATTTTGCCTCTATTTAGCATTTACCCTAGAGGAAAAATAAAGTAGAAAAATGACTGATGTTTCCCTAAAGCACATATTTAGTGAATGAACATTTAAATTTCGTGGATTTATTTTTCTGAAGTCATTCTTGGGATCAATAATTCAAAAATCCTAGTTCCCAGTTTATCCTATAGGAAGCTATAGGGAAGATTAAGAAAAGACAGAAAAGGGAGCCCTTCACAAGATGCCATCCTCTTTTTAGTTAAAGAGCCGTTCTTTTCCAAGGGTCTTCAAAGAGTTCATTCACTGTTTGGAGAAGAACTATAGCTGCCAGTCATGATTTGTCAAAATCCATTCCTCCTGTGATGAAGCCCATGGGTTCCTGTTTGCTGCCACGAAGTGGCACCTCATCTGCGGTGTGCAAAAGATGCGATAATGAGATTCACATGGCTTGCCGTGAATTGGGGTTGTTGTGCATAGTTAGAAGGGTGTTTACATTACTTGCAAGGGAGTTCTGATGCTGAGGATTTGTGTGCTAATGGTAACATTTTACTTCTAAAACATGCTATTTTTTTTTACTGACTTCAAAGTGTAAGAATATGGAATAGAAGCCACTGTCCTTCAAGGTCTCAGGTTGCTTGTGTCAGTGAAAAATCAGTTTACTTCACAGTTTGAGATCTTATTTTTCTTTATGTTAACATCTCTAGAAAGCTTGTGTTAAGTTTTAAAAAAAAAAAAAAAAAAAATTGAGCTGTATTCTTTCCAGCTTCTGTGTTCCATTGCCAGAAAGAAAGATCCTGCCAGCTAAATCTATGCTTGGTTAGACTTCTGAATATGCATCAAGGGCTAATAAACAGAGTTGCTTTGATTTTTTTTTTTTTTTTTTTTTTTTTGCTTTACAATTTGATATTTTCCCTAACAACCTCATTGTTAGTGGGATATTCGTACCAGTGACTTTCTTCAGCTTATAGATCTTTTTTTTTGGATCTATGTGGCCAGTGGTGAAGAAGGAGCGGGGTGAGTGTTTGTTGATTCGAATAAACAGTTACAGTTTGAAATGTTCGGAAGGAGCAAGTCCAAATTTAAAATGTATAGGCATAGATTTCCCATACTTATTTTTAAATCTTAACAGCTCCTTATAAGCTTTACAAACTGACAAGATTACAGAACTGATTTAACACTCAGAGGCTAATTTTGGGCGATTTTGGCTTGGCTGCCTTTTTTGACTTCAGATGTTCAGGCTCTTCTATCTTTGCAACTTTTTTTAAATTCCTGCTTGGTTTTATTCAGTTTTAAAAAAACGTATCTTCTCCAAATACTTCCAACTTTGGATCACTTTTGGATCCATTCTCACAGCCTTGTGGAGGAGGTCAGGACAGCAAAAATGTTGGAGTTGTATATAATGAATCATTTGTTAATGTAAACTTGTAAATTCTAAATTCAGACTTCCAGTCCTTGTCTTCATTTGTTTCTTACTTACAAGCTGTGCTTTTCTCTTGCTGAGAAGGTATGGAGTTGTATTCTTTACTTTTTTTAGGAAACCTGTAAAATCTCATGTCAGATTTCACGTATTCAGTGACACAAAAAGTGCTCATTCATTGTACTATATACGCCAGCTGCATCACTAATACATGTAGGCAATGGCTAATACAGTTGACTAGTAACAAAATGAGGAGCTTCCGCAGTCAGGATTTGTGAATGTAGCTATGAAAGCTCCTTTTATATCTTCCGGTTAATGTATGGAATTTATGTAGTAATATATTTGCAAGTAGGCAAAGCCCTACCAACTGGTGTTTTGTAGAACACTGTTACTGGAAAGCTTTTTGAAGAAATAGGCTGAAAGTAGGTAAGCTAGATTATCCACATGGTGTCTTCTGCGTTTTGGAGTTTTGTGTTGTGCTTTGAGGTGGCTGTACTGTGGAAGAACAACTGTGTGTTACTGCTGCATCAAACTAGGTTTTACACTTGGCAGAAGTTATTGTTACTTTTAAAGGGAAGTAATGCATCGGATCTGCAATATTTTCTTTTCTGTGAATATTCTAGCAGCCACACTGTGTACTTCTAATACAGAACTGAAAACCAAATAAATAAAACAAGCTGAGCCACGAGTGTATAATTACAGAAGATTTGGGAGTTGATTAAAACTACTACAGCTACAGAAGCTTCTCAAAACATTAATGATTTCTGGCCAACACATTTTGTAAACAATTAATGAGAGTCTAGGGTTATGGGTTTCTTCATTCTTGTTTGGGTCATTAACGCACTCATTAAAACATGCTCTTGGTGTTCAGTTTTTGGTGTGTTTTTTTCCCTCTCTGAAAATCACTTTTTTTTTTGCTGAAATTCCCATGCACTAAGCTACTGCATAACGTCTTGTGAGGTGTTGACAATTTGTGCCTCTTCTTAAGAACAGGTATGAGTGAAGCTTTGCCATTTCACCAAGCAGGATGGAATAGATCTTGTCCTGTTCTTCCAAAATACTGGAGACCATGCTCATATCAGGCAACCAATCTTCAGCAAATCTGAGTACAGCATTTCTTCTCTGGTAAATTTCTGAGTCTCTTGTTTTTTTTTTTATTTATTTATTTTATTTTATTTTATTTTTTCTTCCTCTATATTAAGGGAAATCATGCTCCTCTCAATTTTATTAACATAAAAATATGGACTGTCAGAAAGTTAACAAGATCTTGTGTGTATGAGCAGTGCTATTCCAAAACATAACCTTTTTGTTTAGCCATGAGAACATGAGTTTCCAATCTCTTATTTTATGTTCAACACAGAACAAATCTTGATCTTGAAACTGCTTTGTTTTAGTTTATTTTGGTAACAGCTTACACTGTGATTTAATGGTTCTAGAAACTGGTATTTTAAGATGGTGATTTATGATAGCCATAAGACTTCTTCCTATATGGTGTACTGTTCAGACAGTAGCCTTAAATTTCCTTTGAATAGAGCAGGTCAATAATTTTTTTGTCATGCTTTTAAACGCAGTTTTTCCTAGAAAAAAATCTTACTGATAGAGTAAATTACTCCTCTCAGGAAAAAAGAAAAAAGAAAAAGTGTAAAGGAGGACTTTTTCCTCAGTAGAGGGTAAAAAGACATCCAGTGTCATTAGGAACCTAGATCATCAGGTGGGATGCCTCAGTCCTTCATGATTATATGCCCATCTCTGTCAATCATGATCTTTAGCAACATGCAATTTATGTTCTTCATAATACTGACGTGATGTTCATTGAAAAGAATTGTTTTTCTAAGAACAACTTTTGTGATTTTTTGTTTAAGTTTAGTGACAATGTCAACTTCATTTAGACTACTTTATTTCTGCAATGCTTTCTTTAGCAATTTTCATTGATATTTCATTGTTGTTACAGAAAAAAATAAAATAGCACAGCCTATTAACACTTTTCATTCATCCATCTTCCTCCTGTACTGAACAGGAGGAAATATGCTGCTAAAATCTTGAGAGAGAATAGATCAATACAACAAGATGCACAAGTGAGATAACTGCAACCACGCCTTTACATACAGGAAGAGTAAACAGAGCAAGTAGTTAAGAACATAACTATAAAAATGGCGAAGAAAAGAATGCCAATTAAGAAAGAGGCCTGACTTGTTTAGAAAGTTGCATATTTCAGTGAGCTCTGTTCATTGTCATATTCAAACAGGCAATTAATTCCTTATTGCCAGCTCCTGTTTGGTCATTCCACATGCTTTAGCTTGTTCAGTTTCTGAAAGTAGCTTGTTAACTTAACCTCTCTGTATTTTTGTTTTCCAGATGCTAGAATGAGATGCAAAAGGTTAGGGCAGAGGGAAGACCATTTGGTCAAAAAATTTTTTTGCATGCAGTTAGTGTGAATTCTTGTTGAATGTGTTATCCTGGTTCTGCGTTAGATCAAGCTGGGACCTACACCATGCACAGCCAGAAAAGACCTGTACAGTTACTTTTTTCCTTCCCTTCTGCCATTAATCCTATCTTGAAACTCCTGTTTATCAGTCATAAATGGTGGTGAAATTATGGCAGTGAAAGTACCGAAACTTTGCAGGTAGACAGCTAATGGGTATATGAATGCTTTTCTGAAGAAAAATTGCTACCACCTTGATAATTATTCCACCTTAATATTCCCATTTTTTCATACTGTTATGAAGAACTTTTGCTACATCTCGAGAGAATTAAGAATTAATTGAATATTCACTCCTGTACCATGTAGCTGGAGTGCCAGCTTGCTTTTCTGAATGTGCCAGGCTCACTTGCCAATTACAGAATTGTTCTTATTGAAGCTGTTGTGTTACCATTACTTTTGTTACTTATGTGAAAGAAATGTCAGTGTGAGTCTGCAAATTTATAGAAATTAACTTTGCAGAATACATGACTTCAGTGACAACAGTTGAGTGGTGCTGTCTTTTGTTCTTATATAAACTTTCTTTGCTCTGCAGTCACTTTTGTTGTTGTTGTTTAAGGAGCTGTATCAATACCTTAACAATGACATTTTATGTCATGCTGGTTTGTAACTTCCTCTGCTAACTTTGGTGCCTCTTAGCACTGTACAAATACAGCAGTATTCTTTTTACAGAATTACAAGCAGCCACAGTATGTAAACCTTTTGTGCCATCACTTTTAATTAACTGATGTGTGTTAGTTAAATGTGGGAAAATCAAAATGTGGAAATGTAGTCATCTTTGCCAGTTTTGATGACTTAGAATCTTGTACTAGAAATATTAAAAATGACATTTTAAGCTGTTCTGTGTACATTAGCAGAATTGATTCAAGACAGGAACAGTGAACCAGAGCTGTCTTTTTTAGGTAGTTTTTTGGGTAGTATATCTTTTTTTCCTTTTTACAAGCAACTTTAAGAAGACCTTTATGCTTTCTAATTAATTGGCCAACTAGGGAAATCTACCAGAACAGTAAATGCAGTTCAAGTAGTCTTTCCTATTGGATAGCATTTGTTGGGAAAGGTTTTTGTGTTTGTTTTTTTGTTGTTATTTTGAAGGCTGATGAAACATGCATGAACAACTACCAATTATCTAGGCCAAGGAGAGTTTCTTGCAAAAAAGATATGAAAATTATCATAGAATAATAATAATAAAAACAGTGAATTTGTCACCTAGGGCATGAGAGTGTATGCTTCTAATAACTTCAGGCAGTAGACTGTCTAATTAAATTCATCAATGTGCTTCAATATCAATTTAAATAGTTGATTCCAAATTGAGAAAAAATTAAAACTTATTTGCATGAAATGTGCAGAGCTGCAAGTCTCAAAGTGACATTGGATGCTTATCCACAAGGTTATTTTCTGTTCCTGCGGTGTTTCTCTTCTACAAATTATGTAATAAAATATGTATTTAGTGATATAGTTAAAGAATTAACTTTTTAGAAGGAAGATTTTCTGTTACTTTGACTTAAAAGAGGGAGTGTTTGTTGGTTAACTGCTACTTGCATCCATAATTCCTGGATGCAGGCAGTTTGTTACGCTTCAGGATACAGAGGGGAAGTCATGATCTATTCTGTAATATTAATGATGGTATTTTTGTCTGTATTGTTTTGCACTAAACAGCCTGCTAGTAAAAATAGTGGCTGGAAGTAGGTTGCAAGAAGGTGTGAGTTAGAAATCTTTCTGGTATTTAGTATCAGTGGTAGGCAAAAAGAAGCTACTTTCCCTTGCAGCCAGAAGAGAAGTGAAACAAGTGAAGTAAGATGTGCAACTGAAAAGGGAGATCTAAGGGAACAGGCACCCACCTTCTCTCTATTCTTAATTTTTATATTTGTTTTTGCTACCTGCTGATGTATTATTCTTTCTTCCTGAAAATTCTGTATTCATGTCTGAAATGGCAGTTGCTGAATTGTATGTACTTCATGCCATGTCTCTTTGTGCATTTGTTGGTGCTGATTGATTGCTAAGGGGAAAAGGGAATTTTAGAAAAATGATATGGCAGTGGTGGGTTTCTAATGCTGTAGATTCTAGAAGGGAAAGCACATTCTATTAAAACAGAGGTGATAAAAAGAATATAAATTGTAGCTGAAAAATAAAATATATATCAACCTGTGGCTAAAGATACATACAGTGTCTTCGAACAGCTCCCCTAGAGTTAGCTTCTCTTTTTCATGGGATAGCACTTTGGGCTTATGAGTTTAACGTGTCCTAATGTCCACAGAACTTCTCTCTTGTCCTTATCTATGACTGATATGTCTGTTTTAGGTTTTACTCTGCTCCATGATTTTTTTTTTTTTTTTTCTGAGGATCCTTCAGTGACCAAAATAGTGGTAGAATTCATTGCAACCTATGCTCTTGTGTTCATAGCTGCTAATGAGCCAGAAATCAACAGTGTACAAGTGCCTCATTCCAGTTTTCTGCCATAACTTCTGTTTTTCCAAACCAGTACTCTGTTTTTACGATCCTTGATTATGTACATTATTTTATCCTGCAATAAATGGGAATGATTTGAAAGCTATTTCTGTTTAGTACATGCTTGAAGGTAAAAGTCTGTACTCAGACACCATAAACATCTAAACAGCTTTGAGCTTCTGTATTCACAGTGCTGCATGCTCCATAGCGTCTTGCACAATGATTGAAATCTGTCTGTTAGGATCTGTGTGCTTGGTAGAAGCATGGAGAAGAATAGCTTCAAAAGTAGAGGCAATGAATGTAAGAGGGCTGCTCTGAAATTAATGCCTCCTATTTTATAATGCTGGCTGATGACATCAGAGGGTGTTGGTGATATGACAGTAAAGGCCGAACCTTTCTAACAGTATTCTGTTCGTTTTGTTGCCACGTGACAGATGACAGCAGAGGGAAACTGACAAAATGGCATCTGACATGGAAATGCAGATGAATCAAAGGTGCAGAACTGAATTCTTCCATGTGGAAATAATTGCACACACTGACATTCATTGATGCTTGCTGAACATTTCTGGAGACCAAACAGTGGATGTTAAAACAGTGAGATGGTGGGTAGTGCAGGCTCTTCACTGCTGGCAAAAACACACAGCTCATGGTTCGACTCTGTTGACTCACAGCTACAAGTTTTGTAGCTTAGAGTTTGCTCTATATCTTGTGTCTGATGTAATTTCCACACATGCATGATGGGAGACATTAATTTCAGAGCAACCTATATATAATTAGACCTAAAGAATTTTGGGAAATAGTTGAAAACCTGTGGGAACAGCTCAAGATTTGCAGCAGTAAGATGACAGGAACGTGAGTCTGGGATCATAGTGTGAATGCAATGGCCTCCTAGATGGAATTGTGAAAACTTTGAAAGCAACATTTTTGTTTCATTGGTTGTAGAAACAAAGGTATAGAGAAATTTGTGCATAGTTGAAGGATGGAAAATCTTGTTTCAGTTTTGGAACATTTATGTTACTCTTCTATAGTGTTGTGACAGAAGTTGTGCATGAAGTATGATTTTTAAATTTCAGCGTTATGCAGTGTTTTCTGAGAAATTTGACTTTACTCAGAAAATCTATCAAACCACATGAAAAATCTTGTTTTGTAGCCATCTTATTACAAAGAATAGGCCCATGTTGTATTCTTTGGCAAGCTAGTCCATGTTTCATCAGAAAGCTCAAAGGAATACATGCTTTGCTTCAGAAAAAACTTGGACAATTTATGTTTTCTTTTATTATTTTTTTTTATTGAAATAATGTGTAATTTGTGAGGGTCGATGGTTTAGGTGTGAAATCAGATGAACTTCAGTAGTTCCAGTTACATTACACTGTGACTAATGCCAAAGACACTCTGTGAAATGAAATTGTTGAATTTCACACAGCCTGTGCACATAAAAGAAAATAAAAAGGACTTCACTTGACAGCTGGTAGAGGAAAAAAATGTCATTTCTCTTGTTCTGGTGGCAATAGAATATAGGATTTCTTTTCAAACTAATATTATGTGGATATTAAATAATACGTAACCATTTAATTCTGCGTTCTTAAGTGGCTTAATCTCTTGACTGTTAGATTCTGACAATAAATTCAGACTGGATCAGGTACAGCTTGCAAAAGTCTTTCAACCATTTTGCTATCATTAGAGTAGAGTAGAGTAGTAGAGTATCGTTAGGCTGATTGAATATTTCTGAAACTCCACTCTTTTGCTTTATTTTTTCAGACTGCATCATGCCTAAAATTATACAGAATTTCAGCCTGAATGTTGATGTGTTTCCTTAAAATAAGTTTTAGACAACAAATTAATATTTACCATAATGCATAAAGATATAAAAAGTTAGCGCTTGAAAATAAGGCTATTTTGGTGATTCATATTTTGTTCTGTTTTATGAATGAATTTTCCTCAAAGTTATGCAAGTCAATTGGACTTCAAGAATGAGGACTGATGAACCCTTGCACATTCACAGCCTATGTGTGTTTCTTTCCATATAAATGGCCAATATTTATTGCCCATTGTTTTCGACCAGTAAAGGAAATCAAAGATGCACTGGGGTCAGATTTGGTCACATTTCTAACTAACAAAATGCAAATGAGTCAGAGAAGGGTCAGTGCAACAAGCATCAAGCTTGTACAGATTCAGCAAGTGCATTTTAGTTGATACATATGGGACAATAATGTGCTCCTTGTACGAGTCTGGGAATGTAGCTTGGTTTCTGGCTAAGGTTTGTACATTCTAAAAGTTGATGTGGTTTGGTGAACTGTGAATCTTAGTAGTAGTTGTTTATATGGGATCATATGCATAAGTCTTTGCATCAGACCAGTGAAAACTTTGAGTCTACTGAAAAAAAAAGTGTGCTTCTATAGAACAATTCTTTGGTGTAAACGTGTTTACAGGTGATCTTCTGTTACTTTGTATACCCAGGAGTTGAAAGGAAAGACACATACTTACTGAGGCATAATATAGCACGTATCCTGTTTTTCCTATATCCACTTGGTATTCAGAAGTCATTTAAACTTTGAAGCCTTAAGTTTTCATCTATATTTGGAGTGTACATTCCTAAGGCTGATACATTCTTTGGGATACTAAACTGTTTGATCATGTCTTTTTATGACCTGAATGATTTTGTATCTTTCCATTAAGCCCAAGTTGGAAACAAGGTTAATGGAAGGACATTCTTTTTATGTCACTTTTAATCTGTATACTGTAGATAAATTCTGCACCTTTAAGTCAATATTATTGCATTCTGTTAACTTTTGATTCCTGTTAATATTGTTATTCTCGATTAAAAGATGCCCAAGAGTGGCATGATGTGGTCATAGTAAGTAAAGGAGCACTAAGCTGCTTGCTGGAAATGAGAGCACTGCATAGCTGGTAAATGGAGTCACATTGCTTTTTCTGTAGTTCCTACCAAACCTTATATCATATACCTGAAGGGACTGGAAACACATGCTGTGTCCCTTGTCAAGCATTCTTCTTAAGAAAGGAAGTCTAATAACTTTATAAAAGCTTGTGTGGAATTACTGCAAGCCCTCTGGTTCTGTTCCACCAAAGCTGTTGTGTTCAAGACCCTTGATTTTCAAATTACAGACCTGCCTCTTTAAATTTCATTTGAAGGGCAAGGCTGAACACAGATGCAGAGAGAGCTACGAGTGTATCCTTGTAATGTGACTTTGAATCCCCTACTAGTTCTAGCCTTGTCTTTAACAGAATTATTTTTAATGCATTATGTCAGGTGTGAAATCTGCATGTTGGTAGAAATACTGTTGTAGAAAAAGATTGTATAGAAGCATGCAAGTAATCTAGGACTGTTAACAAAGTAATAAGGAAGATTTCATGAAATAACAGAAACCTGGGGACCTTATTTCATAATGATATTTAGTTACAAACAGGTAAAGAGAGATATCCAGCAATGTGTTTTGCTGTTGCTGCTGTTGTTGTTTGTTGTTTTTGTTGTTAGTGGGATTTTTTGTTGTTTGTTTGTTTTTAAGATCCCATTTCCAGGCAAATCATGAATAGTAAATCATTTTGAAGAGAGGAATCATGAGGAAATGGCATGTCCTGATAGTCCTATTAATGATAAGTTAGCTCTTGCTTTTCCTATGTGGAATGCTTCATTGGGCATTGCTGATGTTGAGTTTTCTACCAGAAAAGCTGGATTTTCTGTTTAGTGTAGCGTGCTTCTGTCGTTACAATCATTTAGCTGATATAAGAAGTAGAGGAAAGTTAGATTCACATTTGTTTTTTTATAAAAACAAAATGACCTGGTGTCTTGGAGTCGATCTGGAAGGCAGGGACACTGAATGTTCTTCACATGCAATCAGAATAAAGCCTTACCAAGGGGGAGTTGATTTTCACTCTAGTTGTTCTGGGTCTGAAGAACTAGTGCCGTGGGCTATTGATTTTTTCCTTGTATGTGCCACTTTTTGTTAGTCTCATTAACAGCAATTCTTTTCTCCAAACTCAGTTTTATCCTCTTTGATCAGAAAACTCATATATCTTGGCCTAGTTTCAGCAAACGCCTACATATCTGCTGCTGAACACTTTAGTCTCCTCCTTTCTTTAAACTCATGTTTTCAAAGTGCATGGAGAACAATTTTTATAATCAGTGGAGAGCAGAAGCTAAACAGCAGATGTAAGCACACAAGTATCTTCTATTGGTTATAAATAAAATTTGAATAATTAAGAAAATAACACTTTTAATTTAAAAGATGCTTGAAGAGCTATGCTATTTTAAAAAAATCATCAATTTATAATCCTATTTGAAAAAACACATATGCACTTTGGTAAGAGAATCTCCAATATATTTATTCAAGTTTCAATTAATCTGTATGGATGGATTTAGATCTTAGTGATATTTTGATTCTGATTTTACATTATTAACATAATGTTTTCTCACTCTGTGGCTCAACGTTGATTACTCTTGTAGCAGTGTTTTGTTGATAACAAAATGAATTGGTATACTGATCATGAGTTATGAATGTGAGTATGCATGTCTGTAGTAACGTATATTATCGTTGTGGTCTCATCTTACTTAGACTGAATCCAAATATTTATTCAAATATTTTATAAAATTAAGAATAGAAAGAGATAGCCAAGTGTATGTAGAAAATTGAGAACTTCAACCTTTAAATATTCATCCAAATTTTAATGCATGTTTTACTTCTGGAAATCTGGAGAAAGACTTCTTCAGTCCTTCCTTTGCATCATTTCCTACATGTCCAACTCTGTAATTATCGGAAGTCAAACACAAATGTCTGTCTGTTGTGAATCGTAGCTTTGATACCCACAGGAAGGGGAATCTGAATTGTCAGGAACACTACTTGATCTAATTTTTCAGCTGGTGGAGGGAATTGTTTCATTTAAGTGAAACTTCAGTGAATGTTTTTTTTTCTGAATTCAAAACTTCCCAAACTTTCTCATTGCAAATGTACAGATGTAAACGATTGTTAACGTTGCTTAAGAATACATGACATATTAATGGCACTTTAGTACTTTAGTACATTTTTGTGTACATTTTTGAGTGTCCCTCACAGTGGGGAAGTCGCATTCCTTCATTACGGTAAATAACATCTGTAGGGAAAGAATCATTACTTCTGATATTGAGGCAACTGTGCAACACACATCTAAAGGCCCAAAGAGGAATTGTGAGTCTCTCCTGGACGGGCCTCAGTTAGAAATTGTGGTAAGTCTTTACTGCTTCTTTCTCTAATTTCATCAAGGCATTGGTGAAAGGTCTCTTCCTGTGAACTGGATGCCTACCTTTGGAAATGCACAACAGAGAAATTACCACAGATTCCTAGGGACCATAGAGTGATAACAACATTGGTGTTATTAAGATTAGGCTGTAAAGAAAATTTACAAGCAGATGTCTATCTAGAATTCACTATGCTTTCAGTAGAAAGAGGGCAACACACCTGTATGTAGTGTGTTCAGAGTGAGAAAAAGAGATTCATTCATGTCAGACATGCCTTTGAACTGAGTTGACTGCCACTGTGGAAAAAAAACCTACACTCAGAAACAAAAAAAAAATTTGTTTAGCATGAATTGGCTTGATAGATTATTTTGTAAAGGAGAACTAAATGGGAATGTTAGGACAAAAATTAAAAGCAACAATGAGTTTTCAAGGCTAACAAGTAGTGTAATGAGGAGAATGTATGTTCTTTGTGAATTGGTATAGCTAGCTTATGGAGTACTGTAAATAATGTTAATATGAATGACATAGATAATATTGTACTGGTTGCTAAGGAAACCATATTCACTGAATTTGTTTTTTGTTGTTACTGTGAAAGTTGGCATGTATTTTAGAATTATCTGGACAACTGAGCACACAATTTTTCTCTGCAGATCATCCAGAAAGCTCATTAGAAAACAATTATTTGAATTTCATGAGGTAGTCGTTGGGAAATGTTGACCATTGGGGTGCTAATTTAATTTGATTACCCCAAATATCCAGTTAAACATTTTGAAAGAGATGAACTTACATTGATTTTTATGTTAGTTTCTGTATATTTGATGAAGAAATCTGATTTGTCAGTTATGGCACAATATTCCTAGTGCAGTTAATGAATGCTTTATTCAAGGTGTATCAACAGAATACTTCTAGTTCACACAGCAAATCCATACGAATCGAATCAGTCATTCCTGCTCAATATGTATGGCGTGTATTTGGTACAGACCATGGCTGCTCTTGTGGGAAAAAAAAAAAAAAAAAAAAAAAAAATTGCATCCATAAGAACATCCTCATTGCATCTGTACGCTTCTAAGAAGGAACAGGGTGTAAGCAAATAAGTATTAATTTCAGATTAATTTCCATGAATGTAATCACTCTGCATCTTTGCTGCTTTTATGTGTTGCACAGTCTCCCATCAAACTGTTTTTTGATAGCACTTCTTCAGTCTTCTGCTTAAAGTTGACTTCTCTTTAGTATCAGGAGTCTTCTGTTCTTGCAAAAAAAGAAAACCCCTCTCTCGCAGGAAAGTTTGCCTGTCTTTTTACCTCTGATGCTTTGCTATATAGAAGTATTCTGTGACTGAACAGAATGTTTCTTGATATTGTAACTTGGCCTAGTTTCTTGCATGAAAAATAAAATTGTCAGTGCCTAGATATGTTGAATCCTGAAATCTGCAATGTATCTTGCAAAAAAAAGTCTGTAACTGATGTGTCAAGTTCAGGCATCTCAGTGCACAAGGTACGCAAGTTTTCTGGATCTATTACATCATAGAAATATTATAGAATCATTTCAGTAATTTTGAAATACATCTCTGATATACACTAATGTTGTAAAGTAGCTTTTTAGCATTGCAAAATGCTATAATTTTGTATTATTTAGATTCTGAAAGGTCTGAAGATGTATATGGGCCAACCTGCAGACTCCAAGTAGACATTTGTCTGAATAAGGATCTCTTTTGGGTTTCTCAGTGAGCTACGTGATGTGATTTGGCCTGTCAGTTCAGTTCCTAACACACAGATGCCCATATTAAAAAAGCCAGCTGCATTCCTTGTATCAATTGATTGTCTCGTTAACCTTCATAGCTGCAGGGTATGGAAAACTCACCCGCTGAATACTGTGCTTCCTTTAGAACTAATCATAATTAATTTTCAGAGAGAAGAATGTTCTTGTGGTTAAAACACAGGGCTTGAATTTTAGGTTGCCTCACTGGTTAACTAAATAATCTTATCTCAAGGTTTGTTCTGTTGGGAAAGTCCCCTTCCCTCTCTCCTTTTGCTTTTTAGAATCTAAGGAATGAGCTGTCTTCTGAATGTTTGCACAATCAGTTTTCTTTAAATGGAGCTGAGCTCAGATGGCTCATGTTTCTGTTTCCTCTTTCTTTTCTCACATCTGCCAGCTTCAAATACAGAACACCCACTAGAGCATATATACTACTTGTAATGTCATCTGCTATAGGTAGAAGAAACTACTGTCTACCTGTAATGCATATTACTACAGAGTAAGTGCAGTGTTTTAAATACTTAAAAGCGTGTTAAGGTTGTTGTTTTGTAGTGCTGCTCTGCAGTTAAAGTCTTTAGGTAACCCCTGCAAAAGTAACACAAAACCAAAAAGAAAACACCCTCTGCTGTTAGAGAATGTTAAAAGTCATAAATACAAAGCTTTATGAATGCTTCCACCTGAACAGATATATCTGAACGCTGCTTTTTTTGAAGAATTTTTCATGGCTGTTTTACAAATGAATGTTTGTTTTTCAGGACTTACACTCTCAAATATTTGGGAGAGAT
This sequence comes from Centrocercus urophasianus, assembly GCF_019232065.1. NCBI lineage: Eukaryota > Metazoa > Chordata > Aves > Galliformes > Phasianidae > Centrocercus > Centrocercus urophasianus. The sequence continues at coordinate 5,523,219 of NW_024884800.1, read as the reverse complement.
GCACTGGTGCGAATACAAGGCTTGTACTCTTCTGTTCATGATTCATGGAATACATGGATTAAGCAGTGCTTAGAACCAAGAATTCATCTTACTGAATCATTAAAATAGGAAAAGGGGAGTATTCATAATATTTAGGCATTTCAATAGAGGAAAAATAATATTTTACAAAGCTGCTTTTCTTGTTCCCCTTCCTGTTCTAATATTTTGTCGTAAGAGCTCTTCTATTTGCTTTTACTCTTTCACCTATAAAAGTACAAGAAATGAAATAGCCTTAATGATATGTATTAAAAAATCCATTTTATAAATCCATTTGTTAATGTTCATCTTCCATTCTTGCAGCCTTAAAATACTCGAACTTTACACTGCGGAACAGCCAACTTGTTATGCCAGCTCTTGTGCTTTTTTAAACCAATTCTTCATTTTCTTCATTTTCTTTCATTTTGTACACTCTTTGAACACAACTTCTCAAGCTAATAAATTAGTATTTGAGCTGTTTAGCAGTCTGTTCTACTGCAGCCTTTATATCTTCATCTGTACAACATCCTGAAAGACTTTATGTGCAGAATAAACAGCCTTTGCAGTACATGATTTCAAAGCTTGAGTGCTCTACTACTTTACTGAATGCAGTAAATTTTAGGATAGATCGTAATCTCATTCATACTTCGGCTTTTAGAATGCCTAACAACTTCTAGAAACTACAAATCATTATATAAATGCAAGAGAATTGTGGTGTGTTGAATGTGTAGACGTTTTATTGTGCAACAAATTTATAACTCTGTGTAGTTTTACCATAAATACACATCTGCCAAATATTCTTTAAGTTAATGCAGTACACTGAACTTTACCGTATTAATTCATTTTGTTCTTATAACAATCAACTTTTAATATGAGCTGATTGAAGTTGTGTACTCTGCTGTAAAAGATTCATTGGGTTCTTTAAAAGCTTTTCATAACAACATATTCTAAACCATATATTAATAAAGAAAGGTTTTGTGTGGGTATAAATCTAGCACTCTAATAAGAGCTTGAAAGTCAGCATTAAGATTACTTCCTAATTTAGAAACTCTTGTTCAGCAGTGATGGAAACTCATAAGGAGGGTCACGTGGAGGAGAATCCAGTATGCTTCTAATCAGCTAAATGCTTTTTAGTCCAGGTAAACGTACCACCTAGATTTCAGCTGGCCTGTGTGCATGATACACAGTTATTGTTACTTGCCTATAGAAGTCTTAAATTTTATTTGAATTAATCTTCCACCTGAAAGTTTAGGCAATTTGCAGAGATTAAGTCACTGTTTATATGACCTTGATCTTTTCTAAGCATCCAGCTACAGACTGGCTCTTCATTGTAAAGGTGAGATAGCAGTTATTTTTTCAGTAATGTATTTCTATCTGAGAGTCCTACTGAAAATTTTACATTACCAGCCCGTAGTAGAATAAACCATTTGAAAAGCTAGGTAACTCTGGCTTGAAACTCAGAGTAAAAACTACTTGCTACCCTCCTGTTATCTAGTTTGATCTAAAAATGACTTGGAATCAGATTGCTCTGTTTAAATAGATAAAATTCTTAATTATGTTGGAAGAGACTAAGACACAGGCTGTATATTTTGTGAGCTAATGTGTGTGTGTGTGTGTGTGTGTGTGTGTGTGTTCTGTCTATGGTGTCACGTTTCAGGGTACTGAGGTGGTTGTTTTTTCGTAGCCAAACTGAAATAGTTACAAACATAACTGGTAATCATTTGTGGTTTTTGTTCATTGCATGAGTTTCTGTTCAGAGCCAAATGTCATTTCAAGGTAGGGCTTGTTTCCATGAGAGCTAGAAATAAATTGTTGTAGTGTTTCTAAGAAAAATGAAAGACACAATATGTGAACAGTTCCTATTTTGTCTTTTTCTTCAGTGAAAAAAATACAGAAATCTTAAACTTTTAAATATATCAATACATATTATTATTTTATATGTATAGCTCTACAATAATCTGTTGATTTTATTTCATTATTGTGGATTTTTTTGTGTGTATTGTGTGTCTGAGAGCAGTTTCAGTACCCATTTTTTCAGTATTATCAGCTGTTGTAGTCTCTGTAGTATGACAAGGTGCATGGCAGTTCCAGTCATACGCTTCATGAACACAGAACATCACTATTTATCAACTCCTAATAATCCAAATTAGCTCTACAGCTTGGCATCATAGCAGTGTCTCTTCACACAGTATTTCTTAGCTCTGAGAAATATTAACAGACCTGCTGATCTTTGTTTTGCCTTTCATTCCTAGAAGTTAAATAAAATACTGATTTTTTTTTTTTTTTTTTTTGTCATTCAGATACTGATCTTGCAAGTATAGTTATGTATTTTATTTTGTATATTTGAGTGTAAATGTGTTGAACAGTCCAAGATAATTTGTATTAAGAGGTAGGTAGTTGTTTGCAAGATAAGTTTCTTGGTTGCTGCTGCTAAAATAGCAGCTTTGGTCATTCTATAAAGTCTAACTGAAGGAATCTATACAGTGCATGTCTGTTCATGTGAGCTCACCAACCAGTTTAAATTCTTCCTCCAATAGCAATCATCCACAGGTATTTCTGGCCATTCTAGCCAAGAATTTAATGAATCTGGAACTATTCTATGTGTTTTCTTCTCTATTTAGACATAGTCTTTAGGTTAAGGTGAAAGACAAAGAAAAAGCTGCATGAGTATCCTGAAATGGACTTGTCCTACTGATTAGTGGAGAATTTCAGTTTTGGGTATTTTCTGATCCCTTCTAGGCATTCGTAGGGAAAATACGCATCTTCTTTTCCTCACCAATGTGCTATTATTTAAACTGTTAAAGCAGGTAGTTCTTTTGCTCCTATTTACACTATTTATTCAACTTAACTTATGCCTGATAGCTCTCTCCTAAAAAACATGTATTCTAGGACTGCATAAAGTGGTTTTCAAATCCAAAATTGGGTCAATATATTGTGGAAAATCAGCTCAGGTACAGACACTTTTCAGACAGTATCTTTAGTAGTAAGTAGTAGATTTTACTTCGGGAAGATTGTATATGCTTTCTGAAGTCCTATTAGAAAATTGTTAGTAAATTTTTCAACTGGTTTGTTGTAAAACTCAGAGATCAAACATGGATTTCAGAAGGTTGAGAATCATATATTATTCAACAACTTAAGTACTTGGAACAATTGAGTGCAACTTAGAATGGAGATGTTTCTTAAGGGAATGCAATTCTGGAAATACTGGGAACATGAGAATTTCAAGGAAACTTTTTATTCATCATGTTATATATTATCAGACTGGTAAAGGTCCCAGAATATGAGAGGTGGATGGCTGATGCCTGCTTCAACATAAGTTTCACAGAATGAGTGAAGTCAGAGGAGATCTCTTGAGATCACTGCCAAACCTCCCTGCTCTGCAGGGTCAGACAGGTTTCCTACAGTCACACCCGTCAATATTTTGAGCTCTTATACATTTTACTGGAAACTGTTTTGTTTCTGGAAGGTTTTGCATAAGGAATTGTTAATCACAATAAGATGTGCTTTTGTGCTCCTTTTTTGTTTGAGGAAGTTTGGGGTCCAAGATGGAGTCCTCAAGGCTTGTGTTTTTCTACTGTGTACATTAAGCTAGTTGGGATTATTATTATTATTATTATTTTTTGAGAAATGGAATATTGAGAGCGTGAATGTCATCTTAGTAAGATATATCTGATTGTGTAAAAATAGCGTTGTGTGTTGCCATGACTCACTTTTTTCAGTTACAGAGGTCAGTAGGTCTCAACTCTTCTTTTGACCCTAAAAAATCCCCTATACGTTCTGCTTTCCTGCCAGTACGAAGGAAAATTAGTATGAGAAAATTCAGGTTTTTAACATGTTTTTTCTTGCCCACACAACAGCTTATAAAAATGACAACATAAATGTAACTTTTGCATTACTCGTCTTGATTTAAAGGATATATTTCACTTCAAATAACGTCTGGCTCCTCTATTCTACCATGTGTAAATAATTTTTTTTCTTTCTATTTTGTAGAACATATGTTTCTTCTGTCTGGAATGAAGTTTAGTATATTGTATTATTTCCTATTTTTCCAGCTTTATGTTGCCCCAAGTTAAAGGAGAGCAGAGGTCAAACAAACTCTACAGAGTTTGTCTATGTCACAGTTATGAGCCTCACACTTTCACTCCCCGCTTCTCAGATTTCACAGTCTACCTGTGAGATTCAAGATTTCTCAGACACAGAAATGTCAGAGTGACAGTTTGGCTTAGTGTCAAAGTGTTATAGATTCTAAACTTAAGCTGTCAAACATTCTATTGTCCAAAAGGAAATGGAATTATTATTCCTCCACTTAAGATGGCAGATCATAGGTATTTGCCTGTGTCTGGTTCTCTTTGTGTCAAAATAAATGCCTCATACATGTATAAATATTTCACACACAAGTATGAAGTGCTTTTAGAAGAATTGAACTTGACCTAAATTCCTGCCAAGGAATTTTACTGCTCTGAGATCCTTACAAACATTTCCAACACAAAAATGATATTGTTCAGGGGTATATTATCACTACAGTGTAAACACAAGATTACACAAGTCTCTGACAATATTCAGAGAGCAAGTGGTGAGGGAAATATGAGGGAATACTTCAGTTGAAAAGGACCTACAAAGATTGAGTCCAACTGCCTGACCACTTCAGGGCTAATAAAAGCTAAAACATATTAGTAAGGGCATTAACCATGTGCCTATGGGAGCTTCCAGATAGATATTTAGAAGCTTATCAGTACAGAGGCCCAACATATGCCAGGAGATCTATTCACACTTTTCCATCTCCTGTTTTTTTTTGCTGGGAGGAAGCAGTATTGAAAAAGCTGTTGTGTATCCTTCTTACATTCTGCGACTATTGGTGAGCTAAGGGTATGCAAGGGTAGAGATATTGTCTGCCTGTTCTCCCTAGTAGCATCAGCACCATCATGTTTTGTATTGCTCTATCTGCCTCAGCTTCCATATTCTGGGCTTCATAGCAGTATCTGCTTAGTACTCCAGCCTCCAGTTTTTTTTATAAAACTTCACTATTACTGCTCATCTGTAGTGTCCTCTGAATGGTATCCTCAGTGGGTCAAGGCAAAATCTATTTTTTTGGAATGAATCTTTGTTCCAAAATAATTCAGCCACTTGATCAAGATGCCAATCCATTTTAGCATGAGCATTTTTGCTCTGTATTCCTGTATAATTTTTCACTGTCATCATTGTCTTCCACAGATTAACACAAATTCATCAATGAAAGACAGAGAAGTGGGGTCAAAAGTAATGATCAGCAACTGCCTCGTATATGAAGTGCATTTGCAGCCTCTAAAATACCAGCATTTTCCAACTACTGCTCCTGTCTCCACTGTACCTCTCCTTTGCTTTGTACCTATGGTCTCTCTATATGAATTTCTATACTTCATAGGTCACTGCATATATTCTTTATTTATTACATTAGTGTATGAGGGGCAAAATTTTGGGGGATTTATCTGTTTTGTCTGATGATTAGCACGGCACGATGTTAAGTGATTAGTGATGGAATTCTGAAACAAAGAGATATATACATCTAACTTTGACTAGCATATTCTTACCCCATGATTTAGTTTTGAAAATGCTGCTTTTAACATAATTCCATAGAGGATTTTCTCTGTGAAAAGAAAATAGCTGTCAAACATCTCTGAGTGCTTGGTGGGGACATGATTGCAAAATTGATTCACGCCTAAGGAGAGCTAATGGACTTGGACTTCCTGCAGATTTTATGTTAGTCTCTTACACTTTAGCATCGCTGTCCATATTTTCTGACCCTTCTTGAATTGTTAACAGGCTCATACAGTTCCTCCCCCCATAACATACCATAACTAATTCTTGATAATTCATTGTTGGTTGGTTGAAGAGAGATTGATTGAGCTGACATGGAAACTTTTTTTTTTTTTTTTTTTTTTTTTGGTGAGAGGCACTAAAATCTGATGATAAGTTTTTATCACTTTCCCAATCCCCTGTCCCTGTTCCGTTCCCCCGTCCCCACCCCCCGATCAAAAACTTAATTGTCCTAATTGTCTTTGAAACTACTGTTCTTTTGTCATATTGGTTCTAATTGGCCAATCAGCTCAAAAGTTAATAAGTATGACTGATATACAATAGAGTCATGGGTGCTTAGGCTGTCAATTTGCACTTTTCAGTGTGATCACCTGAGCTGTCTTTTCTTAGAAAAGCAGGGGAAAAGTCTAAAATGTACTCCTGACAACATCTGGAGGCGGTTTCTGGTGAATAAAGATATTTTTTGCAGTCTCTCAAAACCTTTACTCTGTTAGGTTGAAGGTCTGGGATAGACATCAGGGCATGGATAGGTAGTCACTTGTGATATTATTATCCCATTAACAAGTTTGCCCCGGTCAGATGCCATGATTTGAATGCAGTCACTGTGAATGTAACCAAATGTTTGAGAGAGCAGCTGAAATAATCACCCTGCTGAAATGTGGTAGTCAGTTTCAGCTTGAGGATCATATTAAAAAGCAAAATGGGTTTCAGCCGAACACTGCTAGCTGTGTTAATGAACGAAAACTTCTTCAGCAGCTATTATTTCAGTGCTTGCAATATTGCAGCCAAGTTCCATGCATGTAGTCCTGCCATATTGCTACCATGTACTGGCTTACACAGCAAAAAACAAAACAACAAAACAAAACAAAAAAGACTGGAAAGGGATCCTTTTTTAAGGCTCTTATTCTAAACCCCCAATTCCATTAATGCTTTCAGAACGAGCTGAAAGTCTTGTTTAGTGATCACGGAAAACAACTTTTAAAGGAGCTGACTGTTTTAAAAGGCTTTTAATCTTCTTTCTTAATTGTTGCTTGATTACTGAAGGAGTTAGAAGAAATGTATAATGCTGCAAAAATAGTTTTCATATGAAAGATTCATTATCAGTTTATCTGGATAGATTAGTAAAAGTTTTTACTGTGTTCAAACTCTTCTCCCTCCCTTCCCACCCCAATTTTTATTTCAATTTACGTAAGTCTGTGTTTCAGAAAATTACTCAAAATCATAGAAAGAAAATAATTTTCATTTCCCAACTATTCTTTATGTGACAGTTAGTGTTAGAGGATTTCTTCCATCTGATTAAGGTGAAGTTCAGCCACTGATTCTCTGTGTATTAGTGTTCATCTCTGCCATTTTTAATGGCAAGCTGGCATATTCTTATGCAACTTGCAGACATCTTCTTTCTAATGCAGCAGCGTGAGTGCTTGAGCTGCCTTAATAGTTCATTAGCCTAGTTTATGATACTGCATTTCAGAAAGGAAATGGTAGATATAAGTGGGAGTGGGTGTCTGCTTATTCTTCTAGAAGGCTGGGGTCCTCATAATGAGGTTCAGTAAAGCATGGCATAAATAGGTATAAATATTTTTATGAATTTAATAATGCATGCTTAATGCCTAGAGTGGATGGGAAGGCAGATCTTTAATTTTTGACAATAATAATAAAAGGGGAAAAAGAGGGCTTAGTGAAGCACATGTGCTCCACGATACCCGTTATTAATGAGCTTATGGGTATCAGCAACTGAGTGTGTCTAATATGTTGGGATTTACATGATGGTATATTAACAAATACAGAACTTAAAGGAACATATTAATGGGAAACTTGTTGTATTCATAATTGAAAATTTCTGAAAATAAATATATTTAATTCTTCTCTACATTTTAATCATATTAAAATGAAAGTGCATTTTTGAGTGACTGAGCTCTGCTAAAAGCATTATATAAAAAAAAGTCTTCTAAGAATTGATTTAGAATCTGCAATCCATGTACACATTTATCTTCTTCTTCCATCATTATAGGTTATTTATAGAATTTCTTCTGTCTCTAGTTGCTTTAGAGAAATTCACTTTCTTAGCTTCTGAAGAAAATATGCTGAGAACTTGCACTTTTTTCACTTTTTTCTCATTGATTTCCTTTTCTTTCTTTTCTCTTTTTACCAGTTTGTCTGTTTACACACGGTATTGGGGAAAAAATAAAAACCTCTTAAATGAATTGATGATTCAAGGTAATGCAAAACAAAGTATTTGAAAGATTAAATGATGAGCCTGAGAAAACTATCCCAGTAATGAGGCTTTAAATATTTTAAAGTAGATCTTTTGCAAAATTCACCCAAAACATAATTCTTCCTCTACTCTGCTATCTCTGCTTTTAATAAATAAATAAATAAAGTACTGTATTTATACAGTTGCAATTCTAAAAATACAAGGTAGTATTTACAACCTTACAGACATGTCAGTTTTCAGTCATAATTTCATACTTTGACATTCCTTTTCATGTTGAAATAATTGCAGGAATAAATGATTTCATTTAGACGTCTCTTACTGTATCTGCATATGAAACAGTTTTTAAATGACAGGGAACTATGTTCTAATTAAGGGATAGGTCTTCATATCCTTACTCATGGGACTAGCTCTCATACTTCTGGTACTATGCATTTATTTACATAGGATTACCTGCGAGGGTAAATGTTGATATGAGTGCTTTGTACCCCTATTTCTGAGGACCATTTATATCTTCAAATGAGAGGATTTGATGAAAGAGCTGATTACTTGGTTAAAACAAAGTCTCCTGAGGTGGCATTATAGACTATTTTTTTTTTTTCACCAGCCAGGCAGGTTTTGAGAAGTAGCTGAAATAAAAATCCACATAATCAGATGTCAGTGGAGATTCAAGTGTTACCCAGTTCTTCCTTTCTAGATTTGACTGTGATTGGTTTGTTTAAATAGCTGTAAATTGAAGAGGATGTGATACTTGCTCAGTTTCTCAATGTGATCTAAACCAATTTCTATTAAAATAAGGAAAATAATCTTAATTTCTACTTTTAAACAAAGTATTTGCACAGCCTTGTGATATTATCCAAAGTTAATGTTCTTTGTCATTAGAAGTACGGTGAAACTGTGTGTTACTTGGAGTGGATTTCATAGTCACTGCTGCCTCCATGTATCTACAGAAAGAGGAAATGTTTCACATTAATGTCAAAGTCACAGATTGGTGTTTATACCAGAATTATATTTGTTTCCATGGTAACTAATCATTTAACCGAGACTAGGTGAAGGAGAAGCAACAGATTTTGGTTGTACGTTCAAAAAATAAGATCAGGTCATAAAAGTGATTATAAACCCTTTTGAACTTAACTGTATTCCTTTTTGTTTATTATAAAATATGCTACAGTAAAGTATGAAGAAATCTTCGCTGCAGTCTCTGTTATTAAGATGCATTAACATTTTGTGACAGACATAATTCAATATTTCAGTTCAATATTTCAGGAGAAATGCATCCACCACCATTTCAGCTCTGCCCAGCTTCTGAGTTCTCTTGCTGTGTGGCGCTGTGTGGTGCTGTTGAAGCTGTTTCCTTTTCTCTTTGAATCTTACTGTTGCCTCAGAGGGCTGCTTTCTCCCTCTGTGCTTCTCCTTTATAACCTATTCTCTCACCCATGTTCCAGGTACTTGTACAGCCCTAATAATGGCCTCTTGCTTGAGAACTGCCATTAGTGTCATTCTTTCAAGGCAATCCAATGCAAGAGTTCAATTTCTGAGTTGACTGCAACCATCAATGTCTCCTTTCTTTGGTAATTCAGTTCAGCAGCCATTGGCAGAGATCTTAACCTACCCCCTTACTCCCCCCCCCTCCCTTCATCCAACAGAGCTCTTTGGGACAAATGCTTTCTTTTTGGGTTGAGCTCACTTTTCTGCCTTAGATCCGGAGTTGTAGCCTTCACAGTGCTGTTGAGGTTTGGGAAGAATTATCATCTCTGCAGAGTGGGGCTGCACATACACTGTGCAGAGCAATTGCATGTCACACAGTGTGAGAACATAGACCTGCGCTCTACCTGAAAAAATAAAGCCTTGCTTGTCTCTCGTTCCTACTTTCCAAGATATATAGCTCATATTTGTTTTTCCCCTGCCTCTGTAATGGAAAATGCTGTTGTATACAGTGTCTGTTACATTTCCTGTGCTAGGAGGGAGAGGAATGCATCTTTTATGTATATAAAACCTCAAAGTCACGTATGTTAGGGAATGAGTGCATTTGCAAAAGAATTTACATATGGACTGCATATCTCTGAGAACACATACTCCTGTTGTGTGCAGTGTTAAGTTTTAAATGTATGCAGAGTTGCATGAAAAGTTGTTTTCAATCAGAATTCTGTTCTCTATTATTAATGAACTGCATTACCTGTGATCTGCTATGCATAGTTTATAATTATTCTCCATATGGTTTTTATTCATTTTCTGAGTATGATGCACAGCAAAAAATATATGAAGGCTTCAGCACTTCAAAAGATGTCGATATATGAACAAGTGCATTCTATAGCACAATAAAAATAGATAAAATTCAGTATAGATCAAAGAAATGTCATAAGACATTGCTGCATTTCAGAAGTAAACGTTACTTATAAAATATATTTTAAAAATCATCAAAATTATTTCATTGGATTATTTGAAAGAACTTGACTTAATCAGGATTTCATTTTTGTGTAATTTTAGTCAAGGATAAAATGATTTTTACACACAGAGCCCATTATTTCTATAAGCATGACCTATCTAGGAAAGAATATCTGCTGTAAGCAGTTGATATTCTTAAAGAAAACAAAAGATATGGCAGACTTAAAGGCTTTTAAAGCGTGTTTTAGTTCTGAGGTTTTCCCTTTTTCCCATTGTCCTGTTTTCCCTTTTTCCTATTTTCTTTCTTTTTTCCCCTCTCATCCCCTTTTTTTCCCCTTTCTTTCCCCCTTCTTTCTCTTTCTTTCCCTCTTTTTTTCCCCTTTCCACCACCTCTTTTTTTTTTTCCCTATTTCCCACCCTTTTTTTTCCCTCTAGCCCTCCCTCCATTTTTTTTTTCCATTTTTCTCTTTTTTGTTTTCTGTGATCTGTGTACTTTATATAGAAGGGCACTTATTCTAAATTTAAATATTAGATTTATAAATCAGGCTCTGGAAAACAAGATCAGAGATTGAACCTTGTAGATAATTTAAAGGTTCTTTTCCTCCGCTATTTGTATTTATACACATGTACATGAATTCTAATGTCTTCATTGCCATGCTGTTGCCAAATAAGCAAATTATTTCATTTTCTGTCTTCTATGTAGTGTTTTTGAACCACTGCTATCATGTTCACTAAGCAGGGCAGAAATTTCATTAGCAGATTCTGCAAACCTCACCATGTAAGGAGTGGTTCACAGAATAATGGGAAAAGTCTTGCCAACAACATTATGACTTATTCTTACGGCTTTATCCAGTCCATAGGGTCTCAGGCAGGCAGCATTATACAAGGAAGTAATAGATAGAGGGGAATAAAGTTGTGTCTGGGGAGGATGCTCTGCAAAATGTGTATGATGTGAACATAGAGAATGTGCAGTCCCAGAAGGAATATATGGGAGTGAACACAGTGTCTTAGAGTATTCTGGAGATAGTGAAACCCAAATAATTTTGGTTTTATCTCTAAACAGGGTTTTCCTGACAAGTGTTTTGTTAAATATAAAGCGATTTATCTGATTTTAATTTCTTTATAGTGTACTACAAACTCTTTATTTCTTGAGTTTGTATTTAGAGAAATAAAGGATAAAGAATGTCTTCTTGACTGTAAATATTTTATTAACTTATATAGTGTCTATTTTTTGATATATTTAAAATATGCCTTTTTTTTTTTTCTTTTTTTCTTTTCTTTTTTTTCCTGATTCTACTAATCTAGCACTCCTATCTGCATTTCAGTGCTGGATTTGTTCTGGCTAACGAATCTGTAAAATGCACAGCAGAGCCTGCGTGGAACAAAAATGTTTAGGGTATTCAGTCACGATTGAATAGCTGCTTGTCTGAAGTTGGTGCACAGAAATTGCATGTTTTAAAAGTTTTACTTTATCAGGTTCGTTTTTTTTTTTTAATGAATTTAAGAATTGCCCAGGATAACGTATGATAACGTTTTGTATTCTGTCACTGCTGTAATTCATATACAAACTGAAACTCTTGGTCAGTTCTTGAGTTTTTTTTGGCCATTACATAGTACTACAAAGTCCATTCCTCCCTGCTGATGAGAAGTATGAGTGTTCCTTCATGCTTTCATAACCTTTGTCATCAAAGCACTTTACTGGCTTTTATTCTATCACTTCATCTATTTCTGATGTTTGCCTTCTCTTTTTCTCTGTAGTGAAAGTATGGCTTGTACCTAATGTCCCTTAAATCCCAGAGGTATACAGTGAGTAATAAAAAAGAAAATTCTTACATTTTTTAACTCCCTGACCAAGCATTTCTCTGAGAACAGAGGCAAAAGAAGACAGCAGGGTCTGCAGACTTGTGATCACCGCATGCTTATAGGGTAAGGAAGCAGAAACGCTATTTTTCTGGTGTTGGATGCTGAGCACAGTTGTACTAGTTTGAGAAATCATAGCCAGAGTTTTAAATAAGCTTTTGTTTTTCAAGAAAGTCAATGGTTGTTAAAGGAGTTGAAATTGGAAATCGACTAAGCCATTGACTTCTACAGAATAAAAGGCATTATGAAAAAGTCTCTGAAAAATAGAAGACTGTTTTTAGGACGAGTGGAAAATTGCAAAAATGAATCCCCTTACTCCCTCCTTTGAGGGACTTGAAATTGTCTTCCTGGAGAATCTCCTTCCTGTGAGATTTGCAGCAGTTTCTGGCAAGCTGTTTAGTATTTTTGGTGCAACTAAACAGAAATTAGACTGGCAATGAAATAGTTGAAAATTATGGAATAATTGAATCTTTCTGTATTAGCCTGCTGTTTTATTAGATTAAATAATATTTATGAGGTATTTTAGAGTAAAAGAAGTCTGGGCAAGACACACATAGCGTGTCACAATTTGGAAAAGTAAAATTAAGAGTATTTGTAATCTGCATCTAGTTTTACCCTGATTAAAAAAAAAAAAAAAAAAAAAAAAAAATTATATCCATATACTGTTATTACGATTTATTATTGAATTATTAGAGGAGAGTTGTTTGAGAAAGGGAACATGATTAAATGCATTCCTCAATTAACTTTTCAGAAACTGAATAAGAAAATGAGTTCACCAGATGAAAAAGTCAGTACTCAACTGTGCTGTAGAAGTGTAAGCCTTTTTGTTTGTTTCTCTGATTGATAGCATGGCTCATTCAGTTGCACAGTCACAACTTCTTTCATTTTATGCATACTTGTTTTCTAACACCGAAAAAATGTTTGTTTTCTCAGTAATAAAAGAAGATTCTTCCCCATCATTCCCCTTACTAATTATATGTTGAGATTTGTCTCATTCTTTTATTATGTGTGAAAAAATTAAACTTTTCCTTGAGTGTGCTTTCATTTAAAGTACTGTGTGAGTACACACATCTTTAACCAGTCTAACTTGCAGTATGGATATTTATGAAGTAATTTCCAGTTTATTTTATGTCACTGTAGAAGTGGCTGAACTACATTTTAATATATTTTTTTTGTCAGACTTACAGTGATGGATGTTTCCTGTGTAAGCAGTCATTTTAGATACTTCTAAGAATTTTTGTTTTTCATTAAAATTTTGAAATAGCGGTTTGAAGTTATTTTTGAAGGATTTTAGATAACATGTGACTTCAAGAGTCTCAGTAGATGTCCTCTTACAGTTTTATTTCACCCAGTCTCCAGATGTTTCTCTTTCCATGTTCATGTCTGGAATGCAAGCATTCTTTCTTTCAATTTTACTGGCTTAGATGGCACTTTAGCTTCTCTTAGGAGTTTTGTTTTTGTTTGTTTGTTTCTTTAGCAGAAAAATGAATAATGAAACTAAGTGTAGCCACTGTAATTTGTTTGTCTGCACTGAAACCACTCTCATTTTTGATTACTCTATCATTTTCCCAACTAACAATATTGAGGGAAGCTAGACTCCAGTAATTCCCAAACCTTCTAGACATTGGCATAGTATTATCACTGGAAAACTTATAAATACAATATTCAAAATTGCAAAATATCTCAATGGCTTTTAATATGATCTTTCATTTTAACAAAGGTCTGTAAATATAGATCAAAAATCATAAAATAAGAGGCAAATCCAAGGTCTGTAGCCTCTGAATAGGGGCAAAAGGAAGACTTGAGCTATCTGACTTTCTAGTGAGCTCACTGAAGAAGGAGTAACCCTTCCCCCTCATCTTCAGACATCTGTAGTGTGGGATTTTTCTTCTCTAAATTTAAAGGGCAGCTGCAGAGCAATCTGTTATTTATACAGAAGAAAAAGAAAATATACTGAAGAGAATACCTAGTTTTCTATAAGAAGCCACTTGAAAACTAAGCACAGGGAAACATTTGCAGTACATGCGGTGCACAAGGAGAGGAAAAGCAGGAGGCAGCAGGTAGATCTCCAATACAGTGCATGTACATGGAGCACACATTCTCAGAAGGGATCCACTTTTAAAACTCCTTTGTTTCTGAGATCCACTGATTAGCTTGGGCAGGAGAACTCAACAGTACTCTGAGTTACTGTGGCTCTGAGTGTCATGGATATAGATTTTCCTTGTTAACTAGATCTCGGAGGCCTACGCTGGGTGAGAGTTAAGCGGGTACTCAATATTTCAGACTGATGAAAAGTACATATGCAAAGGTGACTTTAAACCAGTTATGCTCATGGTCATCTACATATTTTCAGTGAATTGTTGGCTTTGCTAAGTGTTTTGCTATGGCTTTATGGGTAGATGAAATACTTGCTAGTCTTAAAGTCAGCAAACAGGGCCAAATAAAGGCAATTTGGGGTGAAACCAGAAGTCAAGAAGTAATGGTTCATTTTTCTGGCATAAGTTTTAGGAGTGTGAAAAGAGGAGCCTGGGTGATATAGCAGTGAAACTCCACAATGACAATGAAATGAAGCAGTTTTTTGGATTATTATTTTGTTGTTGTTTTGTTTTGATTTGATTTTGCAAGTCTGTGTTGTTTTGTTAACCACGGAAGTGCAATTTTTAAATTATTTTCATTTTTAACTTAATGCTTTTCTCCCTTTCCATGTTATTAGAAAAAAATCTTTTAATATGTCTACTAATCTAGTATGCTATTGAAACAAAATTTGGCCTTGCATTCTGGGAGAGGACAGAATTAATCCATGCATCACAAGTGTAAACAGTTGTACTATTTGTTGTATTCAGTTATACTGTAAAATTTAGATTTAGAAATTGACTACATACCTGGAGGGTGACATAATTTTTATATCGAGTTCTAAAGTAAGTGAACAAACGCAGTGCAAACTTAAATCCAAGTGTGTTATTAGCACCTGTATCAGAGATAATTGATTATAAAAGCTACACACTGTGCTGCTCAAGAAAGGCAGCTGCCAAAGAATTTTGTGATGGTATTTTCAATGCCTTTTTCTTTTTTTTTTTTGTTTCAAGTGGTCTTGAAGTCTGTAGGTTTCCCTTATTCTATTGTTAACATGGCCTTTAGAGCTCAAGTCTGCACAAGAATTTTGTATCACTGTTTTCATTGTCCCTAAGCAGTAAACTCTGAACTGCATTAGGTAATTCTTTTCTTAAAGAGGGATCAGCTGCTGAGCAAATAATTGATTTCAACCTTTGAAGAACTGCAGGCATTACCTAGTAGGCCTGTCCCGTTGCTTCAAAGGAACCAAACAACTAAGGAGTATATTGTTACTTTCACTGTTTTGGTTGCATTTATTGATGGTACAGTAAACTTTGTTGGCTTTCTTGCAGGTAGTATCCAGCAGTGTGTTGGTTCAGTTTCATGCTTTCAAACACAGGAAATATTTTGTAACTTCAAGCCTTCTGTGGTTTGCCTTTTATTTGCTGTTGGCTGGGGCAATATATATTGTCCTTAATGAGGATGGATATTGAAGGTGGAATTTCCTTCAAGATGAGGGCAAGGTCACTGATTTGTCCCAGCAGCTAAAAAACAAGCATGCTCCTTAAAATAGCTGAGTGCAAATTGTTCAATGAAATACATTTTCTATTGGAAAAATGCCAGTTATTTGGTCCTTTCAGAACCTGGAGAGGTGCCTTAATCATTGGACCATAGCTAGTTTCTCATGTTCCTGCCTTCAAGAAAGTGTTGGCAAATTACATTAAGTACAATGACTCCTAAACAGAATAAGAGCTCTTTTGCTTTGGGACCTAAGGCACTCTCCTGATATGTCAGATACTCAATTTGAAATATTAGGCCCTACACTGAAAATAATGAGCTGGAGAGTTGAGCTGAGTTGGACAGTGAGGTGGGATTTTTTAGTAAAAGCTTTGGAACTCTCTGTCACAGTGTGCTGTAGGTGCAAAGATTTTAGGTAGGTTGAGAGAGAGTTGGACTAGTTCTTAGAATAAAAATTAATTCATTAAGAGCTGCTAAATAGAGAAAT